>NC_092371.1:131880292-132583620 GCF_030028105.1 Mobula birostris
TCCTGTGCAGTAACCCACCACCTTACCAGACAGTGATGCAGCCAGTTAGAATGCTCTCCACAGTAAAACTGTAGAAATTTGTGAGTACCTTTGGTGACATACCAAATCTCCTCAAACTCCTAATGAAATATAGCCACTGTCAAGATTTCTTTATAGCTGCATTGATATGTTAGGTCCAGGTAAGATCTGCAGAGATATTGACACCCAGGAACTTGAAATTGCTCACTCTTTACATTTTCTGATCCCTCTATGAGGATTAATGTGTGTTCCCTCTTCTTATCCTTTCTGAAGTCCAGTTTTTTGGCTTAATGACATTGACTGCAAGGTTGTTGCTGCGACACCACTCAAGCAGCTGATAGATCCTGTTCCTGTACATCCTCGTCACCTTGAACTTCTGCCAACAATAGTTGTATCATCGGCAAATTTATAGATGTCATCTGAGCTGTGCCTAGACACACAGTCATGGGTATAGAGAGAGCAAAGCACTGGGCTAAACACACATCCCCAAGGTGAGCCAGTGTTGATTGTCAGTGAGGTGGAGATGTTATTTCCAATCCACACAGATTGTGGTCTTCCAGTGAGGAAGTCAAGGATCCAGCTGCAGAGGAAGGTACGGAGGCCCATGCCTAGAGCTTTTCGATCAGAACTGTTTGATTCAAACAGTTTGGGTACCTGTTATAGACAATACATTGTCAAGCTGGAGAGGGTGCAGAAGAGATTTATAAGGATGCTGCATAGACAGGAGGGGGTTGAGATATACAGGGACAGGCTGGTCTTTATTCCTTGAAGCACAGGAAAACTCACTCAATCCTAGAACGTCTGGACTGCAAAGATGCATACATCAAGATGCTCTTCATTGACTACAGCTCGGCATTCAATACTAACATCCTCTCAAAACTAATCAATGTGCTTCCACACTTTGGCCTCAATAACTCCTTGTGCAATTAAATCCTTAATTCGAGACCCCAGTTAGTTCAGTTTGGCAAGCACATCTCCATAATCTCCATCAGCACAGGTGCACCACAAGGCCATGTGCTTAGCCCCCTGCTCTACTTGCTTTACACTAATGACTGTGAGGCTAAACACAGCTGCAACACCATATTTAAGTTTGCCAACAACACCCTGTCATTGGCCAAATCGTGGGTGGTGACGAATCAGCATATGGGAGGGAGATTGAGTAAGAGGTGGTTGTTGTGGCTCCACTAGCCAGATTTTCAATGTCAACAAGAAAAAAGAGCTGATTATTGACTTCAGGAGGAGAAAACCAGAGGTTCCTGAGCCAGTCCTCATTGGAGGCTCAGGAGCGAAGAAGATCAGCAACTTTAAATTCCTTGGTGTTATCACTTCAGAGGATTTGTCCTAAGTCCAGCAAGCAAGTGCCATTTTCAAGAAAGCACAGCAGCAGTTTGAGAGGTTTGAGAAAATTTTGCATGTCACCTAAAACTTTGCCAACCTCTATAATATACTGACAGGTTGCATCATGGCTTGGTATGGAAAAACCAGGAAAATCCTACGTAATAGTGGATATAGCCCAGTCCATCATGGGTAAAGCCCTTCCCACCACTGAGCACATCTACAAGGAGTACTGTTGCAGGGAACCAACATTCATCATCAAAGATCCCATCATCCAGGCCATGCTCTCTTCTCGCTGCTACCATCAGGAAAAAGGTACAGGCGCCTCAAAGACCACACCAACAGGTACAGAAGTAGCTTTTATCCCTCAGTCATCAGGCTCTTGGAACAAGGGACAACTTCACTCGCCGCTGAACTGGACTCACTTTGAAGGATTCTTCAGCTCATGTTCTTGACACTTATTGCTTTAGAGTCAGAGTCACAGAAGAGTACAGCACAGAAACAGGCCCTTCAGCCCATTTAGTATGTGCCAAACCATTTAAACTGCCTATTCCCTTAGACCATAGCCCTCATTACCCCAAACATCCATGTGCCTATCCAAACTTCTCTTAAATGTAAAAATCAAACGCATACACCACTTGCACTGGTAGCTCATTCCACACCCACTCCTATCTACCTGTGCCACCACTTTCAATGAATTATGGGTCTGAATTCCCAGATCCCTTTGTTCTACTGCACTCCTCATTGTCCTACCATTCACCATGCCCAAGACCTACCCTGGTTTGTCCTCACAAAAAGCAACACCTCACACTTGTCTGCATTAAATTCCATCTGCCATTTTTCAGCACATTTTTCCAGTTGGTCCAGATCCCACTGCAAGTTCTGATGGTGCTCTTCACTGTCTACTGCAGCCCCAAATTTGGTTTAAATAAATAAACATAAAACAAAGTTAAATAGATTTTTACATAGTAGGATAATAAAGGGTTAAAGAAAAAGGGAGGTTGGTGGAGCCGAGTCCACATCTAGATCAACAATGACAAGCCAGATGGCCTACTGCTGCTCCTCTCTATGTTCTTATTAATAGCATTAATAATAGTAGGAAGTAAAGAAAAATATTTTAAATTAAAAGAAACAAAGCATGTGGTTGGTACCTAGAATTAATTGTCTTTAACTCTCTATTAAATGGCCTTCAAGAGGGAATTGAATAAACATATGCCAAGAAAAAAAATCTGCAAGGCCACAGAGACTGGGGAACTAAAACTCATGATTTGCTCTGGGTGAGTACCAGTACAGACACAATGGGCTTAAAAGGCCTTACTCTGTGTCGTAACTATTCAGTGATTTCATACTACTTTCAAATATACTGAACCCATTCCTATTAATCAAACAGAAAAAATGCAGATACGTACTAGAACCCAGAAATAAAAACTGAAAAAGTTCCATTCTGCAGGTTATACGGCATCTATGGAAAGATAACAGCATCAACTTTACAGGTGAATGATGCTTAGTCTGATAAAGATGGTTCTGACCAAGGGTTGACAATCCAAGATGTTAATGCCATCTCTCCCTTCACAGATGCTACCTAACCTGCTAAGTGTTCTTGCTATTAGTGAAGAAGTCAAGAACCAGAGACACAGATTTGAGAAATGCAGAGACCGTCTGGAATGGGGAGCAGGGGATGGAGGGGGGGGCAATAGTTATAAAGAGAGATTGGATAAATTGGGTTCATTTTCACTGGAATGTAGGAGGCTGATGGATGATGTTAAAATGTTTAGAAAGTTATGAGATACAGGTTTTTTTTAAACCCAGAGTAGGAGAGATTAGATCTAGCAGGCACAGGTTTGAGATGAGGGGAGAAATGTTATAGAGATCTGAGGGATATGTGTCGGCCCTATACAGAGGGTGGTGTTTATCTGGAATGAACTGCCAGAAGATGTTGTAAATGCCATTTAAATGTTATAATTTCTATAAGTATTTGAATTGGAAAGGTGTTGAGCAATATGGGCCTAATTTAGCAAATAGTATTGGTGCAGCTAGGCATCACAGTCAATGTTGACACAGTGGGTCTAAAGCACCAATTTCCGTCTTGCATTATTTTATCATTTACAGAGAAGAAAAATATTTTGCAGGGCTACAAGGAAAAAGCAGGGAAATGGACATGACTGGGTTGGTCTAATAACAGCAAAGACTAAATGAGTCAAATGATCCCTTTTGTCGTATAAAAGTCCTGGGGATGCAAAAACCATAGAACTTTAGGACCTAGATCTTGGAATAACAAAGAATCTGCAAAAGGGAATGCAGACAGATTAGATGAATGGACAAAAGATCCCCTGGATGACAGATAAAGTAAGAAAGTATCACAAATCCATTTCAGTAGATTAGAAAAAAATACAACTATTTAGGTGCCTTGAAGTTATTAAATCTCGCTGCTAATTGAATTCTAGATGCGTTATATAAAACAACATTAGTATGGGGGTACAGCAAATAATAATTGAAGCAAATGGAACAGCACATGCTCCAACTATACAAGGTGTTGGTGAAATATACCCATAAATTAGGGGACCAAAGTCGTACGCGGATCTAAGTAAGGTTGAGTTTGCCTTGAAGGGAGTGCAGCAGAGATTTACTTCACTGTGTGTGTGACATGACAGGTCTGTCTTTAAAAAGGCCGATACTCTCTGCAGTTTCAAAGAACGAGGGGCAAACTCATCGCAACAGTCTAGGAAGCTTAGAATTTCATTTTAAGACTGAAACCTAGGAAGGTTGTAAACCTTTGAAAATTTCTGCTGCAGAGTCCTAGGAATCCTAAGCCAGTAGGCATATTCATTGCAGAGTTAAGTAAGGGCAGCAAATGAGTTGAGGCTGAAGATTTTAATTAACAGCAGTGCAGCTTTGAGAGATTATGTTCTAATTAATAAGAAAGTAAATTTCCAAAAGCACAAGTTAAATTTTTCACAGGTATGACAGCAAGGTGGCAGAAGATAGATGGTGTCCATCACGAATCAAGGCTTGAACCATTAAGTTACACAAATAGTGTAAATAGCACAGACACTCATTAAATCCGCTGACTATATTGGAACAATATAGGACAACAAGGCTAAGGCTACTAAAATGTTACATCTGTTCAATCTTGCTGTATGCTTCTGAAACATGGACTATAACACCAGAACTCCAAAGAAACTTAGAAGCAACAGAAATGTGGTTTCTTAGAAGAATGTTGAAAATATGATACAGAGATAGGGTAACTAATAAGACAGTACTCCAACATGCTTATACAAAAAGATCTTTAATGAGAACATTAAATGAGAGGAAACTTAAATTCCTGGGCCATGTCATCAGAAAGGATTCCTTACATTACAAGGCCATATGCCTGGGAAACGCAGAAGAGGAAGGCAAAGGAGAAAATATATGGACACTGTGAAAGAACTAACAGATCTAAGTGTGCGAGATATCATTGGCGCTGCATGGGATCGTTCGATGTGGAAAGCAGTGATCGCCCAAGCGTGTAACGTGCAAAGCACATGAAGATGATGATGATGATATTGGAACCAAGAGGAGTGACAGAATACAGAATGCAGAAATAAATCCAAAGAGATTTGCTGCTTAGATACTCAATTAGGCAGAAAATGCCTTATGGCAAAGAATGCAAACGAAAAAGAAAAGCAGGCTAGAAGTATACAGAGGTTATGTTAAGGATTAATAATAAATTGTTCAAGCCACATATGGTGTCCATGGTCATTGGAACAAATCCATACATTCTTTGATGGGAAAGCAAGAAGGATATTATGTAATCCAAACAGCTATATTTCTGTACAAACATTCCATCCCTTTTTCCATTAAGCATAGGTGCAACTATTTAACAAAGTTCAGAGGGCATGTGAAAAAGAACAACAACACTTGTTGGAAAATACACTTAGTCTAATACACAAGAAAAATTAAAGAATATTAAGCTACATTTTCAAAGCAGCTTGGCATATTTCAGCCATGTAGTTTGGTGGCAAAACAACAATATATATGTGTGTCAGCTTTAAGGAGGTTTAAACTAGTGATTGTTAGCTGAAGAACTTAGGTAGAGAATCCTAAGGCATTGGAAGTTGTGGCAATCATTGGTGGAGAGAAATGTGGAATGCACAAAAGAAAGGAGATGGAAAACAGAGGAATCTCAGGCATTTGCTAGAATGGAGATCATGAAGATAGAGTGGGGTTGAATGGGTCAACCCAATGAAAGAATCTGAACTCAGCACGCCAGAAAACAAAGCAATTCAGTGAGCACAGTACTTGCTATAAAGAAGGCAATTGAAAACGTGGGCAGAGATTTGAGGAATCGAACTTGAGAAAGATGGGTGATTTGCATGGAAGGCACAAAAACACAGATGAGGATTCAATATTAAATTTAGACAAAAAAAGAAAAGCTGCAAGAATACACATGTAATGCTGAAGGAACTCAGCAGGTCGCACAGCATCTATGGAGAGAAATAAAAAGTCGATGTTTCAAGATAAGACTCTTCACCATGATTGGAAAGGAAGACGGAGAAGCCAGAATAAGAAGCTGAGAAAGGAATACGAGTGGGCAGCTGATAGGTGGGTGGATGGAGAGGGTGGGGGGGCCCAACCAATCTTTCCCCTCACCTGGTTTCACCTATCACCTGCCTGCTTGTACTCTTTCCCCTTACCTTCTTATTCTGGCATTCTTCCCCTTCCTTTCCAATCCTAGTGAAGAGTCTTGGCCCGTAACACCGACTGTTTATTCCTCTCTATAGATGCTGCCTGACCTGCTGAGATCCTGCTGCATTTTTGTGTGTGTTGCTCTTGAGTACCAGCATCTGCAGAATGTCTACTACTACAGAAAACCAGATGAGGACTCGTTCACAAATCACCATCAAAACCATCTATTAATGGAAATGGACACAATAATGGCATGACATTTTTTCCACCAATTCTACTATAATACACAAAGAATTTCTCAAGAGCACCAGTCACTACCCTTAATCATTTTCAACCTCTTTTCAATCCATCTCTTAAGCAGGGAGCACTACAGTCTCCTCCAGGCTCCCACACAGCCAAACTAGACTTAAATCTGGGTAATTCCCAGCAAAATCATGACCATATCTAAATGCATAAAACAAACTGCATAATATTTTGAAATGCATTTAACCAAAATATAATATTAATATTTCTTTAAGACCTTCTAGGGGGGCTGGTTGGTGGCGCAACGACATCAGCACCAGACCCGGGAGCGGAGGTTCCCGGGTTCGAAACCAGATGGGTCCGCTCCCAAGTAAGCTTTCCATCCGTGCCGGGTTGAGTGTCGAGATCACAACTCGACCTCGTAAAATAAAGGGAAAAATACTGCAAAAATGTCTGTGTGAGGAGTGACGCACCACACAGTCTCTCTCTCACTCCACACCTTGTAAAAGCCATTAAAAAGACATCATCACGGACACACGCATGGACGCACAGACACACACACACGTAGGCAGGCACACGCCAAAAAAAAACCTTCTAGGGAAGGCCAAACTTCAGCTGGAAGGAAAGATATTAGAGGGAAGATCATAATAGACTGAATGGGCAATGTTTGAAAAGGAAATTAGAAACATACTGGATTCCAGTTAATTGGGGCACATTGGGACTAGTACATTTTGGCCCTACTGAACAGTTGCCCCAATTAGCCGAAGTTTCATGGAAATGGTTAAAAAGGTATAAAAGAGACAAACTGCTGTTTGAGAAGGCAGAGCTACGATGGCACTTAACTACAACTCCTTCAAGCTCATCGGCAGAAATAGCTTAATTTCTACCTTTGATGTCTCCCCTTTCCCTTTTCAGGGTGGATGGGGTTCTGTTGGAGACCTTAACCTGGAGTTACACTGAGACTTCAGAGCCTGTGGTACAACAAATTGTTGGGTGAACAATTAGTTTTTGTCATACTGCAGATCATGGTCTCTCTAGGGGCTTTGCTTTTGCTTGCTTGGAGTGTGGAGGGTGTTGATGTTTTTTTGTGGAAGTGGGGAAAGGTCATTGCTTTGCTGCTGTTTGTGTGGGGTGCTAACATTTTTACTGTCACTCATTCTTTGAGGCACTCTTCTGTTTTCGTGGATTTTGCGAAGAACAAGAATTTCAGGATGTATATTACATACATTTGATCTTAAATGGAACTATTGAACTATTAACTGAATAAGAAATTATGTATTTAAATGAAATACAGAACAAATCAGGACACTATCAATTGGACTACAGTACTATAAAGCTGTGTATTAGTTCCTAATAGTTAGCGACAGAGGAATTCAGCGTATGCTGCCACGTTCTTAGATAGAATGAAAATCAGCACAGATAATGGACTGCCTTCATACAATACTATCGATGATTGCATCTTCCAAATATTAATTTTCATTGTTACATTCAAGATGATTGTTGATATCTTCAGATTCTTCTTAGCTCTTAACTTGTAGTAAAATAGTTTCATTTTCAGCCATTTCTGACATGTGCAAGCCTGAATGCTTGAAACCACAGACAGCAAAACAGTTCTGAATTGTCTTACTGCTTATTTCTCACCAACTATCAGTGACAAAAATCATTGCTTTTTGAACACAAGCACACACAACAGATACTATTTAAAAACTGTTCTAAGCAAGGTACGGCGTCCGTCCGCCACAGTAGGTCACACTAGCTAGAAACTGTTTCGCAATGGTCTCCTGTCCCAATTAAGCGGCATGGTATTCAAAACAAACTAAGAGAATCCTGACAAATTTTTCCAATTAGTTTTTGTTCTTCAACAGCTGTCCCAAATAAGCAGCTATTCCAATTAACCAATGGCCCAATCAACCGGAATCCACTGAATTTGGAACCCATAATAGAATGAGCGTGAATGCATGAAGCTTCATAACCCTAAAAGTGAAAGGCAACTTTGTGCTCCTTGTTGGATCCATCAGAGCTACCTACAAACTGAGATTCTTGTAATGTGAGATTCAGGATTAAATATTTAGAAATATATGTGCATTTTCCCTGTGATACAGATTCACACTATGAGCAACCCTGTCCATGTTGAATCAATTTCTTCCCAGCAGCAATGACATCTCACACCTAATGCCACACAAACTGCACAGCACAGCTTGGATTTCATACAAAAATATACTTAAAGTTTATTTCTGTGTTTCTTTTCAATCCTGGTTGCTTTTGCTCCAGAAAATATATAATGGTCAATCTAACAAATTGTTCACTAGGCAAATGTATTCTATACAATGAATCACATTTAAAAAAATAACCAGGAAATATAAAACTTCTCTACCAGAAAATATTGGTTTGAGAAGTATTAACTATGGAAAGAACACAAGTACAAACAACAGGAGCAGAAGACTATTCAGCCTCCTGTATCTGTTCTGCCATTTAATAAGACCATGGCTAATTGTTTACCTCAGCAACATTCTTAAAACAACATGAATGAGAACTCAACAATCCTGCATGATTGATTTTTACTACAATGGAACTTATCAGTGTAAAATAATAAAACACACTTTCCAAGCAAGACTTTGAGGATAATTTTAAAAATTAAAACGACAACAGATAAGCCCTAGAGATATGTTAAATAGATGATATGCTGCAATTGATACCAAAAAGAAAAAGTTCAAATTAGAATTTCAGGCTATCCCTGCTATTTAAAAACATAAATAAAAGATAGTGATAATACTACTGCAGAATGAGGAAAACCAAAGCCTTGGGCACATCCTCTGAGCTATTAAGTGCATGCTAAGGATAGAGCAGGCAATTCTGACTGAAAGGACACCCACGCATTCAGAGAATCTATACTTCATTAGTGAGACGCTCTTTCAAAAAAAAGAAAGGATCAGCAAACACTTAGGAAATGCAATACAGAAATTTTGGCAGGTTTCAAAGATTAACACAGCAAAATGTTGAAAGCAGCAAACCAGTCAGAATGCCCAGGTTATAACTACAATGCAGGATTGATGTTAGCATCAAATCAATTATTGGCAATGTACCCCAGGACCCATTTCTTCAGTTCCTTGCGAGAATACAGCACTGGAAGAAGTGCACTTAATTCTGATGATCAACAGCACTATTTATTTTCATTTTTTGCCTTGTGTGCCATTCTTGTCCAAAGACCATTAGTATATTCTTTTAACTAGGCATAAGATCTAATTTTAAAAGATCTTACGCCATTTATCCCATTATTTCCTTTATTCATCAGATACCCTCCAGTACCTTACTGAAATTATCATTACTCAGATACAAAGGAAAATTATAGTATCTACCTTTATTATGGAGATTTGATAACTACAAGTCAAGCTCAAATGTACACATCTTCAACCCTCAGAAAATATTTTCAGTAGTCCATGCCACAGGGCAATCAAAACACAATTATTTCCCATAAGTCAGAACAGAAAATCTGGAAATACTCAGCAGGTAAGGGAACATCCAAGGAAAGAGAAAGAGTTAACAGTTCAAGTTGAAGACCCTTCAGTAGAACAGAAATGTTAACTGTTTCTCCTTGACCTTCCAAGTTCTTCCAAAATTTTGTTTTTATTTCAGCTTTCCAGCACCTACAGATTTTTTTGATTTATAGTCATTCACTATGAAAACAGGCCCTTCAGCCCAAATGGTCCATGCCAATTACACTGCCCAGTGAGCTAGTTGCATCTGCCCACATTTGGCCCATAGCCCTTTGAACCTCTCCTATCCATGCACTTACCTCAACAGATTTCAAATGCAGCTCTTGTGGCTGCCTCAACCACCATTTTTGGGGACTCATTCCAAATACATACCCCTTCCCCACACCCCCCCCCCCGTATGAAGCTGCCCTTTTAAATCTCTCCTATTTGATTTTAAACCTATTCTCTCTTGTTTTCAGTATGCTCTTCCTGGGTAAAAGACTAATGCTTTCATTCTATGCCCCTCGTGATCTTGTATACCTCAATCAGGTTACTCCTGCATCTCCTATGTTCCAATTATTTCCCAAACTAATTCCGAAGCTAATTCTGAAGCCAATTCATATACTGAGGTCAACTAAGTAGTATAACTTAGTGTTGTGGCCCCTGCCCATCCACATGTCATCTGTTGTCGGCCCCCAACCAACACATATTCCACTCTCCCCTCCTACCCCTCCTCACAGTCCCCCACCCTGCTCTCATGACTATACCCCTTCCCCACATGAAACCACCACAGTGGGCTTCACAGCTGAACAGGTGAGAAGACAGCTGAAACGTCTCAACCCAAGCATGGTTGCAGGACCGGATGGTGTCAGTACCAGGGTGCTCAAAGCCTGTGCCCCTCAGCTATGTGGAGTACTTTGCCATGTATTCAACCTGAGCCTGAGGCTCCGGAGGGTTCCTGTGCTATGGAAGATGTCCTGCCTCGTCCCTGTGCCAAAGACGCCGCGCCCCAGCGGCCTCAATGACTACAGGCCGGTGGCATTGACCTCCCACATCATGAAGACCCTGGAGAGACTTGTTCTGGAGCTGCTCCGGCCTATGGTCAGGCCACACTTAGATCCCCTCCAGTTCGCCTACCAGCCCCAACTAGGAATTAAGGATGCCATCGTCTACCTGCTGAACCATGTCTACGCCCACCTGGACAAGCCTGCGAGCACTGTGAGGGTCATGTTTTTTGACTTCTCCAGTGCATTCAACACCATCCGCCCTGCTCTGCTGGGGGAGAAGCTGACAACGATGCAGGTGGATGCTTCCCTGGTGTCATAGATTCGTGTATGTGTGCTTACAACAGTGTGTGTCCGACAGAGTGATCAGCAACACTGGGGCTCCACAGGGGACTGTCTTGTCTCCCTTTCTCTTCACCATTTACACCTCGGACTTCAACTACCGCACAGAGTCTTGTCATCTTCAGAAGTTTTCGGATGACTCTGCCATAGTTGGATGCATCAGCAAGGGAGATGAGGCTGAGTACAGGGCTACGGTAGGAAACTTTGTCACATGGTGTGAGCAGAATTATCTGCAGCTTAATGTGAAAAAGACTAAGGAGCTGGTGGTAGACCTGAGGAGAGCTAAGGTATCGATGACCCCTGTTTCCATCCAGGGGGTCAGTGTGGACATGGTGGAGGATTACAAATACCTGAGGATACGAATTGACAATAAACTGGACTGGTCAAAGAACACTGAGGCTGTCTACAAGAAGGGTCAGAGCCGTCTCTATTTCCTGAGGAGACTGAGGTCCTTTAACATCTGCTGGACGATGCTGAGGATGTTCTACGAGTCAGTGGTAGCCAGTGCTATCATGTTTGCTGTTGCGTGCTGGGGCAGCAGGCTGAGGGTAGCAGACATCAACAGAATCAACAAACTCATTCGTAAGGCCAGTGATGTTGTGGGGATGGAACTGGTCTCTCTGACGGTGGTGTCTGAAAAGAGGATGCTGTCCAAGTTGCATGCCATCTTGGACAATGTCTCCCATTCACTACATAATGTACTGGGTGGGCACAGGAGTACATTCAGCCAGAGACTCATTCCACCAAGATGCAACACAGAGCGTCATAGGAAGTCATTCTTGCCTGTGGCCATCAAACTTTACAACTCCTCCCTTGAAGGGTCAGACACCCTGAGTCAATAGGCTGGTCCTGGACTTATGTCCTGACATAATTTAATATTACTATTTAACTATTTATGGCTTTATTACTATTTACTATTTATGGTGCAACTGTAACGAAAACCAATTTCCCCCGGGATCAATAAAGTATGACTATGACTAACCATGAATGTCCTTATATCAAACAACCTAGCACAAATTTGGAATAAGCACAGTGGTACAGCTACTGCCTGACCTTTGGCACTATTTGTACAGATGCATTTTCCCTCTCTATTATTTGTGGGTTTCTTTCAGGTGCTTCATTTTTTTCCTATAACCCAAGAACATGCTAGTTGATAGATTAATTGGCTCCTGTAAATTACCTCAAGTGTGTAGGGGAGGAGTAGAATCTGGGGAGGAGGAGAGAGAGTTGATAAGAATGTTGGGGAACAAAATAGGTTTAGTGTAAACAAGCATTTGATGGTCAGCATTGATTCAATGGACCAAACGGCATGGTTCCATGTTGTATGATTAACCAAGGGCTTCCCTGATCTACACAGTTTATTAACTGTCTGAATAAATTTGATAAACTTTGAAGGCAATGGTGCAAAATGCATAATTTACCAGTTTGCTTTTATTGAATATTTGCCTGCAGAGAGACAAGGGATGATACAGATGCAAGAAAAGCTATTTCTAATATTTATGACTAACATTAGCATCAAGCTTTCAAACAAGTTTTGTATTTCCCCAGTTTGTGAGCATGTGCCAAAATTTTAATTTTGCAGTGCAGACACAAACTCCACAGTTCTGCCATGATTTCTATGAACCGATAAAGGGGGCAAGAGAAGCAGTAGGTAGTGATATGTATTAGATGCTTTGCTCTCAGAATCTGGATTTAAATCCAATCCCTCCATGCGAAGGAGAAATTGCCTATATTTTTTTCTGACTTTAAGATACTAACACAAATTAAAATTAGCTTCAATTTATTCTAATAAGTCCATGGACTGTGGCTATTGCACAGTGAAAGCAACCCCACAGTACGTGAGAATGCAGATGCTGAGCATGGATGAAGAAAGCATGAGAGATGTAAGCTTGTTTAACAGCTAAATTGTTCCAGATTCCAGAATACAGAGTACTGAACTTCTTGAATTTCTTTGAGCTGAACAGCGAGGCCACATGATTTGTAAGGAGCAAGTTATGCCTGACAAACCTGACCATATTCTTTTGGAAACAGTTAGTATACAAAGAAATACTTTTGGATGGAGTTTGCACAGATTTCTCCTTAGAAATTGATAGGTTAAATTATAACTTACAGAATTAAAGGCAAACAAT
Source organism: Mobula birostris (assembly GCF_030028105.1). NCBI lineage: Eukaryota > Metazoa > Chordata > Chondrichthyes > Myliobatiformes > Myliobatidae > Mobula > Mobula birostris. The sequence continues at coordinate 131,893,502 of NC_092371.1, forward strand.
ACTGACCCAGGAAATGGCTAAATGACAGGAGACAGGACTGAAGGGCAGGTTGTCACACTGACATATTACTAGTGGAGCCTCACACCTTATGATTGAAAAATAATGAGTAGAACACCAGATATCTAAATTTAGCAATAACTGAAAAATAGATGGCACAATGAACAATGCTGATGAATAAATTAAATAGCAAAGAGAATAAATAAATAAAGCTGTGGCAAATTACTTTCAAAAGAAGAAAATGAAGTCATCCACTTTAAACCCAAAGGATTTAAAAAAGTACTAGATAAACATTGAGTAACTGGAAGCCACAGAGGTCCAGAATTGCAGCTTGGAAGGAGGCCCTCAAGTTCAGACTGGCTCTACACCAGTCCCTTTACCCCACCTACTCCCCAAAGTCCTGAAAAGCCTTTCCTTTCAGTTTCTTATCCAGCTCATTTACAAGTTGAGTCTTCCTCCACTGCATTCTAGATCTAGGCACTAGATGTATGTAGTGAAATGATTTTTTGCCTGTGTCACTTCAGCTGTTTTGCCAATAGAAATACTCTGTACCATAGTTCATGATTGGTCTACCAATAAGAACAACTTTGCTTTTCACCATTTACGATCATAAATACCTTTATCAGATCCCCTCAAAACCTCCCCTCTCCCAAGGAGTTTCCAAGATGGATTTAGGAACAGCTTTCCCACTCTGCCATCAGATTTCTGAACTGTCTATGAACACCATTTGTTTCACACTTTATTTTTTGTAATTTATAGTAATTTTTGTCTTTGCACTGTACTGCGGCAGCAAAACAACAGATTTCATGTCATACAGGTTAGTGATAATAAACCAGATTCTGAGAGCAATTCAAGCCTCTCCAGTCTCTATCATGATGTATCCTTCATCTCCAACAGCACTTTTCAGAAGGCAATAATCAGAAAATGCTGAACATGTCCACCAAGGAAATAAAATCTGAAATAATTACTCTATTGTTCTGTCCATAGATCCTGCTTAATCCAACATCTTTTATTTCAGGTTTCAGGCGTCTATAGATGTTGGTCCAGTAAGGCAAATGATGGGTGGTGAGGGGATGGCGAGGCAGTAAAAACATTACAAGCAGCAAAACTTGAAGACTAACTGAACTTGAGATTATTATCCACAGAGTAACATCAGATAATACACAAAGTTATCTCCATAGTGCTACTGCTTGCTTTCCCTCTCTTTGCACTTTTGCTTTCCCAATCCATACCTTACTTCATTTAATGGGCAGATTGTTGAGCAGGTTAGAAAAAAAAAGAAACTCTTCTGTTAGATCTCTGTTGAATTCACTAAATTGACTGAGGACAATTTTCTCTGCCTTTTTTAATTATTTGTTATCTCTATCTGCTCATGTTGACGATCAAGTACAAATTCTTTTCACACCAGAAGCCCTGCCCTAACACACCCCTTCCCACACAATAAGACCTCTCAAAGCTAAAAAGCAAGGCATCCACAGTTTCTAACTGCAAGGCAGTAGCTGGGGTGGCAGAAGTGGGGAAAAAAAAACAAATAAAAAACACTGCATACCAGAAAAGATTGCCAACACAACTGTTTAAAACTAGGAATGTTGTTTTAAATTATGCTTTAAATACTAAATAATACAACACATAAGCTGACTACCTCAGTGTACTAATTACATAGGTAGAAGCCCTTGATCTTTCTTAAAAGATATATCAATTGTAGAAAGATTAAAAAAAAGCAGCCATGCAAAAACAGGGTGAACTGTTGGCACCCACTGGTAATGATAAGCACACAGTTTAGAACAACATTAGCAAATCACAGTCTTTATAGGTAGTTCCATTCAAAATGTCAAGTGTCATATTATTTATAATTATTGTTATGACTACATTTGATATATTGTAATTTCCTCTTTTCCTCCCACTTCAGAGAAAATGTAATGCAAATGTTAATGTCAGGACAGCAGTATGCAAGCAGATACAGTGGACAACGGCAATCCCAAATCAGGAAAGATGATTTCTATTAAAGCAGAGTCTTTAACAAGAGTTCCAAGGCACTTCCTCATGTGGGGATACTAGGATGAGTTACCTAAAGTTATTGTTTTATCTATTTATTTACTTATTGAAGGAATACAGAGTCAACACCAGAACTTGTCAACCACTTCAAACTGCTTAAGGTACAGTACTTCCGAGCCACTATAGTCATAGTGCTACTGAGCAGTATTTGGACTCAATGTTGATAAGAAAATGCAAATATAATTTCAAGTCAGACTGATGCGTGAACACAGGAGAATGCAGATGCTGAAAAGGAGCAAAAAAAGGAAAAGCTGGGGAGATGCAGAGTCAGGAGTGAAACTGAGTTAATATTTCAGGTCAAGGCTCTTCATCTGGATTGAAATGGTAGGACAATAGCTAGAACAAAGGGGCAAAGGGAAGCAATGGCACAGCTAAAAGATAGATGAATCCAGGGGAGAGAGGAGAGGTTGATTGTCAGATGGATCAAGTGGAAAGGGAAGGATTGAGATAGTGACAAAGGCTGGGAAATGATAGGCAGAAACAAGTAAATACTGTAGTTAATAGAATCTGATGAGAAGAAGAAGAGTGGAAACAGACAAGGGAGTTCCTTGACTAATGGAATAGGTGACAGAGAGGAAAGAAACCAGGAGAAAGAGAGCTAGGGGCTGGAGATTTGGAAGGGTATGTGTGAAAGGATTTGGACTGATCAAGAGAGAGAAAGAGACAGATGGAGAACAGATTACCTGAAATTAGAGGATTTGACACATGCCATTGGGTTGTAGACTACCCGGAATGATGTGCAAATTGGGAGAAACTTACTGGTGGTGGTGCTCCTAAGCCCTTGCTATCTTTGCCCACTTTGGTGGTCAAGATCAAAGGTTTGGAAGATGTTGTCAAAGAACGTACCACAATGGATTAGATGACATAACTGCAGTCACACTGAACCTATAGTGAAGGAAGTGAATGATAAAAGGTTCAATTACACAGGCTGCATTATCCTGGATGGTGCCAAGCTCATCAAGTTTCTTTCATCCAAGCAAGCAGCAAGTGTATAGTCATACTTACATTATACACTATATATGGCAGAAAGACTTTCAGAAGTCAGAATTCATTAAACTGTTGAAGTACAAAAAGACTGACAGGTCCATTCCTTTGTTTTCCCCATGGCTCTTCAAATTGTTCTTTCAACTGCCAATCTAATTCACTTTTGACACCATTAATAATTGCTTCCAGTTTCCTTGAAGGTTGTGAACTTTTCCTTGAAAATTTGGCCCAAATGTTTTAAGTATGTTAAAACTGAAAGAGAAAAAGATGTCCATTAAAAAATGTCAACAGAAACCCTACATCCTTTACACGATCATAATGTTCTCCTTTTTAGAGCACTATCATTTCTCTTTCATACTTCCTGTGTTCAGTATATTTTACTTATGTTCAGTTCATCAGTTTTATTTTCTGCATCTGGCATTGGTTTTGTGTCTCAAATATTAAATTAGGCTGATAATCAGTTTACAGACGATTTCAAAACGAACACGTTCATTTTGAGATAACAAACATTAGCTGCGGCATGTTTATCCCTTGACTAATCCAGCCAATCTCCCGAACCTGGTCAATTGCACATTGCTGCTCCTTTGGGCCAAAGCATGAGATTTCACTCAGTTGTTCCACTCACCACGTTCTTTCATTAGTGAACCAGGCTTTGATGGATATTCAGTCTACCAGTAATAGCTTTGCCCTTGGTCTCTGCCTGGCTATACTTTCCGCAATTCACCCAGATGTAGATCATAGTTTATTGTCACATACACCACGTTACAATGAAATTCCTTACTCACATGAAGCTTACAGAGTAATAAATGTGTCAATAAATTATCAATTACAATGCATAAGTCACAGACATCATGGGCCAAAGGGCTTGTTTCTGTGCTGTACTGTTCTAACAGAATGGTTTAAAGACTGTAGTGCAATCTGAAGGAAAGCAAAAAGGAATGGTAACATAACAATAATGGAATGACTGCGAGAGGTAGAATTAAGACACTGAGAACATAGCATGACCACCAGGAAAAGGGGACAGCATGGAGAAGAGGTGATTAGCTCACAAGTCTGATAGCAGTGGGGAAGTAGCTGTTCTCAAGTATGGTTGTCCCACGCAATCACAGCAGTGGTATGTTACGAAAAAAAAAACCAGGATCTGGATCTTCCCTTATATAGTATACTGAGATGAAGCAGGTGATGGACCTCTTCTTCAAAATCCACCCCTATTCTCACCTCAGTTCCAAACACCTTCATTGGCACAAATGTTACTTTTATTTATTGATAGCTGGTCTTTTCATTGCACATAAAGGACAATTTTCTGAGGACCTGCAAATGGATCTGAAAATTGCATAATTATTGGCAACTATTCCTAAATCTGACCCAATGATGGATGTAAGGCCAGTGATGAAGCAGCTGTTGACAGCAGAAGATACACTGCTCCAAGGAACCCCTAAAGTTACATCTAAGGTTGGGATGACTGACCGACAAACAGAACCATTTTTGTGCAAATTACTTGACACAATGAAGTATCCCCCCATCTTCCAACAGCCTGTATCACCAGTACTTCTTAGTACTTCACTTGGTTAGATGCTGGGATCATCACTCACTTCATCCTAGAGTTTAACATCTTGGCTCTTGCTCTCATTTGGACCAGGGACGTAATGGAATTTACAGCCAAGTGGTCTCTAACAAAGCCCACATTAAACGTCAGTAAATTAGTTATTGTGAGTAAATGTCACATGGTAGCATGGTCATCAACGGCTTAATTGTTCTCCCCTTTGAGCACAGGAACACAGCTAGGAAATTTGCCATAGTGCTGAGTGGATGCCAGTGTTGTAACTACACCGGAGCAGGACTAGAGACAGGCAAGTTCTGAGGTGCACTAAAATCAGAATACTACTTGGTCCAATTGCCTTTGTCATTACCAAAGCTCACCGCCACTTCTGTTTAAATAGAAACTACAATCTGGTAGAGCCATTCTACCCTTCAAGCATACGCTGCTCAACTTGATTTTGGTTGATCTTCTATCTCAGTACTTCTTCTATGCCTCCCTCTATTGATGCCAATTTGGCAGCACAGTAGTGCAGCAGTTGACATAACACTATTACAGTGGCAGCAATCCAGGTTCAGTACCACTCCTGTTTGTTAGGAGTTTGTACATTCTATCCGTGACCTCGTGGGTTTCTTCCAGGTGCTCTGGTTTCTTCCCATATTCCAAAGACATACAGGTTATTAGGTTAATTAGTCACAAGGGTACAGTTGGGTAGCATGAGCTCGTTGGGCTGGGAGGCCTATTACTGTGCTGTACCTCTAAATACCCATTTCCTTCTTTAATAAATTCTGCAACCCTGCTTTTAAAACACTTTGGTGGCAAATTCCACAGGTTTGCTGCCCTACAGAACTCAGATTCTCCTCTGTATCTCTATCTGAAGCCTCTTGTCTTGACTCCTCAATCTAGAAAGCCAGCCAGCAGAACATCCCTCCCAAGTCTTGTCAGAATTTTGTACATTTTAATTAAATCTCTTCTCATTCTTCTAAACTCTAGAATTGTTGGGGGGTGGGAACTAAACTGAAGAGACGGTTGGCTCACAAATAGAGAAAGCTTGTAGGCAGTGTGAGAGGGAGGATAAGCAGGTGATAGAGAAGGGATGCACCTGGACTGATGGTTTGAGATATGCCTATTTTAATGCAAGGAGTATTATGAACAAAGCAGATGAGCTTAGAGCATGGATCAGTACTTGGAGCTATGATGTTGTGGCCATTACAGAGACTTGGATGGCTCAGGGGCAGGAATGGCTACTCAGACTGGCAGGCTTTAGATGTTTCAGAAAGGACAGGGAGGGAGGCAAAAGAGGTGGGGGTGTGGCACTGCTGATCAGAGATAGTGTCACAGCTGCAGAAAAGGAAGAAGTCATGGAGGGATTGTCTACTGAGTCTCTGTGGGTGGAAGTTAGATGCAGGAAGGGGTCAGTAACTCTACTGGGTGTTTTTTTTATATATATATATAGACCACCCAATAGTAACAGGGACATTGAGGAGCAGATATGGAGACAGATTCTGGAATGGTGTAATATAACAGGGTGTCAAAATGGGCGATTTTAATTTCCCGAATATTGATTGGCATCTCGCCAGAGCAAGGGGTTTAGATGGGGTGGAGTTCGTTAGGTGTGTTCAGGAAGGTTTCAGGGCACAATATGTAGGTAAGCCTACAAGGGAAGCTGTACTTGATCTGGTATTGGGAAATGAACCTGGTCAGGTGTCAGGTCTCTCAGTGGGAGAGCATTTTGGAGATAGTGATCACAATTCTATCTCCTTTACCATAGCATTGGAGAGGGATAGGAGCAGACAAGTTAGGAAAACGTTTAATTGGAGTAAGGGGAAATATAAAGCTATCAGGTAGGAACTTCGAAGCATAACTTGGTAGCAGGTGTTCTCAGGGAAATGTACAGCAGAAATGTGGCAAATGTTCAGGGGATATTTGTGTGGCATTCTGCATAGGTATGTTCCAATGAGACAGGGAAAGAATGGGAGGGTACAGGAACCTTGGTGTGCAAAGGCTGTTGTACGAAAGTTTCAAAAAAAAAAAAAAAAAAAAAAAAAACTAGGTAACGATAGAGATCTAGAAAATTAAAAGGCTAGCAGGAATGAACTTAAGAATGAAATTAGGAGAGCCAAAAGGAGCCATGAAAAGGCCTTGGTGGACAGGATTAAGGAAACCCCCAAGGCGTTCTACAAGTATGTGAAGAGCAAGAGAATAAGACGTGAGAGAATAGGACCAATCCAGCGTGACAGTGGAAAAGTGTGTATGGAACTGGAGGGAGCAGAGGTACTTAATGAATAGTTTGCTTCAGTATTCACTATGGAAAAGAACCTTGGTGATTGTAGGGATGAATACAGTGGACTGAAAAGCCTGAGCATATAGACATTAAGAAAGAGGATGTGCTGGACCTTTTGGAAAGCATGAAGTTGGATAAGTCACCAGGATCGGACGAGATATACCCCAGGCTACTGTGGGAGGCAAGAGAGGAGACTGCTGAGCCTCCGGCAACGATCCTTGCATCATCGATGGGGACAAGAGAGGTTCCGGAGGATTGAAGGGTTGCAGATGTTGTTCTCTTATTCAAGAAAGGGAGTAGAGATAGCCCAGGAAATTGTAGACCAGTGATTCTTACTTCAGTGGTTGGTAAGTTGATGGAGAAGATCCTGAGAGGCAGGATTTATGAACATTTGGAGAGGCATAATATGATTAGGAATAGTCATTCAATTGAATTTTTTGAGGATGTGACTGAATACGTTGATGAAGGAAAAACAGTAGATGTAGTGTGTATGGATTTCAGCAAGGCATTTGATAAGGTACCCCATGCAAGGTTTGTTGAGAAAGTAAGGAGGCATGGAATCCAAGGGGACCTTGCTTTGTGGATCCAGAATTGGCTGGCCCACAGAAGGCAAAGAGTGGTTGTAGACAGGTCATATTCTGCATGGAGGTCGGTCACCAGTGGTGTGCCTTGGGGATCTGTTCTGGGACCCCTACTCTTCATGATTTTTATAGATGACCTAGATGAGGAAGTGGAGGGATGGGTTAGTAAAATTGATGACACAAAGGTTGGTGATGCTGTGGATAGTGTGGAGGGCTATCAGAGATTTGAGCGGCACATCAATAGGATGCAAAGCTGGGCTGAGAAGTGGCAGATGGAAGTTCAACCCAAATAAGTGTGAAGTGGTTCATTTTGGTAGGTCAAATATGATGGCAGAATATAGTATTAATGGTAAGACTCTTGACAGCGTGGAGGATCAGAGGGATCTTGGGGTCTGAGTCCATAGGACTCTCAAAGCTGCTACACAGGTTGACTCTGTGGTTAAGGCAGCATATGGTGTATTGGCCTTCATCAACCATGGGATTGAGTTCAAGAGCCAAGAGGTAATGTTACAGCAAAATAGGACCCTGGTCAGGCCCCACTTGGAGTACTGTGCACTGTTCTGGTCACCTCACTACAGGAAGGATGTACAAACTGTAGAAAGGGTGCAGAGGAGATTTACAGAGATGTTGCCCGGATTGGGGAGCTTGCCTTATGAGAACAGGTTGAGTAAACTTGGCCTTTTCTCTTTGGGGCAACGGAGGATGAGAGGTGACCTGATAGGGGTGTATAAAATGATGAGAGGCATTGATCATATGGATAGTCAGAGGCTTTTTCCCCAGGGCTGAAATGCTTATCACGAGAGGGCACAGTTTTAAAGAGCTTGGAAGCAGGTACAGAGGAGATGTTAGGGTTTTTTTTTTAAAAAAAACAGAGTGGTGACTGTGTGGAATGGGTTGCCTGCAATGGTGGTGGAGGCAGATACAACAGGGTCTTTTAAGAGACTCTTGGAAAGGTACGTGGAGCTTAGAAAAATAGAGGGCTATGGGTAACCCTAGGTCATTTCTAAAGTACGTAAATGTTCAACACAGCATTGTGGGCCAAAGGGCCTGTATTGTGCTATAGGTTTTCTATGTTTCTAACTGCAGTGAATCCAAACCAAGTTGACGATCTCTCCTCATAGGGAACTCTGCCATCCCAGAAACTAATCGTCAACTTTTATTGCACTCCATCTATGGCAAGTCTATATTACAAAAGACAAGGAAACCAACACTCCCAAGTGTGGTCTCACAACAGCCCTATTTAATTGTAGCAAGACATCACTGGTGTTACGCTCAAATCCCCTTGTTATGAAGGTCAGTATACCATTTGTCAGCTTAACTATTTCCTGCACGTTTGCTTTCACTGAATTATGTGCAAGCACAAACAAGTCTATCTGTACATCAATGCTTCCCACCTAATATTTAAATATTCTGCTGCCTTTGTTTTTTCAACTGACATGCACAACACATTTATCCACATTCTACTTCACCTGCCATGTTTATGTCCAATCACTCAACCTCAGTTGCTTTGAAGTCTCCTTGCACCCTCTTCAAAATCTCACCCACTTTAGGGTTGGTAGCAAATTTCAAAACATTATCAGTTATCTACATCATTGAAATATATGAATGCCGAGTCTCCAACACCGATTCTCCACTAATTTTTGTCCACTACTCTGAAAAGAATTCATTTATTCCTATTTTATCTTCTGTCAGGGAACTAATTTGCAATGCATGGTACTAACATTATCACCAATACCAGCTGCTTAAATTCACAAGGGACTTTACCAATGACTTTCTGAAAATCCCAAGTTTCAAAATTCATATGGACTAGGTTGAATTAGATGAAATTTGGTTTCTACGATGGTCACCTCAACTCTGTTTATACAACCAATGCCATTTGGCCACTTTCAACTCTTGTTCTCAGTATCCATTATTATGTTCTCAGTAACTCTACTCATCTTACACTTACCATTGTGTGGTTAAGTACAGCTCTAAAGCCATATTTAAGTTTGCTGACAACACCACTGTCATCGGCTGAATCAAAGGTGGTGACAAATCAGCATATAGAAGGCAGGTTGAAAATCTGGCTGAGTGGTGTCAACAACAACCTCTTACTCAATGTCAGCAAGATCAAGGAGCTGATTATTGACTTCAGAAGAAGGAAACCAGAAATTGCAAGAGCCAGTCCTCATCAGGAGATCAGAGGTGGAGAGGGTAAGCATCTTTAAATTCCTTGGTGTTATCATTTCAGAGGACCTGTCCTGGGCCTAGCACACAAGTACAATTACAAAGAAAGCACTGCAGCACTTCTACTTCCTTAGAAGTTTGTGAAGATTGGGTATGACACCAAAAACTTTGACAAACATCTATAGATGTGTGGTGGAGAGTATGGAAACACTAATGCCCTTAAATGGAAAATCCTGCAAAAAGTCACAGGAAAGCAGCATCCATCATCAAGGAACCCCACCACCCAGGCCATGCTCTCTTCTTGTTGCTGCATAAGGAACTACAGGAGCCTCAGGACTCACACCAACAGGTTCAGGAGCAGTTATTACCCCTCAACCATCAGCCTCTTAAACTTCACTTGCCCCATCACTGAACTGTTCCTACAACCTAGGAACTCACTTTCAAGGACTCTTCATCTCAGATTCTCAATATTTATCGCTTATTTGTTTATTTATTTACCTATCATTCTTTTCTTTTTCTTTTTATATTTACACATTTTGTCATTTGCAAACTAATGTCTGCAATTTAATGAATCTCAGGTATTGTATATGGTGACATATATGTACTATGATAATATAATTACTTTAAACTTCAACTTTCAGACCTGAAAAGGAAGTTGAGATCATCCACTCATCAAACCTGGCTGAACAGAACAAATGTTTCATCCTTTCCTTTGGGTCTCAGGTGCTGGACCTATTACTAAGAACACGGATTTCATTGAGATTTCCCTTCAAACATCCTACTCTCCATTAGGATCATCACACTCATTCTGACCAGTGTTCTATATGTGGATATGACTGTATCTCTACAAGAAATGTCCTCCCCCCCCCCCCCATCCTTCATTCCTACCATCCAGTTTGGGCAGATATATCCATATAGAGAAAGAAGATGGGGAAGTGAAATTAAGCACGTTGATTGTTAATTTTCTCACTACCTTCTACAGAACAAGTCTGGTAAATATTTCCTCAGGCAAGATCACTCAAAAATAATCTTACTGAGCCCTCTCGTGTTCCTCATTCATACTACTCAGTGCTTCAACTTGGATGCTGGTCTATTAATCAGCTGAGGAAGGACATTAAATAATAATCAGGAAAATCTCTTTTTGTCCAGGTCTGAACTCATGCCATGGGAAATTCCAAAGGGTTTAAAGTGAGCACTGCAGAGTCCCAGGGTGACTTCTAGAGACTATAAAGAAGTCTGGAATGTTGTTGAAAGTAATAATTCTGTGTGTCAAGCTTTAACTTGCTAAGTCTGCAGATGGGCCAGAAAAACCATAACAGGCCAAATAATGATGAATCAGAGTATAGTAAGGATAAAGAGTGACATAGAATCACGACACCAACCTTTCCTTCAAAGTCATCAAAACAAAAGATCTGGTCATTGACTTCAGAAAGTAGGGGCAGTGGGGGGGGGGGGTGAGGGCAGTTCACATTTTCCTGTTTATGTCAACAGTGTTGACATTGTGAGGATAGAGAGCTTGAAGTTCCCAGGAGTGGCCCATATCCACCTACTTATTCAAGTGTCTATTAAATGTTATAATACCAACCTCAACCACTTCCTCTGGCAGATTGTTCCATAAATACACCACCCTGAGTGTAAAGCTGCCCCTCAGATCCCTTTTAAATCTTTCCCCTCTCACATTAAACTATGCTCTCTTCCATGGGAAAAAGATTGTTTATCCAATCTGCATCCCTCATTAGTCTACACAAATCTATGAAGTCATTCTTCTATCTCCTGCATTTTGAAGGAATAAAGCCGTAGCCTGCCCAACAGCTCCCTATAACACCAGCCCTTGAGTCCTGGCAACATCACCACAAATCTCTGCACTCTTTCCAGTTTAATTATACCTTTCCAATAACAGGGCAACAGGGCTACACAATACTCCATGCAGTTCAACCAAGATCTTATACAACTACAACACAATCCCCAACTGACAAAGGCCAGCTTGCCAAGCACCACCTTCATCACTCTGTCTACCCATGAAGCTATTATCTGCAAACTATATACCCTTCTGCTCCAAAACAGTAGATGATACCGAAAGGCTTCTCGCCCTTTGAGGCCACATCTCATTATAGACACAGACCAAGGGATATTGCAGATCATGCGAGAACTGCAAATCACTGAAGTACGATGAGAATGGAGTAAACCCTGCACTGATCACAGTTGGCCTCATATGTATGCTAACTTCAATTATCATAAGCTATGCTCAACAAAAGGTTACTAGTGACATACCATGGTCACTGTGCTGTGCTGTCAGGGTCAAGCAATTAAAGTTATTAACAATGAACCATATTTGCAATGGATCTACGTCAGGATGCTGTTCATTGACTAGAGCTCAGCATTTAATACCATCATTCCCACAATCCTGATTGAGAAGTTGCAGAACCTGGGCCTCTGTACCTCCCTCTGCAATTGGATCCTTGACTTCCTAACCGGAAGACCACAATCCGTGCGGATTGCTGATAAGATATCCTCTTTGTTGACGATCAATCCTGGTGCACCTCAGGGTGTGTGCTTAGCCCACTGCTCTATTATATATATATATATATATATATATATATATATATAATGACTGTGTGACTAGGCATAGCTCAAATAGCATCTCTAAGTTTGCTGACGATACAACCATTGTCTCAGAGGATATGTGAAATCCACATTGAACACATGTTGCTAGATTTATGCATCATCTCTACCAGTAGGTCACTGTGCTTTTCCAATGAAACACTCCCATCAGCCATCTCCCACCGTTTTGCTCCAAAACCCATTAGATTCCTTTACTCAGCTCTCCAACATTTTTCTCCATTACTCATTATTCTGTGCAACACTGCTCTCTTACATATACATGGTGGGAGGCTGCAACAAACTGTTGCCAGTGATTCAAGCCAATTCAAACCTCAAAATGTACAGTGTTACCATTATTACAGTGGCCTGAATTCAAGTTCAGTTTATTGTCATTCAACCATACACATGTATATCACCAAAAAAAAAATCCCTCCAAAACAAGGTGCACAACACAACACATTAGGTAATATTACCACAAATAAATTAATAATAAGGTGCATTTACAGCAAGTTATAAAGTAAGCAGTATTAATGCTACTGACACTTCATACATGATGAGACCTGGGTGGTGGTGGTGGCAGGGAGCTCTGTCTTGTGGGCAGTGGGAAGAAGCGGTTTCCTATACCAACAGTTCTTGTCTTAATGCTACAGTGCCACCTGCCAGATGGTGGTGGGGGGTAAAAAATCAAAGAGATTGTTGGATGAATGGGAGGGATCATTGATAATGCTAAAGGCCCTACATACGGAGTACTCCTGAAAACATCCCTGATGGGTGGAAGAGAGACCCTGATGATCCTCTCAATCCTTTGGAAAGACTTGGGACTTGCAGTCAGATGCCTTGCAATTCCCAAACCAGAGAGTGAAACAGCTGGTCAGGATACACTCAGTGGTATCCCTGTAAACATTCGTTTGATTGTGTGGAGGGTGCAAATGAAGAGCCTCATTCACTTCCATCTCCTCAGGAAGTGGAAGTGGAGATGCTGCTATGTTTTCTTGGACCAAAGAGTTGAGATCATCCATTATGTGCACTTCTAGAAACAAGATGCTCCTAACGCTCTTGATAGAGGAGCCATTTATATGCAATGAGGAATAGTCAGCCACAATCACCTCTTTAGTCTTGTCCATGTTGAGACTCAAGTTGTTGTTCTCACACCATTCTATCAGCTGCCTACTTCCTCCTTGTATGCCATCTCATCATTGTCGTTGATGAGGCCAACCACAGTTGTGTCATCAGCGAACTTGACGATTCGGTTTGAACTAGATGTAACAGTGAAGTCACGCATCAGCAACGTGAACAGCAACAGAATGAGCACACAGACCTGGGGGGGGGGGGGGGCGGGGGAGGGGTGGTGGGCACTGTTTCTCAACACAAGGGAACTAGAGATGTTTCTGCTAAGATCAACCTTCTGTGTGGCCTTTCTGTCAAGTCCAAGAAGATCCAGTTACAGACAGACATGTTGAGACCCAACGAGAACAGTTTACCCACCAGCTTCTGAGGGATGTTCATATTAAGCACTAAGCTAAAGTTCATAAACAGCATCCTCGCACCACTTTCCAGGTGAGTCAGGGCAGAGTGATAGCGGCCACCTTGAAGCCTGTGGGGACTGTGGACCGTTCCAGAGAGAGGTTGAGGATATCTGTTAGAACTCCTGTTAGCTGGGCTGCACAGTCTCTCAGCAGCCAAACAGATATGTTATCAGGCCCCACAGCTTTATGTGGGTTGACCTTGGCTAGGGTCTTCCTCATATCAGCTTCATGCAGCTCTTCTAAGGGAAATGAATTTTAGGAAATTCCCTTCCTATAGCATTCCTTTTTCCCCTGAAGCAGATGAAGTTGAGGGGTAACTTTATTTACTTAGATACTGAGAGGAATAGGCCCCTCTTGTCCTTCGAGCCATGCCAACAGCAATCCCCTAAATTAATCCTAACCTATTTAACATAACCCCAACAATCAGTACATCTTTGGAATGAGGGAGGAAACCAGAACACCTGGAGGAAATCCAGGCAGTCATGGGGAGAACGTATAAGCTCCTTACAGGCAGTGACAGGAATTGAATCCAGGTCACCTGTACCGTAAAACATCGTGCTAACCACTATGTTATCATACCGCCCTAAAGCCAGGGCTTGGCCAGTCATGGTAGTTTATAAAATTGTAAGAGGAGCCGATAAGATGGATAGTCACAGCCTCTTTCCCAAGGTAGGGGAGTACAAAACTAAGTTCATAGGTGTAAGGTGAGAGGCAAAATATTTAAAAAGGGATCCAATGGGCAACCTTTTGCACATTAAGGGTGGTGGGTACATGGAATGAGCTCCCAGAGGAATCTGTGGAGGTGGCAGCATCCTTTAAAAGACATTTATATGACTACATGGATAGAAAAGAGCATGAGTTTATGAGCCTAACACTGGCAAATGGGACAAGCTCAGACAGACATTTTGGCAGGCATGGATGTTGGACCAAAGAGCTCATCCATATTGCATAACTCTATGACTATGCTGAATTATTTCAAAATGAGCTAAGGGCTAGGTGGGGACAAACTTCACCATGGCTTTCATGACATCCTAGCTTGTAGGAATGGTAAAGCACACTTACTGTCGATCACTGCCATCAACAATAAGTATTTCACATGGGTACTGAGGATGAAATATCATTGGTCAGGAGTTACATCCTAATGCAATGAGTGTGCTCTGGCCAAAGTAAGAAATGTCATGTTTAACACATTATATCAGTGAGTCTCGATGTAGACTGGGAGTCCGCTTTACCAAGCACCTTCACTCTGTCCACCAGAAGAAGTAGGATCTCCCAGAGGCCACCTCCTATTTCAAGTCTACCATCCATTCCCATTCCGACATGTCAGTCCATGGCCTCTCTACTGCTACAATGACGCCACACTCAGGTCAGAGAAGCAACATCTTATTTTCTGTCTGGGTAGCCCCCAACCTGCTGGCATGAACATTGATTTCTCGAACTTCCAGTAATTGCCACCCCCCCACCTTCACTATTCCCCCATTCCTGTTTCCCTCTCTCACGTTATCTCCTTGACTGCCCATCACCTCTCTCTGGTGTTCCTCCCCCTTCCCCTTCTTCTGTGATCTTCTACCCTATCAGATTCTTCCTCTAGCTCCAGTCCTTTATCTCTTTGACCAATCAACTTCCCAGCTCTTTACTTCAACCCCTCCCCTGGTTTCACCTATCACCTGCCACCTTGCAGTTCCTCCTCTCCTCCCCACCTTCTTACTCTAACTTCTCCTCTCTCCTTCCAGTCCCGATGAAGGCTTACACATCAACGGATTACTCTTTTCCACAGATGCTGCTTGACCTGCTGAGTTCCTCCAGCACTTTGTGTGTGTAGTGGTCTTGTTAAGATTTCTACTGCTATGCTGTGAGGTAGATTATATTAGCAGTTTTCAGTAAAAGCAGTGTGCCATGCTGGAAAGTGTTTCTGTTTTGGCTTCGGCTAAGATAAGGACCCATGTTGTTCAACTCAGGAATGTGAGCCAGCCAATCAGGATTATGGGATGTGAGAGCAGGTTCTAGAGAGCTGTGGGGAAGAGTGTTCTGAAGGACAGTAGTCTGATTTGAGGTTTTTTGGCAGAAGCTGCAGAGCAGGACAGAAGGAAAGATGCCACAGAATGTCGTTGGAAGGAGAGTCCCCATAGCTGTAAGTGCTTTGTGCAGATGAATGGCTCCAAACAGAAAGGGCAATATGAGAGACAGAGAGACAGAGAGACAGATGGTTTGTTGAAGATGGACTTCAAGGAAAGTTCAGAATGTGGCGGCTGCATTCACGCAGACCATGGGTCCAGCACGTGAGTAAAGAGATACACCCCTGAATACTCCAATATGAGCTCCAACAGTCATGTGCACATTTACGCTGGCTTAACTGTAATGGGCCCTTTTATTTTCTTTTCCCTATGAACTGTTTGATAAAACTGAAATTGGCAAATACACTTTATAATTTTATGTAGCGTACGATCTGTTATTTCTTGCCGATGCTAATCATGTATGGACAGTATTTACACAGCATTTGCTCAAATCAAAGTTCGGATGTTCTGATTAACGGAACTTTCCTGTTTGGTTGAATCCCAAATCATACTGACCCTAGATGTACATTGTTTTTAAAGATGGCCTTCACCACTGAGTCCCATGGCTGTTAGCCGAGTAAGCTATCAAGCCAAGTTTGCATATCAGCCCAGCAAGAGGGTTACTTGTGTGTTGCATTGGATTTCCAACATCTGCAGATTACCTCGTTCTTAAAATACTACCTCAGTTTGAAGTTTAAAAATACCAATGCTGGAATTCCAAAATAAAAACAAAGGAGAAATAGAAACACTCAAGTCATGCTGCATCTATGGTAAAAGAAAGTTTTGACAGAATAATTAACTCTCTATTTCACTTTCCACAGCTGCTGTCAGACTGCTGAGTGCTTCAAGCATTTGCTCATATTTCAGAAAGCCTGTGTTAAGTACCACTCCAGAATGTGAGTACATACTCCAGGCTAACACTTACTGAGGGAATGTCATTCTTCAGATATAATATTAAGGACTCAACTGCATGCTTAGGTGGATACCCAATATCTCATAGCTCATCTGAAGAACCAAGCTTTCTCAGTGACTCACCCTTCATTCACTTCTCCATCAATGGCATTAAAAGTAACTGGTCCAAGCTATATTTAACTGAAAATAAGCAACCACACTTTCCAAATACTTTTTCAATTTGGGTTCCTTAAGATTGTCATGGCCAGCGGAGCTATTGGGAATAAGCTCCCACTACCTCCTAATGGTGTGTATCTCAAATAGGCTCTGACAACCAAGTTCAGCTCCTGGCCTTCACATGTGGCTTAGCTACTAAGCCCAGCAAATATGTTTCTACTAACAGGAGAAGGGCAAAGTCAGGCTACTGGTGTCTTCAAAACCAGTCACCTCGGCAGATGGGGCTCATCAGCCATTGTTGGCAGCTCATCTAAGAGAAGGAAAATTGATTTCAAACCTCAACTGCCTTGCAGCTATACCCACTCATGGGAGTAAACCCATCGAAAGTAAACCCACAGCTGGAATCCCCAAGGCCAGTCTAATGTTGAGTTCAATGATGAATGGCACGTCTTGAGACACCAGTGGTGCCAAACTGTATTGGTCTTTGCCACTCCTTTGGATTCATCAGCTCCATGGATAGGGAGAGCTTGCTGCATGATAATAGCTTGCTCTCTGTATTGTACTGCCCGCTCTGGCCTGCGCATCACAAAGAAAGCTAGGATGCAATACGTCCCCGACAATAGAGGGCCTCATTCAATTTAGGAAATGCACAAAAATATTTCTCCAAGAGAACCACAACCTTATCATGATTTGGAGGCTTGCATGCCTCAATGACCTGGAGAGCTGTGTTGGCTGGATTCATGGCCTTGTGCTTGGCTCTTGGTAGGGTCATCCATGCCAAACAGGTTAAAGGGTAGACTATATAGAGTAAGAGTGATCCACTGGTCCTCCAGGTTTGGAGTGTGGCTCAAGTCTAATGACCCTGACTGGGAAAACAAAATTGTTACGAAAACAGCAATGAAGAATTCTTCTATACCTGAGTGCAATGGTATTCCTGAGTCTCCACCCAGGACTTGCATGACTGACAGTAGTGAAAACCGAGAAAGCTGCTGACATGATGAAGGAAGCCCTGAACACCAGCAGAGATGGAAGATCTTCACTGCTGCCCTAAGTGTCAGGGGCATTCAGGCAGTAAGTACAATAAACATTGCTCGTTTTAAAGTTCCTATTTTCAACTGCTTCTCATCGAGCTTTGTATCAGCATCCCTTTTTCACCTCAAAATAGAATTTTCCATAATAAAGGATTTTTAAGTGCAAACTACTGTTAACTTCCACTGTTCCTTTAACATCTTTAATCTTTAGATCAGTATCAGAATCAGGTTTATTATCACCGGCATTTCCTGAAATCTGTTAATTTAGCAGCAGCAGTTCAATGCAATAAGTAATATAGAATAAAAAATACAATAATAAATAAATCAATTACAGTATATGTATATTGAATAGATTAAAAATTGTATAAAAAACAGAAATAATATACAAATAATATACAAAGTGAGGTAATGTTCAAGGGTTCAATGTCCACTTAGGAATTGGATGGCAGAGGGGAAGAAGCTGTTCCTGAATCGCTGAGTGTGTGCTTTCAGGCTTCTGTACCTCCTACCTGATGGCAACAGTGAGAAAAGGGCATGCTCTGGGTGCTGGAGGTCCTTAATACTGGACGCTGCCTTTCTGAGACACCGCTCCCTAAAGATGTTCTGAGTACTTTGTAGGCTAGTACCCAAGATGGAGCTGACTAAATTTACAACCCTCTGCAGCTTGTTTCGGTCCTCTGCAGTAGCCCCTCTTATCACCATCTGAGATTCCACCAACAATGGTTGTATCATCAACAAATTTATAGATGGTATTTGAGCTATGCCTAGCCACAGTCATGGGTATAGAGAAAGTAGAGCAGTGGGCTAAGCACACACTCCTGAGGGTGAGGAGAAGGAGATGTTATCACCAATCTGCACAGATTGTGGTCTTCCAGATAAGAGGTTGAGGATCCAATTGCAGAGGGAGGTACAGAGGCCCAGGTTCTGCAACTTCTCAATCAGGATTGTGGGAATGACGGTATTAAATGCTGAGCTATAGTCGATGAACAGCATCCGACATAGGTGCTTGTGTTGTCCAGATGGTCTGAAGCCATGTGGAGAGCCACTAAGATTGCATCTACCGTTGATCTATTGTGCCAATAGACAAATTGCAATGGGTCCAGGTCCTTGCTGAGGCAGGAATTCAGTCTAGTCATGACCAACCTCTCAAAGCATTTCATCACTGTAGATGTGAGTGCTACCAGGCAATAGTCATTAAGGCAGCTTACATTATTCTTCTTAGGCACTGGTATAATTGTTGCCTTTTTGAAGCAAGTGGGAACTTCCACCCGTAGCAGTGAGAGATTGAAAATGTCCTTGAATACTCCTGCCAGTTGGTTGGCACAGGTTTTCAGAGCCTTACCAGGTACTCCATCGGGACCTCCGGCTTTGCATGGGTTCATCCTCTTTAAAGACAGTCTAACATCAACCTCTGAGAGGGTCATCAGGTGCGGCATGGATCGTCGTAGTTCTAGTTATATTCTCCCTTTCAAAGCAGGCATAGAAGTCATTGAGTCTATGTGGTAGTGAAGCATCGCTGCCATTCATGCTATTGGGTTTTGCTCTGTAGGAAGTAATGTCTTGCAAACCCTGCCAGAGTTGTCGTACTTCCAATGTCGCCTCCAACCTTGTTCAAAATTGTCTTTTCGCCCTTGAAATAGCCCTCCGCAAATTATACCTGGTTTTATGGTACAGGCACACACGCCGCCAGACTTGATGCTACAGATCTAGCCCTCAGCAGACGACATACCTCCTGGATCATCCATAGCTTTTGGTTTGAGAATGTACAGCAAGTCTTTGTCGGCACACACTCATCCACACAGGTTTTAATGAAGTCAGTAACAACTGCAGTCTCTGGTGAATAAAATCGATGATCTCAGAGCTAGGGTGCTGAATCAGAGGGACATTAGGATCACGTGTGGCCCTTTGTTTCACTTCAGGTTTGAAGACGAATTCCTGAATATAGTCCAGTCCACCGATTCAAAGCAGTACTGTAAGCACTCCTGTACTTCCCTTGTCCATACCTTCTTTTTCCTCACTACTGGTGCTGTAGTCTTCAGTCTCTGCCTATACTCAGAAAGTAGAATTACAGACAGGTGATCAGACTTCACAAAGTGAGGGCATGGAATAGCACTGTAGGCATTCTTAATGGTGGTGTAGCAATGGTCCAGTGTATTGTTTCCTCTGGTATTGCAAGTGATCTGTTGATGGTAATTGCTTAGTGATTTTTTTCAGACTGGCCTGGTTTAAATCCCCTAAAACGATGATGAAGGCGTTAGGGTGCGCTGTTTTGTGCATGTTGATCCCATTGCTCAGATCATCTGAAGCCTGAGGTGGAATGTATAACTGCTACCAAAATGATCCCAGATATCTCCTGCAGTAGGTAAAAAGGACAGTACTTAACTGCTAGATATTCCAGGTCTGGTGAGCAGAATTAGGACAGCACTGATAAATTTCTGCACCAAGAAGTGTTGATCATGAGGCATATTCCTCCACCCCTGCTTTTGAGAGACTCCGTAGATCTATCCTGACAGTATATAGTAAACCCGATCTGAATCGCTGCATCCAGTACGGAAGGGGTTAACTAGGATTCCATGAAACAAAGGACACACGTAGTCCTAAAGTCCCTCTGATTCAGCACCCTAGCTCCGAGATCATCGATTTTATTCACCAGAGACTGCATGTTTGCCAGCAAGAGAGTCAGTACTGGGAGTTTAAAACCCCGTTTCTTTAAACGCACGCATCTCTGATCTGCAGCTACGCTTCCTGCGTGAAATCCTACGAGGACAAATCTGTCCACAATCAGCATTGTTTCCGTTAGTTTTAAGCAGCGATAGTTTGTTTAAGCACATTAAGACATCTTTGTTGACTGTACTGACCTTGAAAGCAGTTGTGCTTTTTAGCTGTATCAGGCTGAAACGAAAATATTTAATTGTATCCATTGAGAGTTCTGCTGCTACACGAGTTGCCCCTAGGTGCCCTGGAAGTATTAATAAAACTTTATAATTTTAAATAATAATATTAAAATTTTTTTTAAGTAAAACTTCTTCACTGTAATGATAATGCCAATATTCACTCACTATTCTTCAAACTCCAAGGCTCAAATAATTTAAAGCATATACTTTATTCTAGTTATTAAAATGATTTCAGTCACTACTTAATACACAAGACACATTATCCCCAAAAGCATCCAGATCTGTGGAAACAGCGTTAAATAATACATTGCCAAATATCACACGTATGTCCAAGTTTTCACAAGCCAGTCTTCTGACATCGTTCAAGATTTAGCCAAATCAAATTTATTGCTACAAGGAGACATCCTGCTCCTTCTGAAAGTTCTTTCTTGACAGTTCAGCTAGAAAATGTACAGCTAACTACCCCCCTCAAACCATGAAGCTCATCTCTCTCCACCAAAGTTTGTTACTCTAAATCCTGTGTTGACACAACTTGCTAAGTTTTCTTCTTTCTCTGCAAAGATATCAGCCCACACTGAAATGTAATTTGTCTTATCTGAGGAAAGGGATATATTTGACACCATGTGGCCCATTCAATACTCTTCGAAAGCTATTCACCAACTGAGCCCAATCAGATCTTATTAGAATCAGGGAAAGTATATATAGTATTCAGCCAGGATGTGCCCGTGCCAACTCAATGCAAGAACAATCCAGATACCGGTAATCTCACTCTATCCCTTCTTCCAAATAGCTGCTGCAATGTTTCCTCCTCAGTTATTTACCCACGCCATACTCAACACAATTAATCTCTTCCCTATGACAATACAGAATTGATTCTAACCACTTACTGTGTACAGTAATACTACAGGCACTTTTGCCTCTTCTGCCATTTGCCTTTATTCTATAACCTTTATTCAACACCCTCTCGATTTATTTGTCTGGACTTCATGAGTTTAAGTTTCTTTGTCAGATCCCCTCAAACTTTTTTCCCCCCCAACAAGAGCCACCACAGCATCCCCAGTTTATCCTGAATCCCCTCATCCCTGGAATAATAGTAATGAATCACTTCTGAAACCTCTGAAAGGACTTGATTTTTTTCTTTTGAAGGAAAGGACACTTCCACAGCATTCTCCTTGTTAAGATTCATCACGACTTCCTCACTCTTGTACTTTTTGCCTCCATTTATAAAGTCCTGAATCCTGAGACACTTTTTTAAAATCACTCTTCCAATATGCCCTGCCACTTTCAATACAGGTTTTCCCCGCCATCTGAAGGTAGAGAGTTCCTATGAAACCGTTCGTAAGCCGGAATATCGTAAAGCAAAGAAGCAATTACCATTTATTTATATGGGAAAAATTTGTGAGTGTTCGCAGACTCAAAAATAACCTACCAAATCATGCCAAATAACACATGAAACCTAAAATAACAGTAACATATAGTAGAAGCAGGAATGATATAAATACAGCCTATGTAAATTAGAAATACTTCTCTACAACAATTGCCTGCACTGTTCTCCGTAACGAAAATCTTCACCAGCGCTCTCGGCAAAAACACGGCACAAGCACTGTCGGCAGAAAATCTCATGCAAGCGCCGTCGGCAAAAACACTCTCCAGTAACCTAAGCTATGAAGCTGCTAAATCAGACCAAATAACACATAAAAATACACAGCCAATATAAAGTAGAAATAATGTATGTACAGTGTAGTATCACTTACTGGAATCGGGACAGCGCAGAGCACATTGATGATGGTGTGTTAGGCTGAGTCGTCGGAAGTTGGGGTGGTGCAGTGGCCCCCACCCTCCGGGCAGTGAACTGATACCGATCCGCGAAGCATGCAGGTGTCCAGCAGTAGCCGGGACGCACCCAGCACATCTTTAAGAAAAAAGCCAAAATAAGCAAGCTAATTAAATAGGTGCCGCCCGGCACGTAAATGTCGGCCCAGATCAGAGGCGACACAATCAGCAATCGCCTCTGATCTGGTCCGACATTTACGTGCTGGGTGGCACCTAATTAATTAGCTTATTTATTTCGGCTTTTTTCTTAGAGATGTGCTGAGTGCGTCCCGGCTACCACTGCATTCTCCGCAAATCGGTATCTGTCCCTGGCCCAGGGGTTGCGACCACTGGGGTGGTGGGACACGGGGGTGTCATCTCATCGTCAATGAGGGCAGGCAGGTCAGCTTCTTCTATGTCTGTCTGCCTCGATGTCGAAGGTCGAGGTTCGTCGTCTGCTGTGGCTAATGTGGAAGGCTTGCTTGACTGCTAAGCCTCGCGCATTTTTCTATCATACAGTTATTTGTAAGCACTCAAACTATTTTGCAAATATGCCCTAAACCGACGTACCCTTTCAAAATTAAAGTCGTACTTTATCATTGCAGCGAAAATCTCACGCAGTTGCTTCATGTTCAGTTCCTGAACGACTTCACTTCCGCTACTGCATTCGGTTTTGATTGTTATCCTTTCCTCTTCCAATTGCATCAGCTCTTCATCTATCAGTTCTTGGTCATGGGATGCCAAAACCTCTTCAACATCATCTTCGTCAACTTCCACAAGCCAAACTCACTTTGTCCTTACTTCGTTCACCATGATCGAAACGCTTAATTATGTCTAGTTTTATGCTAAGTGCAACACCCTTACGAGTCCTTTTAGGCTTTTCCGATACCTTAGAACTCATCTTGCAAACGGCTGCTCACAGGCACGTGTTTAAGCAATGCCAGCGAGAATGCCGTTCCAAATTCAGGGGAGTGTGGCTGCTCAGGGTGCGCGGCACGCTGCTTTTTTCGCGCGCTACTTTTTCGTAACGGTGAAAACACCTGCTGTTAGTGAAAACAGGTAACTAATGTAGGTCTTTCATAACAGCAAGGTTTCGTAAAGCGAACGTTCGAAAAGCGGGGGACACCTGTAATTAATAGCCATACACACCCCAGATCTCTCTTTACTGATATCCTTACAGAATTCTGCCACTATTTTTTCTCTTCATTCACCCCACCAAAACTTCACTTTTTACATTAAATTTCATTTGCCATTTCATAAATTGATTTATTATTGTCACATGTATCGAAGTACAGTGAAAAACATGTTTTACTTGCTATCCACATAGATCATTTCATCACATGAATACATTGAGGTAGTAGAAGGGATAAACAATAAGAGAATACAGAATAAAGTTAGTTACAGAGGAACTGCAGTGCAGGCAGACAATGAACTGCAAGGTCCTGGTGAGGTAGATTGTGAGATCAAGAGTCCACCTCATCCTACATGGGGACTGTTCAATAGTCTCATAACACAGGATAACATCTGTCTGTGAGCCCGGTGGTACATACTTCCAAACTTTATCTTCTGCCTAATGCAAGGGCAGAAGAGAGAATGTCCAGAGTGTGTGGAGTCTTTAATTATGTTAGCTGTTTTTCTAAGGCAACAATAAGTGTAGTCAAAGACCATGAAAGAGAGGCTCTCTGCAGTTTTTTCTAAGCGGGCTGGAGCACAGCAATTACCATTCCAACCTGTGATGCATCATGAAAGGATTTTTTTCCTATGGCTATTTCTCTAACCTGCCTTCAATTCCTTTAAACTCTGGTTTCTATTTTCAAACTTCACCACTCTTCCAAATTTTACATGGACTACAGATTCTTGAAATGTGCCTCGTACACTCAAACCCAAGACTTTAATAAATATATTTACAAATACAGTGACCCCAACACTCATGAAATACCACCTTATATTTCACCCAATCCAAAGAACATTCACTTCCATTCTGTTCCTTGTCGCTAATCAAATTTTCTATCCACACTACTACGATTGCCTTTCATACTCCAAGGGCTTCAAACTTTATGAGAAGCTGACCCCTTCTGTTCAAACTGCTCTACTCTGGGGAAAAGGAGGGCCATAGACAAGGTGTAACCAGATTATTTTATAAACCTCAAAAGGTATAAACCTCCAGCTCCTGGGCTTTAATGAGGAAAGACCTACCATATCCAGCCTCTCCCTATTACCCAAACCCTTCAGTTCTGGTATCATGCCTGGTATAGAACTGGTATAGATTTTTTTTTAAATGCACCCTCTCCAGCATAATGGCATCCTTCCCACAGCAGGGCACCCAGAAATGTAAACTTGCCAACATCTTGCACAGCTGTAACATGACTGATAAGGCAAGTGTGCCAAACTCCTCCTTCACCACCATCTACCTGCTTTGTCATTTTTAAAGAACTATGTACTTATACTCCAAGTTCTCTGTTCCATAAACACTCTTATGGAGTCCAACCATTCACTGTATAAATCCTGCCTTGGTTTGTCTTACCAAAATGCAACACCTCACATTCACTTCAAACTCTATCTGCCTTTCTTCAGGTCATTGGCATTAATTGATCAAGATCCTGTTCTAAATGTTAGATAACCATCTTCACTGTCCATTACAGCACCAATTTTAGTTTCATCATAAACTTAATCATGCTGTTTATATTTTCATCCAAATTATTAATATAAATGTCAAACAGGGGTCACAACACCAATCCCTGTGGCACACTGCTGGTTAAAGGTCTCCACTAACCTACCACCAAGACAATTTTGCATCTCATTGGCTAGCTTGCCCTGGATCACGTGATCTAAATTTTCCTGACCAGCCTACCATGCAGTATATTGTCAAAGGCCTTACTAAAACCCACTTTCCTCATCAATCACCTCTTCCAAAAAAAAATCACCTAAATTTGAGGTGAACAATTTACCACAAACAAAGACATGCTAACCATTCCTAATCAGTTCTTGCCTTTCCAAACACATGTAGGTCCTATCACTCAGAATCCCTCCAATACCAACCGCTGATACTGGGCTCACAGTTCAAAGGCTTTTCCTTGTAGCCTTTCCCAAATAAAGATACTATACTAGCTAACCTTCAGTCTTCTGATACCTCACCCATAGCTACTGATGATACAAATATCACCACAATTTCTTTTCTGGCTTCCCACCATGTCCTAGGATATATCTGATCTCTAGTATCCATGCCACAAGTGACTGTCCTGTCTCAGTTTCTGTTCACACTGTACGCCTCAGACTTTCAGTACAAATCTGAGTCTTGTCACTTGCAGAAGTTCTCTGATGACTCTGGGGTGGTTGCGTGTAACAGAGATGGGCAGGAGTCAGAGTACAGAGGACTGGTGGACAAGTTTGTGGAGTGGTATGGGAGGAATCACCTACTCCTGAATGTGGCCAAAACCAGGGAGAAGGTGATTGATATTAGGAGGAAGAGGACTGTGACGAGTCCTGTATACATTCTGTGAAAAGAAGTTGCGGTGGTGGAGGAGTACAAGTACTTGGGTGTTCACCTCTTTCCAGACTTGACTGGAAAACTAACACCAAGGCTGTTTACAAGAAGGGAATAAGCAGACTATTTTCTAAGGAAGCTGAGATCTTTCAATGTGTGCAGCAAGATATTGGAGATCTTTTACCAGTCTGTTGTAGCTAGTGCGGTCTTCTTTGCAGTTTTATTTTGGGGGAGCAGCATTGGTGCTGGTGATGCAAAAAGACTAAATAAACTCAAAAAGGCTGGATTTGTGCTTGGCTACAACCCAGACACTTTTGAGTTAGTGGTGGGGAAGAGGTCAATAAACAAACTGTAATCCATTATGGACAATCTGACACATCCTCTGCATAACCTATTGAATAAGCAGCAGAGCACCTTTTTGAAAATACTCATTCAGCTCTGCTGTCACAAGGATTATTACAGAAAATATTTCCTACCACATGCAATAAGCATATACAACAGTTCATCTCTGTGTGACAGGAGAGCACACATCATAGTACAATAGTCTGTTTTATTATTTCATACATTATTGCAAATGATTGCACATTGGTAAATTATTGTGTATATTATTTTGTACTTTATTATTAGTTAAGTCTGCAAACTGCTAAATGTTTTTTTAAATGTTGCTGTAACGAAAGAAATTCCCACTCAGGATCATTAAAGTATTTTTTATTATTGTGTCTTTCTCCATGCTAAAATAATAGATAAGATAATGATACAAACAATAGAAAATCTGCAAATGCTGGAAATCCGAGTAATACACAAAATGCTGGAGGAACTCAGCAGGCCAGGCAGCATCTATGGAAAAAGTATAGTCAATGTTTCAGGCTGAAACCCTTCAGCAGAACTGGAGAAGAAAAGCTGAGGAGTAGATTTTTAAAAGGGGGAGGGGAGAGAGAACCACCAGGAGACAGGTGAAACCTGGAGGGGGAAGGATGACGTAAAGAGCTGGGAATTGGTGAAAGGGACAGAAGGCCATGGAAGAAAGAAAAAGGGGGAAGGAGCACCAGAGGGAGGTGATGGGCAGGCAAGGACATGAGATGAGAGAGGGAAAAGGGGATGGGAAATGGAGGAGGCGGCAGTTTGGGGAAGCATTATCGACAGTTTGAGAAATCAATATTCATGCCATCAGGTTGGAGGCTGCCCAAATGGAATATAAGGTGTTGTTCCTCCAACCTAAGTGTGGCCTCATCACAACAGTGGAGGAGGCCATGGATGGACATATCAGAATGGGAATGGGAAGTGGAATTAAAATGGGTGGCCACTGGGAGATCCTGCTTGTTCTCGCAGACGGAGCGTAGATGCCTGGTGAAGCAGTCTCCCAATCTATGTCGGGTCTCACTGATGTACAGGAGGCCGCACCAGGCACACTGAACACATTAAATAACCCCAACAGACTCACAGGTGGAGTGTTGCCTCACCTGAAAGGACTGTTTAGGGCCTTGGATGGTAGTTTGGGAGGTGGTGTAGGGACAGATGTAATATTTGTTCCACTTGCAAGAATAAGTGCCAGGAGGGAGATCAGTGGGGAGGGATGAATGGACAAGGGAGTTGGGGAGGTTCATAGGGAGTGATCCCTGAGGAAAGCAGAAAGTTGGGGGGGGGGGGGAGAGGGAGGAGATGTGCTTGGTGGTGGGATCCCGTTGGAGGTGATGGAAGTTTCGGAGAATTATGTGACAGACTCGGAGGCTGGTGGGGCGATACAGTAGAAGGTACAATGGCACCTTTATCATGACTCCAAACAGACAGACACCGTCCTTGATCTTTTCAAGATATCTTCTTTCTCCAGGACTGCAATTGACCTGTTTATTGGGACACATCAAGTCCAGTACGTTTTGGCCCAATTAACGGCTACCCCAATTAGCCAAAGTTTCATAGAAATAGTTAAAATGGTATTTAAAAAAAGACAAACTGAGTAACAAATTACGCATTTAAATGAAATACAGAACAAATTTGAACACCATCAATACCACGGCAGTACTATAATACTGTCTATTAGTTTCCAATTCTTGTCAGCAGAGGAATTCATCCACATCACATTTTTTTTTACTGTTAATAAACAAAATCAGTGCAGATTACAGACTGTCTTCATAAAATTACATCCTCTAAATCTTCATGTTCATTGTAACATTCAAGATAACTGTTGATGCCTTCAAATTATCCATAGTTTCTAACTTGAAGTAGTGGATTTGTTCCATTTTTAATTTTGGCTGTTTCTGGCATTTCCAAATCTGAATGCAGGTAATGAACCACAGTGAACAAAACAGTCCTGAATTGTCTTAGTGCTTATTCCTTGCCAACTATCAGTAACAAAAATTGCTGCATTTTGAATACAAACATATGCAACTGATGCTATTTAAAAACTGTCCATTTGAAGCACAGTGTTGTGTCTAATGGCTACGCAAGTGCACACAACTGATGCTAGTTAGAACATGTTCAGCAACAGTCTCCTGCCCCAATTAAGTGGCATAGTGTCCCAAATAAAGAAGGGAAATCCCAACTATTTTCTCGATTAGTCTTCGTTCATCAAGAGCTGTTCCAAGTAAGCAGCTGCCTCGATTAACTGATGGCCCGATTAACCGGAATTCACTGAATTCTCCTTAATCATTATATTCACCACCCCACACTCGCTCACTTTCTTCCTTCCCTATCCCCTTGCATCAACGTGATCTTGAAACAGTTAGTAAACAATCTTGTCCTGCTTTACTCTTGTTTTCCATAAATGTCACAACAGAATCCCATGTAACTAATTATATCTGCAACTCTCCAATCTCCTTCACAAGTGCTATGCATTTGTGTACATCTTACAACCAGAACAAGGAGTTCCTACTAAAACTACATTTCTCACTGAAATGCTATTAATCCCTCACAAAGCTTTGGAATGTTTTGTCCCCCCCCCCCCCATGTGTAACAGTCTGGGTACACCACTCACCTCAAATTAATTTACCTTCCCCTCCACAGTGTCATTAAATTTATTCACAGGGACATTGTTTCACAAACATTTAAGCTTTACAGGTGTACCTGTTCCAGAACTGGCCCCAACACCCTATAATCGAATCTTCTGTCTTGCACCAACCTTCCAACAAGTATTCATCAACCATCTTCAGATTTCTATATCCACCCACATGTAGCAGTAAGAGTCATCCAGAGATGACCAACTTTGGAGTCCTATTTCTTAACACCCTTTCCTAATTCCTTAACATCTACCTACAGAGTTTAATGCTGTTTTCTACTTCTGTTACAGTAGTGCCATGTACCACAGCTCAGATATGCATAATCCCACTCTCATTCCCTACAATACTCTGCAACATTTTAAAGATCTATTTTATCCTGGCACCAAGAAGACATCACAAACAAGAATGTAACAGAAGGGTTACCTAGCACCCACCAATATACAGGATCTTCTATGTTTTCTGCATTTCTATGTTTGGTGGTTCTGCTGTACAACCCACTCAACCATAAAATTGTGTTCTGGATGGTACTCTTTCAAAACATGACATCCACCAGCCATTCATGTTGAGTATCTGTTTGGAAGTTGCACCCACATTTAGGCTTCTTGCTCGTTCTGCCCTTTCAGGAGCCTCAGAATCATAGGGTCAGAGTAAAGTATAATCAAGTCAATCGCAAACCACTTCACACTTTCTATCGCAAACACTGTCTAGCTGCAGAGTGGCTACCTCCTGAAATTCATAATCCAGGAAGCTCCTACCCTCCCTAACCTCACCAGATGTCCTCCAAGTTTAGAAATCCTGAGCATGTTAGATCAGAGGTATTACTACATAGAGGTATTGCTGAACAGTTTCCAAGGGGCAAGTGAAGTTTCTACATGACACAAGAAATGCTGGCCTATTGCTGTCAAATCCATAATCTGAAAAACTTTGTTCCACTTCTCTGTACCCAACTTGAATGAATCAAATATTTCCTCAATTACCTTAGCTTCACAGTTTAGATTCAAGATTGTTTAATGTCATTTCCAGTACACAAGTGTAAAGAAGAATGAAATAAGTGAGACTCCGGATCCAATGTAGCACAAAAATAACCACAATAAGATAAAGGACACAATAATAAAAAAAACACAATAAATATAAATGCATAAGATAGCATATAATATATAGATAAAATACATAAGGTATCTACACATAGATTGATTATTTGTCCATAAAGTGACGCTAGGCACAGGATTGTCTGTGCACAAGGTGACTGACAGGAAATGATTAAATAGTGGTGGTACAGAGAAGTGGGTTAGTGGGAGGAGGTGATGATCAGCCTTACTGCTCGGGGAAAGCAACTGTTTTTGAGTCTGGTGGGCCTGCTACAAGTTTAAGTTATTGATTAAACAATAATTTAGCTGTGCATTTTATTTTAAGTAACAAGCAACATCGCTCTCCCTACTTTGGCTAATTTCAGTGCTCAGCAAATTCCTCCATACTGCACTCTATGCTACACAGTCATCAGCCTTGGGGAAGGAGGGAGGGAGGGAGGGAAAGAGCAGTGAGTAACTTGATAACAATGATATAGCAATACACAGCAGCTATGGACCATTTAAATTATCCATTCATACCATTCTAGCACCACCTTTCTTCAGCAGATCATTCCCTTCCTTTCTTCCTCATGTATACATTCAGTTCTGCCTTAAATCCATCAATGCTAATTGCAAGAGTCCCATTCTCACCACTCTAAGAAAATGTCTCAGATTGATTTCTTGACTGACAACACCTACAAATCTGAGTTCACTCTTCCCAACAAGTACCCTTGCCATTTCTGCCATTAATATTTTCATAATCTTAAACAACTCTATTGTGTTACTTCTCAGGTTAAAGTTTAGCCAACTGACAGGACATAACTACATGCACTAGCTCAGCTGTACAATGCTAGTCTGACTCAGTACTACCCAGGTCAAACTGACTCACTTAGTATTACAAGTCCTGTGTTCTTTGTCAATAGCAAAGTATACAGTATATAGCATATTTTTCTATTTTATTGAAATACATTCAAGAGGGGTATAGATATAACAAGTTCTGCGATTCGGATTGGTCAATTTTTTATTTCATACCCACTGCAGATCCATCGTGCTTCACGTTGCCAACATAGATAATACAAAGGAATAGTCAGGAGAAAAATCACGGAGCCAAACAGATCTGCCCTGAATACCACCCAGTGAACACTGACACTCGGCAAGGAGGTAGCTGAATACAATCTCACAAAATGTGCAGCTTTTTCCTTCTCATCTCAATGACTTATTAATTGATGCATCCATTTTTTAAAAAATGTACTGCATCTTCTCAGGCCAGGAAATGCACAATTATGAAAATATCAGAATCAGGTTTAATATCACTGGTATGTGCCTGGAAAATTCGTCGTTTTGTGACAGCAGTACTGCACATTGCAATGTAAAATAATAAAAGAAACCTATAAATTACAATAAGTATATGTCAAAAATATTAAATTTTTGCAGAAAGAGGGAAAAAAGTGAGGCAGTGCTCAATGATACATTGTATATTCAGAAACCTGATGGTGGAGGGGAAGAAGCTATTTCTGAAATGTCAAATGTGTGTCTGAAGGCTCCTGTACATCCTCCTTCACACAAGAGCAGAGGGCAGGTACTGAGTGATGAGGGTCCTTCATGATGGATGCCCCCTTTGAGGCACCGCCTTTTGAGGGTGTTCTCGATGCTGGGGAGGATAGTGCCCGTAATGATGTTGTGTATTTAATAATTCAGTAATATTTGTGTAATATTTAAATATGTTATTAAGCATTCTTTGTTTATGCAATTTATTATGGATTATATGTAAAATTATGTGAATTGCATATGTTATAACGCTACCACATAATGCGTGCGCGCCTCAAAGTAAAACTAAGTTAGACTCACATTTCAGACCCACGTCTTTTTCTTTTACTTAGGTTAATGTTTTGGAGTTACAAAACATAACAGCTGAGATTACAACTTTCTACATCTTTTTCCGACCATCTGCAGTGGCCCCTCCATACCAGACAGGGATACAACCACTTAGAATACTCTCCATGGTACAATTTGGTGTCTCATTATGAGTCTCTTTGGTGGCATATCAGGTCTCCTCAAATTCCAAATGAAATATAGCTGCTATTGTGCCTTTTTTCTAATTGTATCAATATATTTGGGCCCAGGATAGACCCTCAGAGGTGTTGACACCCTGGAACTTGAAACTGCTAACCTATTCCATTGCTGATCCCTCGATAAGGACTGATGTGTGTTCCCTCGACTTCTCCTTCCTGAAGTCCACAATTGATTCTTGATCTTACTGCTGTTAAGTGCAAGATCGCTGCTGCCACTCAACCAGCTGGTCTATCTCACTCCTGAATGACTCCTTGTCACCATCTGTAATTCTGCCAATTGTTGTGTCATCAGCAAATTTATAGACGGCATTTGAGTTAATTTGGCATTTGGGTAATGTTGAGTTTGAGTACAGAGAGGAAATTAAGAACCTGGTGGCATGCTGCGAAGACAATAACCTATCCCTCAACGTCAGCAAGACGAGGGAATTGGATGTTCACTTCAGAAGGAGTAGCAGACCGCACGACCCAATCTACATCGGTGGTGCGCAAGTGGAACAGGTCAAAAGCTTTAAGTTCCTCAGGGTCAATATCACAAATGACCTGACTTGGACCAACCAAGCAGAGTCCACTGCCAAGAAGGCCCACCAGCACCTTTGCTTCCTGAGAAAACTAAGGAAATTTGGCCTGTCCCCAAAAACCCTCACTAATTTTTATAGATGCACCGTAGAAAGCATTCTTCTAGGGTGCATCACAACCTGGTATGGAAGTTGTCCTGTCCAAGACTGAAAGAAGCTACAGAAGATCGTGAACACAGCCCAGCACATCACACAAACCAATCTTCCGTCCTTGGACTCACTTTACACCGCACGCTGTCGGAGCAGTGCTGCCAGGATAATCAAGGACACGACCCACCCAGCCAACACACTTTTCGTCCCTCTTCCCTCCGGGAGAAGGTTCACAAGCTTGAAGACTCGTACGACCAGTTTTGGGAACAGCTTCTTTCCAACTGTGATAAGACTGCTGAACAGATCCTGATCCGGATCTGGGCCGTACCCTCCAAATATCTGGACCTGCCTCTCGGTTTTTTTGCACCACCTTACTTTCCATTTTCTAGTTATGATTTATAATTTAAATTTTTAATATTTACTATTTTGTACTCCAGGGAGCGGAAGCGCAGAATCAAATATCGCTGTGATGATTGTACGTTCTAGTATCAACTGTTTGGCGACAATAAAGTATAAAGTAAAGTTGTATCTAGCCACACAGTCATGGGTGTAGAGAGAGTAGAGCAGTGGGATAAGCTCACATCCTCTCTTTTCAAATCTTTTTGTTAATTATTATCCAAAATTAACACAAGTACATTCAAGTAAGCAACACTTCCAATGTCTCAAGAAAAAAAACATTAAAGATTGAAAAATTTTTGGTGATAATTTAAAAACCCTACCTGCATGGCATGAACATTGACTTCTCTAAGTTCCGCTAATGCCCCACCTCCCCCTCGTACCCCATCTGTTATTTATTTTTATACACACATTCTTTCTCTCACTCTCCTTTTTCTCCCTCTGTCCCTCTGAATATACCCCTTGCCCATCCTCTGGGTTTCCCGCCCCCCCTTGTCTTTCTTCCCGGACCTCCTGTCCCATGATCCTCTCGTATCCCTTTTGCCAATCACCTGTCCAGCTCTTGGCTCCATCCCTCCCCCTCCTGTCTTCTCCTATCATTTTGGTTCTCCCCCTCCCCCTCCAACTTTCAAATCTCTTACTCACTCTTCCTTCAGCTAGTCCTGACGAAGGGTCTCGGCCTGAAACGTCGACTGTACCTCTTCCTAGAGATGCTGCCTGGCCTGCTGCGTTCACCAGCAACTTTGATGTGTGTTACATGTTGGTCAGACACAGAGATACCACAGATATTTTGAGGAATTATTCCAAAAAGCACAGTTAATTTGTTAGGTTGTAAATTAATTTTGTGCTTTAGAAATTGTCGAAAAAACTGATTTCCAGAACTGTTCCAGTATAGAACAAGACCAAAACATGTGTGACAGTGTAGCTGTCTCAGTTTTACATCTATCACAATAACTATCAACATTAGGAAATATTTTAGACAGTCTCTCCTTCGTCAAATGGTAACGATGTACAATTTAAAATTGAATCAGTGAATGACTAGCACAGATCGAAGAAGAGTTAACCAGCTTCAGAATCCACGTCCAATGCTCCATCATAAAAGTCAAATTGAGTTCCTTTTCCCAATCTTGTTTAATCTTAAATAAAGGACGCTTATCCCATTGTAATAATAAATTATAAATTTTTCCAACAGAAATACTCTTAATAGTATCTAACAGGTCAGCATCCAATATGTAAGGAAAATTACTTAAATATTTTTGTAAAAAATATCTAACTTGAAGGTATTGTAAAAAGTGTGAGTATGAAAGAGAATACTTATCAACTAATTGTTCAAAAGACATCAATCTATCTCCTTTAAATAAATCCAAAAAAGAATTAATACCTTTATTTTTCCAAAGTAAAAAAAATTGGATCACTCAAGGATTAAAAAAGAAATTTCGATAAATTAAACTACAAAGTTTAAATTTTTTAAGATTAAAAGAATTGTGGAACTGGAGCCAAACTTGTAAAGAATGCAAGCTCACATCCTTGAGGTACACCAGTGGCAATTGTCAACAATACGATCATAAAGCTATCCTTGCTCTGTCCCACAAGTGTGGTGCTTTCCAAAGGAAATTTGTGACAACTTATGGGAAAGTGTCACATTGCATCATGCAACAAAATGCACAAAATAACAGAGAATGCAATTTTGACATATTACAACTACAATTGCTCATATTCAGATCAGGTTTGGTATCACTGACATATGTTGTGAAATCTATTAACTTTATGGCAGCAGTACAATGAAATACACAATAACAAAACGTAGGCCCAGAGCAATGCGCCACGTTGGGGCCCAGGTCCTAATGTGAGCTGTGATCTGCAGTTTGGACAATTTAAACACCAGCCCAGAAAGACTCTGAGCTCCTCTCTCCACAACGCCAAGTCTGTGAGACTGTCCTCAGCTGCTGTGCTTCATGTCTGCGACTTTGCGGCAATCTGCCCCATTAATATGATAAACTGAATACCGAGGCTTTGGGCCTATTCCGGGGATTTGGATCTAAGGACTCCGTTTGGTTCAGATTGCTGTTGTTATTGGTGCTTGCTTCTATTGTGTGCATGACTTGTTTTTCTCTCTTTCTCAGTGCACATTGGGGGCTGCTCTTTATTTTTTTTAAAGTTGTTTTTTTTTCGGGTTCCTTGCTTTGTAACTATCTGGAAGCAAACAAATTTCAAGGTTGTATAATTTATACATTCTTTGATGATGTACATACTTTGAATAACTAAAATACAGAAAAACTTAAAGTGTCTATTAAATAGTTAATTTTAAATAAACAGAGCAAAAAAAAAACAAATAAGGTCATGAGGTAGTGTTGAAGCTTTCAATGTTCATTTAGAAATTGGATGGCAGAGGGGCAGAAGCTGTTCCTGAATTGCCGAGTGTGTGTTTTCAGGCTTCTGTACCTCCTTCGACAGTAACAATGAGAAGAGGGCATGTCCTGGGTGGCGGGGTCCTTAATCATGGAGCTGTCTAATTTTACAAGTTTCTGCAACTTCAGGCAGTTTCAAATAAGATTAGAAGTTTTGAAGTTGGTTTGTGGAAGAGTCAGGCCAACCTTTAACGAATCTCCAAGTCTGCTAAAGAGGCAATGACAGCCACACAATATCTCAGAATCAGCTTAAACAGATGATGAATAAGCTTGCACACACACTGGGAACAATGACATTTCCACAATGACAGAAAGAGAGGATCATGGGGCCACACAAATAGTGACCAGACCTGACATATAGGCCCTCTCTCTCTCATAACTATATCCATGAAAGAGTTTAATTAATCAGACAGATTGCAACTACAACACACTCCACTACAAATGATAACAATAAATTACTGTATTACTGCATAGCTGTAATCTAGCTGGGAGTTCAAGCAGACATCCAGTTAGCAGAAATGCAACCATAAAATAGCTTTTTTCTAAGATTTATAACTAGCAACACCAAGGATGAAACTAGAATAGACTAGCTAATACACAAGTGCCCATAAGCTAAACATTTTTCTGATAACTTGGTAAATTTGGGAATTAGTTGCAGCTAAAAGTCAAACTTTTTATCTGTCACAGTAGGCTATATTCTATAGGGGTGTCTATGAATTTTAGATTAAACAAAACTGTTTAATCAAAATGCCCATTTTGTATTCTACAAGACTTGTAAAGACCAGGGGTGTCCATTCCACCCATTCCACAGCAACCACTTTGTCCAATTCATTCTGTCCCACCACAAGACCATTCCTCCCCCATACACCACTGAATTCTAAATTTCAGCTGAGTACTCGTTAGGATGTGAAACTAGAGAATAGCAGTGAAACAATTCAAATTCTATTTAATTTACATACTATCCAGAGAACTCGGTACGGCAATTGCCCTGCCTGCGAATGCAAGAAACTGCAGAGAATCGTGGACACAGCTCAGCAGCACACCACAGGAACCAGCCTCCCCTCCGCGGACTGTCTACACTTTCAACTTAACCAAACCTCCACTCACCCCAAACATTCTCTCTTCTCCCCCCCCTCCCAATCGGGCAAAAGATACTAAAGCCTGGAACCAGCCTCCCCTCCATGGACTGTCTACACTTTCAACTTAACCAAACCTCCACTCACCCCAAACATTCTCTCTTCTCTCCCCTCTATTGGGCAAAAGGTACAAAAGCCTGGAAGCATGCAACACCAGGCTCAAGGACAGCTTCGATTTCACTGTTTCATTAGTATTGGTTACCACATGTACCAAGATAGTGAAAAGCTTGTCTTGCATACTATTCATACAGATCAAATCATTACACAGTGCATGAGCTAGTATAAGGAAAAACAATACCAATGCAGAATAAAGTGTAAAAGTTACCAAAAAAGTGCAGTGACGATCTTAACAAGGTAGATTGTGAGATCAAGAGCCCACCTTATTATACAAGAGAACCATTCAAAGAGTCTGGTAACAGGTGGGTTAGAAGTCATCCCAGAGATGATAGTGCATGGCTTCTGGCTTTTGGATCTTCTATTTCAATGGGAAAGGGAAGAAAAGAGAATGTCCAGGATGGATGCAGTCTTCGCTTTCATGAGGCAGCAAGAAGTATAGACCATAGAAACAAGGCTGGTTCGTGTGATGTACTGAGCTGTGTCCACAACTCCCTGGAGTTTCTTGCAGTCAAGTGCAGAGCAGTTGCCTTACCAATACATACTGCATTCATACAGAATGCTTTCTATGGTGTAATGATAAAAATTGGTAAGACTCGACAAGACTCTAAACCCTCTTGAGGGATGTGGGAAGGCAGGGAGACCTCCAGTGTCTCTGACAACTACAACTGCAAGAAGTACATCCAGTTGCACGTTCTAACAATCGGTGTTAAGGAGTTGGAACTGAAACTGGATGGACTTGGATCATTCAGGAGGCTGAGGGGGTGGTAGATAGGACGCAGAGAGAGGTAGTTACACCCAAGGTGCAGGACACAAGTAAACTAGGTGACAGTCAGGAAGGGGAAAGAGTTTAAGGAGCCAATGCAGTGTATCCCTGTGGCCAGCCCTGTCAACAACTCACTTCAACAAACTCACTTTGGATACTTTTTTTTGGGGGGGGAGGGGGAGTTTGATCTATCAGAGGAAAGTCACAGTGGTCAGGTCTCAGGCACTAAAGGGAGGGAGAAGAATGTGCCCCAGGTGCCAGGGTCCAGAATATCTCTGATTCCTCAGCATTCTTAAGTGGGAGGATGAGCAGCCAGAAGTTGTGGTCCATGTAGGTACCAATGACATGAGTAGGATAAGTGACAAGGTTCTACAGAGGGGGCTCAAGTGCAAGCTAAAAAGCAAGACCTCCAGGGTTGTGATCTCAGGATTGCCACCCATGCTAGTGAGGCCACAACTAGGAAGATTATACAGCTTAATACATGGCTAAGGAGTTGGTGTAGGAGGGAGGGCATAAGATTTTTGGATCATTGTGCTCTCTTCCAGGGAATGAAGACTTGTACAAAAGGGACAGTTTGCACCCTAACTGGAGGGGGACTAGTATCCTAGTGGAAAGTTATGTTAACACTGCACGATGGGGTTTAAACTAGAGTTGCAGGGGAATGGGAACCAGAGTGCCAGAACAGTTAGTGGGGAGGTCGTGGAGGCAGATGTTGGTAAGGCCTCAGATAAAGTTAGGAATCAAAAGGTTGAGCATGGTGGGACTAGTGTCCTGAGCTGCGTATACTTCAATGTAGGAAGTATCGTAGGAAAGCTGGATGATCGTGCTGATGAGGTAGCATCAGAGGCAATGTGTAGTGAGGAGAGGCTGTTTATAAGGAAAAACTGTAGTCTACAGGATGAGTTGCAACATAAAAAGGCAGACAAAATCGAAAAAGGTGAATACAGGACTGAAGGTGTTATACTTGAATGTACGTATACTTGAATAAGGTAGATGAACTTGAAGCACAGTTGCAGAATGACATGTATGATATTGTGGACATCACTGAGTCATGCCTGAAAAAAGATTATAGCTAGGAGCTTAATGTCCAAGGATACGCATTGCATTGAAAGGACAGGCAAGAAAGCAGAGGGGGTGGTGTTGCTGTGTTGGTAAAAAATGAAATCATATCATTAGAAAGAAGTGACATAGGATTGGAAGGTGTTGAAACATTGTGGATAGAGCCAAGGAACTGCAAGGGTAAAATGACCATTGATGGGAGTTATATACAAACCCCTGAACAGCAGTAAGGATGTGGTGTACAAATTACAATGGGACACTGAAAACGCTTGCCAAAAGGGCAATGTTATAATAGTCATGGTGGATTTTAATATGCAGGTAGATTGGGATAATCAGGTTGGTGCTAGACTCCAGGAGGGGGGATCTCTAGAATGCCTACAAGATGGCTTTTTAA
Source organism: Mobula birostris (assembly GCF_030028105.1). Classification (NCBI taxonomy): domain Eukaryota; kingdom Metazoa; phylum Chordata; class Chondrichthyes; order Myliobatiformes; family Myliobatidae; genus Mobula; species Mobula birostris. Next base: position 131,932,646 of record NC_092371.1, read on the forward strand.
GAGTAGCTTGTCATTGAGCCCACCAGGGGCTCAACTACTCTAAATTGGGTGTTGTGCAATGAACCAGAATTGGTTAGAGAGCCCAAGGTAAAAGAACCCTTAAGGGCAAGTGATCATAATATGATCAAATTCATCCTGAAATTTGAGAAGATGAAGCTAAAGTCAGGTGTATTAGTATTACAGTGGAGTAAAGGGAATTAGAGGCAGGAGAGAGGAGTTGGCCAGAATTGACTGAAAAAGAACACTGGCAGGGTTGAGGCAGAGCAGCAGTGCATGGAATCTCTGGAAGCAACTTGGAAGGCACAGGATATATACATCCCAAAGAGGAAGAAGTATTCTGAAGGAAAGATGACACAACCATGGCTAAGAGAGAAGTCAAAGCCAACATAAAAGCCAAAGAGAGGACATATAATAGAGCAAAAATAACTGGGAAGTTAGATTGGGAAGCTTTTAAATATCAACAGAAGGCGACTAAACAGACATTAAGAAGGTAAAGACGGAATAGGTAAGCTAGCCAATAATATTAAAGAGGATACCACAAGTTTCTTCACATAAATGAAGTGTAAAAGAGAAGCAAGAGTGGATATCAGGCTGCTGGAAAATGATGCTGGAGAGGTAGAAATGGCAGACAAACTGAATAAGCATCTTGCATCAGTCTTCACCGTGGAAGACACTAGCAGTATAGTGGAAGCTCCAGGTGTCAAGGGGGATGAAGTATGTGAAGTTACCATTACTAGGTTCTGGGAAAACTGAAAAGTTTGAAGGTAGTTAAGTCACCTGGACTAGATGGTGTACACCCCAGGGTTCTGAAAGGGGTAGCCGAAGAGATTGTGGAGACATTAGTAATGATCTTTCAAGAATCATTAGATTCTAGAATGGTTCCAGAAGACTGGAAAATTACAAACGTCACTCCACTCTTCAAGAAGGGAGAGTAGCAGACAAAAGGAAACTATAGGCCAGTTAGTCTGACCCCAGTGGTTGGGAAGATGGTGGAGTTGATTATTAAGGATGAGGTGTCAGGGTACTTGGAGGCACATGGTAAAATACCCTTCCTTGCCTGACAAACCTAGTGGAATCCTTTGAAGAAATAACATGGAGGATGGACAAAGGAGAATTGGTTGATGTTGTGGACTTGGATTTTCGAAAGGCCTTTGATAAGGTACCACACGAGGCTACTTAACAAGCTATGAGCCCAATGTATTACAGGAAAGACTCTAGCATGGATGAAGTAATGGCTGATCAGCAGGAAGCAGAGAGTAGGAATAAAGGGAGCCTTTTCTGGTTGGCTGCTGGTTTCTACTGGTGTTTCACAATAGTCTGTGTTGGCACGGATTCTTTTTACGTTATATGTCAATGATTTGGTTGATGGAATTCATGGCTTTGTTGCAGTTTGTTCTGAAAACCTGTGCACAGTCTCTGAAAACCTGTGCCAACCAACCAGCAGGAGTATTCAAGGATATTTTCAACCTCTCACTGCCATGGGCAGAGGTTCCCACTTACTTCAAAAGGCAACATTTATACCAGTGCCTAAGAAGAATAATGTAGGCTGCCTTAACGACTATTACCCAGTAGCACTGACATCAACATTGATGAAATGCTTTGAAAGGTTGGTCACGACTAGACTGAACTCCTGCCTCAGCAAAGACCTGGACCCACTGCAATTCGCCTATCGCCACAACAGGTCAACGACAGACGCAGTCCCAATGGCTCTCCACATGGCTTTAGACCACCTGGACAACACAAACAACTATATCAAGATGCTGTTCATCGACTATAGCTCAGCATTTAATACTATCATTCCCACAATCCTGATTGAGAAGTTACAGAATCTGGACCTCTGTACCTCCCTCTGCAAATGGATCATCGACTTCCTAACCAGAAGACCACAATCTGTGTGGACTGATGATAATATATCCTCTTTACTGATGATCAGCACTGGCACACACCTCAGGGGTGTGTACTTAGCCCACTGTTCTACTCTCTATACACACCTGACCGTGTGGCTAGGCATAGCTCAAATACCATCTATAAATTGGCTGACAATACAACCATTGTTGGCAGCTCAGGTGGCAACTAGAGGGCGTACAGCAGTGAGATATGCCAACTAGTAGAGTGGTGCCACAGCAACAACCTGGCACTCAACGTCAGTAAAAAGAGCTGACTGTGGACTTCAGGATGGGTAAGACAAAGGAACACATACCAATCCTCACAGAGGGATCAGAAGTGGAGAGAGTGAGCAGCTTCAAGTTCCTGGGTGTCAAGATCTCTGAGGATCTAACCTGGTCCCAACATATCGATGCAGTTATAAAGAAGGCAAGTCAGTGGCTATACTTTATTAGGAGTTTGAAGAGATCTGGCATGTCAACAAATACACTCAAAAACTTCTATAGTTGTAACTTGGACAGCATTTTGACAGGCTGCATCACCGTCTGGTATGGAGGAACGACTGCACAGGACGGAAAAAAGCTGCAGGGATCAGTGTCTCAGAAAGGCAGCGTCCATTATTAAGGACCTCCAGCACCCAGGGCATGCCATTTTCTCACTGTTACCATCAGGTAGAAAGCACAGAAGCCCGAAGGCACACACTCAGTGATTCAGGAACGGCTTCTTCCCCTCTGCCATCCAATTCCTAAATGGACATCGAATCTTTGGACACTACCTCACTTTTTTTTAAATATACAGTATTTCTGTTTTTGTACTTTTTTTAATCTATTCAATATACACACAATTGATTTACGTGTTTATTTATTAGTATATTTTTAAAATTTTATTTTTTTGTTCTCTGCTATATTATGTATTGCATTGAACTGTTGCTGCTAAGTTAACAAATTTCACGTCACATGCTGGTGATAATAAACTTGATTCTTATATGAAGATAGGTGGAGGGGTGGGTAGTTTTGAGGAAGTAGAGGCTACACAAGGACTTGGGACAAATTAGGAGAATGGGCAAAGAAATAGCAGATCATGAACTTCCTTTGAATCCTCTCCAGTTTCAGCATATTCTTTCTAAGATAAAGAGCCCAAAGTTGCTCACAATACTCCAAGCGAGGCCTCAACAGTGCTTTATAAAGTCCTTGCTTGTTGGGAAGTGTGTATGGTCATGCACTTTAGTAGAAGAAATGAAAGAGTGGCTATTTTCTAAATGGAGAGAATACACAAAAAACTGAGGCGCAAAGGAACTTGGGAGTCCTTGTGCAAGATTCCCTAAAGATTAATCTGCAGGTTGAGTCTGTGGTGAGGAAGGCAAATGCAATGCTAACAATCATTTCAAGGGGACTAGAATACAAATGCAAGAATGTAATGGTGAGACTTTATAAAGCACCAGTGAGGCCTTGCTTGGAGTATTGTGAGCAGTTCTGAACCCTTTAACTTAGAAAGATGCACTGAAACTGGAGAGGGTTCAAAGGAGGTTCACAAAGATGATTCAAGGATTGAAAGGCTTGTCATATGAAGAGCTCTTGATGGTCCTGGGCCTGTTTCACTGTAATGTAGAAGAATGAGGGGTGACCTCATTGAAATCAATTGAATGGTAAAAGGCCTTGATCGAGTGGATGTGCAGAAGATGCTTCATTCGTTGGGAGAGACCAGAACAAATATCTTTAGCCACAGTGGTGAATCCATGGAATTCCTTGCCACAGGCAGTTGTGGAGGCCAAGTTTTTATGTATATTTAAGGCAGAGGTTGATAGATCCTTGATTGGCCAGGACATGAAGGGATATGAGGAGAAGCCAAGAAATTGGGGCTGAGAGGAAAATTGGATCAGCATGATAAAAAGGCAGAGGAGACTCATTGGGCTGAATGGCCTGATTCTGCTCCTATATCTATGCTTTTGTGTGACAATAATAAACCAATTTATATAGTGTCTTTAGTGAGAATTACATCCAGTGTAAAAGGGTATATTTTTACTTTATTTAAACTACACTTCATATTTCAAAGTACACTATTGTGTCGTACCAAAGAACACAGGAGGCAATTTGCACAGAGCTTGCATGAACTGCAACATAATAAATGATACAATGATCTATTTTTGTGAGATTGACGAAGGGATAAATATGGGCCAGCATAGGAGAAGGCCATTCTGCATAGCTGGTCCACCACAACTTTTATACTAGACACAGCCACTCTAAAAGAATAAAATCAAAGAAGTGCAGATGCAAGAAATTTCACTTCATGCAAGTCAGTGATAATAAATCTTATTTTGATGCCGGAAAGCTGATATGGAGTCAAATTATTGCTAACATTCAGTGGTCATTTTAGGTCAAAGACCTTTCAGAGTGAAATGCAGAGAAAACAAGTTCACTTTAAATTACAAGAGGATGGGGGGAAATCAATAGTTTCAAGGGAATGATGCAGGGTCTTAACCCCAAATGTATGCAGATTAGGTGAGATGAAATCAGCTGATTGCAGTCAAAGTCCAGAAACAGGCCTTTCAGCCCACCTCATCCATGCATATTATTAATTTCTTGAGCTACTTCAGTTTTTTTGTATTTAGCCCACACCAATCTAAACCAGTAGTTCACAGAGTGGGCAATATCGCCCCATGGGGACTGTGGGAGTTTTAAGAGGGTGATAAAGGTAAAAGGGGTGGTGGGGGGGTCAATACTTGGTAACAAGGGGGCAGCTGAGGGATGACAGGCTTAATTTAAGAAGTGAATTATTTATTACAAGTATTTTATCCTTAGTGCCTCATAATTGATTACAATGATCACGTAATCACCCCATCTGTTGATAACTCATGGTTCTCTTAGACTTTGCTCGAGGTGTGTTATAGTTATGAAAAGCAATGTGACATTTCTAAATTTGGTATATCACGAGGAAGTGTTATTTTCAGGCCCAGCCCACATATTACTGCCATTCATTACTGTAGTACTGTTGGCTAGTACGATTCCAATACTGTAATCATGCATTAACACAATTCCTATGAATTAGAGTATGACATTCAATGGGTTAAAGCTCAGAATTTGCCCTTTCCAATAGACTTCACCACATTTAGCTCGTCTACGACCCAATTAAAATATCGCTGCTCCACTTTACATACCTTCAGGCAGAGTCAGGTTTTGCCTGAGCTGTGATGAAGTCATAACTTTCCCCTAAACCTTTCCTCTCCATTGGGGCAGTAGCGGAAGTTAGAGAAGTCAATGTTCATGCCATCAGGTTGGAGGCTACCCAGACGGAATATAAGGTGTTGTTCCTCCAACCTGAGTGTGGCTTCCTCCCTTACACGTCCTCCCTTACCACCATTCAAGGCCCCAGACAGTCCTTCCAGGTGAGGCAACACTTCACCTGTGAGTCGGCTGGGGTAATATACTGCATCCGGTGCTCCCGATGTGGCCTTCTATATATTGGCAAGACCCAACGCAGACTGGGAGACCGTTTTGCTGAACACCTACGCTCTGTCCGCCAGAGAAAGCAGGATCTCCCAGTGGCCACACATTTTAATTCCACATCCCATTCCCATTCTGACATGTCTATCCACGGCCTCCTCTACTGTAAAGATGAAGCCACACTCAGGTTGCAGGAACAACACCTTATATTCCGTCTGGGTAGCCTCCAACCTGATGGCATGAATATTGACTTCTCTAACTTCCGCTAATGCCCCACCTCCCCCTCGTACCCTATCCGTTATTTATTTTTATACACACATTCTTTCTCTCACTCTCCTTTTTCTCCCTCTGTCCCTCTGACTATACTCCTTGTCCATCCTCTGGGTTCCCCTCCCTTGCCTTTCTCCCTGGGCCTCCTGTCCCATGATCCTCTCATATCTCCTTTGCCAATCACCTGTCCAGCTCTTGGCTCCATCCCTCCCCCTCCTGTCTTCTCCTATCATTTTGGATCCCCCTCCCCCTCCCACTTTCAAATCTCTTATTAACTTTTCCTTCAGTTAGTCCTGACAAAGGGTCTCGGCCTGAAACGTCGACTGTACCTCTTCCAAGAGATGCTGTCTGGCCTGCTGCGTTCACCAGCAACTTTGATGTGCGTCCTCATAGGTCTACCTCTCCACTCCCAGTAACACCCTCATGAATCTTTTCACCCTTATGACATCCTTTCTACAGCCAAGCAACCAAAACTACACAGAATATTCTAGCAGTACAGCTATACATGATATTCCAACTCCTGTATACAAATACCCTGGCCAATGAGGGCAAGTATGCCAAAAGCCCTCTTCACCAACCTGTTTGCCTGTGTCTCCAGTTTTAGAAAACTATGTATCTGTACCCCAGTCTCTCTGTTCTACATAGACTGAGCATTTAATGCACAGTTGAACAGCTTGCTTCTGTGCTGTAAATTATCAAATTATAGAAATGACCAGACCATTCAACCCATCACTTCCACCCTCCTCCACAAAGCCCTCATTTCTGCAACTAAGTCCCACAATACATTTTGAAATGTGACAAAGGCTGGATTTTCCCTCCATTCTTTCAGGAAGCAGGTTGTTTTGTGTTGAAGAAACCGTAAGTTAAATTCATGAATAAAAGCAACATGAGGAACAGAAGTAACTAAAGACTAATTAAACAAATTCAGTCAGGTTCAATCAATGGCTACGCTTGGCTTCTCCATGCAAGCTAATACATGCACGTTACAGGAACAGAGAGAAAGTGAGAACTGTTTGAGGCTCCGGATTCACTAGGAGAACCACAATACATAATCACTGCCAAAATGGCCCTGTGGAAAAGCACTTATAGCTTCCTGAAGCTTCTGTGCTGGCACCAGGATACTGACAACCCCCTCTTGCCTTCAATTGCAGTGACCACCAGAAATGTTTATGGGTCAAGATGTTATGCACTCTCATGCCCTAGGGTGAATAGGGCAAAGGATGCTGTTCCAGTGTCAGCTTAACCAAACCCAGAGCAGGCACCTCCAGCCTGCTGCCTCTCCCACAAGAGGTGGAGGGGTGGGGGACAAAGGGAACAGGATTGGCATTTCCCTTTCCAAACCCTTGAAGCATAGGTTGCAAGTAAAACAACCTCAAGCCTATCCTCTCAGCTCCATCCCAGTTCCAACACCACAAACCTTGAGCCACTCCCCTTCCCTACACTTGCACCTCTTCCAATTACAGCCTCAATATTTCCCCTACTCTACCTGAGCCAGATGCTCAGAAGGCTCGGAGCTGATTTTGTTGCTATATTTTAAATTAGACTTCCTTTCAATTTCAAATAGAAAAATCACCCCAAACCTATCCAATCTTTTTTCATAGCTAAAATTCTGCAGCTCCAGCAACATTCTTCCCAACCTTTTACAAGCTGTTTAGTATTATCACATCCTTCCCATAATGTGGTGACAAGACTGTGTGTAGTGTCCTGTAATGATCTAACAGGTGTTTCCTACAGTTTCAGTATCATTTACCTGCTCTTAGGTACTATGCAATGGCTAGTGGATGCAAGTACCTCACAATACATAAATTTGTACCTGAAGTTCCGAGGAACTTCAGACAGATTACAGAAAAGCAAGTGCAGAGCCAGACAAAAGTTAGGAGGGGTAATAATACTTGGATTAAAAATATTGGGCCTAAATTGATTACGAATGCCAAATAACTGGAATTATGACAGCAAAACTCAATCATGGAGGTGTTTCTCTACAAGCAAACAAGATTTCATCTGCAGCTTCTGTTTTAATTTAATTAAGGTTTTCAAAAAATATCACTGGAACATAAAGGATCACTTGATCATCAAGCTAATAAAAATGGCAAGGAATCATTCCAGTTTAAAAGTATGTAAAAAGAATTAATTATGGAAGCAATTCAGTTTCTACATCAGCCCTACCTGAATTACATGTAACTGAACATAGAAAATTTGGCAGGGATTAACGGAGGGAAGCACCAGGCTCCTACTGCAGTCATATGCATCAGCCTACTTTTTTCCTCTGCTGGCTCCAGTCAGCCTGGCAAAACAATAACAGAGCTCTTGGGGTGGGAATTCCCACCCTCTCTAGCTTGCTTATTTAAAGTAAATAAACAGTAAGATAATATTTCCTACCCACTGAATGGCCAGAAAAAAATCACATCAAATCTCTTCAAAAACAAAACTGACACCATTAATTAAAACATCACTTTTCCCACCTCTCTCTCCATCACACATAAATCACACTGTTGTTTGTTACGTAGACTGCACAAGATTATTTCTATAATTCACTTTCAGACCACTTTCTTTATACTGTTTAGAGATCAGATCATTTATCAGATAGCAAATCTTAGAAACCTAAACACATGCTTTCCATTCAAATCATATAATTTAACTATCAACCTAAGGAGACTTATATAGACTAAGTACCTAATAATAGAATTCTTTCTAGACTTCCTTCTTTTCTGAGTAGTTTGAACTATTTCCTGACTGCTTCCTGCTGCAGGACAAATGGAAAGCTAAGCCCCTAACTAATTATAGTGATACACACCAAAATGCTGGAGGAGCTCAGCAGGCCAGGCAGCTTATGTGAAAATGAATAAACAGTCGATGTTTCGGGCTGAGATCCTTCATCAGGACTGGAAAGGAAGGGGGAAGACTTTTTCCAGTCCTAATGAAGGGATCTCAGCCTGAAATGTTGACAGTTTATTCATTTTCATAGATGCTGCCTGACTCGCAGAGTTCCTCTAGCATTTTGTGTGCGTTGCTCTGGATTTCCAGCATCTGCAGAATCTCTTATATTTATAACTATAGTGATGTTAACAGTCATTCAAAAATGATCAAAATCGCAAAGCATTTTTCCAAGCTAGGTTGATTTTAGCTAGGCTGATCAGGAATTTAAAAACCCCATTAGAATTAAAATTATTTCGAAGGGTCTTTTAAACTACAACTGAAGAAACCAGCAGTAACAGTAAACCTCGCACCTCCTTCAAGATGGTTATAAATATAGTTCAATACGATGGGTTACCTTTATTTCCTACAAATTCTCTGACCATTATACAAAACGGAGCAGAAAGCATGCTGAAACTGTGGGGATCAGTGGTAGAAACTTTACACTACATCTAATCGTACAGGGTTCTTTAACGCTCAATTCCAAAAATGGTATATTATTCCATTTTTCAGCATCAACATTTGAGCTAGTGTAGCTATGCGTTGCTTTTGCTCCAAGGTTTTCACTAAAATACACAAGGTAAAATAACTAAAAATCTGGAGGCAAATGTCTTACTTTATAGCATACTACACAACTCGTCATAAAATCTTCATTATCTTTCTCTCTACATTTATCGACACTTTCGAGTTTCAATATTCATAAAATTAGCAACAATATCAAGCCTTGAATGCAGTGAAATTGGTATACTTTAATTGCACTGGATAGACCTAAAATATATTTGTGTTACCGTTAATTCCTTACAATTTTAGATTAAATCTGCATGTTGGCAATACATAGATGTGCGTTTCGCATTGCCAGGATTAAAGCACGTCCAGCATTTCGGAATGTTCTCACTGCCATAAAGCCACGCTTTATAGAGCAACATGTGTATCTCATGTTATTTCCAAAAACATAAAGATAGATATATCTATAGTGCGAGCATTCCCCTAGAGCTCATGAACAGATCATCTTGCAAGATACATCACTAGTTTGGCATGATCTCCAGTTGATTGTGGGACAAATTATTAATAAATAAATAACTCAACCCGCTTCATTTGTGTTCTGCACAAACAATAAACTGCGACTTTATTTTTTTTAAATCACCAAAGAAGTTTTGGAGAACCTTTCGCCGCCGGCCGAGTGGAAAAGTTAGGACAGCCAGTGAATTAAGTCGGCGTGTGCTGAGGGACCTACCTGAGCGGAGATGGCCCACACGATTTCAGCCTCGTTCCCTCCGCGTTTCCTCACTCAATTAAACCCAACCTGAGAGGCGCGGTCACCCAGGGACACACCAAGCCGACACCACCGCCGCCGCCGCCAACCAACCAACACAAGGAAGAGACGCACGACGACGACCAAAACGACAACGTACCACAGCCGCCGCTCGCCACCCCCGTGTTGACGTTTCGCAAAGTGCCCTCTCCCTGGCGCCAATCGCAGAGGGAGGCGGGCGACCGACGGCATTCGATAACCAGTCACAGAGGCAGCTGCGTCCGGTTCCGCGTGATGATTGGTGTATAATCTGAAGGACCGGCTCGATCCCGCCTACTATCGAGTTCCCATTGGCTGACTCTAACTACCTTGATCTTAAGCGTCCCGGCCCCTTTTTCTATGATTGACAGACATCCAAACCAATGACTAACGGGATTCGCCGGAGCGCGCGGCTCTTGACTGAACCGTACTTGCCCAATCACAGACTGAGTTAAGAAAAATCCTCATTCAACCAACCTTGATTTCTTACGTATACTGGTGCATCTAACCCGATGAGAGGATAGGAAGGGAATGACGGCACAATTAACCATCGGGAAGAGAAGGCTGAAGAGAATATTAGCCAATAGAGAGCTCAAGGTGGCAGAAAGATCCGCCCCTCTCCTTCCAGTCTGACCTGACAGTTGACAGTGGGAGTCAGGGGTGTCGAGCGAAGTGGTGTTCATAAACTCCAGGATGGTGTCGGCATCTAGTATGGGACTTTCCGAACAACTTTTCATTCAGCGTCAGAGCGAACTGATACTGCTGCTGCGAAAAGAGGTGACTCCACAGCGCGAGTTAACCGAGGCTCATATAAGGGTGTAGAGGGGAAGGAGGGAAGGAAGGGGCTGGCATCGGTTGACTTGAGATAAAGAAGATAAAAGTATTTGTGTGGAAGTGTCTGAACGGGAGAATTAGTTGGTTGGCTACTGTAGGTTCACAGGAGGCGCCAACAGGACGAGGTGGCCGAGTGGTTAAGGCGATGGACTGCTAATCCATTGTGCTCTGCACGCGTGGGTTCGAATCCCATCCTCGTCGAATTTTTTTCTGCTCTTTCTCATTTGTACCGATGCATTGTATTCTGTGCGTTTTCACTACATTCATGAATTTCCTTTGCAAATAAGTAGAATCGTCAATAGGATGTTATTCTCAACCCACCTCCAGGAGGAGGCTCCCCAGTCACATTCCGGCTTTAGGTGCCAGGTCCTCAGGTCACTTCTCCTCAAGTACATTATCCAGGTAGCTTTCGAAATGTGCTGAGGGTTCGGCCCCTTACAGACATTCAGTTCCAGGTTCCTTGCACCCTCTGGGTGAACAATCTATGCTCCTCTTTCCCATGTTTTTCTATCAATTGCTTTAAATACACGTCCATTGGTTTTGAAAGCTCGCATAAGGGAAATAGATTCAAATTATTTTATTCGCATACACAGGAGTTCAATGATTTTTTTTTGCTTGCCTGAAGCTCTCAAATAAATGCAAATGATGTACGGGTGCAAAGCAACAAAATGATGCAAAGTTGTAGTGCAAACCTGAAGCAACACACAAATTATGGAGGAGCTCGGCAGGTCGGGCAACATCTGTGGAGGGAAATGAACAGTCGGTATTTCAGATTCATATTCGGATTTATCAAATGTACATCGAAACAGAGTGAAATGCGTCGTTTGGAGACCCTGCACCAGGACATCAGTGCGAATCTGAAGTGGTTGTTAAAAATGCAAAAGAGATAAAAATAGAATAACCGAGAGAAATAGAAAGAGATGATGGGCTGAGAAGTCAGAAAGCAATGGAGAAAGAGCTATTCTTGTGTCTGGACGTCCAGGCTTTCAGCTCCTACGTCTTGTCCCATAAGGTAGAAGAAAGGAAAGGAAATGGTCAGGAGAGTAGACATTTTTAACCATACAGCTAGCCTTCTTGATGCAACACCTTGAGAAGGAATGGAGTGAAGGAAATGACCAGTCTTTGATTAACTGGACTGTGTTTACCACTCTGTGGGTTCATTACGTCCAGAGCAGAGCATTGTCACACCAAGCTGGGATGCCTCCAGTTAAGGATACTGTCCATAAAACCTCCGTAGAATTTCAAGAGAATCCTGGTGTACATGCCAAATCCTCTCAGATGCCTAAGCAAGTTAATATGCTGATGCATTTTTTAATCTCCGTGATAGTGTGAAGGTGAGGTTGCTGATGATGTGGATATCAAGGAACCTGAACCTGTCAACCATCTCTGCAGTGTTTCCACTGATGAGGACAGGATTGTATTCACTCTCTTCCTTTTTTAGGTCAACAGCCAACACCTTCATCTTGCTGACATTTACTACAATTGAGCCCCTCATGAGTTGATGCACCTCAAATACATATCTCCTTAAATTAAAAGCCTCCTCCTGTTCCAAAGCTACAGCTTCCAGTTCCAGAACTATCCCTGTAAATCCTCCCTGGCTTTCTCTAGTGACATCGTAACCTTCCTATAATGTAGAACTGTACCAATGTTTTCACCATAGTTGTTATCCCATGCATTTCCAATGCTTTGTCATTTCAATACAATCATTTCCATTGCTCTGAATTTTCATTCAGTTGTTTCTGGATAATGATCCCTAACTGAAAAGAAAATTTTATATTTGGCTTTTGTTTAATTAAAAAGGAGCAACAGCAGAAGGCCAGGATTTAAAAATAGTAGTAACAGAGGCTGTGAAATTCTAAAAGCAGCTGCAACAGTAGTTCAGAGTTTACAAGATGCAGCAATAGAGGCTCAGAGACTTTAAAAGGTCCTTTGATTATGTGGAAGAATGTTGATAGTAAAATAAAGCCTGGTGGTAATTAGTAAATTCTAATTTAATTTAAAGTAATTAGTAATGACAGAAAAGCCCACACCCTTCTGCATTGTGAAAGCACAGACACTTCTATATGAACCTATCAAAGGCAAACAGTGCCACTCTATATCTTCCACTGTCACTGGTGACCACATGTGCATTGAGTGTGGGTCTTCAGGCTCCCATAGCTAATCCTGATGCTAGTAACAAGGAGAGGGCATCATGGATGGTGAGGATCCTGGATGATGGCTGCTGTCTTTTTGAGGCACCATCCCGAGAAGATGTCCTCGATAGTGGGGAGGGTTGTGCCCATAATGTGTCTACAAGCCTCTGCAGCCTCTTGCAATCCTAAGTATGCATTGGAGCCTTCATATCACACAGTGATGCAACCAGTCAGAATGCTCTCCACGGTAATCTATAGAAACTTACATGAGTCTTTGGTGACATACCAAATCTCCTCAAACTCCTAATGAAGAAAAGCGGCTGGCATGCATAATTGCATCAATATGTTGGGCCCAGAATAGATCCTTCAAGAGGTTGACACCCAGGAAATTAAGGCTATACTACCTTTCTGTGAGACAATACAGAAACCGAAAGCCTGGACAACCAGGTTCAAATACGGTTCTTCCCCACTCCTATGAAGCTTCTGAACCAAGCACCTATTTCACATTCCCCTTCCTGCTGGTGCTGCCAAGTTCTCAGTTTCTTAATTCTACCCCTCTTTGTTATTCTGTATTCAACACTTCAGTATTTCTTTTTGCACTACCTTAGATTGCGCTCTTTGTAGATTTTAAAGACAAATCTTTGTAATGTAACTATTTTTTCAGGAGTGCTTTTGACAGGATCGGTGCTGCAACCAGTGTCACTTTTGATATAATTTAATAACCTAGATACAGTTGTACAGAGTAACAACTCAGAATGTGCAGGTGCCTCAAAGCTGGAAGTGTGGTGGGCACTGAGAAGAATGATGATAGAACAAGAAGATATAGACTAGGTGTTGGAGTGGGCAGATCCATGGAAGATTTAGTTTAGGGATGCATTTTATTAGGAAGACAAAGAGAGACAATATGACTAAATTATTTAGAATTCCCAAATGAAGTGCAGGTAGAGAGAGGTAAAGGTAGCAGAACTTGTCAAAGTCAAAGCTGAAGTTATCGTCATATGCATAAGTACATGTATGCACAAGAACAATGAAAAACTGACTTGCTAGCAGCATCACTGACACGTAGCATTGTATTAGTAGTATTCACAAGAAAAATATAAATTAAACAATTTTTGCAAGACGGGACACCACTGAAACAGAAACAATGAAGTCCATGTTGGTGCAAAGTAGTCATAGTGCTGCGAAACCGAGTTGGTCCAAAAACCAAATAGTTGAAGGGAAGTAGTTGTTTGCCAAAGTATATGAGATTTATAAAGTGAAAAGCAACATGAGTATATTGAGTGAGTATAAAACATTGCCTGGGACATAACCTTAGTATTACATCTATTTCTGATCACTCCATTTAGCGGAAGATGAAAGGGTCCCAGTGAGGTTGCAGAAAAGATTTGCCAGTATGCTTTCAGGTTTGAGGGGATTGCAGTTATAAAAGATTATAGATCCTGCAGCTGTTTGGCCTGTAACATGAAAGACTGAGAAAACATCTTCCTATGAAACCATAGCAGTGATGCACAAGACATCAGTTTTCATTACCGTTGCAATGGCTGAAATTGTTGATAAGACCAATGTGGAAGCTGTGGAGTCTTCCAGGAAGTGCCTGGCTGGTGGGAGTCTGTGAGGTGGTGCTTTCCTTCCACATTTATACAGAACTCTGAATAGTATCAAAGTTCTCAGTACCGTCCTGAATACTCCATCTCCGTTTTGAGCTTGGTGGGATGATGATTCCCAGAAGTAAGAGAGAATGCTGATTTCTTCAAGGAGACCTTCAGCACATCCTTGAATCTGTATTTTTTTCCAACTGCTGATTTCTTCCCATGACAGAGTTTGGAATACGTTATCTGTTTCAGGAGTCTGGTGTCAGGCAGATGAACAATGGGGCTTGCCTGTTGGAGCTGACTAAGTGTAACTGGCTCCTCAAGGTGGGGTATATTAGCCTGGGAAAGTGAATTTGGAGGATTTTGTTGAGATAGTCATAGTCATACTTTATTGATCCCGGGGGAAATTGGTTTTTGTTACAATTGCACCATAAATAATTAAATAGTAATAAAACCATAAATAGTTAAATAGTAATATGTAAATTATGCCAGGAAATAAGTCCAGGACCAGCCTATTGGCTCAGGGTGTTTGACCCTCCAAGGGAGGAGTTGTAAAGTTTGATGGCCACAGGCAGGAATGACTTCCTATGACGCTCAGTGTTGCATCTCGGTGGAATGAGTCTCTGACTGAATGTACTCCCGTGCCCAACCAACACATTACGTAGTGGATGGGAGACATTGTCCAAGATGGCATGCAACTTGTACAGCATCATCTTTTCAGACACCACCGTCAGAGAGTCCAGTTCCATCCCCACAACATCACTGGCCTTATATATGAGTTTGTTGATTCTGTTGGTGTCTGCTACCCTCAGCCTGCTGCCCCAGCACACAACAGCAAACATGATAGAGAAGAACATAGAAGAGTACAGCACAGGAACAGGCCTTTGGGCCCACAATGTTGTGCCAAACCAGCTAAAAAGCAAATTAAAAAGATCCAAATACGTACTAATCCCAACTACCTATACCATGCCCATATTCCTCTACCTTCTGTGTATCCACATGTCTATCCAAACACCTCTAAAAAGTTTCTAATATATTTGCCTCTACCACCAGACCAAACATTCCAGGCATCCACAACTCTCTGAGTAAAAAGTTGCCCCTCACATCCCATTGAACCTACCCCCTCTCACCTTCAATGCATGCCTTCTGGTATTAGACATTTCAATTCTGGGAACCAGGATACTCCCTGCCTACTCTATTTGTGCCTCTCAGATCTCCCCTGAGCCTCTGGTGCTCCAGAGAAAAGAAACCAAGTTTATCCAGCCTCTCATGATAGCACATGTCCTCAAAACCAGGCAGCATCCTAGTAAACCTCTTTTGCACCTTCTCCAATGCCTCAACGTCATTCCGATAGTGGAGTGACCAGAACTGCACACAACTCTCCCGATGTGCTCTAACCAGAATTTTATAAAGTTGAAACATAACCTCCTGACTTTTGAACTCAATGCCTCAACTAATAAAAGCAAGCATTCCATAAGCCTTCTTAACCACCTTATTGGCCGTTGTAGCCACTTTCAAGGATCTACAGTACGAACCTGGATCCCAAGATCTCTGCTCAGCAACACTGTTAACAATGTTGCCCTTAACAGTGTACTGTCTCCTTGCATTTGCCCTACTAAAGTTCAACACCGGACATTTATGGGTTAATCACCATCTGCCATTTCTCAGCCCATATCTGCAACTGATCTATATATTGCTGTATTTTTTGCCAGTCTTCTACACTATCCACAACTCCAACCATCTTCGTATCATCCACAAATGTACTAACTCACCCATCTACAGTTTCATCCAGATCGTCTGTTTGCATCACAAACAGCAGAGTCCCAGCTCAGATCCCTGAGGAACTCCACTAATTACAGACCTCCAGCTCAAATAAGTCCCTTCAACCACTACCCTCCATCTTCTATGTACAAGCCAGTTTTGAAACCAAACAGTCAATTTGCCCCGGACCCCATTCATCTTTATCTTCTGGAATAGCCTCCCGTGAGGGACTTTGTCAAACACCTTGCTGAAGCCCATGTGGATAACATCCACTGCCCTACCCTCATCAGTCTGTCTCACCACCTTGTCAAAAAACTCAAATCAAGTTGGCAAGGCATGATCTGCTACATACAAAGCCATGCCAGCTCTCCCTAATTAGACCATGGATGTCGAAATGTTCATGTATCCCATTCCTAAGAATTTTCCCCAGCAATTTCTCTATAACTGATGTGAGACTCAACGATCTATAGTTCCCAGGATTTTCCCTTGTTCTCTTCTTAAATAGAGGTACAACATTCACTCATCGCCAATCCTCCCGGACCTTGCCTATGGCTAGACAGGACACAAAGATTCTGGTCAAGGCCCCAGCAATCTCATCTCTTGCCTCCTTCAATAACCTGGGGTAAATCCCATCAGGTCATGGGGACTTATCCACCTTAATACTCATAAACAGGTTCAACACTTCCTCCTCCTTGATCTCGAAATGCCCTAATGTACTTATATGCTTAGCACAGGTCCTCTGGTCTTCCATATCATTTTTCTTGGTAAATACTGAAGCAAAGTACTCATTAAGTACCTCATTCACATTCTCTGCATCCAAGTAAATGTTCCCCCCTTTATCCTTGACTGGTCCCAGCCTCTCCCTAGTTATCCTCTTGCTCTTGATATAAGTATAGAATGCCTTGGGATTCACCTTAATCCTATTTGCCAAGGCCCCTCCTGGCTTTCCTAATCTAATTCCATTCTTTAGTTCTTTTCTGGCTTCTTCATACTTCCCATGTGCTTTGTTTGATTCTAACTTTCAAAGCTTTACATCACCTCTTGACTAAATTCACCGCCTGTCTGGACATCCAAGATTTTCTTATCTTTCCATCCCCGTCCTTCCTTCTTACAGGAACAAACCTTTCCTGTACTCTGTGCAATTGGTCTTTACACACTCTCCTCGTGTCTGAAGTGCACTTGCCAGAGAAAAAAGATGTTCCCAATTAACGTTTCTTAGTTCCTGCCTAATGCTCTTGTAATCTGTCCTACTCCAATGTAAAACTCTCCTACAAGGACCATATATATGCTAATCTATAGCTATTCTTGAAAGTTAAGGATTTGTGGTCACTGTTCACCCACTGAAAGGTCAGTCACCTGGCCAGGCTCTTTACCCAACACCAAGTCCAGTACAGTCCCTCCTCCTGTTGGACTGTCCACATATTGATTTAAGAAATCTTAACAAATTCTGCCACATCTAAACCCCTTACACTAAGAAGGTTCCAGTTTATATTAGGGAAGTTGAAATCCTCCCATGACAAAAACCCTATTATTTTTCCACATTTCCTTAATCTGATTACATATCTGTTCCTCAATGTCCTGGTGGATATTGGGGAAGTGGGTGGTCTGTAGTACAGTGTGATTGCACCTTTCCTTTTCCTGAGTTCCACCCAAATGGACACAGTGTCTGATCCCTTCATTATGAGTGCAGCTGTGACACTGTCCATGATCGGTAGTGCAACTCCTGCTCCCCTACTTTTACCTCATTCTCCATCTTTTCTAAAACTTCAAAAACCTGGTACATTAATCACCCATTCCTGCCCCTCTCTCAATCAAGTTTCAGTAATGACTAAACAATCCTAGTTCCATGCTCTAAGTTCATTACCCTTAGCCTATGATACTCCAAGCATTAAAATATACATTCTTCAAACTAGCTGACCCATCACACCTGTTGTTTTGATTTTGCCTTTCAATATGTTTCATAACATCTCCTTTCTGGTCCAATCCTTTCCTTACTGACCTGGAGTTCCAGTTCCCAGCCCCCTGCAAAAGTAGTTTAAACTCTCCCAAGTAGCATCAGCAAAACTCCCGGCCAGGATATTGGTTCCCCTCCAGTTCCAGTGCAACATGTCCCTCTTGTACAGGTCACCCCTTCCCCAGAAAAGGTTTTAATGATCCAAAAACTTGAAAGCCTGTCCCCTGCACCATCTCCACAGACACTCATTCATCCGTGCTATTATCCCTTCCCATGGCACAGGGAGTAATCCGGAGATTGAAACCTTGGAGGTTCTTCACCAACCTCATGCCTAACTCTACATACTCACTGCTTAGGACCTCTTCCCCTTTTCTGCCCATGTCATTGGTGCCAATGTGCACCACGACCTCTGGCTGTTCACCCTCCCCCTTGAGAATATCATGCAGCCGCTCTGATACATCATGGACCCTCGCACCTGGGAGGCAACACACCATCCTGGGGTCTCTTTTGCAGCCACAGAATCTTCTTTCTGTCCCCCTAGCGACTGATTTCTCCTATAGCTACTGCATTGTTTAAATTTACCCTTGCCTGTTAAGCCTCAAGCCGACCACAGTGCCACAAGCCCAGCTGCTACTACCGTGATCTGATGGCTCATCCCCCCAGTAGTATCCAAAGAGGAATACTTGTTGCTGAGGGGAATGCCCACTGGGGAACGCTGCACTGACTTCTTAATACCCTTACCTCTGCCGGTGGTCACCCAGCTACTATTCGAAGGCTGTACTCTGGGTGTGACCACCTCTTCAAAAGTCTCACCTGTAATATCTTCAGCCTACTGAATGATCCTGAGTACATCCAACTCCAGCTCCTACTCCTTGACCTGGTCAGTCAGGCGCTGAAGTTGGGTGCATGTCCCACAGATGTAGTCATTAGGGAAACCAACAGGTATCCCGAATTCCCACATCTGACTGGAGGAGCCTTCTGTCCTGACTACTCTAAAAAAGAAAAAGGCTTACCTCTTCTTAACAGGGCCTTCGCCTGTTCATGCTGAAGCCTGCTAAGCCAAAGCCTTCACTCTCTATCAAGTGCCTTGATGTGCCTGAAGTAGATAGTCCTGGTCTCAGGATTTACGAGGACAGGAATACATCCTATCATCATTGAAACAAAAGTTGTCCTGGCACTTTGAAGGCATTTGTGAATTTCATCACTGAGCAATGACTTCCCTGATAGGTACCACCCAGATTTGAGAGGTGGACTACATTTTCACTATGAACCTTAGCAACTAGAGAGCAATGGTCATGTACTAATTTTATCAATCTTACAGTCTTGCCAATTTTAAGCCCATCTCTCATATGTTTCAGTGAACCAGTCAACAATGGTTTGGAGGTCAGCCTCCATATCTGCACACATGCAAGTATCATCTGCATGCTGCAGTTTGACCATTGAGTTTGGGATGTCCTTGGTTCTGGAGTAGAGCCACTTGTAGGTAGAACTATCAGTTCTGAAAAGCTGCTGCACTCCCATGTAAAAGAATTGGTCCTTCAACCCACGATGTTTTGACAAACCAATTAAATTATTAATCTATTGTCCAACAAAACTAAGTTCTTCTGCAGACACAATGCCCATACCCTTCCATTTCTTGTACCTAAGAGTCTCTGTTTACCTAAGAGTCTCTTGAACACCTCTATCATTTCTTCCTCCACCACCACCCCTAGATGTGCGATCCAGGTACCCACTACTCCCCGTGTTTTAAAAAAAAAATCACCCCTCAGATCGCCTTTGAAATTACTTCCTAGCTCTCTAGATGTGTTAGACATTTAAATGCTGGGAAAATACTGGCTGTCTAGCTGTCTACTCAATATATGTCTCACATAATCCTAGAAATCTCTATCAGATCTCCTCTCAGCCTCTGTCACTCCTGAGAAAGCAAGTCAAAGTTGTTCAACATCTCCTTTTAGCACACGTCCTCTAATTCAGACAGCATACTGGTAAACTTCTTCTACATCCTCTTCAAAGCCTCAACATCCTTCCTACAATGGTACGACCAGAATTGAGTGTAATACTCTAGATGCAGTCTAGCTAAAGTTTAATAAGGCTTCAACAGAACTTCCTGACTCTTGAGCTCAATTCCTTGAGCAATTAAGGCAATTATGCCATATGTCTTCTTTACCACCCTATCAACCTGTGTGGCCAACTTTCATGGAGCTATGGACTTGGACCCCAAGATCCAAGATGGCAAGAGATGGAATTACATCTGGGTGATGGGTGGAGTTAAGAAAATACAAGGGTAATCACATATTACGGGAATCACATACAGGCCTCTGAATGTTAGCCAAGATGTGGGGTTGAGATTGCAAAGGGAGCTGGAAGGGTCTTGTAATAAGGGTAAATGTCACAATTGTAATGGGGGACTTACAATATACAATGGGATTGGGAAAATCAAGTTGGTGTTGGATTGCAAGAGAGGGAACATTGAAGATGGCTTTTTAGAATAGCTTGTGCTTGAGCCTACTTGGGAAAAGGCTATCTTAGATTAGGTGTTGTGTAATAATCCAGATTTTATTGGAGAGCTTAAGGTAAAGGAACCTTTAGGAGCCAGTGATCATAATATGATTGAATTCCTACTGCAGTTTGAGAGGGAAAAGCATAAGTCAGATGTATCAGAATAAAGGAAATTACAGAAGCATGAGAGAAGAGCTTGTCCAGGTGGATTGAAGAGGGACACTGGCAGGAATGATGGCAGAGCAGAGATGGCTGAAGTTTCTGGAAATAGTTCACAAGGCACGGGATAGATATGTCTCACAGAAGTTCTCAAGTGGCAGGGATAGACAACTGTGGCTGACAAGGGAAGTTAAGGACTGCATAATAGCCAAGGAAAGGGCATATAAGGTAGCAAAAGTGGGTGGGAAGTTGGATGATTGGAATGTTTTTAAAATTCAACAAAAGGGAACTAAAAAAGCCATAAGAAGGGAAAAGATGAAATATGAGGGCAAACTAGCTAATAATATAAAGCAGGATATTAAAAGTCTTTTCATAGAAACATAGAAAATAGGTGCAGGAGTAGGCCATTTGGCCCTTCGAGCCTGCACTGCCATTTATTATGATCATGGCTGATCATCCAACTCAGAACACCGCCCCAGCCTTCCCTCCATACCCCCTGACCCCCGTAGCCACAAGGGCCATATCTAACTCCCTCTTAAATATAGCCAATGAACTGGCCTCAACTGTTTCCTGTGGCAGAGAATTCCACAGATTCACCACTCTCTGTGTGAAGAAGTTTTTCCTAATCTCGGTCCTAAAAGGCTTCCCCTCTATCCTCAAACTGTGACCCCTCGTTCTGGACTTCCCCAACATCGGGAACAATCTTCCTGCATCTAGCCTGTCCAATCCCTTTAGGATCTTATACGTTTCAATCAGATCCCCCCTCAATCTTCTAAATTCCAACGAGTACAAGCCCAGTTCATCCAGTCTTTCTTCATATGAAAGTCCTGCCATCCCAGGAATCAATCTGGTGAACCTTCTTTGTACTCCCTCTATGGCAAGGATGTCTTTCCTCAGATTAGGGGACCCAAAACTGCACACAATACTCCAGGTGTGGTCTCACCAAGGCCTTGTACAACTGCAGTAGTACCTCCCTGCTCCTGTACTCGAATCCTCTCACTATAAATGCCAGCATACCATTCGCCTTTTTCACCGCCTGCTGTACCTGCATGCCCACTTTCAATGACTGGTGTATAATGACACCCAGGTCTCGTTGCACCTCCCCTTTTCCTAATCGGCCACCATTCAGATAATAATCTGTTTTCCTATTTTTGCCACCAAAGTGGATAACTTCACATTTATCCACATTAAATTGCATCTGCCATGAATTTGCCCACTCACCCAACCTATCCAAGTCACCCTGCATCCTCTTAGCATCCTCCTCACAGCTAACACTGCTGCCCAGCTTCGTGTCATCCGCAAACTTGGAGATGCTGCATTTAATTCCCTCATCCAAGTCATTAATATATATTGTAAACAACTGGGGTCCCAGCACTGAGCCTTGCGGTACCCCACTAGTCACCGCCTGCCATTCTGAAAGGGTCCCGTTTATTCCCACTCTTTGCTTCCTGTCTGCTAACCAACTCTCCACCCACACCAATACCTTACCCCCAATACCATGTGCTTTAAGTTTGCACACTAATCTCCTGTGTGGGACCTTGTCAAAAGCCTTCTGAAAATCCAAATATACCACATCCACTGGTTCTCCCCTATCCACTCTACTAGTTACATCCTCAAAAAATTCTATGAGATTCGTCAGACATGATTTTCCTTTCACAAATCCATGCTGACTTTGTCCGATCATTTCACCGCTTTCCAAATGTGCTGTTATCACATCCTTGATAACTGACTCCAGCAGTTTCCCCACCACCGACGTTAGGCTAACCGGTCTATAATTCCCCGGTTTCTCTCTCCCTCCTTTTTTAAAAAGTGGAGTTACATTAGCCACCCTCCAATCCTCAGGAACTAGTCCAGAACCTAACGAGTTTTGAAAAATTATCACTAATGCATCCACTATTTCTTGGGCTACTTCCTTAAGCACCCTGGGATGCAAACCATCTGGCCCTGGGGATTTATCTGCCTTCAATCCCTTCAATTTACCTAACACCACTTCCCTACTAACATGTATTTCGCTCAGTTCCTCCATCTCACTGGACCCTCTGTCCCCTACTATTTCTGGAAGATTATTTATGTCCTCCTTAGTGAAGACAGAACCAAAGTAATTATTCAATTGGTCTGCCATGTCCTTGCTCCCCATAATCAATTCACCTGTTTCTGTCTGCAGGGGACCTACATTTGTCTTTACCAGTCTTTTCCTTTTTACATATCTATAAAAGCTTTTACAGTCTGTTTTTATGTTTCCTGCCAGTTTTCTCTCATAATCTTTTTTCCCCTTCCTAATTAAGCCCTTTGTCCTCCTCTGCTGAACTCTGAATTTCTCCCAGTCCTCAGGTGAGCCACTTTCTCTGGCTAATTTGTATGCTTCTTCTTTGGAATTGATACTATCCCTAATTTCTCTTGTCAGCCACGGGTGCACTACCTTCCTTGATTTATTCTTTTGCCAAACTGGGATGAACATTTGTTGCAGTTCATCCATGCAACCTTTAAATGCTTGCCATTGCATATCCACCGTCAATCCTTTAAGTGTCATTTGCCAGTCTATCTTAGCTAATTCACGTCTCATACCTTCAAGGTTACCCCTCTTTAAGTTCAGAACCTTTGTTTCTGAATTAACTATGTCACTCTCCATCTTAATGAAGAATTCCACCATATTATTGTCACTCTTACCCAAGGGGACTCTCACGACAAGATCGCTAATTAACCCTTCCTCATTGCTCAAAACCCAGTCCAGAATAGCCTGCTCTCTAGTTGGTTCCTCGACATGTTGGTTCAAAAAACCATCCCACATACATTCCAAGAAATCCTCTTCCTCAGCACCTTTACCAATTTGGTTCACCCAATCTACATGTAGATTGAAGTCACCCATTATAACTGCTGTTCCTTTATTGCACACATTTCTAATTTCCTGTTTAATACCATCTCCGACCTCACTACTACTGTTAGGTGGCCTGTACACAACTCCCACCAGCGTCTTCTGCCCCTTAGTGTTACGCAGCTCTACCCATATCAATTCCACATCTTCCCGGTTTTTTCAGTTATATAAAGAGTAAAAGGGAGGTGAGAGTTGATATTGAACCTCTGGAAAATGTTGCTGGTGAGGTAGTAATGGGGGACAAAGAAATGGCAGACGAACCTAATAAGCACTTCGCATCAGTTGTCACTGTGGGAGACACTAGCAGTGTGCCAGAGGTCCGAGAGTGTCAGGGAGCAGGAGTGAGTGCCATTGCTATTACAAAGGAAACAGGGCTATGCAAACTGAAAAGTCTTAAGGTGGTAAGTCACCTGGACCAGATGGATTACATCCCAGAGTCCTGAAAGAAGTTGCTGAAGAGATAGCAGATGCATTGGTTATGATCTTTAAAGAATCACTTGATTCTGGCATGGTTCTGGAGGACTGGATAATTGCAAATGTCACTCCACTCCTTAAGAAGGGAGGAAGGCAAAGTAAAGGAAATTATAGGCCAGTTAACCTAACCTCAGTGACTGGAAAAGTGTTGGAGTCTATTATTAGGATGAGGATTAGGTTTTGGGGTACTTGGAGATGAATGATAAAATAAGTCTAAGTTAGCATGGTTTCTGTAAAGGGAAATCTTGCCTGACAAGTCTTGTTAGGGTTCTTCAAGGAAGTAACAGTGGACAAAGGAGAGGCAGTGGATGTCATTTACTTGGATTTTCAGAAGATATTTGATAAGGCGCCACATGTGAGGCTGCTTAACAAGATAAAATCCTATGGCGTTACAGGAAAGATACTGGCATAGACAGAGGAATGGCTGACAGGCAGGAAGCAGTGAGTGGAAATAAAAAGGGCCTCTTCTTGTTGGCTGCCAGTGACTAGTGGTCCTCCTCAGGGGTCAATATTGGGACCGCTACTTTTCACATTGTTTGTCAATGATTTAGATAATGGAGTTGATGGCTTTGTGGCAAAGTTTACAGATGATACGAAGATAGGTGGAGGGGTAGAAAGTTCTGAGGAACCAATGCGATTGCAGCAGGACTTACACAAATTGGAAGAATGAGCAAAAAAGTGGCAGATGGAATACAGTGTTGGGAAATGTATAATAATGCATTTTGGTAAAAAGAACAAAAGTGCAGACTATCATTTAAATGGGGAGAAAATTCAAACATCAGAGGTGCTAAGGGACTTAGGAGTCCTCATGCAAGACTCCCAGATTAATTTACAGGTTGAGTCTGTGGTAAAGAAGGCAAATGCAATGTTGGCTTTCATTTCAAGGGGAATAGAATTAAAAAAAAACAAAAGATAATGCTGAGGCTTTATAAGACACTAGTCAGGCTGCATTTGGAGTATTGTCAAGAGTTTTGGGCACCATAATCTCAGAAAGGATGTGTTGTTATTGGAGAGAATCCAGAGGAGGTTCAAAAGGATGATTCCAGGAATGAAGGGGTTAACATATGAGGAGCATTTGGCAGCTTTGGGTCTGTACTCACTGGAATTTAGAAGAATGCAGTGGGATCTCATTGAAACCTACCAAATGTTGAAAGGACCAGATAAGCTGGATGGGGAGAGGAGGTTTCCTATTTTAGGGTATCCAGAATGAGAGGCCACCGCCTCAAAATTGAGGGGTGACCCTTTAGAACAGAGGTAAGGAGGAATTTTGTTTAGCCAGAGAGTAGTAAATCCTTGGAATGCTCTGCCACAGACAGCTGTGGAGGCCAAGACCGTGGGTATGTTTAAAGTGAAAATCGATAGTTTCCTGATTGGTCAAGGCATCAAAGGATATGGCGAGAAGGCAGGTGGATAGGGTTGAGTGGGATCTGGGATCAGCCATGATGGAATGGCGAAGCAAATTCGATGGGCTGAATAGCCTAATTCTGCTTATACATTTTATGGTCTTATCCCTCTGCACATCAACACTGTTAAGAGTTTAGCCATTTACAATTGGTGTCCCAAAGTGCAATGCTTCACATTTGTCATTCCATCTGGAACTGATCTATATCCCTCTGGATCCTTTGCCCAGCTTTTATGACACCACAAATCTTCATATTGTCTGAAATTTACCAACCCACTAATCTACATTTTAATCTAGCTCATTTATATGTAAACGGCAGAGGTCTCGGCGTGGATCCCTGTGGAACAATATTTGTCACGGACCTCGAGCCAGAATAAGGCCCATCAATCACTACCCTCTTGCTTCTATGAACAATCCAAATGGCCAATTCAATATGGATCCCATGCATCTTAATATTCTGGATGAGCCTTCCATGAGGGACCTTGTCAAGCATCTTACTAGAATCCATGAAGATAACATTCACAACTCTACTTTCTTCAACCACCTTTGTCACCTCTTCAAAACTTCCATCAAGTCAGTAAGACATGTCTTGTCCTGGACAAAACCATGCTGACTGCTGGAGCAATGGCATAACATTGCTACAAAAGCGGCTAGGCAAAGTGTCAGGACATCAGCAACCAGCCAACAATTTGCAGATAAGATGGAGGACTACCATCAGACTGACTTGTAGGCAGTTATAGAATCATGTCGGACAGAATTAGGCCCTTTATTCCATTGAGTCTGTACCTACTGTCAACCACACATTTAGACTAATCCCAATTTATTCTCCCCACGTGGTCAACTTCCCCACTCACCACTCCCCCAAATTCTATCACTCACAGGCAATTTATAGTAGCCAATTAGCTCACCAATTCAAATGTAATTGGGGTGGAACAGCCAGAGGAATCCCACACAGGAAGAAAGGCAGACTCCACACAAACAGTGTGGGGATCAGAATGGAGCCTAGGTCGCTGGAGCTGTGATGTAGCAGCGCTAGTAACTCCTGTGTGGTTTGAAATTTTGGTGATCTGAAGCCAGGCCAAGGGTGAACCTGAAATGTCAGGGGAGCTCTAGATCTTCCAGGAGCCAGTGATATTACCATTGTATGTTTGAAAGAAGATAAACAGCTCCAAGTCTGCATATGTTAGAAATGAGTAATTATCTTCTTTCTATCCTTGTGTAAAGTAATTGTCACAGGGCTGCCACAAAACTTGAAATTAAGTTATGGAGACTGCACTTTAATATGACACAACAAATTACTCTGCTTGAGCTATCTGAAATACTCTGTTAGTTAATAGGTTTTAAATGGCACCTTTGTAATCTTCCCAAAATGGCACCTGTCCAGGATACACATGGATGGTTCAGACGATGAAGACTGTACATATTGACTGAGTCACTAATGTGGCTGAAATCTTCGCATGATTCAGCAAAGATAGACACCACAGGAACCTAAACATCCACCTGAATCATCAGAACTTTGGTTTAATGACCCATCCCAGGGAGAACACATCCTACAATGTGGCCCCTTTCAGTAACCGACTGCTGTGTCAGCCTGGATCATGTGCTCTCACAAACAACTTGAAGGTTCACTGGCCACAGTGGAACCAACCAAGTCAAACCAGAAAAAAAAACTTAACCAGCCTACTTTTATGTCTCATTTTTCCATGTCTCCTCAGACCAGACCAGATCAGATCCAGTGAGGGAAATTGTGACTCCTGCAGCAGTACCTGACTAAATGTGTCATGTGAAGGATCCTTTAGTTAACTGCTGTAACATCGTAAGTGTAGACCTACAAAATGATGATGGAAATCTATACAGTATGAAAACATCACATTTCCTGTCATACCTCCTTCCATGATTATACAACACACATTTCAGCCTACCACGTCCATGCTGGTTTTTACCCCCATTTACACAGGTTCCTCTAGTGGGTTTGTCATATGAACAGGATTATCAACAGGGCTTGTGGTTACTCTCTGCTGCAGCGCTGTGACGGTTAAGTAATCAAATTCCTTCAAAATAGAGAGCAATATTAAGGGAATTGTATTAAGGGTATGGATATAGTGCAGAAAACATCATTGATGAATGGTGAAGCATACTCTTGTATGTTATGTTTTTTCAATTGTTAGTTAACTTCAAATTGTGACCTGGATTAACATTTCCTCTTTCAGTGAGTGAACTTGTGACAAAAATATACAGAAGATACATTTTTAGAGATATGGATTCAGCTTTTAACATGTATTTGATACTGCTTGAAACATTGCAATTAGATGCTATTATATCCAACCAACTTTGTAAATGCTTTAACCAACAAACGAAAAAAAGCTACTGCTGTTTTTTGTAACAAAGTCAGAATTATTTTCAACTGGTAAGTATGTCAGTAATCACAGGTAATTGGCCAAAAAAAATCAGGGGAGTGATAAATATATTAATGCACCATTGCTACTGTCTGAAAATTGCTTCAGGAAAGGCTGATGGAAGCCTATGCAATCGAGGCTTCATGAAGGGAATTGAATAGATACTTTAAAGGGGGACCTTGACAAAGCTTAGAAAGAGCTGATACATACATAACAAACCAATAGCTGCCTCCTGTGGTGTATGATTCACTATATTCTTCATAGGCGAGCCCAGACAAGAGAAAAAAACAAGATGCAGGCGAAGCGAAATAAGTAATGGTTAAAGAACATAGGGAGAGTACACTTACTCCTAAGTACAGAATGGACACAGTAATAGAGTCATACAGCACAGAAACATCCCTTTGGCCCATCACATCTCATGCCAACTGTTTACCTACCAATCTACACTAATCCCATTTTTCAGCATTAGGATTTTTGACTTACTTATTAAGTGTCCCTAAATATCTCTTAAAGAATGAATTTGTGCTTACATAGTGGCTTTCAGGATGTGCCAAGATATTTCACAGCCAATTAAGTATTTTTTAAGTCCAGTTATTATTGCAGTGTACAGAACCCAACCTTTCAAAGGGCAATGAGATAGATAGGTTAAATGTTTTAGTGAAGCCAAGACATCTTGGTACTGCATGGAAGAGTCAGTTCAGACAAGGTACAGCAGCAGGTTTGTACCACGTCCTCTGACACAAATGAGAGCAAGGCTGGTGAATTCAGTAGCATTGCTGTGATTAGTACTAAAACTGAGTAAACAGTAGCACATTTGATCTGAGTGTTATCATTACAGGAGTCCAAACACAGGTGAGAATGCTACCCTGAGGTTGTCTGAGTCAGAACTACAG
Organism: Mobula birostris; assembly: GCF_030028105.1. Lineage (NCBI taxonomy): Eukaryota > Metazoa > Chordata > Chondrichthyes > Myliobatiformes > Myliobatidae > Mobula > Mobula birostris. The sequence goes on from NC_092371.1 coordinate 131,961,412, forward strand.
CAATGCTGCTATGATTTTGTATTACATCTGTACTTCAGAATTTAAATTCTTTATGATTAAATTGTCATTTTGCTGCGTCATTTACATTTTATAATTGAAATTATTACCAACAGACACATTTCTATAACAACAAGGCTTAGGCTACTAAAATGTTGCATCTGGTCAATCTTGCTGTATGCTTCCGAACCATGGACTATAACTCCAGAACCCCAGAGAAACTTAGAAGCAACAGAAATGTGGTTTCTTAGAAGAATGATGAAAATATCATTTAGGGATAGGGTAGCTAATGAGACAGTACTCCAACGTGCCCATACTAAAAGATCTTTAATGAGAACATTAAATGAGAGGAAACTTCAATTCCTGGGCCATGTCATCAGAAAGGGAGAAATAGAATGTCTTACATTACAAGGCCATATGCCTGGGAAACGTGGAAGAGGAAGGCAAAGAAGAAAATATATGGACACTGTTAAAGAACTAACAGATCTAAGTGTGCGAGATATCATTGATGCCGCATGGGGATCGTTCGATGTGGAAAGCCATGATCGCCCAAGTGTGTAACACGTAAGGCACATTGAAGAAGAAGAAGAGTTGAAATTACTAGGAGAATTTGTCATTCAGCACAAGAACATCTTTTGATTTATCATAAGTAATCTATTCAAGGTTAGAGGTGCAAATTGTGGGTGATTTTACCCCTTTTCTGGATGTGGGATGCTATTCTGAGGGAGAAATCAGTGCTGTCACCAACACTGCATGTTTGCTCTCTGGTGCATGGGAAAACAGAAACACAAATACAAAGGCATTCAGATGAAGAAAAGAAGGGAAAACTGTACATCATCATTTGTTAGCACTATCACTTTGGAGCTAGATGATTTTGTTTCATATCCATTCCAGGATTTGACTGAGTAATCTAGACTGATGGTATTTGAGGAAGGGTGAGAGGAGCTGCAACTGGAGTAGAAGGTCAGGATGGGTGGTTGATAATGGGTAATTAATAGTTGGCACAGACTTGGTGGATCAAAGGGCCTGTTTCCATTCTGTATCATTCTATAACTCTGACTCAAATTGAAACTAAAGCCAGCAAAAAAACAGAATCATAAGGAATTCTGTGTACAATTTTCATTAGCAATTTCCTTTATTCTCTTTATTCTGATATGAAAATTCCAACAAATTTGTACTAATATAACTAATGAAATTGTGCAGCAATGTGCCCATGCAAAGTTGCAACAAAATCAAGGCTATGAGAATATACCACATGTCCAGGATTGGTGCCATTGAGGAAGATTTAGCACAGCTCTCTGGCTCCCCCAGCTGTAAGACAGTGGTAATGTCACCATTATACATTTCTGTTATTACATCCATAATCAGAATCAGGTTTAATATCATGGCATATGTCATGAAATTTGTTGTTTGTGGCAGCGGTTCATTGCAATACATAATAATAAAAATTATAAATTACAATAAGAGATATATAAAAATTAAATTAAATAAGTGGTGTAAAAAGAACCAAAAAAAGAAAAAAATAGGTAGTGTTCATGAGTTCATTGTCTATACAGAAATCTGATGGCGGAGAGGAAGAAGCTGTTGCTGAAATGTTGAGTGTGTGTCTTTAGGCTCCTGTATCTCCTGCTTGATGGTAGCAATGAGAAGAGGGCATGTCCTGGGTGATGGGAGTCCTTAACGATGGATGCTGCCTTTCTGAGGCATCGCCTTTTGTAGGCTTCCTTGATGTTGGGGAAGCTAATGCACATGAAGGAGGCAGAGCTTAGGAGGACAATGGTGCCTAACGGTGACTCCTTTCATTGCACCTTCGGAAACAGTTCTATTTCTATCTTTGGTAACTCTTCTTTCCCCTTTCAAGGTTCTTCTGAAGACGCTGACTTCGGTTCTTTGCACAAATGTGACCCGCTCTCGGGGCCTCATGGCCAGCCGCCTTTCAGTATGCCAAGGATGTGGGTTGGAAGACTAGCGCACCTTCAGGGTGCCAGATTTTCTTGGCTCTGGATGGGGGCAGATTTGAAGCCGGTACCACTACTTGATGTGTCGTGGGAGACGGAAGATCATAAGCAGCAAGCTGGCTGCTGGCTGTGTGCCCAGAGACCAGAGCTCTTTGAGCACAGAGCTCGGAAAAAGCAACACAACAGACTTTTAACACCATAAATCAGCAGGATGCTTTGTTATGTCTTCCCTTCCCGTGTGAAATGCTGACAGCTTATTAGAGAGAGAGAGAGCCTGTGGTATGTCAAATTACCATGAACAAGTAGTCCTTGGGGTACTGCAAGTCTGTGTCTTTATTGATGCTTTGCTGCATGCTTGAGTGCACGGGCGGGGGGGTGCCAATGCATTTTTACTGGTGGGAGAGGTGGAGGGGCTGTTGCTTTGCTGCTGCTTACGTGTGGGATGGGGGAGCTGGGGGGGCTTTGGGGTTCTAACATTTAACTGTTGTTCATTCTTTGGGGCACTCCTCTGTTTTTGTGGATGTTTGCAAAGAAAAAGAATTTCAGGATGTATATTGTATACATTTCTCTGACATTTAATATACCTATTGATGAAGCTGGCTGAGTTTACAACTTTCTGCAGCTTTTTCTAATCACGTGCAGTGGCCCCTCCATACTATATGGTGATACAACCAGTTAGTATGCTTTCCACGGTACATCGGTAGAAATTTGCGAGAGTCTTTGGTGACATACTGAGTCTCCTCAAACTCTTAATGTCATGCCTTCCTTGTAATCATATCAATATGTTGGGCCCAGGATAGATCTTCAGAGACCCAGGAACTTGAAACTGCTTGCCCTTTCCACAGCTGATCCCTCGATGAGGACTGGTGGGTGTTCCCGGATTCCCCCTTTCTGAACTCCAGTCAATTCATTGGTCTTACTGACATTGCGTGCGAGGTTGTTGCAGCAACACCACTCAACCAGCTGATCTATCTCACTCCTGTACGCCTCGTCACCATCTGAAATTCTGCCTGCAATAGCTGTGTCATTGGCAAATTTATAGATGGTGTTTGAGCAGTGCCTAGCCGTACAATCACGGGTGTAGAGAGAGTAGAGCAGTGAGCTAAGCATGCATCCTTGGAGTGCGCCAGTGTTAATTGTCAGTGAGGAGATCTTATTTCTGATCCCCACGAACTACAGTCTCCTGAAGTCAAGGATCCATTTGCTGAGAGAGGTACAGAGGCCCAGGTTTTGGAGCTTGGTGATTAGAACAGAGGGTATGATTGTGTTGAATGCTGCTGCAATCAATAAATAGCAGCCTGACATAGGTATTGTTATTGTCCAGGTGATCCAAGGCAGAGTGGATAGCCTGTGAAATTGCATCCACTGTAGTCTTAGAAAGGCAAATTGCAGTGAGTCCACATCCTTGCTTTGGCAGGAGTTGATTCTGGCCATGACCAACCTCTCAAAGCACTTCATCACAGTAGATGTAAATGCAACTGGGCGATGTCATTGAGGCAGCTCACCCTACTCTCCTTTGGCACTGGTATGATTGTCACCCTTTTGAAGCAGGTATGAATCGTCAGCTTCAGCAGTGGGAGATAGAAGATGTCAAGACTGAAAGCAGTTCTTTAATTGTTTCTCTGACCCCCTGACCATACCTGCTTGGTCCTCACCACCGGTGCTGCGATCTTCACTCTCTGCCTATTCATCGAGAGTAGAAGTACAGCCAGGCAATCAGACTTTCCAAAATGTGGACAGGGGATGGCACAGTAAGTATTCTTGATGGTAATATAACAGTGGTCTAATGTGTTGGCTCTTCTGGTTCCACAGGTGATATGTTGGTGGTATTTGTACAGAAACTCCCTCAAGCTGGACTGATTGAAATCCCCCACGATGATAGGGAAGGCATCAGGGTACAGTGTTTCATGACTGCTAAGTGTGGTGCTCGGCACCTCCAGTGCCTGCCCATTATTGGCCAGAGATGGAACGTACACCCCTACCAGGAAAACTTCCTCAGCAGATAAAATGGATGTCACTTGACTGCTAAATGTTCCAGGCTGGGTGAGCAGGTTTGAAACAGAACAGCCATGTCTGTGCACCCCAATGAATAAATCATAAGGCATACTCCATGTCCTCTTCCTTTAAGACTCAGTTGTCCTGTCTTTGCGGAGAATGGTGCTACGTACAAAATGGCAGGTGTGACCCAGGTTTCCGTGAAGTAGAGTACACAGCAGTCCCTATTGTCCCTCTAGTACTGCAATCTTGCTCTGAGGTCTGCAGTTTTAACTTCCAGAGACTCTACATTCGCCAGCAGGATAATTGGGTTTAAGGCCTGTGCGTTTCAATGGTACCTGCACCTTCCATGCTTCCTTTTTATTTAAAGGGGAACTGCATTCATGACCTGAGTCTGCAGCCCAGCATCTGCTGATTTGGGGTATCAATAGATTTTTTAAAGACATCTTAAGATGGTTTAAGCTACTGAAGAAGAATGGCGCCAGCGAACAACCTGACCAAGGGTGACATCCTCCAGAAGGTTGATGAAGCTACTTTTTTCACTTCCTTTACATCTTCTTTTTCTTTCAAGTGTAATTTTGCTTCTTCTGGAGCCCATGATCTACATTTTGGTGGTGTGTTATCGGGTCAATTGAGTGATCTGGCATTTTGTTCTTCTCCCTGATGTATTCCAGGAGCCTTTGAACAAAGAGTGCGGCCTCGAGGCTGAGAAGCCTGGAGAGGGGGTGCAAATAAATGATCAGCTCCATTTCTCACTAATGTTGCTGATTAAAGCATTGAGGAAGATTGAAATCATCGAGCCGAGTGCAGGAGTCTAGAATTTAGCGGTATCTGGCAGCCTCTCACTCGCTGCTGTTAGAAGTTATCTATGTGAGACGGTCTCTCCCTCCATCCTGCTCGCTACTCCTGAAGGAAGGTCCCTGTGTTTGAATGCTATTTCTCTCCCTCGATGCTGGCAGAGGATGGTGCTGGAGTTCTTCGGTAAAGTTTAATCAACGCAGTATGTGGATTGGACTCTGTAGTTCATGTTATGATGTGTTTCTGGTTTCTGGTTGCTCCTTTTTTGTTGCTATTTTGGGCAACTTTGAATCAGGGTGACCTGCAGATAGTGAACACTGATCTGAAATGAGAATGCCTGGACCTGGACTCTTTCAATTTCCCGTTTTATATTTTGTGTTTCTTACTCTTTTTTTTCTGCTGCTGGTTGTGCAATTTGTTTTCTTTTGTATGTGGGGGGGGTGAATGGTTTTCTTTGTTTCATGGCTGCCTGTGGGAAGATGAATCTCAGGGTTATTTCTTGCATACATTCTTTGAAAATAAATGTACTTTGAATCTTTGAACCTTTGAAGTACCATGGCTGTGGCAGTGGATTTCAGCTGTCGTATTCCTAAATAGGAATACAGGTTTCCCCCGCTATCCGAAGGTAGAGTGTTCCTATGAAACAGTTCGTAAGCCGGAATGTCGTAAAGTGATTACCATCTATTAATATGGGAAAAATTTCTGAGCATTCCCAGACCCAAAAAATAACCTACAAAATCATGCCAAATAACACATAAAATCTAAAATAACAGTAACATTTAGTAAATGCAGGAATAATATGATAAATACACAGCCTATATAAAGTAGAAATACTTTTCTGCAGCACTGTCTAGCGCAGCGAAAATCTCGCGGAAGTGCTCTCGGCAGAAACACTCTCTCCAGTAACCTTTAAGCTATGAAGCTGCCAAATCATACCAAATAACACATAAAAATACACAGCCTATATAAAATAGAAATAACGTATTGACAGTATAGTTTCACTTACCAGAATCGGGAAGACTCCAGTAAATTGCAGTTTCGTCACAGTTAAACACTTGCTTATATGAATAACCACCTGACGCAATCGGCAATCGCCTCTGATCTGGGCCAACATTTATGTGCCGGGCAGCACCTAATTAATTAGCTTGTTTATTTTGGCTTTTTCCTTAAAGATGTGCTGGGTGCGTTCTGACTACAGCTGCACTGCTGCATTCTGCGCGGAAATGTATCGGTCCGCGGCCCAGAGGTTGGGGACCACTGCTTAAACTATGAAGCTGCCCTCACCTCAGAAACTGATCAAACCACCCATGACTACCTTTAAATTCCACTTTCGCAATACTTTCATCACCATCGTCCAGTGCTTTCTGTTTCATCTTATCAAAAAGACTGACTGATTTCTCCTTAGGTATAAGAAAACAACGGAACACCACACTTTGTACACTACACTCAATCCACTCAAGCAATAGACTTTCCATTTTATCCATTACTGGATGCCGACTAAGAGAGACCACTTTGCTACGAGCAGAACCAACAGTAACATCGGCAGCTTTCAGAATTCTTTCTCTCTGTGTATAAATAGTGCCAATGGTGAACGCAGGCAAGTTCAACGCGCGGACAATGACCTTACTTTGTTCACCACGATTGAAACGCTTAATTATGTCTAGTTTTACACTAAGTGTAACACCCTTACGAGCTCTTTTAGGCTTTTCCGATACCTTAGAACTCATCTTGCTAACGGATGCACAAAATAAATCGAGATAAAGCACGTGTTTAAGCAATGGTGGCTGGAATGCAGTTCCGGGGGAGGAGCTTGGCTGTTCAGGCGCGCGCTGCCTTTTTTCGTCACAGTGAAAACACCTTCTGTTAGCGAAAACAAGTAACTAATGTAGGTCTTTCATAACAGCAAGGTGTCGTAAAGCGAACGTTCGGAAAAAGGGGGCCACCTGTACTTGATTACTCCCATTGGAGCAGCACACAAAGAGTTGCCACCTATCAGCGCCATCTTGGGAAGATCCTAAAGATATATTTGTCTAGATTCACTGGTCTTTAGCAAGTTTCTAGTCAGTGATTTGATTGGGAAATATGCACAGTCCTAGCAGGTCGGACACTTAGGACTGAAATGAAATATATCTTGGTATTTAACCGTTACCAATTTCAAATACCTCTTGGTGAAGACACTGCCTTCAAAGTTCAAAGTACATTTATGATCAAAGCACATATATGTATGTCACCATATACTACCCTGAGGTTCTTATGGGTATTCACAGTAGATACAAATAAACAAAATAGAATCAATGAAAAACCTCACACGACAAAGACGGACAAATGTGCAAAAGACAATAAACTGCAAATACAAAATTTAAAATTGTGCATCGTTATCATTTGATGAAGGAGAGACTTTCTAAAATCTTTTCTAATGTTGATAGTCATTGTGATAGATGTAAAACTGAGATAGCTACACTGACACATATGTTTTGGTCTTGTTCTATATTGGAACAGTTCTGGAAGTCCGTTTTTTCAACAATTTCTAAAGCACTTAAAATTAATCTACAACCTAATAAATTAACTGTGCTTTTTGGAATAATTCCTCAAAATGTTCATGGTATTTCTCTGTCTGACCAACATGTTATTGCATTTGTTACATTGATAGCTAGGAGGGCCATTTTGTTGAAGTGGAAGGATACATCAGCTCCCACTTTGTCACAATGGTTCTTTCAAGTGATGCTATGTCTTAGTTTGGAGAAAATTAGAAGTCGAACCTTTGAACCTTTATTTGATTTTGAGAAAAGATGGGCTCATTTGCTCGTTATTATCATTTGAGCTAATTGATAGATTTTTTCCACAATCTAATTGTAAAATTTTTGGTATATTTTCTTATCTTGCTGGCGGTTTGATGTTTTTAGAAGCTTTGTGTATGACACATGGCTCCGGGGTTGTACACCTAATGGGTTTTTTTTCTCACTTTTTCTGCTTAGTAGGTTTTTTTTGTTATTACAAATTTGTTTTCAATCTTTAAGATAATGTCTTTGTAATTGTTGTTACTTCAATGTACTCGTGTTATTTCTTTTGTATAATATAACAATAAAAAGATTTGAAAAGGAAGAAGCAGAGGAGAAAGAACACCATCACCATAAAGCACCTCCTTCCCCATCTGTGGCAGAGGCTACAGTTCCTGCACCAGCCTCATTAGTCACATCAGAACCTAGAGAACTAGACTGAAAACAATTCATCCTCAAGGGAAGAGAACTCAGCATGATAAAGAGAAGAAGTGACTGACCTTTTCTGCTCATTGGAAGGGGTAGATCAAACCCTGCATAATATTGAAGCCTGGACTTCTAAATAACATTTGCACTATTCAAGTGCCAAGAAATGAGGACCTCATGGGAGCACCTAACCACCTGGTGTTAGCATTCAATGCATTGCCATTGACTGTGTCTGAGCGAACACCATTGACCAGGATCTCATGACTACTGCGGCTGGAGGAGTTTGTAAGAACCTGGGTATGCAGTTACAGGTTTCTTACTTTCTTCCACCATGCAGTCAGGGTTTACAGAATGCTTTTCACTTGTATAGATGAGCGTGAGTCCAATACAAGCTCCATATCACTCAGGACAAAACAGCCCATTTGATTGGCATCCCATCCACCCTCCTTTACCGCTCCACTGTGGTCCTTCACCCGGGTGCTCAGACAGCTTTCCACCAACCCCTGAACTCCACTGACAATAGAGGCCAGTATTGCTCATAGAAAAGCCATGAGCTGTGGGCTCCCAACCAACTCATATCACTTTGCATTGGAAATACATGACAATCATTTATCATGACCAAATATAAATCCTGGAAGGACACCATGGGACCACTCTCACTGGAAGCATTTCAGTAGCTCAAGAGGTGGCTCCCCATGACCTCCTCAAGAGTGGTTTGGAAGAAGCAAATATCAGCCTTGTGAATAATGTCCAGATCGTGTAAATACTTTACAAACATATATAGCTAATTGCAAATCCATGCACTTTTGTGACCAATTGTACTTTTGATTAAGAAATAAAATAAAAATAGTTGTTGGGCTTGTTAATACTAACTTCATCGTGGAATACCCTCAAGTCTGCTCTTAACTTACAAACGTTAGTATTTTGGGAATCTAGCTATCACTGGAAAGCTGGTATTTATAACATAATCCTGATTGCACTAGTGATGGTATGGGGGTGGGGGTGGAGGTGAATGTGGTGATGAACTCCTTTATTGAGTGCTGCAGTCCACCTGATGAAGGTGTTCCCACAGTGGTAGGGTGTTCTAGGGTTTCGATCCAGTGGCAGTAAAGGAATGGAGGTATATTTCTAAGTCAGGAATGGTATGCAACTTGGCATGAAACCTGCAGGTGGTAGTGGTGGTGCTATTTGCCTGCTGATCTTGTTTATAAATACTTAAAATCTTGAATTGAAGCACTTTGAAGAAGTCTTTTAAAAAAAATAAGGAGTGTAACAAGTAGCAATTTTGCCTCTTCAGTTTGTTCCACCATTTAATAAGGTTATGACTGGCCTGATGTTAATTCACTCACTGACCTGTTCCCCAGAACTCTCAGCTCCCTTATAATCCAAAAATCTGTCCACCTTGGTCTTGAGTTATTTAATAACTCCACCTTCAGAGCTCTCTACTGCAGAGAATTTCAAAGTGTTAGGAGAAGAAATCCCTATTTAATTCTGGCATAAATGGCCCCTTAGTCTAAACTTATGCCCCATAGGTGTAGATTCCCCACGAGGGGAAGCATCCTCTCAGTATCCACTTTGTCAAAGCCTCAGAATGTTATGTATTTCAATAAGATCACTTCTCATTCTTCTAAACTCCAATACAAGTCTGACCTACCCAACCCTCCAAATCTTTCTTCCTAGGTCAATGCCTACATTCCCAGGAATGGTGAGATTTGTAGACAGTGCACACTGCAGTCAAAGTGTGCCAGTGATGCGGGAATGAATGTTCGGGCTGGTGGATGGAGTGACAATCAAACAGGGCACTTTACCCTGCTTGGTGTTCAGGTTCATGACGGTTGTTGGAGCTACGTTCATGCAGGCAGTGGAGAGTCTTCCATCACATTCTTGATTTGTCCCTGTATGTGGTGAAAAGGCTTTGAGGCATTATGAGGTGAGTCCCTCACCACCAGACACCAAATCTTGTGTGGAAAAGGCTGTTGCATTTGTTTTCAAAGCCAATCAAAGAACTACTATAGGACAGTAGAAGGCCGATCTAAAGGGAGATGCTCCAAAAGAGGAAATCATGACAGTGGCTGGAGCAGGAAAGGGTCTGGTAGGATACAGTTTCAGAGTCAATCATTGTGATGAAGTCATGGTCATCTATAATCGGCTGTAGTTTCCAGGACCATTTCTGGCTAAATGGAGATTTGTCCCAGACAGATCCATTAATAATATCAGGAGGAAATCCACTAGCCTCCTCAGTTTGTTTCACCATTCAGCATGAGCATGTCTGATCTTTGCTGGACTCAGCTCTTCTTCTGTGCCAATTGCACATAGTTCTCAATTTGTCAATCTTCCAAATAATAATCTACCTTTACTTTTAATACATCTAATGATCTGGCCTCCACTGCACTCTAGGGTAGAGAATTCCAGAGGTTCCTTATACCCTGAGAGAATAAATTTCTCTGCACCTTAGTATGAGACCAGCTCCTTATTTTATAAACTATCTGCCCTTGTTAGTGACTTTTCCACTAGAGAAAGAATCCCATATCGAGCCCCTTTAGGATTTTCTGTGTTTGAACATGGTTACCCCTCATTTTTCTAAACTTCAAGGAATACAGAGCCAGAGTATTTAGCCTATCTCGATAGGATGATCTAATTTTAGAAACCTCCATTGGATTGCCTTCAATGTTACTAAGTTAGGGGACCAAAACAGTATGCAGTATTTCAGTTATAACCTCAGCAACACTATGTACAAAAGAAACAAAATCTTCCTATATTTAATCTCTAGCTTCTTCGAAGTTCAAAGTAAAAGATCAAAGCATATAAATGTCACCACATATAACCCTGAGATTCATTTTCTTGCAGGCATACTCAATAAATCTATGCAGCCCTCAGAACATCACCATGGTTCACCAGCACCATCTTGCCTCAGCTTTGCTTCGCACTGAAGGCCAAAATGCTGTCTGCTTTTTTAACTACTTGTTGGACCTATAGGACCTGATAACATTTTGTGATTTGTACACTAAAATACTGAGGTCCCCAGGTCTCCAATATCTCCTGCTGACTATTCATCAATGGAACTAGGTTAGGAATCTCACTACACAACTCTTAATTAATCAAAACTCGCACTTTATAGTTTCTGCAGAAATAATTAACTGTGTTGACCTGGGCCAACCACTTAAAATATGAATTCTACTGTTCCTTTTGTACCAATACTCACTCAGACCACTTCTCCAATTTATAACAGCAAAACGAGGGATCTCCAGTTAACCAGACAATCGATCTTTTCTTCTCCCAGTCCCTGGCGTGGGGGTTCTTCCTTGTGACAGTCTGAAAACCTCTGCTTTTATATTCATTCCTTACCAGTTCAAATGTTGCCTTTCAGTGTTATTGGCTATGGGTCATTTGACTGACCATTAACTCCTTACTGGCCCTGATCCAGAAGTGACAACTGGTAATTTATGGCTCTTTGTTTCTCTTCAACTCTAACATTTAAACTGTCAAAACAAGTGACCCAGACGGTGGGTCTAGAGATTACTCTGCAAACCTGCCATTGTATACAATACACACCTTATCTGAGAATGATCTCAGGTTTAGCAGGTCAATACCAGAAGCTCCCATTAGAGTCTCCCAGAGCAAAAATCAGTATATAGGAGGGAGATTGAAGATCTGGTTGAGAGGTGCCGTAACAACAATCTCTTACTCAATGTCAGCAAGATCAAGAAACTGATTACTGACTTCAGAAGAAAGAAACCAGAGGTCCATGAGCCAGACCTCATCAGAGGTTCGGAGGTGAGGAGGGTCAGCAACTTTAAATTCCTCGGTGTTATTATTTTTGAGGTCCTGTCCTGGGCCCAGCACATACGTGCAATTACAAAGAAAGCACAGCAGTGCCTCTACTTCCTTAAGAGTTTGGGAACATTCCACATGTCATCTAAAACTTTGACAAACTTCTATAGATGTATAGTGGAGAGTATATTGACTGGCTGCATCACAGCCTGGTATGGAAACACCAATACCCTTGAATGGAAAATCCTACAAAAAGTAGTGGATATGGCCCCGTCCATCACAGGTAAACCCCCCATCACCACCACCATGAAGCGTATCTACACAAAACGTCACAGAAAAGCAACACCATCATCAGGGACTCCCACCACCCAGGCCATGCTCTCTTTTCACTGCTACCAACAGGAAGAAGGTACAGGAGCCTCAGGACTCACACCACAAAGCTGGACGGCAGTGTTAGCTGTGAGGAGGATGCAGAGTGACTTGGATAGATAGGTGAGTGGGCAAATTCATGGCAGATGCAATTTATTGTGGATAAATGTGAGGTTATCCACTTTGGTGGCAAGAGCAGGAAAACAAATTATTATCTGAATGGTGGCCGATTAGGAAAAGGGGAGGTACAACGAGACCTGGGTATCATTGTACACCAGTCATTGAAAGTGGGCATGCAGGTACAGCAGGCGGTGAAAAAGGCGAATGGTATGCTGGCATTCATAGCAAGAGGATTCGAGTACAGGAGCAGGGAGGTACTACTGCAGTTGTACAAGGCCTTGGTGAGACCACACCTGGAGTATTGTGTGCAGTTTTGGTCCCCTAATCTGAGGAGAGACATTCTTGCCCTTGAGGGAGTACAAAAAAGGTTCACCAGATTGATTCCTGGGATGGCAGGACTTTCATATGAAGAAAGACTGGATCGACTAGGCTTATACTCGCTGGAATTTAGAAGATTGAGGGGGGATCTTATTGAAGCGTATAAAATTCTAAAGGGATTGGACAGGCTAGATGCAGAAAGATTGTTCCCGATGTTGAGGAAGTCCAGAACGAGGGGTCACAGTTTAAGGATAAAGGTGAAGCCTTTTAGGACCGAGATGAGGAAAAACTTCTTCACACAGAGAGTGGTGAATCTGTGGAATTCTCTGCCACAGGAAACAGTTGAGGCCAGTTCATTGGCTATATTTAAGAGGGAGTTAGATATGGCCCTTGTGGCTAAAGGGATCAGAGGGTATGGAGAGAAAGCAGGTACAGGGTTCTGAGTTGGATGATTAGCCATGATCATACTGAATGGCAGTGCAGGCTCGAAGGGCCAAATGGCCTACTCCTGCACTTATTTTCTATGCTTCTATGTTTCTACCACCAGGTTCAGGAACATGTATTACCCCTCAAACATTAGACTCTTGAACCAAAGGGGATAACTGTTGTATCTGTGTAACTACATATTAAGTAAATAAAAGCACGCATGCAGGAGATGGCTTTAACTGGTGTATTTACATTGCAGCGAGAGAGAGCGATCAATATCCATGCATTGACAACAGATCCATGTACATGTATAGACAACAGATCAATGCACATTCACAGACAACAGATCAATACGTAGTGCTAAGGCAAATTGTACTCCAAAAGAAATAGATCCATACTTTACAATAACTTCACTCAATTTCTCTAGCCCCATCTTTGAAAGTTGCCACAACACATGGACTTACTTTCAAGGACTTCACCTCATGTGCTAGCTAGGGCAAGGATAGTAGGATCAGGCTGAGAATGCGTGGCTGAGAGACTGGTGCAGGGGGCAGGGCTTCAGATTCTTGGATAATTGGGATCTCTTCTGGGGGAAGTATGACCTGTTCAAAAAGGACAGGTTACACCTGAACCTGAAGGGGATCAATATCCTGGCGGGAAAGTTTAATAGAGCTGTTAGGGAGGGTTTAAACTAATTTGGCAGGAGGATGGGAACTGGAATGACAGAGCAGAGGAGGGGAAAAACAGAAATAAATCTAAGATAGTGAGCAGTAAAGATGTCAGGAAAGACAGGCAGGTGATGGGGCAAATTTGTAGCCATTGGGATGAGTTGCAGTGCAATAAAGTTGCAGTGAAATCAAAGCGATAAGTACCAAATACTGGTCTTAAGGTGTTGTACTTAAATGCACGCAGCATAAGGAATAATGTGGATGAACTTGTCGTACAGCTACAGATTGGCAGGTATGATATTGTGGCCATCACTGAGACGTGCCTAAAGGATGCATGTCTGTGGGAGCTGAACGTCCAAGGATACACGGTGCATCGGAAGGATAGGAAGGTAGGCAGAGGGGGAGGCGTGGTTTTATTGGTAAGAAATGATATTAAATCATTAGAAAGAGGTGATATAGGATCGGAAGGTGCAGAATCTTTATGGGTTGAGCTAAGAAATCGCAGGGGTAAAAGGACCCTGATGGCAGTTATTTATAGGCCTCCAAACAGCTGCAGTGATGTGGACTACAAATTACAACAGGAAATAGAAAAGGCTTGTCAGAAGGGTAGTGTTATGATAATTGTGGAGGATTTTAACATGCGAGTGGATTGGGAAAATTAGGTCGGCATTAGACCTCAAGAGACAGAATTTGTAGAGTGTCTGCGAGATGGCTTTTTAGAACAGCTTGTTGTTGAGCCCACTAGGGGATTGGCTGTACTGGATTGGGTATTGTGTAATGAACCAGAGGTGATTAGAGAGATTGAGGTGAAGGAACCCTTAAGAGACAGTTATCATAACATGATTGAATTCACTGTGAAATTTGAAAAAGAGAAGCCGAAATCTGATGTGTCAGTATTTCATGGAGTAAAGGAAATTACAGTAGCATGAGAGAGGAACTGGCCAAAGTTGACCAGAAAGGGACACTGGCGGAAAGACGGCAGAGCAGCAGTGGCTGGAGTTTATGCGAGAAGTGAGGAAGGTGCAAGACAGGTATATTCCAGAAAAGAAGAAGTTTTCGAATGGAAAAAGGATGCAACCGTGGTTGACAAGAGAAGTCAAAGCCAAAGTTAAAGCAAAGGAGAGGGCATACAAGGAAGTAAAAATTAGTGGGAAGACAGAGGATTGGGAAGTTTTTAAAACCTTACAGAAGGAAACTAAGAAGGTCATTAAGAGCGAAAAGATTAACTATGAAAGGAAGCTAGCAAATAATATCAAAGAGGATACTAAAAGCTTTTTCAAGTATATAAAGAGTGAAAGACAGGTGAGAGTAGATATAGAACTGATAGAAAATGATGCTGGAGAAATTGTAATGGGAGATAAGGAGATGGCAGAGGAACTGAACAAGTATTTTGCATCAGTCTTCACTGAGGAAGACATCAGCAGTATACCGGACACTCAAGAGTGGCAGGGAAGAGAAATGTGTGCAGTCACAATTACGACAGAGAAAGTACTCAGGAAGCTGAATAGTCTAAAGGTAGATAAATCTCCTGGACCAGATGGAATGCACCCTCGTGTTCTGAAGGAAGTAGCTGTGGAGATTGCGGAGGCATTAGCGATGATCTTTCAAAAGTCGATAGATTCTGGCATGGTTCCGGAGGAATGGAAGATTGCAAATGTCACTCCGCTATTTAAGAAGGGGGAAAGGAAGCAAAAACGAAATTATAGACCTGTTAGCTTGACATCGGTGGTTGGGAAGTTGTTAGAGTCTATTGTCAAGGATGAGGTTACAGAGTACCTGGAGGCATATGACAAGATAGGCAGAACTCAGCATGGATTCCTTAAAGGAAAATCCTGCCTGACAAACCTATTACAATTTTTTGAGGAAATTACCAGTAGGCTAGACAAGGGAGATGCAGTGGATGTTGTATATTTGGATTTTCAGAAGGCCTTTGACAAGGTGCCACATATGAGGCTACTTAACAAGATAAGAGCCCATGGAATTACAGGAAAGTTACATACGTGGATAGAGCGTTGGCTGATTGGCAGGAAACAGAGAGTCGGAATAAAGGGATCCTATTCTGGTCGGCTGCTGGTTACCAGTGGTGTTCCACAGGGATCAGTGTTGGGGCCACTTCTTTTTACATTGTACATCAACGATTTGGATTATGGAATAGATGGCTTTGTGGCTAAGTTTGCTGACGATACGAAGATAGGTGGAGGGGCCGGTAGTGCTGAGGAAACGGAGAGTCTGCAGAGAGACTTGGATAGATTGGAAGAATGGGCAGAGAAGTGGCAAATGAAGTACAATGTTGGAAAGTGTATGGTTATGCACTTTGGCAGAAAAAATAAACGGGCAGACTATTATTTAAATGGGGAAAGAATTCAAAGTTCTGAGACGCAACGGGACTTGGGAGTCCTCGTACAGGATACCCTTAAGGTTAACCTCCAGTTTGAGTCAGTAGTGAAGAAGGCAAATGCAATCATTTCTAGAGGAATACATTATAGGAGCAGAGATGTGATGTTGAGGCTCTATAAGGCACTGGTGAGACCTCACTTGGAGTACTGTGGGCAGTTTTGATCTCCTTATTTAAGAAAGGATGTGCTGATGTTGGAGAGGGTACAGAGTAGATTCACTAGAATGATTCCGGGAATGAGAGGGTTAACATATGAGGATTGTTTGTCCGCTCTTGGACTGTATTCCTTGGAGTTTAGAAGAATAAGGGGAGACCTCATAGAAACATTTCGAATGTTGAAAGGCATGGACAGAGTGGATGTGGCAAAGTTGTTTCCCATGATGGGGGAGTCTAGTACGAGAGGGCGTGACTTAAGGATTGAAGGGCACCCATTCAGAACAGAAATGCGAAGAAATTTTTTTAGTCAGAGGGTGGTGAATCTATGGAATTTGTTCCCACGGGCAGCAGTAGAGGCCAAGTCATTGGGTGTATTTAAGGCAGAGATTGATAGGTATCTGAGTAGCCAGGGCATCAAAGGTTATGGTGAGAAGGCAGGGGAGTGAGACTAAATGGGGGAATGGATCAGCTCATGATAAAATGGTGGAGCAGACTCGACGGGCCGAATGGCTGACTTCTGCTCCTTTGTCTTATGGTCTTATGGTCTTATGTTCTCAATATTTATTGCTTATTTATTTATTTATTATTATTTCTATCTTTTTGTATTTGAACAGTTTGTTGTCTTTTGCACGCTGGTTGAATACCCAAGTTGGTGCTGTCTTTCATCGATTCTATTATGATTATTATTCTATTATGGATTTATTGAGTATTCCTGCAAGAAAATTAATCTCAAGGTTCTATATGGTGACATATATGTACTTTAATAATAAATATAGACCATAAGACATTGGAGCAGAATTAGGCCATTCAGTCCATTATGTCTGCTCCTCCATTTGATCATGGCTGATCCAGTTTCCTCTCAAACCCATTCTCTTTCCTTTTCCCATAACCTTTCATGCTCTGACTTACCAAGAATCTATCAAACTCCATTTTAAGTACACTCAATGACCTGGCCTGTGGCAATGAATTCCACAGATTCACCACCCCCTGCCTGAAGGCCACCTCTTCTCATCTCTGTTCTCTATTCTGAGGTTGTGCCCTCTGGTCCTAGAGTCCCCCACTACAGGAAACATCTTCTCCACATCCATTCTACTTAGGCCTTTGAATGTTCAATAGGTTTTAATGGGACTCCCCCTCATTCTTCTGAATTCCAGTGAGTACAGGACGTGACATTGAACACTCCTCATATCCCATAATAATTTTTGTGAACCTCCTCTGAACACTCTCCAATATCAGCACATCCTGTCTTATATAAGGGGTCCAAAAGTGTTCACAGTACTCCATGAGGCCTCACCAATGTCTTATAAAGCCGCAGAATTACATCCTTGTTTTTATATTCTGGTCCTCTCGAAATGAATGCTAACATTGCATTTGCTTTCCTCACCAACTGACTCAATCTACAAGTTAACCTTTAGGGAATCCTGCACAAGCACTCCCAAGTCCCTTTGCATCTTAGATTTTTGAATTTTCTCCCCATTTAGAAAATAGTCTTGGCTTTTATTCCTTCTAGCAATGTGCATGACCATACACCTCCCAACACTGCCCATTCTCCTAATCTAAGTCTTCCTGCAGCCTCCCTTCTTCCTCAACATTACCTGCCCCTCCACGTATCTTCATATCATCTGCAAACTTGGCCACAAAGCCATCAAGTTCGTCATCCAAATCATTAACCTACAATGTAAAAAGAAGCATTCCAACACAGACCCCTGTGGAACACCACTAGTCACTCACAACACGCTGGAGGAACTCAGCAGGTCGGGCAGCATCAGTGGAAACGATGAGTCGATGTTTCGGGCCGGAACCCTTCGTCAGGACTGAAGGGGGAAGAGGCAGAGGCCCTATAAAGAAGGTGGGAGAGGACTAGTCACTGGTAGCCAATCAGAAAAGCCTCCCATTATTCCCTCTCTTTGCCTCCTCCCAATTAGCCAATGCTCTATCCATGTTAGTATCTTTCCTGTAATACTATGGGCTCTTATCTTGCTAAGCAGCTTCGTGCGTGGCATGTTGTCAAAGGCCTTTTGAAAACACAAGTACACCACATCCACCGGTTCACCTTTACCTACCCTGCTTGATATTTCCTCAAAGAGTTCCAACAGATTTGTCAGGCAAGATTTTCCGTTGTGGAAACAATGCAGACTTTGACTCCAAAATCTCATCTCCTTAATAATCGACTCCAACATGTATACAACCACTGAGGTTAGGTTAATTGGCCTATAATTTCCTTTCTTCTGCCTCCCTCCATTCCTGAAGAGTGGAGTGACGTGCAATTTTCTAGTCATCTGGAACCTACCGATTCTTGGAAGTTCATTACTGATGCCTCCACAATCTCTTCAGTCACCTCTTTCAGAACTGGGATGTACACTATATGGTCCCAATGACTTGCCTACCTTCTGATCTTTCAACTTCCCAAGCACCTTCTCCCTGGTAATTGCAACTTTAATCATTTCTTCCCCCTGACACTCTCAAACTTCTGGCACACTGCTAGTGTCTTCCACAGTGAACCCTGATGCAAAATATTTATTCACACTGTCCATCATTTCCTTGTCCCCTGTTACTACCTCCCCAGCAATGTTTTCCAGCGGTCCAATGTCTACTTTCACCTCTTCTTCAAATTTACTTTGAATTTTGAGCTTTGAAACAATAAACAAGGGCAGAATAGAGCTTCATCTTGATGTTTCTTACAGTTTATCAGCAGCTAATCTGAAGCACAAAGTTCTGAGTAAGAGTCTTCGAAGTGAAACATTGTCATTGTCTCTCTCTCCACTGATGCCATCTGATCTTTGAGTGTTTCCAGCACTTTTTTTTTCAGATTTTCCGCACTTGCATTTTTTTTAGGCACAAAAAACACCCTTGGAACGTTTCTCATCTACTTACTCAGGGAATGTGAACACAATGGCAATACCAGCATTTATTGTTCATCCTTCATTGCCCCTGAACTCAAGGTTATTAAGAGTTAATACTCTGGAATTGCATATCCTTGGGTGTACTGGTTGTTAACAGAAACAATGCATTTCACTGTATGTTTCAAAGTACGCATGATAAAATAAACTTGAATCTTAAACTCTGTAGCCCAGACCAGATAAGGACAACTAATCTCTTTCTCCAGAGAACATGTTTGATGGTCACTTTGAATGATCCTTAATGACTCAGTTGTCATGACAAGATTTAAATTCTGCCAATTCCAGGTGCTAGAATTCCAATAACAAAATAGTGCTGGAAACAGTCAGTAGATTAGGCAGCATCTGCCAAGAGAGAAGCAGAGTCCATATTTTGTGTTGATAACTGGGACTTGACCACTATGCTGCCACATGACTCTGTTCCAGGCTGGTTGGCAGCGACGGGTGCCTACATAACTTGTGAGAGCATCCCCTATGGGAGAGGAGGCGCAAACAGGAGATACTTTCTGTCCCAGTTTATGCACTCATGTCAATCTCTTTTCAAGAGCTGCAACTATTGACAAGGGAGGAAATTATACATGAGGAGTTTTAGATCGAGATGAGGTTAGTTGTCTTCCAGTACTTCGTTGCTGTATGTTACTTGGTGCTTGCATTCAGCTCTGCTATTGATTCCTGGGCACTCTGCTGTATGTAAAGTCCCGTATTCAGATGTCTGGAGGGGGAGATGCTTCCTCTCATAAAATTCCACCTCCTCCATTTCTGTGATCTCTTCTCCATCTTCATCTTCTTTCTGGAAGTAGAGAACAGTTACTTTGGGGGTAGGGAGAAGCATTTTCAACCCTTTTCCATGTCTCTGCTCTCCTTCCAGACCTACCCTAACAAGGGAGTCCAAAACCAGGAATACCATTCCCAAGTTAAAGGGGCCAGTGGTTCAGGATGGAGATGGGGAGGATATCTTCATCCAGGTTGGTGAATCTTTCCAGAAAGACTGTGGAAACTCAGTCACAAAGTATATTTAAGTCAAAGATTGATAGTGGATTGGATATTAAGAAAAAAATGTTGCTCATGTGAAACAATCATGAACAAGGGAAAACCTGACAGATGCTGGAAATCCCAGCAACACACACAAAGTGCTGGAGGAACTCAGCAGGTCAGGCAGCATCTGTGGAAAAGAGTACAGTCAACATCTCAGGCCGAAACATCAACCGTTTACTCTTTTCCATAGATGCTACCTGGCCTGCCGAGTTCCTCCAGCATTTTGCGTGTGTCTCTTGCTCACATGAAAGATCAGCCATGACCTTATTGAAGGGTGGAACACATTCAAGGGGCTGAATGGCCTGTGTTTGTTTCTAGTTAGACTCACAAAGTTATGCAACACAGAGACAGGCTTTGGCTGAGTAAAATCTCTCTCTGAGCTAGTCCCATTTGTTTGCATTTGGCTGAAGTCTCTCTAGGCCTTTACTATCCATGTACCTGTCCAAGTGTCTGTCATAATTGTACACACCTCAACAGCTTCCTTTCGCAACTCATTACAAATACAAGCCACAGAAAATGTTGCCGCTCAGATCCCTTCTAAATCTTCCCCCGCTAACATTAAATCATGCTTGCTTGTTGTAGACTCCTCTACCCAGAGAAAAAGACTGTAACAATCCATCTTGTAAATGTACCTCATGATTTTAAATTTCTGAGACATCACCCCTCAGGCCTCCTACACTCCAGGGAAAAAGTCTCAGCCCATCTAGCCTTTCCTTATAGCTCAAGCCCCCCAATCCCGGTAATGTACTTATATCTCCTCCTTCCCTCTCCTCCTTTGTTCCTGTACCTGGCTCTTCTCCAACCTCCCTGCCAGAGTTCCCTCGGTCTTGCGGTTTCTATTTACCGATCACTGCTGATTGAGGACAACGTATATCTGTGCTGGTTCTTGCCTTTGTCGACAAAATAGTCACTGTTCTTCAAAAGTAATTCATTGTATTGATGCATCATGTTAAACTGTCATTAAACTGCCAGGTATCAGCATGAAAAGTTTATCAAAAGCCTTTTGATTACTTTTAAAATAACAATGCTGGTGTCATTTTAAACCGAATTACCAATTGGTTATTTTATCAATGTTTATTATATTTATCTTATTATTATTACTTTGGATGTAGGTGGCACAGTGGCTGAATTCTGAATTAATAATCTAGAGGCCATAAAGAGCCCAAACACGAGAAAATCTGCAGATGCTGGAAATTCAAGCAACACACATCAAAGTTGCTGGTGAATGCAGCAGGCCAGGCAGCATCTCTAGGAAGAGGTGCAGTCGACGTTTCAGGCCGAGACCCTTCGTCAGGACTAACTGAAAGAAGAGCTAGTAAGAGATTTGAAAGTGGGAGGGGGAGGGGAGATCCAAAATGATAGGAGAAAACAGGAGGGGGAGGGATGGAGCCAAGAGCTGGACAGGTGATTGGCAAAGGGGATATGAGAGGATCATAGGACAGGAGGCCCAGGGAGAAAGAAAAGGGGGAGGGGGAGAAAACCCAGAGGATGGGCAAGGGGTATATAGTGAGAGGGACAGAGGGAGAAAAAGGAGAGAGAGAAAAAGAATGTAAGGGGCTTCCTTTCCTCCACCATCAACTCTGCTCTCAAACGCATCTCCCCCATTTCACGCACATCTGCTCTCACTCCATCCTCCCACCACCCCACTAGGAATAGGGTTCCCCTTGTCCTCACTTACCACCCCACCAGCCTCTAGGTCCAATTATTCTCCATAACTTCCGCCACCTCCAATGGGATCCCACCACTAAGCACATCTTTCCCTCCCCCCCCCCGCTTTCCGCAGGGATCGCTCCCTACGCGGCTCCCTTGTCCATTCGTCCCCCCAATCCCTCCCCACCAATCTCTCTCCTGGCACTTATTCTTGTAAGCGGAACAAGTGCGACATATGCCCTTAAACTTCCTCCCTTACCACCATTCAGGGCCCCAGACAGTACTTCCAGGTGAGGCAACACTTCACCTGTGAGTTGGCTGGGGTGATATACTGTGTCCGGTGCTCCCGATGTGGCTGTCTATATATTGGCGAGACCCGACGCAGACTGGGAGATCAGTTCATTGAACACCTACACTCTGTCCGCCAGAGAAAGCAGGATCTCCCAGTGGCCACACATTTTAATTCCACGTCCCATTCCCATTCTGATATGTCTATCCACAGCCTCCTCTACCGTAAAGATGAAGCCACACTCAGGTTGGAGGAACAACACCTTATATTCCGTCTGGGCAGCCTCCAACCTGATGGCATGAACATTGACTTCTCAAACTTCCGCTAATGCCCCACCTCTCCCTCGTACCCCATCTGTTATTTATTTATATACACACATTCTTTTTCTCTCTCTCCTTTTTCTCCCTCTGTCCCTCTCTCTATACCCCTTGCCCATCCTCTGGGTTTTCCCCCCTCCCCCTTTTCTTTCTCCCTGGGTCTCCTGTCCCATGATCCTCTCATATCCCTTTTGCCAATCATCTGTCCAGCTCTTGGCTCCATCCCTCCCCCTCCTGTCTTCTCCTATCATTTTGGATCTCCCCCTCCCCCTCCCACTTTCAAATCTCTTACTAGCTCTTCTTTCAGTTAGTCCTGACGAAGGGTCTCGGCCCAAAACGTAGACTGTACCTCTTCCAAGAGATGCTGCCTGGCCTGCTGCATTCACCAGCAACTTTGATGTGTATTGCCATAAAGAGCTTCAGTTCAAATCCCACCACCAGCTGTGAAATTTAAATTCAATCTAGAACCTGGAGCAATAACTAATCATAATACTAATTATCACAAAACCATCTTAAAGTTGATGATGTTGCACAAATGGAGTGAATGTACAATGTCTGCCGATGGCTGGGGATTCAAGAACTAGAGTGCTTAGGTTTAAAGTGAAAGGGGAAAGATTTAATAGTAACCTGTGGGGTAACCCAAAGAGTCAAGTGGTTAGCATATGGATTGAGCTGCCAGGGGAAGTAGTTGAGATAGGAACATTAACAGCATTTAAAAGTTACTTGGACAAGTACATGAATCAGAATGTTTAGAGAGAGTTAGGCCATACACGGGCAAGTGGAACGAGCTTAGATGAGCATGTTGTTTGGCATGAAGCAGCCGAGCTAAAGGGGCTGTCTCTCTGCTGCGTGACCGACTCTGATCATTCCTTTCTCTTTACTTGGTCAGGTCTACGTGTGACCTCAGATCTACCTGATATAGTCGACTCTTAAGTACCCTCTGAAATGTCTTAAGAAGCCATTTCTCAAAGGGGCAACTAGGTTTGGGTAAAAATGCTGGCCTAGTCAACAATGCCCAGGTCCACAATACATAAAGGAAATACTGTAATTTATTTAAAATCTGTTAATAATTTATGTGCAAACTCATCTAATAGTACCCTGAAAAATAATAACTAATTAGTAACTAAATTAAAACTACTATCATTATTAGTTAATAGCTATTGATTGTATATCAGATATCATTGTATACTGATTGCTAAGTATGTGAATATATGTTGCTTGGAGCAGAGGATATAGGGTTCTGGAGGGAAAGGGGAGAACCTGATGTGATTATATAAAATGGTGAGTGGCACAGGTAGAATAGACAGCAGCAAACATTTCCACATAGCAGCAGTGTTTTACAGCAGAAGGCGTAAGTATAGGATTAGGGTAGAAATAGTTAAGATTGGATTTACTGATGAACTTCTTCCACCAGAAGGTGTTTGGAATCTGAAATGTATTGCCTAATGGATGGTGGAGGCAGAGATTCTCACAATATTTGAAAACTATCTGAATGGACACTTGAACTCCCATTGTGTAGTAGACCATGGACCAAGAGGAATTAGTATAGATAGATACTTGAGGGTCAACAGCAATATGATGGGCCAAAGGGCCTCTTTCTGTGCTGACTGACTTTGTTATTCTTAAATGATCTACTATATAATATATATACAATGTATATAATTATCAGTATCAAGTGGCCTGTTGATCACCCATAGGAAATTATTATGATGTGTATATTAGTATGAAATAGTTGTTGGATAATCTGATGGTTCATATACACAAATATCTGCTGCGTTCCATGGATAACCTGATAATTGCACCGCGTCTACATAATATACAATGCAACATATATTTTATAGAGTTCAAATGTGTAGACCTGGTCTTGAACACTGAGGAATTCATCCACAGCATACTGGTACTTGGCTGTCGTCAGTCCAAAGAAGTCAGCCAGTTTCTCTCCAAGAAAGTCACAGGCTAGGAGAAAAGAAGCAACAAAATGTCACATTATTGTGTCAACACCTCCTCACTGTAAGCTAAAGTAAGACACAGGTAATGAAAATCCTGAATTCAATTCCTGATCTCTGCAGAATTAGCTTATGGTTTGCTTCAACGCTGTGTGATTTCTGTGGTCCTCCACGCTAAGTAGTATTCAGTGCACTGTGTGGTGGGAGTAGACACAGTTTGCAAGGATCAGTCTCCCGCAAAGATCATGTTATAGCGGCTGAAGTGCATGATATACAGGTGTCCCCCGCTTTTTGAACGTTCGCTTTACAATACCTCACTGTTACGAAGGACCTACGTTAGTACCCTGTCTTTGCTTTCAGAAGGTGTTTTCACTGTTACGAAGAAAGGCAGCGTGCGATAAAAACTCAGCGCGCGCCCCGAGCAGCCGCTCTGCCCCAGATTCGGAACAGCATTGCTTTAACACGTTGCATTGAACAGACGTTAGCAAGATGAGTTCTAAGGTGTCGGAAAAGCCTGAAAGAGTAAGGGTGTTACACTTAACATAAAACTAGATATAATTAAGCGTTTCGATCGTGGTGAACGAAGCAAGGACAAAGTGAGTCTGGCTTGTGGAAGTTGACGAAGATGATGTTGAAGAGGTTTTGGCATCCCATGACCAAGAACTGATAGATGAAGAGCTGATGCAATTGGAAGAGGAAAGGATAACAATCGAAACCGAATGCAGAAAGTGAAGCAACTGCCTGAGATTTTCGCTGCAATGATAAAGTACGACTTTAATTTTGAAAGGGTACGTAGGTTTAGGGGATATTTGCAGGATGGTTTGAGTGCTTACAAACAACTGTATGACAGAAAAATGCGCGAGGCTCAGCAGTCAAGCAAGCCTTCCACATTAGCCACAGCAGACGATGAACCTCGACCTTCGACATCGAGGCGGGTAGTCATAGGAGAAGATGAGCTGCCTGCCCTGATCGATGATGAGATGACACCCCCGTGTCCCACCACCCCAACACCCAGGCCCCGGACAGATACTGTACCAATTTGCGAAGAACGCAGCGGTAGCTGGGAGGCACACAGCACATCTTTAAGAAAAAAGCCGAAATAAACATGCTAATTAATTAGGTGCCACCTAGCACATAATTGCCGGCCCAGATCTGAGGCGATGTAATCGGCAATCGCCTCTGACCTGCACCGACATTTACATGCCGGGTAGCACCTAATTAATTAGCATGTTTATTTCGGCTTTTTTCCTAACGATGTGCTGTGTGCCTCCCAGCTACCGCTGCATTTTTCGTGGCAATGTATCGGGTCGGCAGCCCGGAGGGTGGGGGCCACTGCACCACCCAGCCTGCGATGACTCAGTCTAACACACCATCATCAGTGTGCTCGGCGCTGTTTTCCCAATTCCAGTAAGTGATACTACACTGTACATACATTATTTCTACTTTATATAGGCTGTGTATTTTTACGTGTTATTTGGTGGATTTGGCAGCTTCATAGTTTAAAGGTTACTGGAGAGCACGTTTATGCCAACAGCACTTGCGTGAGATTTTCGCTACAGAGATCTGTGCAGGCAATCGTTGTAGAGAAGTATTTCTACTTTATATAGGCTGTGTATTTATCATATCATTCCTGCTTTTACTATATGTTACTGTTATTTTAGGTTTTATGTGTTATATGGCATGATTTGGTAGGTTATTTTTGGGTCTGCGAACGCTCACGAAATTTTTCCATATAAATAAATGGTAATTGCTTCTTCGCTTTACGACATTTTGGGCTTACAAACCGTTTCATAGGAACACTCTACCTTTGGATGGCGGGGGAAACCTGTATAATTGCAACAGATTACACTTTCTTTGGCAACATGGAAGCAGAGACAGGGCCTGTTGCAAGAAAACTGACAATGAAGGTCTCTGAACTTTGAGGTCAATTCTGTCTCTCTCTTTACAAATGCTGAATATTTCCAGCATTTTCAATTTTCAGTTAATGCTAGAGAACAATTATTCTGGAGAAAACTCCATTGCTACTGTCTCATCAAGCTGCCAGATATGTTAGACTGTAAAAACAGAAAATGCTGGAAAATGTCAGCAAGTCAGGCAGTACCTGTGGAAGCTGAAACAATTAACCTTTCAGAGCCAGGGCCCTTTATCAGAACAGCGAGAGAGAGAAAAATTATTTTAGGTAGCAGTGAAATGGAGAGGGGCGATGGGTCAGTTTCTGACAGGATGACCTAATGTGGCAGTTAAAGGAACAGTTACCATCAGATTAATGTCCTTTGTATATTTGTTGTTGGTGTTCTGTGGGCTGTGTGATGTTGTACAGTCTGTGTTATGTTCTGCAGTCTCAGACCAGCTCCTTACCACAGTGCAATACTCACTGAATAAGGATCTTCTGGCAAAGTGTATCACCCAGAACCACAGGAAGTGCCTCCAGGGCAGTGTAGACTGTAGGCCATTAGAGCAGAAAATATTACACGTCAAATTCTTCAACAGATCAATCCCTCCAACAAGCCTGCATAATCCCAGTGTAGCTCCCCAACCCGACCTCTGCAATCTCCCAGTCCAAAATGTTTATCAGAATAACCACATTACACTCTGCTTTGTCAGAGTTCTCTTACTACAAGTGCGTTACAGAATGAGCTGAATCTCTCTCCCCACACACCCATCCCTCTCCCCCACACACCCAACCCACTCACCCACACACCCATCTCTCTCCCAAACACACCCATCCCACTCTTCCCCATGCACCCAGCCCTCTCCCCCATACCATACAGGTTTTCTAGGAAGTCAGTCAGATGTGGGGAGAGTGAAGTGGAATGTGCCGGGAGCTGCTGTGTTGTGTGGGGAGATGGTGGGGTGTGTGGGGAGATGGTGGGGTACGTGGGGAGATGGTGGGGTGTGCAGAGAGGGTGTTGGATATGTCGGGAGCTAGTGGGTGAGTGGGGAGTGGTTGCAATTCATGGAGAGGGTGTGGGAATGTGGAAGGAGGGTCAGGGATGTGCTGGGAACCAGTGAGACCTGGGGAGACACAACGCGCTGAGTGGGAAGGTTGGACTGATGGAAGCTGCTGAGCAGTAACGCCCGACGCCCTGGGCACTCACAGGGTCAATTCGCTGCACCAGCTGCTCCTGCTCCTCTTCCAGCTCCTCCTCACTGCTGCTCTCAACCATCATCTCTCCGCTGGCAAAGTGAACGACTCTTCCCGGCTTCCTGTTGCCTGCCTCCACCTCGTGGGAAAGGTCTCCCTCTGCCTGACAAATCAAGGATTGGATAGTTTGTTCCTGTACACAGCCACCATTCTCTAAGGGTGAAATGTGGATATTGGTAGGGGTTTGGGGTACAGTGTGTCTGTGCCTGAGGCAGAACCCTGGCTCTCTCAATGCACAGGATCAACATCAGGGCAGGGCAGAGCAGGCAGCTTCTGGGCAGAATCCCACTCTCAGAAACGCTCCTGCCGCTTTACTGACGGCCTGCTGACAATTACTCCTGAGGTTACCATCTGCATCAGTGAACAGGAAATGCCAACCTGAATCAGCACAGGAACAGACTCTTACCCCATTCTGTCTGTGCCAGCCATTGTACCAACCAAAGCTGACCCCATTTGCCAGCATTTCACCCATCGCTATGCATTTCCTGGTGTTTCAAGTACCTAACAAGGTATTTCAGAATTCTAGCAGTCTCCATCTCCAGAGTCCCCTTAGGCAATTCATGTATCCTAGAATCCAACGACCCTTTGGTTGAAAGGGCTGCCCATCAGATGTTCTCTAAATCTCTCACCAGGAAAGACTGCAGGGAAGGAGAGGAGGAAAAGGTGGAAGAGCACTATGGGGAGGAGGAACAGGGGAAGGAATAAAGTTCATGGTTTATTATTGTCATGTGTACTGAGATAGAATGGAAAGCTTAGTTTTGTGTGCCATTCATACAAATCCTTTCCAAATATAAGCTGATTGAGGTAATACATAAAGAAAAGCAATAATGGGATGCAGAATATAGCGTTACAGTTACAGGGAAAGTGCAGCACGGACAGGCAATACAGAGACGGAGCAGATTTAGAAATCAAAAGTTCATCTTCAACATGCAAGAGGTCCATTAAAGAGTCTTATAAATGTGGGAAAGAATCAGTCCTTGGGCCTGGTGTTTTCAAGCTTTTGTGTTTTCTGCCTGTTGGAAGGATGACGAAGAGAGAATGTGTGGGAAGGAGGACCAAGGGAAGCTGTGGGTCCATGTACATAACCCTCTGTTGTGGGGTAAAGCACCAGAATCCTGGATTCAAACTGGAGAGTCAGGGATGTTCCATCGTACAGGAATGCAACAGAACACTGCCGCCCCACTAACCTTGGCTGATTCTGCCCCAGGCTTCGGCTCTGGCAGTTCCACATGGGCCTTAATTCCTTTCGCAGATGTATCCACCTCCCATAAAACACGCCCAGTGATCCGGCCTCCAGCAGTTCATCAGCCTGTGGAGAAGTGAGCCAGTACAAAATACCACTGACCTCTAATGGAGAAGGGCATCCTCTTCAGGTCACCTCATGTTCAGAGGGTGTGACAGCTGCAGAGAAGCTGGAATGGTTTTACTGGAATGGTGCAGGGGTGAGATTCAGTCTGAGATTACTGGGGATGAAAGTTCAGTTCTGGGATTACTGGAGTGGGAGATTTGAGTTCTGTTGTTAGTCTAGATGGGTTGTTCAGTTCTGGAGTTACTGGGATGGGGGTTGAACTAAAGAAGGAGGCCTGTTCCCCCTAGGGTGGAGAAAAAGTGAGGTATTTAATGTAGGTGGGTGGGATCAAGGATAAACTGTGGGAAATGGCCTCTATTTGTGGAGTGTTAGAGAAAGGATTCAAGGGGCATGTGAGGGAAAATTTCTTCCCATAGAGACTCGTTCTGTGCTGAAAGTCCTTGTCTGAGAGGGTGCTTGTAGTTCAACCCAAACTGCAGCTGGCCACTATGTGACATGCATACATAATGTTAGGGTTAGGATGCAGGTGAGGTAATCCTCCCTCCTGAAATCCTGCTGGTTCAGAGAGGCTAGGCAGAGTGTTGAGTGTGGTGGGAGTGTCAATAGCAGTGTAATACATCCATAGCAGCGATGCCCACACTGGGTCTCTCACCTCAGCTGAGGGTGGGTGAGATGTCCTCAAAAACAGAGGATCATGAGGGGAGTTCAGGGAGACATGCAACATGCCTAATTTAGTTCCTGACCACACATGAGATCTTTAACCTTAAGGAGCTGGCTTACTCCACAATGGAGGTGGCAGGGACCATAAAGGGCTAAAATACCTTTTAAAAAAAAATCAGCCAGTTTGCAGCAGCTCGGACAAATTTACTGGAAGATCCCTGATCAACTGGGATAAAGACCATAAGATCATAAGACAAAGGAGCAGAAGTCGACCATTCAGCTCATCAAGTCTGCTCCGCCATCTTATTATGAGCTGATCCATTCTCCCATTTAGTCCCACTCCCCCGCCTTCTCACCATAACCTTTGATGCCCTGGAAGTCCGGTAGGATGAATCCTAATCCCCAGGACAAACTCTAGTTGGAAGATCCCATCCTTATCAGCTGGGGTAGCCTCTCATTGGAAGAATGCACTAGGGACACAGAGAAGGAGACATGGTGAGCTCCTGATGTTGTGTGATTGTCCTGCTGAGGTGGACTTGGGAAGATCTGCCCCTTGAATGCTGGAGATCTCCAGTCCTTTGCATCTGCCTACATATGACTCTAGACTCACAGTGAAGTGTCCGATTACCATAGCCTGGCAAGCTGCTCAGTTTGGCGTAGTAGGTAAACAAGGATGTGGAATGAATTCTAGAAGAGTAATGTCCTGTAAGTAAATGAGGAACAAAAATAGATGCAAGAGAGAATGTGGAACAACACACAGAAGTCAGGTGGCACCTGTGGAGGGAAATGGACAGTTTATGTTTCGGGTCAGGTCACTTCATCTGGGCTGAGTGATAGAGGGGAGGTAGTCAGTATAAAGAGGTGAGAGGAAGGGTTACATAAAGAGCTGGGAGTGATCGGTGGATCTAAGTGAAGAAGGGTGATAAGCAAATGGGAAAGGGGAGAATAACAGCGAAACCTGATCAACAGGTTCAGGCAGAGAAACGTGATCTCCACATAACTTAAGAGGGTTTCACAATAGTACAGAAGAGAGCTGCCTGCTTACACACAGAAAGTACAGGTACAGCAAGTGAAGACACGTGACTGGTAACAATCATTTTCATAATGGGCAACACAAAGAGAAACTCAGCAGGTCAGGCAGCATCTATGGGGATGGGAGGAATGAATTGTTTATCTTTTGGGTTGGAATTCTCATTAGGTTTTCAACCCTAATGCAGAATTTCAGCCCGATACATCAGCAACCCCTTTCCCCCCACAGATTCTGCTCGACCCACTGAATCCCCCCCAGCAGATTGTTTGTTGGTCGAGATTCCAGCATCTGCATTCCCTTGTGTTTATATTATCATCGGAGGGTCTGAGTGTAAAACAAAGGAAATCTGGGTCAACTGTGCATGACTTCAGTAAATCCATACTATCAGCCGTTTGGATCCCTGTACCCAACAAAAAAGCATTATACTGGGCTTGTGGGCTTCAGAGCAGAGGTTTGCTGGGCAGATCTCTGGTATGAGTTAGCCATCCTGGGTAAGAACGGCTGCTGACTAGAGCTTGGAGGGAGAGATTTCTTTGAACTATTTAAAGTTGTTGGTTGGTCAAGAGATTTTCTTTTACTTAGACTGGACAAATCTAGAACTAGGATACATGGTTTCAGGATTAGATCTGAGATGAGAAGAAACGTCTTAACTCCAAGGTTGGTGAATCTGGAAATTTTACTCAGGCATTTCAGTATCCAAGGATAAGGTCACAAATTATTGGATCAAGGGAATTGAGGGATATAGGGATCAGCCAGGAATGTGGAGTTGAAGTAAGGCTAATCCATGATCTTACTGAACCATGATTTAGTAGCTTGACATGTGAGCCAAAACCTTGGAAGATGATGCCTGATAAGACAGGAGCTTGACTGTTGGCAAAAAAGTGATCTTTACAGAGAGCAAAAGTCTGCAGATGCCAGTAATCCAAAACAAAAGTGGAAACGCTCAAATTAGGCAGCATCTGTATAGAGTCTGATTACCTGTCATTAGAACATTCACTAAAATCTAAAGAAAGGAAGCCAGGGTATAGAATTTTAACAGCAGGAAGGTTGGGGTTCAATTATATAAAACCATATCTGGGGTACAGTTCTGGTCACCACTCTATAGGAAAGACATGACTGCACTTGAGAGGGTGCAGATTCATCAGTTTGTTGCCTGGGATACAGCGTTTCAGTTATGGGAAGAGACTGGAGAGATTGGGTTTCACTGAAACAGGAGAGCTGAAGTGGGTCTTGATAGAGGTGTGCAAATTTACTAGAGGCACAGAAACAGTAGGAAACCTTGACCCCGTAGCAGGTGTAAGTGACCAGAGAACATTGACTTAAAATAAGGAGACAAAATTTTAAAAAATATTTCCTTTCATTCAGAGTGTGTTTAGGATCTGGAAGAATTGCCTGACGGGGTGGTGCAGGCAGAGACTCATTTAAAAAGTACTTGAACAAACACATGATTTATTAAGAAATAAAAGGTGAAGGGCCAAGTGCTAATAAATGGGGTGAGTACAGATGGGTATTTGAAAGTCAGTAAGGACATGGTGGGCCATATGGCCTTTTCTGTGCTGTGTGACTCTATTGCCTAATATGCTGCACTTGAACCAAAGAGCAGTGAAATCAATGTTCTTTAATTGAATCAAAAGATGTTCTATACTAGGAACTTACTTCATCAGACAGCATCTGTGGAGAGTGAAGTAAACTGTGGTCTACAATGCTGAGGGTATTCAACCTAAAATGATGACTCTATTCTCTCTCCACAGATGCTGTCTGACCTGCCAACATTCTTTGTTGTTATTTTAAGTTGTTGCTTGCTGGTCTGTCGTGTAGCTACAGGAACAGGTCAGAAGCCGATGACAGTAAGGTGTTAACCATGTCATTCCCAACTGTTATGTTCTGTAACTCCAAAAATTAATCAAAAATTTAAAAAACACAGGAGTCTGGGATAACTTGCCTATCTAGATCTTTCTTTGAGTGAGGTGCTCACATACGATGTGGTGATGTGATGACGTTTGCTATTCACATACTTCTTATCTGTAACCCACAATGAATTATGTAAGCAAAGAAAGAATGCTTAATCAAACAATATATTTGTAATATTACTCAAATGTTACAGAAATTTTAACCACTCCTCCCTGCTTAGCTATAAACCTCAACTCAATATAGAATGCATCTCAACTATAGGCATGGACAGAGTGGATGTGCAAAGTTGTTTCCCATGATGGGGGAGTCTAGTACAAGAGGGCATGACTTCAGGATTGAAGGGCGCCCTTTCAGAACAGAAATGCGAAGAAATTTTTTTAGTCAGAGGGTGGTGAATCTATGGAATTTGTTGCCACGGGCAGCAGTGGAGGCCAAGTCATTGGGTGTATTTAAGGCAGAGATTGATAAGTATCTGAGTAGCCAGGGCATCAAAGGTTATGGTGAGAAGGAGGGGCAGTGGCACTAAATAGGATAAAATGGATCAGCTCATGATAAAATGGCGGAGCAGACTCGATGGGCCGAATGGCCTACTTCTGCTCCTTTGTCTTATGGTCTTATGGTCTTATATACACAGTATACATAAATAGAACTACTATCTAGAGATCCACAGCATAGTAAGTTTTAAATTGTCCCATTCGGGCCTAAAGATATAATTGCTGAGGAGGATTTCTTACTCTGTGGGACAAAGTCTTTCCTGACTGGGGTGGTGGTGGGGGGGCGGGGTCACTCTGCTTGTCAGACGAGACTTGTGGCTGTGAAACAATCTTATGTTCTGGGGCCTCTACCATGGTGTTTATAAGAGTTGACTCTGGGTCTGCAGGAAGTAGTTCTGAGAGTTCTGGACACCTTCCTTTTCTAACAATTGACTCTGCTCTCCACAACTGATCAATGTGTGATCTCCAGACCATATCAGATGCAGTCTCCATTGTATGGGACAGCGGTCCAGTTCTGTCCTTAATCTTTCCGAGTACCCACTTTTGATCACCTCTATAGTCCCTCGCCAGGACAGCTTGTCCAGGTGTGAAACTTTGAACCTCCTTGTTTGAGGAGCCTT
This sequence comes from Mobula birostris, assembly GCF_030028105.1. Taxonomy (NCBI): domain Eukaryota; kingdom Metazoa; phylum Chordata; class Chondrichthyes; order Myliobatiformes; family Myliobatidae; genus Mobula; species Mobula birostris. Next base: position 131,994,889 of record NC_092371.1, read on the forward strand.
CAATTTGTCTCAGCTGTTTACCCTGCAGACTCCTTCTGAGATTGGGTTTGAGGAGATCCAAATGTGAGCGCAAGGGACAACCCAGGAACAGTGTGGCTGGTGAGCTGTTGGCCGTGGAGCGTGTGCATTGTGATACACAAGGAGGAAATTGGTGAGCTTCTGGTTCAGTGTCAGTACAGTGTGTTCTGCTGACATTGCTGTGTGGTCTTTCGACCCTGGACAACCCTTTCCATCAAGCTATTTGTAGCTGGGCCATATGGCACAGATGTGGTATGTCTTATTCCATTCATTTTCAGGAATGACTGTAACTGTTCCACAACAAACTGTGGTCCATTGTCAATCAGAAGAGGATTCTCAACAGTGTGTGAGGCTGTATTGGAGGTTATTGGGAACACTTTTGGCCAATCCGTAGCTGCATCCATTACTACCAAGAGATTTGTGCCCATGAAATGACATGAATCCTCTGCCAGGGCACTGTAGGCCATTCCCAGGGATGGAGAGTTGCTGTTCTCGGCATCTTCAGGATGTGTTGGCATCCTGAACAGTGCATGGCAATCTGCTCGAGATACTGATCTATCCCATACCATAAGGCAAAGTATCAAGCCAACGCTTTCATTTTGACGACGTCTAGATAACTGGCATGTAGCTCCTTGAACACATTAGCCCTCAGCTTTGATGGTACAACAACTCTCAATCCCCACACAAGGCAGCCTCCTTCAAGGGCAAGTTCATCTTGGCACTGGTAAAAATGGGGGAAATGGAATTCCTCCTGCACATTCCAGCCATTTTAGGTGGCAATGTAGACGTGAGACAGCATGGGGTCTTTTCTGGTTTTCCCTTGATTCATCTCTACCATAATAGGAGGATTTTCAATTTGTGTTAGAGAGAATGTGTAATTGTGTCCTCCAAGAAACAGATCCAATCTCTGCAATTGTGCTGGTGCTATTTGTGGAACACCGTGCTGTGGATTGAAAATGGGCACTAGTGATTGATGATCAGTAATGAGGGTAAACTCTCTCCCATACAGGTATTAGTTGAAATGTTTTACATGCCAAACTAGACCCAAGGCCTTCTTGTCAATCTGTGAGTAATTCTTCTCTGCAGTGGTAAGGGAAAGGCTATGGGGTGTTCACTTCCATCACTCATAACATGTGAAATAACTGCCCCTATACCATAAGGTGAGGTATCACAGGCAAGCTTCACTGGACCACGTGATCAGTACAGTGTCTGACGTCACCATTTCCTTTGCCTTTTGGAAAGCCACCTCACACTGCTTTGTTCATTGCCATTTCTTCCCCATCTGTAGTAATGACTTCAAGGGGTGGAGCACAGTAGCCAGATTTGGTAGTACTTGTTGTAATAATTGACATATCCTAAAAAGGATTGGAACTGAGACATATGCTTTAGCCTTGGGTCACCCACCACTGCCCGAATTTTCTCAGCATATTTGTGTAACCTTTGTGCATTAATAGTGTGACCACAGTAAGTGATGTTTGGTTTAAAGAATTCACACTTACTGCATCATGCTCTGAGCCCATAATCTGCTGATCTTTTGGACACAGTCTTGAGATGTTTGAGTGTTCCTAGTCATCCTCATTGGTAGCAATGATGTTATCCAGGTAACATTGAGTGCCTGGGCAGCCTTGCAACACCTGGCCTATAGCTTCCTGCCAAAGTGCAGATGCAGATGACTCTTCAAACTAAGGCTATTATAGTGATAAAGCCCTTTGTGAGTGTTTATGTTGAGAAACACATCGCACTTTTCTTCCATCTCCATCTGTAAGTAGGCCTCAGCTAAGTTCACTTTGCTGACGTGCTTTCCTCCAGAAAGGTTTGCAAAGATATTCTCTATCCTGAGCAGAGGGTATTGATCTACTTTCAGTACTGGGTTGATGGTGACCTTAATATCACCACAGATCCTATCAGACCCATCCTTCTTGGCTACTGGGACCACTGGTGTTGTCTGTGGGCTTCATTCAACCTTGGAAAGAATTCTTTCAGCCTCCATGCAATCTAGCTCACTGGCTACTTTATCACAGATGGTATAAGGAACCAGACCGGCTTTGAAAAGATTGGGTATGGCATTTTTATTTAACACAATTTTACCCTTGATATATTTGAGCTTTCCAATGCCAGCCTTGAACACTGCTGTGGCATCATCCAGTATATTTCTTAATTTGATTTCAGTTGACTCTATTGCTGGGGATATGGTATGCAAATTGTGGATAGATCTCCAATCAAGTTGCACTTGTTTCAGCCAATCACAGCCTCAAAATACTGGGCATCTTGTTTTTACCAAATACAAGTCCAATATGGTTTGTTGGTTGTTGTATTCCACTGTCACAAACGTCATTCTCACAGGAGTAATCTTTTCTCCAGTATACCTTCTCAGTTGGATATCTGCAGGCTTCAGTTCACTATCTTTGAAATGCCATTCAAGCTCATTTTGTGTAATGACTGAAACAGCTGAGCCAGTGTCCAATTCCATTGTAACTAATTTGCTGTTCACTTCTGGTGTAAGCCATATTGCTTATCTATTGTTAGTTTTCACATTGTAAATCTTAAGGCTATCAGTCCTGTGTAATTCTCATCATTTAGATTTTTCATCAACAGCATGCAGAATAGAGCTCTTTTAGAAACTGCAACTTGACTTTTTATCTTTTTCTCTTCCTGTGCAGTTCATTTATTTTTGTCTGCCTGACATGCTGTTTGTATGTGTGTTGCATTTTCCAAAAATTTCACCTTTAAGCCTGCATTGGTCAGCTGTAAGTAAGCCTCTGCCACAATGGTAACAACATGTGTTCAATCAGGCAGGTTTCTGTTTAGACATTGCAATTTTGTTCTTTCTCACTTTCATTAGTGACTGCAACTCAATGTGTCTCTGGCTGCTGTTTCCATTGAAACAGTGATTTCAACTGCTCTTTTAAATGTGAGTTGTGTTTCAGTTAGGAGCCATCTTTGAATATTTTCTTGTAAGGTTCCACAAACTAAACAACCTCTCAGTGCATCATTAAGCCCATCACTGAACTGCAAAGCTCAGACAATTTGTTCAATTTAGCCATGTAACCTGAATGGATTCCCCTTTGTTTGAATCCACTTATGAAACCTAAAGCTTTCTGCAATCAACAATGGTTTTGATTCTAAGTGTTCCTGCATTACATTCACAATATCAGCAAAGCTCATTTTGGCTGTTTTGGTTGAAGCAGTTAAACTTCTAAACAAAGTGCATGCTTTTCCACCTATTTCACTCATTAACATTGCCACTCACTTTTCATTTGTTTCAAAATACTGCTCAATTCATTCAGTATACATCATCCAGTTATCTATTGTGCAATGGAATGCATGTGTCTTTCCCATGTAGCTTTTTTTTTAATTATCACCGGATACTCACAGTTTCTAGGCCTCTCAACATATGAAAGGTTTCAATGAGATCCCTCACCCCACTTCATCCTTCTGAATTCCAGTGAGTACAGACCCAGAGCTATCAAACTTTCCTCGTATGATAACACTTTCATTCCCGGAAACATCCTTGTGAACCTCCTCTGAACCCTCCCCAATGCCAGCACATCTTTTCTTAGATAAAGAGACGAAAACTGTTCACAATACTCAAGGTGAGGCCTCACCAGTGCCTTATAAAGCCTCAGCATCAAATCTCTGCTCTTACATTCTAGACCTCTCGAATTGAATGCTAACATTGCATTTGCCTTCCTCATCACCGACTCAACCTGCAAGTTAACCCTCAGGGAGTTCTGCACGTGAACTCCCAAGTCCCTCTGCATCTCAGATTTTTAGATTGTCTCCCGTTTAGAAAATAGTCCGCACATTTATTTCTACTACCAAAGTGCATGACCATGCATTTTCCAATATTGTATTTCATTTGCCAATTTTTTGTCCGTCCTCCTAATCTGGCCAATTCCTTCTGCAGCTTACCTGTTTCCTCAACACTACCTACCCCTCCACCAATCTTTGTATCGTCTGCAAACGTGGCAACAAAGCCATCTATTCCATCATCTAAATCATTGATATACAATATAAAAAGAAGCGGTCCCAACACTGACACCTGTGGAACACCATGAGTCACTGGCCGCCAACCAGAAAAAGATCCTTTTATTCCTACTCGCTGCCTCCTGCCAGTCAGCCAATTCTCTAACTATGCCAGTAACTTTCCTGTAGCACCATGTGCTCTTAACTTGGTAAGCAGCTTCATGTGTGGCACCTTGTCAAAGTCCTTCTGAAAGTCCAAATATACAACATCTACTACATTCCATTTATCTATCCTACGTGTAATGTCCTCAAAGAATTCCAACAGGTTTGTCAGACAAGATTTTCCCTTAAGGAAACCATGTTGACTTTGTCCTATCTTGTCCTGTATCACTGAGTATACCATAACCTTATTCTTAGCAGTTGAGTTCAGCATCTTCCCAACCACTGAGGTCGGGCTAACTGGTCTATAATTTCCTTTCTGCTGCCTTCCCCCTTTCTTAAAGAGTGGAGTGACATCTGCAATTTTCCAGTCCTCCAGAACCATGCCAGAGTCCAATGATTTTTGAAAGATCATTACTAATGACTCCACAATCTCTACTGCTATCTCTTTCAGAACCCTTGGGTACAGATCATCTTGTCTGGGGGACTGATGCACCTTTAGGTCTTTCAGTTTTTTGAGCACCTGCTCCCTTGTAATAGTAACTGCACTCACTTCTCTTCCCTCACACCCTTCAACATCTGGCACACTGCTAGAGTCTCCCACAGTAGAGACTAATGCAAAATACTCATTTAGTTCATCTGCCATCTCCTTGTCCCCCATTATTATTTCTCCAGCCTCATTTTCAAGTGGTCCTCTTTCTATTTTCATCTCTCTTTTACTTTTTAGATACTTGAAAAAGCTTTTTTCTATCCACCTTGATATTGTCTGCTAGCTTGCTTTCATATTTCATCTTTTCCCTCCAAATGACTCTTTTAGTTGTTCTCTGTAGGGTTTTAAAAGCTTCCCAATCCTCTATCGTCTCGCTAATTTTTGCTTTGTTGTATGTCCTCTCTTTTGCTTTTACATTAGTGACTTCCCTTGTCAGCCATGATTGTACTATTTTGCCACTTGAGTATTTCTTCGTTTTTGGAATATATCTTCCTCATTTATCCCAGAAACTCAAGCCATTGCTGCTCTGCTGTCATCCCTGCCAGCATTTCCTTCCAAATTACTTTGGCCAACTTCTCTCTCAAACCACTGTAATATTCTTTATCCCATTGAAATACTGCTAAATCAGACTTTACTTTCTCCCTGACAAATTTCCAGTTGAACTTAATCATATTGTGATCACTGTCTCCAAAGGGTTCCTTTACCCTAAGCTCCCTAATTGCCTCTGGTTCATTACATAACACCCAATCCAGTATGGCTGATCTCCAACAACAAGCTGCTCTAAAAAGCCAACTCATAGGCATTCAACAAATTCATTCTCTTGAGATCCATTACCACCCTGGTTTTCCCAATCTACCTGCATATTAAGACCTCCCAAGACTATCATAACATTGCCCTTTTGACACACCTTTTCTATTTCCTGTTGTATTCTGTAGTCCACATCCTAGCTCCTGTTTGGAAACCTGTATATAACTGCCATCAGGGTCCTTTTACCCTTGCATTTTCTCGATCCTGGACTTCCTGTCAGATTGCCAGCAGGTGGTAAGAGTGGGCTCCCTCACCTCTGCCCCTCTAACCCTCAACACAGGTGCCCCTCAGGGCTGTGTACAGCCCCCTCCTTTACTCTCTGTATACCCATGACTGTGTCGCCACCCACAGCTCCAATCTGCTAATTAAACTTGCTGATGACACTACACTGATTGGCCTAATCTCAAATAACAACGAGGCAGCCTGCAGAGAAGAAGTCATCACCATGACACAGTGGTGTCAAGAAAACAACCTCTCCCTCAATGTCGCAAAAAAAAAAGGAGCTGGTTGTGCACTACAGGAGGAATGGAGACAGATTAACCCCTATTGACGTCAATGAATCTGGGGTTGAGAGGGTGAACAGCTTTAAGTTCCTCGGCATAAACATCTCACGTGGTCTGTATGTACTGGCTGTGTGGTGAAAAAAGCACAACAGTGCCTCTTTCACCTCAGACGGTTGAGGAAATTTGGTATGGGGCCCCAAATCCTAAGAAATTTCTACAGGGGCACAATTGAGAGCATCCTGACTGGCTGCATCACTGTCTGGTATGGGAACCGTACTTCCCTCAATCGCAGGACTCTGCAGGGAGTGGTGTGGACAGCCCAGCACATCTGTAGATGTGAATTTCCCACTATTCAGGACACTTACAAAGACAGGTGCTTAAAAAGGGCCAAAATGATTATTAGGGACGCGAATCACCCCAACCACAACTGTTCCAGCTGCTACCATCCAGGAAACGGTACCACAGCATAAAAGCCAGGACCAACAGGCTCCAGGACAGTTTCTTCCACCAGGCCATCAGACCAATTAATTCATGCTGATACAATTGTATTTCTATGTTATATTGACTGTCCTGTTGTATTATTATTTGTAATAATACTATTTATTACAAATTACTATAAATTGCACATTGTACATTTAGATGGATATGTAACGTAAAGTTTTTACTCCTGTATATGAAGGATGTAAGTAATAAAGTCAATTCAATTCAATTCAATTCAACTAAACCCTCAAGGATTCAACATCTTCCGATCCTGTGTCACATTTTTCTAATGATTTGATGCCATTCTTTACCAGCAGAGCCATGGCAACCCCTCTGCCTATCTTCCTATCCCTTTGATACAATGTGTAACCTTGGACATTCAGCTCCCAACTGTAACCATCCATCAGCCACGATTCAATGATGGCCACAACATCATACCCGACAATCTGTAAAAGTGCAACAAGATCATCTACCTTATTTCACACTCCGCGCATTGAGATATAACACTTTTGAGTACTGTATTTGCTATCCTTTTTGATTCTGCATCTGTAATGCGCTAATACTCACCCTACTGGCTGCAATTTTGTCCTGTCATCTGCCTGCCCTTCCTGACAGTCTGAATGCACACTGTACTTTTTTTTTATCATCTGTCATATCCTGGGTCCCTTCACTCCACTTCCCATCCCCCTGCAAAATTATTTTAAACCCTCCCCAACAGCTCTATCAAACCTGTCTGTGAGAATATTGGTCTCCTTCAGGTTCAGGTGCAAACCATCCCTTTTGTACAGGTAATACCTATCCCAGAAGAGATCCCAATGATCCAAGAACCTGAAGCCCTGCTCCCTGCACCAGCTTCTCAGCCACGCATTTATCTGCCAAATCATTTTGTTTCTACCCTCACTGGTAGCACAGGTAGCAATCCAAAATTACTACCCTGGAGGTCTTGCTCCTCAGCTTTCTACCTAGCTCTCTAAATTCTCTCTTCAGGACTTTGCTTTTCCTTCCTATGTCATTTGTACCAAAATGTACCAAGACATCTAGCTGCTCCCGCTCCCCTCCAAGATGCTGTGTCCCTGATTCTGGCACCTGGGAGGCAACATACCATCCGGGTGTCCCGTTCACGCCCACAGGATCTCCCGTCTGTTCCTTTGACTATTGAGTCACCTATCGCTACTGCTCCCCTCTTCTCCCTCTTTCCCTTCTGCACTACAGACCCATGCTCAGTGCCAGTAATCTGGTCTCCATGGCATTTCCCTGGGAGTTCATTCCCCACAACAGTATCCAAAACAGTTAAACTATATCCAACAGTATCCAACAATAATCAAACTATATATTTCCAATATTACACTATGCCAACCCAAACCAAACTTCAGCACTGCGCACAGTTCTGCTCCCCTTACCTGATAAAGGATAATAACAGCAATGGAGGTAGTCGAAAGAAGATTTACATGATTGGAGGGTTCAATGTATATTTATTATTGGTGGTGAGAAGAGGGCATGGCCTAGATGGTGGGAGTCTTTGATGATGGATGCTGCTTTCTTGCAGTGGCACTCCATGTAAATATACCCAATCATAGTGAGGGCTTTGCCTGTGAAGGACTTGGCTGTATCCACCAATTTCTGTAGCCCTTCAAGAAAGGCTGGATTGTTTGGGTCTGTATTCATTGGAGTTTAGAAGAATGAGGGGTGATCTTATTTAAACTTGGAAAATCCTAAGAGTGTTTGAAGGGTTGATGTTGAGATGACTCTCATTAATGGAAGAGTCATGAACAAGGGGATAAAACTACAAAATAAGGCACTGGTCATTTAAAACTTAGGCTTTAAAACGTAGATTTTCCCCCACTGAAAGGGTAATGAATCTCAAGGGTGGTGAAGGCCAGATAATTGGATATATTTAAGGTAGAGATATATGAAAGATAAATATTTGAAAGATCAAGGATTTAAAGATAGAGGAAACTGGTGCAGAAGCATTAAAAATAGACGTCAGAGACTGCAGCAGAGGAGTTGAGACCTTGGGCCAGCCAGGATCATATCGAAAGGCTTGAGGAGGCCTAACTCCTGCGCCTATTACTTTGTGTTTTTGAGAACAATGTGGCTGTTCTATTCAATAGGATAGGGCTGCAATTAGAGGACAGGGTACATACATCTGTACAAAACAAAATTTATTTTGTGAATGTTGTTTGTGTGTTATTTGATGCTTCAACCTCTGACTCATTACTATGTGTGAAATTGACAAACAAATTCAATATCTAGTTTGTGTCACTCCTGCTGAGAGAGTTAAAGGTGAACTAAGGACTGGGACTTACCGAAGGCAATGAACAAAGAAATACAAAAAACCAATGCCGTTGAACCCCCCCGGATTGGACAGTTTCATACTCCAGTGCCCTGACCAAGCTTCCCAAGTTCTTTTGGTTCAGGAATTGGAAATTTTGGAAAAAGTGAGATAGAAACTAGGAAATTTTAAAACCAGCACCATCAACAAGAATCTATAATTAAGGGCAGACTTGGAGAAATTAGTGGTGGTGTAAGCAACAGATTACTGGCCAATTGGTGTAGTTTATATGGACTTCCAAAGGGATTTTGAATTGAGTCATTCCAGTTGCATTTTCCTTTCTTCTCCGGTAATCTTCTCAATGCCATTCCCCTCCTCATATCGACTGTGTGCTTCTTCCAAATAATCCTTCAGCACCCTCCCTCCACCACCTCCAGTGTCACACAGTCTACCGCCCTACCTTTTGCTCTCTGAAATCTCTGCTTTCGTGTCCAAGTTCCCCCATTCCTCAGGAGGGAAATATCTGCTCCATATCTGCTCCGTAGATTCTGCCCAGCCTGGTGTGGGCTTCCATCATTTTTATCCGAGCATTCTGATAGGCTCAAAATGCGACTGTTAGAGAAAGTTGAAGCTCACGGTATTTCTAATCTAACAAGTAATTCGGCTCTGAGTACGGGTTGGGAAAAGGATTCCTCTGGGAAGTCAGCCACAGAGAACATTGTACGAGGAGTACTCTGGCCCTATATGCTGAGAAGTCATAGGCATACAGTACGGAAAATCCCTTCGGCCCAACTGGTCTATGCTGATGCGGGTGTCTATCCCAGCTAGTCTGCGTTCGACCCAAATGCCCTTTAACTTTTCCTATTCATGTACCTGTCCCCATGCCTTTTTAGCATCATTTAAGTCAGTAGAACGTCAGAGAGGAGTCGGGGAAGAGGCGCAGGGACTGGATCCCGACCAGAGTAGGATCACGGACAGTGGGGCAGTGTGGAGGAGGAAGACAGGCAGGATTGCTCCTGACCTCTAGACCTCAGAGCAGAGGGCTGAAGCATCCGCTCTCCGCCAGGACACTGGAGTACCACGCGGTAGACGCCAATCTGCACTGCTCTTCGGTTAGCGAGCTCACATTGAGTTGTGGGACGTCCCATTGACAAAGGGTCCGGGACAGGCCATGGCGAGAGCTAACGTCCGATTGCGGAAAATTAAATAATCCCTCCCTTCCCCAGAGATAGTCTCCCACCTCTCGTCCTCTATCTCCAAGCTCCATTTTCTGCCCCTTCCTTCGGCGAGGAACTCCGAGAAGACGGCAGCAATGCGGGAAGCAGGTAGGAGGTAGGACCTGCGGGTTCCAACAGGACTTTTGTTCCGGCACCGCACCCTCCCCTTCAGGGTGAGGCTCCAGACCTCAGGATCCTGAGAAGGGCGGAGCCCGGAATCGGTGACAGGCTGTTAGGGCTCCGAGAGGCGAGACCCTCCGACAGCGCACAATGAGGACAGAGAAGGGGAGAAACAGCCGGCAGGGGGGACAGTGAGACTGAGAGAAAATGTGGGGGTAGAGCGTGTCAGGACTGGGGTCAATAGGCTGACCATACCTGCTAACTAGACTGCCTCTCTGTCTGGTTAGCTCAATATGTTCTTGCATTAAACTATTTTACCCATTCATCTTCCGCTTTATGCGGATTTTAATTCCCGTCATCGAGGAATCTAATCGAACATCATTAGCGAGGAACCCCTGCCTCTTTCCCCTCCAGCTGAGCAGGAACGATGGGCATTGGTCGAGACCACCAAGTGTTGGTGGTGTGTAGGAATGCTGGGCTACTTTGCAGTTTTGCTGGTGTACCCGAGTGCAGATGGGTGATCACCCTGACACACGTACAGTATTGGGGTAGTCGTCCACAGGAGTCCGTGGGCTGCATGCTGCTGCTGCTGCTGCTCGAGTGGGGGCAGTAACCATGCTGGGAGTTCTTGCTTCCCATATCCACAATGCAGAAATACTCAGCACTGTGATTCTTACAAGCTGCAATGTAAACCCCGAAACAGAACCCCCTCAATATTACCACTCAAGGTATTCTGGCACTTCCGCCATAATTTCTGCTTGTTTTGTTACATCGTCACTCACAACACGCTGGAGGAACTCAGCAGGTCGGGCAGCATCCGTGGAAAGGATCAGTCAACGTTTCGGGCCGGAACCCTTCGTCAGGACCGGCCCGAAACGTTGACTGGTGGTTCCTACGGATGCTGCCCGACCTGCTGAGTTCCTCCAGCGTGTTGTGAGTGTTGCTTTGACCCCAGCATCTAGAGTATTTTGTGTTTACGATTTGTTACATCATCTCCTCCATAAGGGCCAGTAGATGGGGACAGAGGACCATTGTCTTGACAGAGGGGACTGCATTGCCCAGGGATACCTGATCCACAGGCATTTAGACCGATCATTGTTTCTTTCTCTGAATGTCCCCTCCCTCCCCAGATGTAGTGGGCTTCCTTTGCACAAAGAGACGTTTGAAGGAAAAAGTTACAACAGCAGAGATAACAGGAACGTCACACAAACTCAGCTGCCAAGTCATTTATTTCCTCAGTCTAACAGTCCTCCAAGTTTGATCAGTGATTTAATTATAAAGATTTGAGATTCCCTTGCTACTCCTTACATACAGGTCTCCTGTCCCCCTTTCTTTCTCTCACCCTTGTACCAGAGGTAGTCAGGAAGCCAGGTGTAGACCACAGGCAAAGCTCAGTCACAGTGATCCAGAAAGGGGGCTGGGATTAACCTGTCCTTTGATTCCAAGGAATACACAGACACATTGGAGAGTACTGCCCAGATATTATTGTTAGAGAGCCAGTATCTAGACACCCGAAATTGTGTTGAAATTCCATGACGGCAGCTGAGGGGGTTTTTGAGCCCGAATGATTAAAAGGTGGACTCATAAGCTGCGTGGAGAGGGGAAGGCTGCTGCATAGGCAACAGCTTGCTCTCTATATGGTACTGCCCTGGCTTGCACATACAGCTAGTACACAATATCCATGGTTGATTTCAACAAATGGAGGGCCTCCAGATTAAATCTGGAATTAAGCAGCTGGAATCAGAAATGAAATGGCCAGTTGTTTACCTCCTTGAATACATTCTCTGTCCCACTCTAAGAGGTACTTCAGTGGCAGTGAAGCTATGCCTGATTTAGGCAGCAAGTACTGGCCTCTAGATGAGATCAATGAGCCATTGGAGAGTCACTGCTAAATGTGGGACATTGACCCATTGGTAGTTAGAAGGGGGCCTGGTCAAACACTGGACAGCAAACCCCAGTGTCACCAGATGCCAGCTTGGCTGAGAGCAGACCCAGGTTAAATCAAACTACAAGCAGTCTTTGACCAATACAGCCCACTCTGGGCATCCTCTCCACAGACAGGCCTGCCTGCTCCAGAGCTGCTGGCTTAATGTACTCCATTAGAACACTGTTCAATGTATAAATATTTATTTTTTCTCATCAACATAAATCATTTAACTGTAGAGCAGCAGAGATTACATGATAAACAGGTATCTTAACAAGAAGCAGGAATAATATTACAATCAAACTAATATTCACACTCTCATTCATTCACAGAATTATACAATTCCCCAGAAAGATTAATAGACTTTATGGCTGAATTTACATGTTTAATGATCTACAGATTTGCTATTGTCTCATTGTGAAGGTGTTTAAGGACTGGGGTGATCTCTACCTACACTGACTGCATTCACCACTGGAGCCTGCTGGGGATGAACCCACCACATTCAGACTGGCCTAGGTCTACAATACAGCTTTGAAACAGCACTGTATCGAGTATCCAGGATTTCAGTTGTTACCCCTCTTCTGTTCACAAGCCATTATCTCAATCGCTCCTAGATCCATTCATTCCAAGCATCAAACCTCCTGCAACGCCATGGACAAGCACAGGCTTGGGATCGTGGAAAGAGCCTCACCAGCCTATCCAACTGTAGATAGTCACACAGAGAACTTTCATCCATCAGCTTGTACAGCAGTGAGCAGCCACTAGGAGACACCCTCCTTGATCACAAGCCCCAGTTTGGCTGAAATATCAGTGTGATTGAAGGCTGGGACCAGGGATAGAAGCTGGCTGTAAGGCAAGGAGCTAGTCTGGCTTTGGGCCTTGCTTTCCATCCCATTCAAGGAAAAATCTGACAATTAATCCCAACTCAAGATATTGAGATTTAAGTGCATTAACTTTAAGTATGGTTACAGCAGTACATAGGTATATCACACATCATGGTTCTTCCTTCAAAAGAGTTGGAGATTCATCAATTACAACCCCTGCCCCCGATTTACCCTCACCTACACATAAGGGGTCATTTATAGTGCCAATTAATCTCGCCACCTGCACATCTTTGAGGTGTGGCCAGAAACTGATGGAGAATATGTAAACCCCACACAGACAGCACTGGAGGTGAGGATTGAACCTGGTCTCTGGCACTGAGGCAGTGGCTTTAACAGCTACGTAATTTCCTTGTATTCTTTTCTGATTCACTGGCTGATTTTATATCATTAACAACACTGAAGTGTTCTGGAGGCAGTTGGAAAACTTAACTATTACAGGGTTAGTGTTAGAATTAGTGGGTGGTCTGATTTAGGAGTAAATTGAAAATGAAGGCAGTCTTTGTATGGAAAGAGTCTTTGTATCATGGTCTTGAAACACTGCACACAGGCAGTGCCACATTGCCAATGGAACAAGATATTACAAGCAGCTCAGCTGACAAGTAGGGAAGCCTCCAGGAACTTTGACTGCCACCATTGAGCATGTCAGAATTCAATATACTGGGCTTCTGTTCTAGCCCAGGTTTGGTCAGAATGAACAGAGTAACCTCCGTGTGTGTGGCTCGTGGGGAAAAGACAGACTAATCAAACTGCTGCTGGGAAAGTAAAGCGTGGAGGGCCTGGGGAATACAGACGCCCCTCTCACTCTTGGCCCCACCCAGACTACTGGAAGAAAAAAAAGCTTCAGATGTGTGACCGAAATTAAATAAGTAGGAATGTTTGTCAAGTGCTCTGGGATGATCCAGTTCGGGTGTTTAAAGTCAGTTACTGCAAACCAATAGGTAAATGGGAAAATGACTACAGTTTACATCAGGTCCTGAATACTAATCTCTCACTTTCCCAGGATGAGCAGAAGAGTGCTTGCAGACAGGGCAACACTGACCAGAGGGTAACCGCTTCTCGTTCCAGTATCCGAGACAGCAGGATGACACAATGCAAGCAGCCACTTGGTTACTTGCAATGTACCTTAAGTTTCATTGCAAAGAGCACTCAGTGAATGGGGCATAAAAAAAGAAAAAACAGACTGTGTTTCAGTTCTTGGCTGTTGCAAAAAAGTCCTTTCTGAAGATAGATCTGCACTCAATGCAGAGGAGACCATGCAGTTGAGTCAGTTCCCGCTGCTTGTCTCTTTATGAAACAGAGCAGCCAGTGTCTTTCTGGGGTTTCAGGTCTGGCTCCTTCATTGGCTTCACCTCTTCCTCCTTCACTTTGGCCTGGAAAGGAGATGAACACAACATCCAGTCACATATTAAGCAACTGAGAAGTTAAAGAATAGTGGTGCTGGCTAGTAGAGGACTGCCACACTGATAGGCACTTAGTAAAGGTGCTATTCAGAAAACACCTCTGCACAAGATGAACTTACTGTATACAGATATGGAACTGTGTTGTGAAAAACATACAAAACACTGCACTTGGAGTATCGTGTATGCCACACAAGAGGACTAACAAGGTGGCATTACAAAAAGAGTGCAGAAATTTATCAGGATGCTGCGTGGAAGGGAAGACCTCACATACAAGGAGAGTTGGATAGGCTACGTTTATTCTCACTGGAAATTAGGACACTGCAGGGTATTGTTATGGAAGTTTATAAGATCACAAGTGGCATAGATAGGGTGGGTGCTTTTTCCTAGGGTAGGGCTATCTAAAACTAGAGACCACAGGTTTAAGATGAGAGGAGAGAGATTTAAAAGGAATTTGAGGGGCAACTTTTTCCTCCACACAGAGATACATGGAAGTGGTGGAGGCAGGTACAATATTTTTTAAAGCATCTGGATAGGAAAGCTTAGAGGGGTATGGGGCTAATGTGGGCAAATGGGATTAACAAGCTTGGTCACAGAGCTTGCTTCTGTGCTGTATAGCCAAAGTTAACTGTAATTTTCCAAAATGCAAACAGGTCTTCATGAGGTCAGACAGCATCTGTGAAAGGAAAAACAGATTAAACTTTATCTTGGTTCCTCTTTCCACAGATGCTGCCCAGTCTGCTGAATTCTTAGCACCTGCAGCTTTGTTTTTCAGTGTGGGCCAATCCCAGGTTAGAATTGGAAATCAGTGGGAGTCTCAGCCACTCACAACCCATGTCACAGACTGAGAGGATAGCTTTGTAATCTAAGTTTGCCAATAATATGAAGGTAGGTGGATATGTAACATGCACAAAAACCATAAATAATCTACAAAGGGATTTAAAAGGTTAAGTCAGTGGAGGTTAGGTCCACTATGGCAGCTGGTCTACAAGGTGGATAAATGTGGTAATCCAACTTTTGGGGTAAGAATATATAGGATTTTTTATCTGCTACAGCAGGACTCAGGATAGACACATGATCAGTTGAATTGTCTGTGTCTGTGCTACTGTTTAAATAGTGTGATGTTCTAAAAGGAATACAAGATCAGCACACAGCTTTATCAATTAAAAAGGTATTTGGAACATTGGCCTTTAAACGCAAAAGGGGGTGGAATTCCGTGCAAAGGTCTTGCCATGTCTGAGACTACAAATGGAGCACTTGAGGATTTGGTCTCCTCAATAAAGATGTGATTGGGGAGAGTAGTTCTGAAACAGTTTACTCAGACAATTCCAGAGATAGATGATTGACATGGAGAAATGTTGGGCACAGCATCACTGGTGTTTAGAAGAATTAGAGATGACCTAATTGAAGTGAAGAAGAGTCTAACAAGGTGAATGATGGTAGTGGAGTGGTATTCCCATAAAGTGATCACTCACTTAAGGAAGGAGGAACTTTTTTTTTCCTCTCTGAGGATTATGACTCTTAGAATTTCTGCCTCACATGGACGTGGGATCATTAACGGACTCCGGGTGAAGATAGATTTTGGGAAAAGGGGAGTTGAGGGTTCAGAAGAATGGACAGGAAAGAGGGGCTGAAATCAGAATCCGATCTCAGGTCAGCCATGATCTTTACTGAATGGTGAAGCAGGCGAGGGCCTCAATCTAATATTCCTGACATTCCCAGAGGGAAGAGAAGCAGAGTTAGACTCAGAAATCACCAGAAGAGATGTTTTCTCCTACCTTGTCATCCTTGGGGCCCCTTGTGATGTCGAATGCAGCATACAATTCCTGGTTCCATGCAGCTCCCAGTGCTGGGAGCTCAAATATCTGAGGTTCCACCAAGCCATAGCTTGCCTTCAATTCCAGCTGTGGAGCCTCTGGAGGAACTTTCTGGAAATAGCTTGAGAAGGACAAAAAACAGGCAGTGCATTGACCAAAATGCTTCTTGGATGAAATCTTTCAGATTGCCATGATCAGGCACATCAATATTGAATTCAAGCACACTCCAGTCCCACATATCATCCTGCTGGTTTAAAGCAGTGTTTAGGAGCTTGAAGTAAGGCTCATTTTCCTATTTTGACTACAACTTCTGGCCTGACCGAGACCAGGGGGTGTCTGCACTCCAATTCAAACTTTAATGGTTTGCTGCACCTTACCCATTTACCCAGTGGCCCTCAGCAGAGCACCTGCTGCTGATCCAGGTGAACCTACTCACAGAAGGTCTGCACAGTTGCAGCTTCCTGGGCTCTCGAAGCATGACAACGTCAGCTTAAACAGAGACTGGCAAAACACATTTAGGGTTGCCTTTCAATGAGACACAGTCTAACATGTGATTTGGTCCCCGTTGCAAATAATACCTTTAAAGAGCAATAACCATAAAGCAGAGACTTGTACAAGGGATTCTGAGGAAGGATGTTCTCACTCGGGTGGCTGGAATCTGGAACACATTGAGGCAGAGACTCTCAAGGCATCTAAGTACAGTATCTAAACAAGCACCTGAATCACAAAGGCACAGAAGCCACAAACCCAGTCCTGCAGACATTTGATACAGATGTGATGGGTCAAAAGGCCTGTTTCTGTGCAGTATGAATCCACGACTAACAATCTCACATAGATTTTCAGACTTCAAGCAATTTTGCAGAAGGTGATTCCAAACTACTACAACCCTTAGTATTTAGAAATATTTCTTAGCACCAAGGCCAGTTCCTGGTCCTTGGATCCTTAATGAATAGGAATATCTCTTCATCTTCTGTCTTGCAAACTCCTTCAAATTCCCTCCAGTACTGTGGTGAGTACAATTCCAGTTTGTGGTACTTCTGCTCAGGACTTAACCCTTGGAGACCAAGAACCCGATGGGTAGGGTGAAGTCCTGGATACACCAACTGGAATCCAGATCAAACTCTACCACATGGTTTGTAATCTGACTCAGTTACCAAATGGTATCATCTTATATTTTATAAGTTCTATATGACTCTATGTTAACATAAAAATTGCCTCAAGCACCAATTTCCTTTTGTGAGTCTAGTCCCACACCAACTTGGTGACTTTTCATTGCCCCCTTAAGACAGGTAAGACAGTCATCTTCCTCACAGCCGGGGAAGGAATGATCAATGAATGCTCACATTGCAAAAGACACTTACATGAACCCATTCTCTCTCTGACACTTTTCCAAGGTGTTCCTGACGTATGTTCCCAGCTTCCTGAAGAACAAGTGTTCTGATGGTTTGGCAGTAGATCCTGGCCCCTTTGTCTGTCCATACTCCTTACACAAGGTCTCTGCCTTGGAGTAGTCTGCAGGTTTGAAAGAGTAGATGGAAATTAAGACCAGGAAACAAACAAAATCTCTACCACATTAATCCATGTGGAAAAGGTCACTACCACTTTGTCATAAAACTAATGTGTCCTCTGGGTGGGGTGGGGGGGAGGGAGACTACATTTTGGCTATTAAGCCCCTTACAAGTTTGTTGTAGAACAATCCAGTCAGTTCCATACCCCGTAATTCTGAAGGAAAACAACTTTTAAATGTCTATCCAATCCCCTTTGGAAAATTCTAAGTGATTCTATATCCTCATAGATTCAGAGATTTACAGCATGGAAATAAGTCCCTCAGCCCAATTTGTTCATGAAACCTTGGTGCCCAGCAAGCTAATCTCATTTGCCCACATTTGGCCCATATCCCTCCAAGTCTTTCCTATCCATGTACCTGTTTCAGTACATTATAAACATTAATGTACGTGCCTCAACCACTTCCTAGGACCACCCTCTAGGTGGCAAAGTTGGCCTTCAAGTTCCAATTAAATCTCTCCTCTATCTCACATTAAACCCCTGCCCCCTCATTCTCGATTCGCCAACCCTGGGAAAACACTGAGAACATTCATTCTATCTATGCCCCTCCATTTTATATACCTTTGTATAATCACTCATTTTCTTACACTTCAGTGAAGAAAGTCTTAAGTCCACTTAACCTCTCTCCATAACTCAGTCCCTCAAATCCCAGCAACATTCTCATGAAATCTCCTCGGCTCTCCTTCCAGTTTAACAGCATCTTTCCAAGAGCAGAATGACCAAAACTCAACACAGTATGACTAATGTGGCCTCATCAAATGCAAAATAAAATCCCAACTTCTGTACTCAGTGCCCTGACTGATGATATAGAGCAAGCTCCAGATTAAAATCGTATGAGCTATCCCTCATTTACTTTGAGGCTGTTAAGAATCAGACAGAACAGATAGGAGCCCTTATAGGGCCATAAAGTACCCATTTAGAGAGATTCAGCAAGGAAACAGACACCTCAGCCCACTGATTGCACAGAGGCTAGAGAACCTTCAAGTGCAGAATGCTGTCAGGACAATGATTTATTTATTTAGAGACCACACAGAATAGGTCCTTCTGGCCTTCATGTCAGATACTTGGAGAAATAGTTGGGAACAGTGCACCAGAATGCAATGGAAGTGCAGTTGTTAAGTACACTCAAGGCAAAGATCAACTGAGGGAGGAGAAGATGGTGGTGTGACGCAGCTCGCAGTGGCCACTCCGGTGAAATGATGTCTGTTATTTGTCAAGTAGGGTGCCGTGCACAATCCTGATTTGATGGAGACGGACGTGAGAGCACGGAGGAACATCTGGTGAAACTTCTGAAATGCCTGCTTCGCTGCTGCTGCTACTGTGTGGTCCAGAATCTCCGGAGGGGAAGGCCCCGAGTCCTCAGCTTTGCTTGTTGCTCGGCAGCCGAGGCGGGGTCAAAGCACTCAGCAGAGGATGGTGCTCGGAGAGGTTGTGTCGGAGGGGCTGGTCGGAGGCTCAAGGTTTTTGGACGGACTCAGAGTCCGCTGCGGTCGGGTGCTTCCAATGGTGCTGCATCAGCAAGTTTGCGGCACTTGGAGGTTCGTGGCAGGGAGAGTTTCTCCCTTCTGCCACCTGCATAAGATGATGAGGCTATCGGGACTTTGAGACTTTTTTTTTACCGTGCCCATGGTCTGCTCTTTATCGAATTATGTTATTGCTTTTCACTGTTGTAACTATATGCTAGAATTATGTGGTTTTGTACGTTTTAGTCTTGGTTTGTCCTGTGTTTTCTTGTGATATCATTCCGGAGGAACGTTGTATCATTTTTTAATGCATGCATTTCTAAATGACAATAAATGAGGACTAAGTGTCCTTATAATCTAATCTAATTGATTTTTAGATTGTGATGAATCTAGCGACATGGGAACTAGGTAAATTTTATGTGGAGAGGGTATTTTCATTAGTGGGAAACTTTAGTATCCAAGGTCACCTCCTCAGAATAAAAGGATGCTTCTTTAAAATTGAGATGAGTAGGAATTTCTTTAGCCAGAGGGTGGTGAATCTTTCAAATTGGTTGCCACAAGTCATTTGGTTTATTTATGACAGAGAATGACAGGTTCTTAATTAGTAAAGGGGTTAAGGGTTATGGGGAAAAGGAAAACAGAAGAATGGAGTTGAAAAATAAAATCAGCGATAATTGAATGGTGGATCAAACTTGATGGGCCATTTCCTTCCCCATATCTTATGGTCTTAGGTGGGAAAGGAGAGAGATTAACCATAATTCTATTGAATGGTAGTGAGGCTCAAGGGGTGGTGTGCTCTTTTAAGGTGACTAATTTGACCATGGCTGGTTATCCCTACAGGGAAGCTTCAGGCTAATAGACATCTTAGGCTGCCAATGGAACAAGACTAAGACCCAAAACATTGACAATTCTTTCCCCCTCCACAACACTGCTTGACCTGCTGAGTTCCTCTGGCAGATTGTTATTTGCTCAGGAGTCCAACATCTGCAGTCTTATGTCCCCCTTGAACAGATGCCACTTTAAACATCTCGCCTGCAATGTCTAAAAGCATATTACATGCCGAGAATTGCCTTCCATAGCACCAGACACCAGCTGTTCAAGGAAGCACCTGCCACACTCTCTTGTTTAGAGGTGTTTTTGCACTGGTGACTCCTGCGACTGACACAAAAGGGATTTCCATCACCACATGTAATCTGGGTGACCAAGCCACCAGAAATGGCAGGCAGTAATGACTCAGTGTACTCACACTTTTCTGCTTCTTGTAGAGATCGGATGGCTTCCCCACATTTATCACTGGCTAGCAAGGTCTGGCCATGGTAACAGTATGCCTGCAAGGGAAAACACACATTACAGTCAGGACACTGAATCTTCACCCTCTCCCCCTCTCCAACATCAAATGGTTATCAGGACCAAAATTAGCTTGAGCCAAAAGAATCCCAAGCTCACCCAACATCACAACATCCATCCCTAGGCAGTAGCTTCAACTCCTATCATTATCCATTGACTGCATTATTTTTGTTCTAAAGTGTTACAGCTTTAAGTTCTCAAAGTAAGTTTATTTATAAACTATATATACATGAAAAGCATCAGTGCACATCTCTTTACGTTACTTGTGCCATTAACTCAACACATTCTCTCTACAATGCACCAAAACCACTCCCATTTCCTGTTTGAGCTATGGTGAAATGTTTGAGAGATCGTTACACAGTGTTCAGTGCCTCGCCTCTGTGTCCATTTGATCAGGACCCTATAGGCTGTGCTTCCCAACAGAATCATTTCTGTGGCTACTGAGCTTCAGAACATCCCTCAGCACTTATTCATGGATCCCTGAATGTGCCAGTCAGCAACATTCCCTTACAGATATCTTGTTACACTTGAAGACCAACATACTGTATTTTGGACAGACCAAAGTGAATCACTCCTGCAGCACCTGATACTTGCCTTAAAACTGTCTGTAGATCAGAGACCTCTGTTTGCGACTACTTGGGATGAATTTTGATAAGTTCCGGAATTATTTGGCAAAAACATAGTCCACATAGTTATGGAAGGTAATCTCATCCTCACTGGAGTCATATGGGGGGCAAGGTACTTGAACATTGCAACTGGACTGGACAGGACTCCAATCTGGAACAATACAGCAATATTTCCCCTTGTATGCCATTGCTTAAGAATGCCTCCCACAGCTGTGATGGGGGAATAATTATTTCAGTTTGCAAACTGAAAGAAAATATATGAAAGAAACAGCAGAAAATAAGGCCAGGGACATCACTCAGATACTCCACCCTTCCCCCCCCCACCCCTCAGCACTTGGTTCTTTTTTTTTATATAAGTATCTTATTTTCAAAATTTTCACAAAAAAAACTATGAAATCAACAAAAACATACCAGCTCAGACATGTATAAAAAAGAAATAGGCAAAAAAAAGACATAACATTAGAGGGATGCCTATTGTACAAAGTGCTCAAAAATACTAAACATTAAATCTCAAATGAGAGCCCTGAGAAATCAGCTGGGGGGAAATTGCTCATCCGCCCCCGGCCTGGTCCAGGTAGGCAAGAAATGGATCCCAGATAGCCGAAAATTTTTTACTTGAATTGGTTTTCAAGAACCTAAGTTTCTCCATCTGTATGACTGAGATCATATCAGCCATCCATCTCCGAATGGAAGGGGGAGAAGGTGATTTCCATTCCATCAAGATAAGTCTTTTGGCAACAATCATCCCCAGCATCAGAGACCGTTGTATGGCTGCAGGGAAACAAATAGCAGATTGCGAGCAGCCAAATATAGCGAGACCAGCTTCCAAGGGGAAGGATCTTTTATAGGCCTTTCAGTACCAGTTGAATATTTTGGACCAAAATCCAGTCAGTAATGGGCAAAACCAAAAGGTGTGTGACAACGTGGCTTCCATTCCTTGGCATCTATCACACATTGGCGAGACAGAAGGGTAAATCCCGTGCAATCTAAGTTTACAGTAATGGAGACGGTGGACAACTTTAAACTGGGTCAGTTGGTGCCTGCTGTTAACAGAGTAAGCCTTATCCCAGGCAGCTTCAGATAATTCAATGCCCAACTCCTCTCTCCAGGTGTGTCTAATCTTCATAGTAGACACCACAGTGCAATTATCAAACAAATGTACAAACTTAGAAACGAGATGCCTGGAGTCAGGAGGGTTCTTTAAAATATCAAAAAACATATGTTTCCCTGGAAGGATTTCAAAATTACAAATCTTAGACTGAATGTAGTGTCTAATTTGCAAATAATGAAAAAAGTACGAATGAGGCAGCTCAAACTTCTCTTTCAGCAGACTAAATGTTGCAAACCATCCCTCTATGTACAGGTCTTCAATAGAAACTAGACCCTTCTCCCTCCAAGCATGGTAGGTTTTATCTAATCATGAGGGTAGAAAGGAATGATTGAAACAGATTGGTGTTTGTACAGAGGTCTCTGGTAAATTCAGAACACTCCTCCTCTGATGTAGAATTCTGATGGAATTTTTCAAAACAAAACTCAAACTTTTTGAAGTCCCAGGCTTCTCTAACTTGGAGAACAGCATGGCTGGCAAGGAGGAATTGACAACAGAGTTGGACTCCATACACAGCCACAAAACATTAGAACCCTAGCACTGACAGCCCAATAATAGTGTCTAATCCCAGCCCTCCTTCAGACTTGAGCTTTTGTAAATGGATTTTCAAAATCCTGTGATTCTTATAATTCCAGATATAAGACAATATTATGGAGTCCAACTCTTTAAAGAAAGCTGATGGAAGAAAAATGGGGAGATTTTGACAAAGATAAAGAAACCTAGGAAGGGAAACCATTTTAATTGAATTTATACCACCAATCATGGACAGAGGTAGAGTTTTCCAACTTTCTATATTCTGTTTTAAGTTTTGAAATAAACTCCACGAAGTTTAATTTGAATATTAATTTAGAATCTTTGGGGATTGTCGAGCCGAGATAAGTAACTACTTTCAACGGGACACTTTCCAAAAAACCCCGTGTGTAGTCATTGGAGAGGGGCACAAAGTCACTTTTCGTCCAATTGAGTGAGTATGCCGATAGTCTGCCAAAAGAGGTGATTAAATTTAGAAGGGGGACTGACTTTTCTGAGTTTTGTAAGTAGAGTATCACATCGTCAGCATATCAACTAGTAAGTGTGTCATTCCTCCCACTTTCAAACCCAGAATATTTGGGTGACATCTTATTTTTAAGGCAAGGGGCTCTACTGCGACGGCAAAAAGGGCCGGCGAGAGAGGGCGCCCCCTGCTGGACTGAACGGTGTAGGGGAAACTGAGCTGACTTGTCACCATTAGTTATAATAGAACACATTGGGCTAGTGTTGATCAGTTTTACCCAAGATACAAATAACTCCCCAAGCCCAAACCTGTACAGTGACTCAAACATGTAAGGCCACTCAATCTGGTCAAAAGCCTTTTGTGCATCAAGGGATAAAATTGCTGCCCCATTAGCTTTCCCATGATCCGCGTATATAGTATTAAGGAGGCATCTGACATTGGAAAAAGAGAACCTACCTGGGACAAATCCTGTCTGATCAGGATGAATGATAGATGACAAATACTTATTTAGTTGGTTAGCCAGCATTTTAGTAATTACTTTTCTATCAAAATTCTGGAGTGCAATGGGCCTATAGCTGGCCGGGTCTGTTTCGTCTTTACCATTCTTTAAAATGAGGGAAATGTTAGCCTCGTACAATGTTTTATCTCCCTCAGAGCAAAATATCATTCTGAGGAGAAGTGGGGCAAGGGTATCACAGAATTTCTTATAAAATTCACAGCCAAATCCAGCAGTCTTGCCGGATGGAAATGACTTAATGGCAGAAGTTATTTCTTCCAATGTGAAGGCAGAAGTTATTTCTTCCAATGTGAAGTCAGAATCTAAATCCTCCCTAGCAGCGTCACTAAGTTTCAGCATTACAAGAGAGTCAAAGAAGTCATTCAAATCAGATAGCGTGGCATTGCATTTAGAGGTGCACAGTTCACTGTAAAATTCCTTAAAACAGTCATTTATCCCCTTGGGGTTAGTTAGCAGGTGCCCGCCCTCGATCTAATGCAGTGAATTGACCTCAGGGCCTGGGCGCCCCTGAGCTGCCGCGCCAGGAGCCCCTCAGGCTTCTCCCCCATTTCGAAATGCTTTTATCTTAATTTTAACAGGAGGTTATTTATTTGACTACCCAAGATACAATTGTACTCATACTTAAGCTTCATTATTTTATTATAATCTTCAGAGGATTTCGAAGCCTGGTATGTCACTTCGATGGTTGGGAGAGTATTCTCAATCTCTAATAATCGCCCTTCTCTCTCCCTCTTAGCATCGGATTCACATGAAATTATATACCCAAGAATTACAACTTTTAATGTCTCCCAGAGTGTGGAATCTGACACCTCGCCGTTATCATTAATTTCTATAAAATCTTTTAATCTGGTGGTGATATATTCTATAAATTTCTTATCGACGAGTAGGGAGGGGTTAAAATGCCAGGAATAGATTTGTTTGGAAAGGGAGAGATTTAGTGACATTGTCAAGGGGCTATGGTCAGAAATTAAACTATCATGATACTTTGTATTGGTAACACGAGATATTAAATGAGAGTCAACCAAAAATAGACTATTCTGCTATAAGATTTGTGAACGTGAGAATAATAAGAATAATCCTTGTTGACGGGATGTTGAACTCACCAAATATCTACTAAATTCCTAGATCTAATCAAATTATTTAGGGCCTGCACTGACACGATATTTGAGGGTGGGCGGGAGGACAATCTATCTAAATATGGGTCCAGGTAGCAATTCAAGTCACCGCTGATTATTATATTTGAATTACCGGCATCTGGAAGTAAATCAAAAGCTTTCCTAAAAAGATTTCGCTCGTCTGTGTTTGGACCATAAATACTAAGGAAGGTTAGCAGAAACGAATTAATGGTGCCAGAGATCATCATAAATCTGCCAAGAGGGCCTGTGGTCATGGAAGTGAGTTGAAATGGAATATTTTTCCTAAAGAGGACAGCCACACCACGGGCATGAGAAGTAAATGATGACTGGTAAACCTGCGATATCCAGCTAGACCTCAATCTGCATTGCTCAGTTACTTTGATATGGGTTTCCTGCAGAAAAATCACATTCTGCAGATTTGAGATGTCTAAAAACTTTATCCCTCTTAGCAACATGACCAAGGCCCTTAACATTCCACGAGACTATTGTAATATCTTTACCCCCCCCCAGCTGTGTTCTACCGCAAGGCCTCTGCATATGAGAATAAAAAGGAGATTATTAGAGTTGAGCACAAACATAGTAAACAATGCAAAATAACTGGCAGCTTCATAAGAACACAACATCCACCAAAAAAACATGTCTGAGCTATAAACAGGAACAACGCACACCCTAACCCACCCCCTTCGTGTCTCCCTAAACCAGACACATAGTTCCCCATTTCCATCCCAAAAGGAGCTGCTGGGCAGGTAACTAACATTACACAATTATCACAAACCCCCTCTCCGAGAAAATTTATAACACAAATTATATAATACCATTAAACAAATGCTATTATGGCTGGGGAGATGTATCCAACCCTTATAACAAAAATATTTAGAACATTCTCTGCAATTAAATTCCAGTGTGACATACAGCATTTCAAAACTACATATAACAAGCAAGTCCCTCCCCTTATCCCAACATGGAAACCGGCACAAATATAAGCTGAATAAACTGTCAATATATCTACTCCCTTTTGAGTGCATTATTCCTTTCCAAGAATTGTGCTGCTTCTATCGGGTCGTCACATACTTTAGGCGCTCTTCCATCTTGATGATAAATATAGAGCCTAGCCGGATATCGCATCGTGTGCTTGATTCCTCCATCACGCAGAGTTTGCAGTACATCACGAAAGGCACGACATTGAGTCATCGCCTCTTTAGTATAGTCCGGGAAGATCAAGACCTTATTCCCCTTGTACTCCATGGGTCGTAATCTGCTGCGGCGCAGGATCAGCCCTTTCACTTGAAAGTGATGGATACGTGCCAAGATGGTGCGCAGTTTCCCGCTGGCAGCCGGCTTCGGATAGACAGAGCGATGTGCGCAATCGACTTTAACCGGATATGGGAAATGCTCTTCCCCAAGCAACTTAGGAATCAGTCTGGAAACAAATTCAGTAGGTTTACCACCCTCCTTGCCCTCTTGTATTCCTACAATCTTAATATTATGTCTCTAAGTCATGCACTTCAGCTTCAAGCTGGCTATTTTGTCTCATTAGCTCTGAATACTTAACTTCAAGCTCTAGCACGCGTGTTTCAAGGTCACTGGTGGTTAGTTCTTGACTAGCCACACGGGCTTGTAAGTCAGCCTGGGAGGCCACAAGCGCCTCAAACTTGGTCTCAAAAACATCAAAGCGGTCGTTAATGTCGCGCAGAACTGACTCAGAAATCTCCCGACCTAATTCCTTACACATGGCTCAAGTTTTATCCGGCGGTATCTCAGACGCGGAGAAGTTCTTTACAGACCCCTCGTTAGCACTAACTTGGGTAGTTTGGCAGTCAGCAGTCTCGGATTTATTTGCCTTCGGCATTGTCAAACTTTTCCAGACACTTAGTTTAGACATACTGTTGGCCTATGAATGAATAAAACACAGTATAATAGTAATTTTATCGAGGCCTCAGAGAGGAGCACTGACCAAACATGGCTAATCCATACGCATGCGTACTAGCGTCCCCCCTCACTCGGTTCTTTACTGTTGTTCGTGTCGTTGGGTGAGTGAATGGACATCAGTACTAAAACAAGTCACTGGACATGAATTAAACAACAGGGATGTCATACTGACTGATCTAAATACAGTAGACTCAGTGGGGGAAGGAGACAGGAACAGAGTCTAAGATGATACTCGGAGGCAGCCTGGTCTCAGGTTTCCCTCAACGTGAAGATGGTTCTTTCCCTGTAGAGGGGCTATTGAGGTGTAGGCTTCTTCCCATATTCCTTCAAGTGAGGTACTTCCACTAAATGACACAAAATTAATAAATTTTATTTAATAAAATTAATATCTTACTGCTTCACTTGCCAGTTTAACACTTACATAAGCCAGGTAGAAACAGTTTTTGAGCTGCAAGTACTTCTTCCATTTTGCTGTGTAGCTAGGATCCAAGGTGGTAAGGCTGTTATCTGCAGCATAAAGATGGTCAGATGAGAACTGTAGTCTCCGTCTTCAAATATACTAACACTCTGCTCTATCCACCACTGTCTCAACTCATCTGCTCTTAAATCTTACTGACACTCTGTCTATTCCAAATCATTCCTGGTCACCTTCCACACTTAACGCTCTTTAAACTATCCTGTCTGTCCCCTGCCATTGATCCACGCCCAGTCCCATCCCCCGCCATTGATCCACGCCCAGTCCCGTCCCCCGCCATTGATCCACGCCCAGTCCCGTCCCCCGCCATTGATCCACGCCCAGTCCCGTCCCCCGCCATTGATCCACGCCCAGTCCCGTCCCCCGCCATTGATCCACGCCCAGTCCCGTCCCCCGCCATTGATCCACGCCCAGTCCCGTCCCCCGCCATTGATCCACGTCCAGTCCCGTCCCCCGCCATTGATCCACGCCCAGTCCCGTCCCCCGCCATTGATCCACGCCCAGTCCCGTCCCCGCGCCATTGATCCACACCCAGTTTCGTCCCCTGCCACCATCACTCAGGTTTCTCCTTGGACATTCACTCATTCCTACTTTGGTAATTTCCTCCAGACCCACAACTTTCCAGAGCTCTATATGCTCCCATTTTATCCTGTATTTTAAAGTCACTTCACCATGCATGGCTGTGCGTATACTTGCCAAGATTCCAAACTCTGGAATTTCCTTCCCTATCCCCCCCCCCACTTTTTTTTTAAACCTTATGATGCTCCTTGAAATATCTTATTCACCACCCAAGCATTTCCTGACTTAACTGAGTGTTAACTGAGTGTTATTTTACACGGCATTGGATAGATCTTTAATAGCACCACAGGAAGCCCTGTTTGCTCCCTTCAAGTTACAAAAATGGATCTAGCAGGTTGCTGAGTGTAATGACCAAGACAGAGTCCGATGAAGCACATCTCTGCTGAACAAGCTGATAAAGAGATGGCTGCAAGCGTCCGACAAGAGGCCATAACACCACCAGGGTAAGAAGGGTTGGTCTAGCCAAGTCAGAACAGCATAGGAACAAGCCCTTTGGTCCAGCTGATCCATGCTGACCAAGGTGGCCATCAAAGCTAGTTGGATGTATGACAACTCTGGCAGGGTTTGCAAGACATTACTTCCTACAAAGCGAAACCCAATAGCATGAATGGCAGCTATGTGCCACCACCAGATGAACTCAACGCCTTCTATGCCCACTTTGAAAGGGAGAATATAACTACAGCTGTGAAGATCCTTCCCTGCTGCACCTGATGACCCTGTGCCCTCTGTCTCAGAGGCCGATGTTAGGCTGTTTCCAAAGAGGGTGAACCCTCGCAAGGCAGAAGGTCCCGATGGAGTACCTGGTATGGCTCTGAAAACCTGTACCAACCAACTGGCAGGAGTATTCAAGGACATTTTCAATCTCTCACTGCTACGGGTGGAAGTTCCCACTTGCTTCAAAAAGGCAACAATTATACCAGTGCCTAAGAAGAATAATATGAGCTGCCTTAATGACTATCACCCCATAGCACTCACATCGACAGTGATGAAACACTTTGAGAGGTTGGTCATGACTAGACTGAACTTCTGCCACAATAGGTCAGCAGCAGATGCAATCTCAATGGCTCTGTACTTCCCTCTGCAATTGGATCCTCGACTTCCTAACTGGAAGACCACAATCTGTGTGGATTAGTGATAACATCTCCTCCTCGCTGACGACCAACACTGGTGCACCTCGGGTGTGTGCTTCGCCCACTGTTCTACTCTCTGTATACACATGACTGTGTGGCTAGGCATAGCTCAAATACCATCTACAAATTTGCTGATGACACAACCATAGTTGGTAAAATCTCAGGTGGTGACGAGAAGGCGTACAGGAGTGAGATATGCCAACTAGTGGAATGGTGCCGCAGTAACAACCTGGCACTCAATGTCAGTAAGACGAAAGAACTGATTGTGGACTTCAGGATGGGTAAGACAAAGGAACACATACCAATCCTCAAAGAGGGATCAGAAGTGGAGAGAGTGAGCAGTTTCAAGTTCCTGGGTGTCAAGATCTCTGAGGACCTAACCTGGTCCCAACATATCGATGCAGTTATAAAGAAGGCAAGACAGCGACTATATTTCATTAGGAGTTCGAAGAGATTTGGCATGTCAACAGATACACTCAGAAACTTCTATAGATTTATCTTGGACAGCATTCTGACAGGCTGCATCACTGTCTGGTATGGGGGGGGGGGGGGAGGGGAGGGGGCTACTGCACAAGACCGGAAGAAGCTGCAGAAGGTTGTAAATCTAGTCGGCTCCATCTTGGGTACTTGCCTACAAACTGCCCAGGACATCTTCAAGGAGCAGTGTCTCAGAAAGGCAGCGTCCATTATTAAGGACCTCCAGCAACCCAGGGCATGCCCTTTTCTCACTGTTACCATCAGGTAGGAGGTACAGAAGCCTGAAGGCACACACTCAGCGATTCAGGAACAGCTTCTTCCCCTTTGCCATCCGATTCCTAAATGGACTTTGAATCCTTGAACACTACCTTAACTTTTTAAGTATATATTATTTCTGTTTTTTGCATGATTTTTAATCTATTCAATACACATATACTGTAATTTATTTACTATTTTACTTTTTTTCCTTTTATATTATGTATTGCATTGCACTGCACTGCTGCTGCTAAGTTAACAAATTTCACGACACATGCCGGCGATAATAAACCTGACTCTGATTTTCTCCACATCTTTTCAACCTTTCCTTTCTATATACCTATCCAAATGTCTTTCAAACATCATTGTTGGACCTACCTCAACTACTTTCTCTCGCTGCTTGTTTCATATACCACCATCCTCTGCATGAAGTTTCCCATCAGATCCCATTTAAATATTTCTTCAAGTATGATGTACATTCACAAGGAATAAAAAACTTATTGTACATATCAAAGAAACTCTCTCCCTGTCTGTACAGGATTGGAATCCATACAACCAGCAGCAGTCACAACAGTGCAGAAACAAACACAGAGTTTAATTCATTTCAATTACTAATCTCCTTTAGTTTATGTATCCAAACAGGTAGAATATTTTAACGCATGAGCTCGGAGTGGGGTGGGAGATAGTGCAGTGGGATGAAGAGAAGGAAAGTTAAACTCCTACCCCTCTGACACCACTGGATGTCAAGGTTGCTGCCCAGTGTCTCAGGAAAATTTCATCCTTGCTTTCAACAATAGATCCAAAAGACAAGACCATGGAGTGATTAGTAAAAGACAAGACCATGGAGCGATTAGTAAAAGACAAGACCATGGAGTGATTAGTAAAAGACAAGACCATGGAGTGATTAGTAAAAGACAAGACCATGGAGTGATTAGTAACCCAGGCTGACTTGCCAAGTTTGATCAACTGAGCCGCCCTTCCAGTAATACTCTTATTGGGATGTTAGTCTGGCCTAGATTACTAGGACCACCAGGAATGTTCCTACATCCTTTGCACGGACAAACTTGAACAGCAAGGGAAGTCAGCAGACGTGCCAGTGGCTAATAAAAGGTCAGCGGAATCCCCCCCAGAACATTAAATAACATTTCTTTCAATGATCAACAAGTTCTTTCTAACACAATGGAAAAGAGCAGGAGGGAATCAGCAAACTCACCAGCTTTCTGGTAAAAGTTAGCCGTTTCATAGGCCAGAGCTGCAATTAGACCTGGATTGTGCTTCAGTTCAATGGCTCTTGCGATGGTCACTTTAATTAAAGGCAAATAGATGGTCACTTGATGGTGAAACAATTGCGCTCAATTTTTTAATCTCTTAATATTGTATCAGGTGAGTAATTTATATACATTTATCTGAGCGTTCTCCATGAGACTTGGAGCTGACAGAGAAGAATTAACAGGAGCAATAAGGGAGCACATCGTCCTAACTGGTGCACAACATGATGTGGCACATTTGGTGTCGGTTATGCTGCTCATGTGAAAGTGTGTGGCACAGGATAGGTTTTTACTGGCATATTATTCCTAGTTCTACCATTTTAGTTCTGATAAGAATCATACAGCATGGAATCAGGCCCTTTGGTCCAAATTGTCCATGTTGACTAGGAAGCCCATCAAAGCTCACCTAACTTGCTCAAGTCTGGCTGCAGGGTCTAAACTTAACCTTACCAGAAGCTGCCTGACCTGCTGAGTTGTTTTTTGGCCAATATTTTGCTTCTTGCTGGTTGCCTCAGGAGAGGGCAGTGAGCAGGCATACTCATGAACTGCTGTACTGTAACAGGGCTGCCACAGTAGTATAGCAGTGAGCAGGATGCTATTACAGCTTGAGGAGTCCAGGAGTTTGGAATTCAATTTCCATTGCCATCTGCAAGGAGTTTGTACATTCTCCCCGTGTTTCCTCTGGGTGCTCTGGTTTTCTCCCACAGTCCAAAGACATACTGGTTAGTAGGTTAACTTGGTCATTATAAATTGTCCCGTGATTAGGCTAATGTTAAATATCGGTGGATTCCTGGGCGGGTGCAGCTCGTTGGGATGGAAGGGCCTGTTCTGTATGTTTAAATAAAGATAAATCAACCTGCTGGGCTGCATGAAAGGATAGCGGCTAGAGGGCAGTAATTAACCAATTGGGCTTTTAATGATAATCTTTAAGTTTCACAGTCACTTTTACAGATAACTTTTTTTTAGTTTTGGATAATTACAGAAACTGAATGCCATACAGCATCTGAAGTCTGATTCTCAAGGCTTTTTGTCTGGTAAAATTTAAACTTTTGCCTTCTTTTGATAACAGCAGGGTGATATTGCCTTGGCTACAATGGGAAATAGTTTGGTGCTCTGGGCATTGTCTCCCCATTTGTACCTTCTTGAGCCTCAGCTTGACACTGAACAATGTAGGTATCAAGCACCCGTGATTCGAGGTCTTTTCCTTTCTCGGGAGCTGTCACAAGTTTGCCGACTTCATTTTCCTGAGCAAAACAGAAGTAAATTACATTAAAGCCAGCTCTAACTTGTGAATGCAGATAAAGACTGAGGATTCAGTAGACCAGAAACAGAAAACTAAAAGAAACGCATGTTCTCTGGCACAGGAGGATGGGCACCTTACCTGCACCATTTGTAGCCACAGTGAATGACAAATTGTGCTCCTTTTCTGAGGTTACTAAATGTAGCCAGCCTAAGTAAAAAAACATCTAGCATTGTGGGGTGGGGGATGGATTAAAGTAAGTGGAAATTAAACACTTATTTGTTGTTTACCTGGTAGTTCATTGGGTAAATTTAATATATTATAAAACTGATTTGAGATTTTAGTTGTATTGTCAAGCAGCTGTTCTGAAACCTACTGAAGAGATAGTATATCATAGCATTTGACTTCTGCCCATGGTCTATAAAACCATATACAGCTGCAAATCCAAGAGAAATTCACAATTCCATTTCAAGGGAAGTTTTATTTATTTCCTCACCTCATCCTGAACTTGGATTTATTTACAAAAATTGTAATTGGGAAGAGCCAGATTGCAACTGCCTGTAACCAAGAGCTTATGGAATGTAATCAAAAGCTGACAGACATCAAAGTGATTTTATTTCTTCTTGAAGTGCAAGTGATTTGTAATGCACTTGTACTGTTTTACAATGTACGGTTTATACTGACTGTACATGAAAACTATTCTACTTGTCAAATACAAGTGAGAATTAAAATTCCTACACTGGAAACAATTTCTATACGATGGGCAACCTCTGCATTATGGGTTACAGAAATTTGCCTTTACAGAATTCACAAATCACTGCCCAAAAATTTGATATTATAAAGTTCGCTTATAAAATTTATGAAATTTGTGATCACACAAATCTGTGAATTTTTTTCCCCAAACTCTCATTTCTTGATGCATGCATAGATGTCACGGCCCTGCATTGTAGAAAGTTGTGCTACAAACCATTTCTTAGAAACATAACCAGTCCATCCCTGTAATACAGGATTCACTTGTAAAATATTTTGAAAAGAAAGTGGAAAGATAGCGTTATTAGTCTATTTAATTCATTGTCTGGATCTGGGACACATTCACAATTTGTGAATAAAATCCTATCATATGATTGATACATATACCAAGCAAGTTGGTATAAGTATCAATGAAGGAAGGTGGTTCATGAATTAATTAAACCTCATGCTTCTGTCGAACAACTCCACTGTTTCACAAGAATTCAGCTAGGCTTGATCAATATTGTATTTGGAGCCAAAGTTGATACCACTTGTACTCTATGGTATCTAGTTGGGGCATGGGACTGCTGTGAAGCCAAAAAATATTTCTGAAATAATTGAAACTTTCTACTGTGCTTGACAATTCTCCAGGACTGTGTTGCATCAAGTATGGATAGAGTTGAACTCTGCAGCTGATTATTGGGGAAGATCAGATAGGAATCTCTCTCTCTCGCCCCCTCTCCCCCACCAAACCTTCAGCGAAGCTGCTGTAAATGTGCAGATCTTCAGGCAGTGGTCAGGAAGGCAGCCATTGCTTACCTTGATATGTTTGAAGATCCCAGCTGCAGTCTTCAAGCTTCTGTGTACCTCCTTTGCTTCATCCACTGTAATACTAAGAGTGAATTGACAACATGTAATTCAACTTCAATTCAGAATCAGCTTCACACAAGGATGTTTAGCTTCAAATAATCCAGTTACTTACTCCTCCTTTCCAGCAAGTCTGGAGGCATACTTTGTGTGCCAAAGAGCGACGTTAAACTCCATAGAGACTAGGTCGAAGATGGCATCCTGTTGAGCACTGAGATCAAAGTCAAAATATTCCAGTTAAATCTTTGATAAACTCCAGAGAAATCCACATCTACATTCAAGATTAAATTTTTGGGGAACCCATTACAAAAAAAGTACAAAGGATCAGCATTACAAAAAAAGGGAGTGCAACTTGTCAAGCTTCCAAAGGTTAGTTTGATTAGCAAACAAGGGAATGCTTACCTATACACTACTAGAGAAGACTACCCATGTCTTAAATACCTCTAGAGTGACTCAGCTAGAAACAATTAGCCAGCAGGTTTCCTGGTTGCATGGCCAAAATTTAGAAAGAATGCAAAGAGTATCTTCATTGTCAAGAAGGAATGTGGGTAAAACTTCCCTCTAGTGTAAAACTATGTGGTTCATTCATTTTCTTCAGCAAAGAAAGGTGTTACAGGTTTCAAATTAGTTAAGAAAACATATCTGCTTGTATGACAGTTCAGGACATATAATATTTCCGTGACAACTGGCTCAATAAGTAATTACTCTTCTAATAATTTTGCTTCTTTCCTGGCTACCTTGAATTTTGTGAAAGGTTTTTTTTTATAAATTTACAATGGAAATGTTAACCTTTCCCCAAGACAAGATTTGGGAGAAAAATGCCAAGTGCTTGAAACCAGACCTCCAACACAATGAATTGCCTGTATCTGCAGCATGGGAAACAAATGCTGGAAGCTGAAACAAAAAAAGAGTAATGCTAGAATAACTCAGCCAGGTGGGCAACATTTGTGGGAAGAGATGCCAGTCAAAGTTACAGGTCATTGTATTAATGATTTGAGGAGATTTGTTATGTCACTTAAGACTCTTGCAAAGTTCTGTAGACGTACATTGGAGAGTATTCTGTCTGACCACATCGCCACCTGGTATGGAAACTCCATGCACAGGATCACAAGTTATAGATATAGCCATCTCCAGTACAAGCACCACCATCCCCACCATCGTGAGGTGATGCTTCAAAGTGACATCCACCTCCAAAGGACCTTCACTATCTAGAATATGCCCTCTTCTCATTAATACGCGTTACTATCATTACGGAGGTGGTACAGGGACCTCAGATATATAGTCAACATTTTAGGAACAGTTTCTTCCCCTCTGTCATCAGATTTTTGAGCAGGCTACGACCATGAATGCTACCTTGCTATTCCTTTTTATTTATACTATTTAGTTCCTAATTTATATTAATTTGATGTCTTTGCACTGTACTACTGCTGCAAAACAACAAATTTCACAATATACAAGTCAGCAATAATAAACCTAATTCTAATTTGGTTGAGAATAGAGGTGTCATGATTAGCAATCTTCTTGATGACACCAACATTGGTGGTACAGTGATCAGTGAAGAAGGCTGTCTTGATGTGTAACATTAATTAGGAAAATGGGGAAAGGAATGCAGATAAAATTTAACCTAGATATGCAAGGTGATACTTTGGTAAGTACCAGGGCAAAAGTATAGACAGAGCTAGACAAGACCCTGAGGAGTAGAATTGATGGAGAAGACTGGAGCTACAAGTACATAGTTCCCCAAGTGGCATCACGGGTAGACAAGGTGATCAAGAAGGCATATGGCATGCTCAGCTTCATCAACTGAGGCACTGAGTACAAGAGTTGGGATTCATGTTCAAATTGCACAAGACACTGGTTAGACAGCACTTGAATGATGTGCAGTTCTGGCCTCCCTGTGTATAGGAAGGAAGTGAATGAACAAGAGGATACAGGAAAGACAAGGATGTTGCCTGCACTGGAGGGCTTGAATTACAAGAGGAGGTTAGGTCTCTTTTCCCTGCAGTGCCTGATGTGGAGGGGTGAGCTTATGATTTAATAAACTTCTGAGGGGCATCAATAAGATGAACAGCCAAAGCCTTTTCCTCCAAGGGAGGGATGCCTAAAACCAAAGGGCAAAGGTTTAAAAAGGGACCTGAGAGACAATTAATAACCCCACCCCCCACCTAGACATAGAATGGTGAGAATATTGAATGAGCTAGCACAGGAAGTGGTAGAGGTGGGTACAAATACATTTCAAAGATATTTGGGCAGCTACATGGATAGCGAAGGTTTAGGAGAGTATTGGCAAGGGCTGGATGTCACTTGCAATGTCTTACAGGGGCTTTTCCAATGCAGTCTAAAGTCTTCCAACTATAGCAATAACAAATGAGCAGCTTTTGAGGGTCGGTTAAGGTTTGTGTTGGGCACATGGCCAAGATATTAAGGTGTTTGTCTAATGATCTGAAGGTCGCTAGTTCGAGCCTCAGCTGTGGCAGCGTGTTTGTGTCCTTGAGCAAGGCACTTAAGCACACATTGCTCTAGTGTCTGTGCGAGGAGTGGTGCCCCACACAGACTTCCAATCTGCGCCTTGTAAGGCATGAAAATGCCCGATGCAGGCCTCTCATGGTCTGAGTTGACGTTTCCCGCTCCCCGCTAAAGTTATGAATTTTAAATGAGGGAAGGGGCATGGCCTTACAATTTGCACAACTTCACATAACAGAGCCACACTACTCATGAATCAAAGTGCTCATTTGTTTGTAGTTATTGTTCTGACGCGTCATCACTCCCATGGAATTTTATTATAACTATCCTCATTGTAAGAGGCTCAGACCATGACAGTTACTATTACATCATCCAGTTTTTTTTTAAGACAAGACACATATCCCCATTGTTTATGCCAGTGCATACTTTCCAAGCCCTGCTTGGGTACTCAATACAGTTTGTGTTGAAATAACTGCCCAGCTTTTAAGCTCTGGCTCCAATTGTTTTTGCAAACAGAAATACTGCACAACTATTTTGTGTGTGTGAGTGTGCATGCTTTTTTTTTTAAAAAAAAGGACAGGGCTATGGGTAAAGAGAGTTGAGGATGGGTCATGCAAGATTTCTTCTGTGCCTCACATCAAAATTGCTGGTGAACACAGCAGGCCAGGCAGCATCTCTAGGAAGAGGTACAGTCGACGTTTCGGGCCAAGACCCTTCGTCAGGACTAACTGAAGGAAGAGCTAGTAAGAGATTTGAAAGTGGGAGGGGGAGGGGGAAGGGGGAGATCCAAAATGATAGGAGAAGGCAGGAGGGGGAGGGATGGAGCCAAGAGCTGGACAGGTGATTAGCAAAGGGGATATGAGAGGATCATGGGACAGGAGGCCCAGGGAGAAGGAAAAGGGGGAGGGGGGGAAACCCAGAGGATGGGCAAGGGGTATAGTCAGAGGGACAGAGGGAGAAAAAGGAGAGAGAGAAACAAAGAAAGAATGTGTGTATATAAATAAATAATGGATGGGGTACAAGGGGGAAATGAGGCATCAGCAGAAGTTAGAGAAGTCAATGTTCATGCCATCAGGTTGGAGGTTACCCAGACGGAATATAAGGTGTTCTTCCTCCAACCTGAGTGTGGCTTCATCTTTACAGTAGAGGAGGCCGTGGATAGACATGTCAGAATGGGAATGGGATGTGGAATTAAAATGTGTGGCCACTGGGAGATCCTGCTTTCTCTGGCGGACAGAGCGTAGGTGTTCAGCAAAACGATCTCCCAGTCTGCGTCGGGTCTCGCCAATATATAGAAGGCCACATCGGGAGCACCAGACGCAGTATATAACCCCAGCCGACTCACAGGTGAAGTGTTGCCTCACCTGGAAGGACTGTCTGGGGCCCTGAATGGTGGTAAGGGAGGAAGTGTAAGGGCATGTGTAGCACTTGTTCTGCTTACAAGGATAAGTGCCAGAAGGAATATCAGTGGGGAGGGATGGGAGGGGGACGAATGGACAAGGGAGTCACGTAGGGAGCGATCCCTGCGGAAAGCAGAGAGAGGCGGGGAGGGAAAGATGTGCTTAGTGGTGGGATCCCGTTGGAGGTGGCAGAAGTTACGGAGAATAATATGTTGGATCCAGAGGCTGGTGAGGTAGGTGAGGACCAGAGGAACCCTATTCCTAGTGGGGTGACGGGAGGATGGAGTGACAGCAGATGTGCGTGAAATGGGGGAGATGCGTTTGAGAGCAGAGTTGATGGTGGAGGAAGGGAAGTCCCTTTCTTTAAAAAAGGAGGACATCTCCCTCATCCTGGAATGAAAAGCCTCATCCTGAGAGCAGATGTGACAGAGACGGAGGAATTGCGAGAAGGGGATGGCATTTTTGCAAGAGACAGGGTGAGAAGAGGAATAGTCCAGATAGCTGTGAGAGTCAGTAGGCTTATAGTAGACATCAGTAGATAAGCTGTCTCCAGAGATAGAGACAGAAAGATCTAGAAAGGGGAGGGAGGTGTCGGAAATGGACCAGGTAAACTTGAGGGCAGAGTGAAAGTTGGAAGCAAAGTTAATGAAGTCAGCGAGCTCAGCATGCGTGCAGGAAGCAGCGCCAACGCAGTCGATGTAGCAAAGGAAAAGTTGGGGAAAACTCCAGAATAGGTTTGGAACATAGATTGTTCCATAAAGCCAACAAAAAGACAGGCACAGCTAGGACCCATACGGGTGCCCATAGCTACACCTTTAGTTTGGAGGAAGTGGGAGGA
Organism: Mobula birostris; assembly: GCF_030028105.1. Classification (NCBI taxonomy): domain Eukaryota; kingdom Metazoa; phylum Chordata; class Chondrichthyes; order Myliobatiformes; family Myliobatidae; genus Mobula; species Mobula birostris. The sequence continues at coordinate 132,033,350 of NC_092371.1, forward strand.
GCAAAAGGAGAAATTATTAAGAGTAAGGACTAATTCCGCTAGACGGAGCAGAGTGGTGGTAGAGGGGAAATGATTAGGTCTGGAATCCAAAAAGTAGCAGAGAGCTTTGAGACCTTCCTGATGGGGGATGGAAGTAATAGGAACTGGACATCCATGGTGAAAATAAAGGTGGGGGCCAGGGAACTTAAAATCATCGAAAAGTTTAAGAGCGTGAGAAGTGTCACGAACATAGGTAGGAAGGGATTGAACAAGGGGGGAGAAAACCGTGTCAAGTAGGCCAGAGAAAGCAGAATCTCCCAGTGGCCACACATTTTAATTCCACATCCCATTCTGATATGTCTATCCATGGCCTCCTCTACTGTAAAGATGAAGCCACACTCAGGTTGGAGGAACAACACCTTATATTCCATCTGGGTAGCCTCCAATCTGATGGCATGAACATTGACTTCTCTAACTTCCACTAATGCCCCACCTTCCCCTTGTACCCCATCCGTCATTTATTTATATACACACATTCTTTCTCTCTCTCCTTTTTGTCCCTCTGACTATACCCCTTGCCCATCCTGTGGGTTTCCCCCCCTCCCCCCTTTCCTTTTCCCTGGGCCTCCTGTCCCATGATTCTCTCATATCCCTTTTGCCAATCACCTGTCCAGCTCTTGGCTCCATCCCTCCCCCTCCTGTCTTCTCCTATCATTTCGGATCTCCCCCTCCCACTTTCAAATCTCTTACTAGCTCTTCCTTCAGTTACTCCTGACGAAGGGTCTCAGCCTGAAACGTCGACTGTACCTCTTCCTAGCGATGCTGCCTGGTCTGCTGCGTTCACCAGCAACTTTGATGTGTGTTGCTTGAGTTTCCAGCATCTGCAGAATTCCTCATGTTTATGTTCTTCTGTGCCTTATGGAATAGAATTCTATTTCCTGCACCTCCACCTGGTCTTTCTTTTCCCACTTCTGACAATTTCCTTTTCTGCACAAGTTACATAAATAGCAAATAAAAACCTACTTAAATAATATGAAGCTCAGAAATTGCATAGAGAATTCTAAAAAAGGGGTTACATCTCTGGATAGTCATCACGGAGTATAAAAGATAACTGGAACTTTGGATGGCTTGCTTAAAACATTAATTCTTTCTAGAGCAATTTCCTAAAATGATCTAGGAGTTTAAGTAGACTCTTCCAGGGAATGAAATAGCTGATAGTGAAGATAGTGTCCTTTGGGAAGGATCAGTGGGAAGAATCAAAATGCTTAGCATGGCTTAGTCTCTATCCCTTAAGAGATGTGAGTGGCAAATTTTTCACTCAGTAGTATCTGGAATGGGCTGCCAGAGGAGGTCAGTATGGAAGCAGGAGCAGTAATATTTAAGACACCTGGCCAGATATCTGAATGTGCAGGACACGGAGGAAAATGGAATTAGGCATGATAGTTAACATAGATGCAGAGGGCCAAAGGGCCTGTTTCAGTGCTATGCAAGTTCAAGATATGGTCTGTTTTCATTCTGGTTGATAGCATTTTACTGAAAAACAGATAACCTGGCAGCCTTGGGTCTGCGGTAGTGCCAGATCAGCATGTTTTCTGGACCATTTACCTAGACACACTTATCTCACTTTTAAAAAGGTAGAGTGTTCCTATGAAATGGTTCATAAGCTGAAATATCCTAAAGCGAAGAAGCAATTACCATTTATTTATGGGAAAATTTTGTGAGCGTTCGCAGACCAAAAAATAACCTACCAAATCATGCCAAATAACACATAAAACCTAAAATAACAGTAACATATAGTAAAAGCAGGAATGATATAATAAATACACAGCCTATATAAAGTAGAAATACTTTTCCACAACCATTGCCTGCACTGTTCTCCATAGTGAAAATCTCACGCAAGCGCCGTTGGCAGAAAATCTCACGCAAGCGCTGTTGGCAAAAAAACGGCGCAAGCTCTCTCCAGTAACCTTTAAGCTATGAAGCTGCCAAATCATACCAAATAACACGTAAAAATACACAGCCTATATAAAGTAGAAATAATGTATATACAGTGTAGTATCACTTACCGGAATTGGTTCAGCGCCGAGCACACTGATGGTGGTGTGTTAGACTAAGTCGTTGGAGGTTGGGGTGGTGCAGTGGCCCCCACCTTCCGGGCCACCAACCGATACCGATCCACGAAGCATGCAGGGGTGCAGTGGTAGCCAGGAGGCACACAGCACATCTTTAAGAAAAAAGCCCAAACAAACATGTTAATTAATTAGGTGCCGCCCAGCACATAAATGTCAGCCCAGATAAGTGCCGATTTCTGATTGCGTCGTCTCTGATCTGGGCCGACAATTACGTGTCAGGCGGCACCTAATTAATTAGCATGTTTATTTTGGATTTTTTCTTAAAGATGTGCAGTGTGCCTCCCGGCTACCGCTGCATTCTCCGTGAATCGGTATCTGTCCGTGGCCTGGGGGTTGGGGTGGTGGGACACTGGGGTGTCGCCTGTTTCCATTAGAGCAGGTGGCTCATCTTCTCTTATGGCTGCCCGCCTCGATGTCGAAGGTCGAGGTTCGTCGTCTGCTGTGGCTGATGTGGAAGGCTTGCTTGACTGCTCAGCCTCGCGCATTTTTCTATCACACAGTTCTTTGTAAGGACTCAAACCATCTTGCAAATATCCCCTAAACCTATGTACTCTTTCAAAATTAAAGTCGTACTTTATCATTGCAGCGAAAATCTCACGCAGTTGCTTCACATTCAGTTCCTGGACGACTTCACTTTCGGTCCGTTCGCTACTGCATTTGGTTTTGATTGTTATCCTTTCCTTCCAATTGCATCAGCTCTTCATCTATCAGATCTTGGTCATGGGATGCCAAAACCTCTTCAACATCATCTTCATCAGCTTCCACAAGTCAAACTCACTTTGTCCTTGCTTCGTTCACCACGATCAAAACGCTTAATTATTTCTAGTTTTACGCTAAGCGTAACACCCTTACGAGTTCTTTTAGGCTTTTCCGATGCCATAGATCTCATCTTGCAAACTACTGGTCACAGGCACGTGTTTAAGCAATGCCGACAAGAATGCCGTTGCGAATCCGGGGGAGAGCCGCTGCTTGGGTCGCATGCTGCCTTTTATCGCGCGCTGATTTTTTTTCGTAAACAGTGAAAACACCTTCTGAAAGCGAAAACAGGGTACTAATGTAGGTCTTTCATAACAGTGAGGTTTTGTAAAGCGAACGTTCGAAAAGCGGGGGACACCTGTATACAGATACTACTTGAGCGGGTCGAGGGCAAGCAATGTGACCCTCAGTGCTGAGATATGGGGCTCAGGGCTAGTCTTTAGTCAGCACCACAAAACGCAGCCCATTGCCAAGCCTTACAATGCCAGATCACCTGGGATCCTACAACTCTCTCTGTCTCAGCACCATGTCTTAGATAGAATAGAAGCAGCTACCTCCCTTTGTTTACTACACATCTCCCTCCAGCCAGAGAGTCTCTGTAAAAACAAGTTCACTGAGCTGGGGAAAGCTAAGCAGCCAAACAACCGGGGGAGACAGCAGCTTCCATCACATCCAAGTGATGGCAACACGGGAGACCACAGGATCTGGGCAATCTGGTCAGTTCCAAGTAGCAGCTCAGACTCAGTGTGCTGGCCAGGGTGCAACCTCAAGCCCTCCATCTTCACTGAGCTGCTACACTACTGGCCCTTGCCTGCTTAATACCAGCTCTTACAGAAAGCACCTTTGCACTGTGCCCAGGGCAATTCATTGCTGATTCACACCAAGTTCCTGGCACAGCAACGTTATATAATATAACCCTATTTTAGCTTCATGAGTGCACTTGTTCATTAGCTGTGCCTTGAAAAGTAGGCCAAAAGCCAATGTATAAATAAAATGGCTTGGCAAGTCAGAGGGGAAAGGACAGATTTGTGGCTCTCTTCATCAACGACACTTTGGCTTAGGCTATTGGACACTGGTCTGTGCCACATTAACTCAACACTTCAACTGGAACAAGTTCATGGGCTAGATAGCCAAATCCTGTCACTATTTCTTAGATTATATATTCCAGATATGTTTCTTTCTGATGCCTTGTGGAGCTTAAAGTAGTTGCCATAGTCACCTGCCAGACTTTCAAAGCTATTCACTGAGTCAACTTTTTAACAGGGCGCTTCAAAGTCAAACAACTTAGAGTTAATAACCATAGAATATTTCCTTAGCAGTTTGGTGAGGCCACACCTGTACTACAACATACCGTTTTGGTTTGCACAGGAATATACTGCATGTGCTTTAGATAAAGCGAAGCAAAGGCAAACTGCTCTGAGATTTATAAATGAGAGGCCCTCTAGAAGGAAGACTGAGTAAAAAGGAGCATGTTCTACCAAATTACTGAGTTCTCAAATATAAAAATTCTTGATGCCTGAAACTTGCAGTCAAACTCAGGATAAGGGTTTAGCCATTCAGAATTGTATCAGGAAGAACTACCTCCCTCAGGGTTACTGAACCTTTGGAGTTACCACCTAAAGTGCTGTGGCATTCAGTTCCCCTTGGCATCAGGTGTGGTAATCTGCTCACATGCACTCCAGTAAACAAGTCTTTAAATGTGCACATTAATTACAGTGTACGTAATTCAGGGCTTTCAACTCCAACAATTCTCAGCAGTAACACAGGTAGAAGAATAAAGAGTCCCAGGTATGGTCTCAGTCATCTGAGGCCTCATGTTACTTAGACGCTCTTCTTCATGTTTGGTGAGCACAAGAGAAGGTTGATGCATAGAATCAGCTACTATTCAGTATTAGGTAATTTACTTACCTGAAACAACATGGGTCACAAGAGACTACAGATGCTGCAATCTGGAGCAACAAATGATCTGCTGGAAGAATTCAGTGGGTTGAACAGCACCTGTTGTGGGAGGTAGGGTGGAACTGTCGACATTTCGGGTTGAAATCCTACATTACCTCCCAACTCACCTCATGAACGCCACTTGACCCACCAAGTTCCTCCAGCAGACTATTTCTTGCTTGAAGACTTGGGGACTTACCTCCTGGTGGAGGTACAGTACCCTTTCTCTAAGGCCTTAAACAAAAGGCCAGGCAAATGCACATGATTCGCAGCATCACTCACTTGTGCTTTCTGTTTCATCCTGACCAATTGCAAAGTAAATTATCTGGGGCAAGAGCAAAAATCTTTAATTTCTGTGGGGAACGAATCAGGTTTACCTTGTTGGAACAATATCCTCTCATAGACCTGAAATGTTAACTTTCTTTCCCCTCTGATGTTACCTGGCCTACACAGTATTTCAGGCAAAATTTTTATTTCAGATTATCAGTTTATTACCTCACTAGTTGTGGGATATTTTTGGATGAAAATAGATTGCTACATCTTCTACTCTACACTTAATGTAATTAGTTATAAAATCCTTTGTTATGCACTCTTGTGATGTGCTCGCTTTTATGCATCATGAACGCCTGATCATTGAACAGCATGTGGCACCAGGGTCAAGGTTTAGTTATCAATAATAGATTAAATTAGATTAGATTATGAGGACACTCAGTCCTCGTTTATTGTCATTTAGAAATGCAATAATAGACACAAATGACTGGCAGTTAAATACTACCCACCTGCAGCAGTGACACTACAAGGAATCAACACCATTGGTTAAGGCAAAGAGGTACCAAATGCTGTGGGATGGCCACGTAAACACCAAGTCAACACATTTCAGTCACAATGTAAACACGTTAAACAATTATTTGAGACCCACCTTGCTACGTTTCCCTGCAAGGTATCAGTCCATTTAAAGTTCTGAATAAAACGCAGTTTATTTTCTTGTGTGGTGCCATCTAGCGATGTTATGAAACCTTGGACAGTACAAGGTAAAAGAAATGTGAGTAAGTCATGATTATCTATATCACTTTTTTCCAAATTCAATGTTCAAAGTTCAAAGTACATGTATTATCGAAGTATGTACACTATACACAACCTTAAGATTTATCTTACAGGCAGCCACAAAACAAACAGAACCCATTAAAAAAGACCATCATACACATACATCCAATATTAAAAAAAAGTAAACCCTCATGCAAACAAATAAATAAGTAAATAACATTGAGAATTGAAGTTCACGAAAGCCACAAAGCCAGTCACAGCCAATCCGCAAGCTGTAGTTGCAGGCCACAGCCTCAGTTCAGCGCAGAGGCAAATCAACCTCACAAAGAAGCGAGCTGAGCACCGGCTTGTTGGTTGCCTCCAGCCCTGACACCCTGACCTTTTCGATCTAGCCCGGCATTTAAATTGACCAAACCTTGGGCCCCGGCATCTCAATACGCTCTCAGGCCCAACCTTTCAAATATTACCGGGCCCTGAAATCGGTCAAACCTTGGGTTATTCCTCGCTCCTGGAAGCTGTACAAGTTGCATCAGGATTAGTGACACACAATGATTCAAAACAGACCATTTTAACTCTGAGGGTCTACTATGGCTTCCTTATGCAGCCTAACCAAAGTTTTATGTAGCTGCAACCGGACTTCCTTACTTTTATACTCAGTGGTCCTACTGATGAAGGCACGTTTGCCCTGTGCCTTCATTACCACACTATCTACTCGGATAGCCACTTTCAAGGAGCTCTAGACTTGCACCCCAAGATCCCCAATGGTCCTATCATTTATTTCACAAACCTGTAGGTTCAACACATCATTCTTAGTGTCATCTGCCACTTCAATAAGAGTCCCCCAGATACATTCTCCTCTTTCCACTTGCAGCATTCCTTCTGTCATTTGCTAGTCTACTCTTCAGTCTCCGCCAACCACTCCCTTTCTCCCGATACTTTTCTGTGCATCTATAAGATGCAACTGCTCTCTTAGAACAAAGCAGTAGAGCACAGAACAGGCCCTTCAGCCCCACTATATTGTGCCAACCTGTACAGTTACTCCATGATCAATCTAACCCTCCCTTCCTTGATAGCCCACAACCCTCCATTTTTATTTCATTCATGTGCCTGTCTCTTAAACGCCTCTGATGTATCAGCCTCAACCACATCTCATATACACCTCTATCAAGTCACATCTCATTCTCCTTCACTCCCAAGAGCAAATCACTAGCTTACTCAACCTTTTCTCACAAGACACGTTCTCTAATCCAGGCAGCATTCTAGTAAATCTCCTTTACACCCTTGCTAAATCTTCCATATTCTTCCTGCAATAAGGCAATCAGAACTGAACACAATATTCCAAGATTGGTCTAACCACAGTTGTATAGTGCTGCAACATTAACTTGTGGTTCTTGAACCCAAACCCCCACCCCACCCCCACCCCCACTAATGAAGGCCAACACACCATATACCTTTTTAGTCATCCTATCAACTTGCGTGGAAACTTTGAGGGATCTATGGACTTGGACCCCAAGATACCTCTGTTCCTCCACACTGTTAAGAATCCTGCCATAAACCTTGTACTCTGTCTTTAAGTTCGATCTTCCAAATGAATTACTTCACACTTCTTCTGACTGAACTCTATCTGCCACATCTCTGTCCAGTGGTGAATATGAGCTTGGTTTCACCATTTCAAAGAAGTTTGGATGGGTGGGGTACCGCAAGGTTCGGTGCTGGGACCACAGCTATTTACAATATACATTAATGATTTAGATGAAAGGATTAAAAGTAACATTAGCAAATTTGCAGATGACACAAAACTGGGCGACAGTGTGAAACGTGAGGAGGATGTTATGAGAATACAGGGTGACTTGGACAGGTTGGGTGAGTGGGTAGATGCATGGCAGATGCAGTTTAATGTGGATAAATGGGAGGTTATCCACTTTGGTGGCAAGAACAGGAAGGCAGATTACTATCTGAATGGTGTCAAGTTAGGAAAAGGGGAAGTACAACGAGATCTGGGTGTCCTTGTCCATCAGTCACTGAAAGTAATGACATGTTGGTCTTCATAACAAGGGGAGTTGAGTATAGGAACAAAAAGGTCCTTCTGCAGTTGTACAAGGCCCTGGTGAGACCCCACCTGGAGTATTGTGTGTACTTTTGGTCTCCAAATTTGAGGAAAGACATTCTTGCTATGGAGGGAGTGCAGCGTAGGTTCACTGGGTTAATTCCAGGGATGGCAGGAATGTCATATGTTGAAAGATTGGAGCCACTGGGCTTGTATACACTGGAATTTAGAAGGATGAGAAGGGATCTGATTGAAACATATAACATTATGAAAGGATTGGACATGCTAGAGGCAGGAAGCATGTTCCTGATGTTGGGGGAGTCCAGAACCGGAGGCCACAGTTTAAGAATAAGGGGTAGACCATTTAGAATGGAGTTGAGGAAAAACTTTTTCCACACAGAGGGTTGTGGATCTGTGGAATGCTCTGCCTCAGAAGGCAGTGGAAGCTAATTCTCCGGATTCTTTCAAGAAAGAGTTAGATAGAGCTCTTAAAGATAGCGGAATCAAGGGACTTGGGGAGAAGGCAGGAACAGGGCACTGATTGTCGATGATCAGCCATGATCACAGTGAATGGCGGTGCTGGCTCGAAGGGCTGAATGGCCTACTCCTGCACCTATTGTCTATTGTTAGACCTGTGGCATTCGGAACAGTCAATCCAGAACTTACAAGTCCAGGTATGATTTACGAAAGGCCATTGAGAGTAAAAAGGTAATTCCATGTGAAGCCAGAGACACAATCAAATGCACGACAGCTGTGGCATGCTCCGCATGGCATTACTTCTATAAGGCAAAACCTAATATTTCAGTCCCCAATGAGCTGAATGCCTTTTATGAACACTTTAAGATGGAAAAACGCACTATCCCAGTGTGAATCCCCATAGCATCTGATGACCCTATGATCTCAGTCTTGAAAGCTAAATACTTCTAAGACATCAGACCCCTGGCAGGGTTCTGAAAACATGTGGTGACTAACAGGCTGGAGCATTCCAGGACATCTTCAACCTCTCACTGCTGCGAATGGCAGATCCCAGCTGCTTCAAAACAGGATCAATCACCTTGGCGCCCAAGGTGAGCAGGGTAAGCTGCCTCAATGACAACTGGCCAGCAGCACTCACATCGACTGTGATAAGGTGCTCCATGAGTTTGGATATGGCTAGAATTAACTCTTTCTTCATCAAGAACTTGGACACACTAAATTTGCCTTTTGCCACATCAGGATACAGTGACGACAATCTCGTGAACATTCCACTTAGCTTTGGAGTACCTGGACAACACCTATACATACAGCAGTCTATCTATTGATATAGCTTAGCTTTCAACACTGCCACCTCTCAGTACTAATCAAAGAGCTTCAAAACCTATGCCTCTGTACCCCTCTCCAACTGGATCCTTGACTTCCTTATCATGAGACCATAGTCAATGTGGATCAGTAATAATATCTCCTTGCTAGCAATCAACACAGGTATGCCTCATTGTTGTTTATCCCATTGTTCTACTCTCTACAATTGTGGTTATGTGGCAAGGCGTATCTCAAAGGCCATCTGCAGGTTCACCAATTACATAACTGCCATTGGCAGAATCTCAAGATGGTGATGAGGCGGCTTACCGCAGTGAGATACAGTTGCAAGAAAAGGTTTGTGAACCCTTTGCAATTACCTGTTTTTTTGCAATAATTACTCATAAAATGTGGTCTGATCTTCATCTAAGTCATAGTACTAGACAAACACAATCTGCCTAAACTAATAACACACAACAATTGTACTTCTCATCAACACTGAGTACACCATTTAAACAATCTAATTTCAAAAAAGTATGTGAACCTCTGGGGTAATAATGCCTTCTACAAAAGCTATTCGGAGTCAGGTTTCCAATCAATGAGATGAGATTGGAGGTGTGGGTTGCAGAGGTGCCCAGTCCTATAAAGAAGACACACAAAGTCAGGTTACTGACAGAGCCTGCTCTTCTCAACAGAGATCTGCTTATGCGCACCGTGCCTCAGCCAAAACAATTTCCAGAGGACCTCAGAAGAATTGCAGAGATGCACGAAGCTGGAAAAGGCTACAAAATTATTTCTAAAGACCTGAGTGCTTATCAGTCCACAGTACGAGAAATTGTCCACAAATGGATGAAATTCAGTACTGTTGCTAACTCTCCCTAAGACTGGGAATCCTGCAAAGATCACACCAAGAACACAATGTGCAGTGCTGAAGGAGGTGAAAAAGAACTTAAGGGCAACAGCAAAAGACGAGCAGAAATTTCTAGAACTTACTAAAGTCTCTGATCATGTGTTGACTATAAGAAAACAACTGAATGAGAGATGCGGTGGCATGACCTGAAGAGGGCTGATTATTCAAGGTATCCCAAAAATATTGATGAATTGTAACAGTTTTGAATGGAGGAATGGTCTAAAATTTCTCCTCGCCATTGTGCACATCTGATCAGCGGGTATAGGAAATGTTTGGTGGAGGTTATTGCTGCTAAGGGAGGAGCTACGAGTTATTAAATACAAGGCTTCACATACATTTTTCCAGCCTGTATGGTGAATGATTAAATATGTTCAATAAAGACATGAAAAATACAATTGTTTGTGTTATTACTTTCAGCAGATTGTTTTTGTCTATTATTGTGACTTTGATGAAGATCAGACCACATTTTGAGAGTAATTAATGCAGAAAACCTGGAGTCACAAACTTTTTCTTGCAACTGTAGATTGATTAGTTGAGTGGTATCATAACAATAACCTGCAACCAATGTTAGCAAGACCAATGAATTGATCATGAACTTCAGAAAAAGGTAAGTTGGGAGAACATAAACCAATTCTCATTAAGAGGTTAGCAGTGGAAAGGGTGAGCAGCTTCATGTTCCTGACCATCAGCATCTCAGAGGATGCAATCATAAAAAGGCACATCAGCAGCTGTATTTCATTAGGAGTTTTAAGGGGATTTGGTACGTCACCAAAAGACTCTAGCAGATTTCTATAGATGCATGGTGGACAGCATTTGACTGGTTTCATCACTGCCTAGAAAACAGGCTGCAAGGAACAGGCTTGTAGATTCTGCAGGTTTAATCTTCCCCACCATTGAGGATATCTTGAAAAGGCAGTACCTCAAGAAGGCAACATCCACCACTAAGGACCCTCATCATCTAGAACAGGGGTTCCCAACCTTTTCTATGCTATAGACCAATCCCATTAAGCAAGGTGTCCAGAGCCTGAAGACCCACAATCAACATTTTAGGAACATCTTCTTTCCCTCTGCCGTCAAATTTCTGAATAGTCCTAAAACATGACCTTCCTATTCCTCTTTTGCACAATCCACTAATATTTTGTAACTCTTAGTAATTTTGATGTCTTGAGTACACTGCTGCTACAAAAACAACTTTCACAACATATGTTATTGATACTAAACTTCATTCTGATGAGGATCTTTTGAAACTTGCCAGCATTATAATGTTATATGCATACACCAGGCTCCCACAAACAAGTTTTGGGTTACCTATTTTTGTTGGCATTTGTGGGGATAAATATTACCCAGGACAAGACAATTCTTCTAAGCTTCTTAATAATTTCATACAATGTATTGCAGGGATATAATGGGAGGCAAAGCCTTAGTTTAATGTTGCATTCTAAAATGGGCCCCAATTATAAAACTCGCCCCCAGTGTAGTCTTTTCTGCTCAAGTATCTTAAGTTGACCTTAAACACAAAGTCTTACAACTTAAGCTTGCAAACATTGAGTGACACTGCTCTACTAACAGTCTTCTAACCTGACCTGTTTATACCTACCATCTTTGTTCTTGTAATTATTACACCTCCAACTCCACATGCCTTCACTGCAGCACAAATCACACAGAGTGGTAAGCATATGGGACAGGCAGCCATCAGAAGTGGCTGAGGTAGGAATGGTACTATCTTTAAGAAGCACTTGGATAGCCACATGGAGTAGCAGGGTTTTGAAGAATGTGACCAAACATTGGAAACTGGGACTAGCTAGTTGAACATGACCAGCGTGGACTAGGGGCTGAAAGAGATGTGTCTGTTCTGTATTGTTCTATGACTCCCCTATTAAGCCTTTCCCATCCACTGGTTTTCTGAGTAGTCTTTCTGAGAACATTTATTTATAGGAAGTGTGGATTGCAAACAGGACAGGCAATTTCTGCTCATCCCTAACTGAGCTCCAGGAGAAAACGAAGCCAAAAACAAATTACTTGCGATTTAGATATAGACAATGACAAAATGCTAATGAGAGTAGTCCTTACAGATGATTAGTAACATTCCAATGTTAGAAAACCAAGTTGACCAGGATTATTAAGACTATTTTCTGAATGTTATCTCTTTTGTAACACATGCTTTGAGAAAGCCCAAAATATCAGAAAGAAAGCTTTCACACAACTTTCACCACCTAAGGATATCCCAAACACTTAACTAAAGAAGTTAACTGCATTCATGTAGTATTTTGACTGCATCCAGAATGGGACCAAAGGTTTCTGTCTACTTAAAGACTTCAGGATTTGAGATACCACAGGAAATAAAAGTAGAAGTTCAGCCATTATCATGTTCAATAGTAGACAAAGCACAAGGGAGTCCTATGGTCTACTTCTGTTCACAAATGTGGTGAATCCATGGCATTCTCAACCCTGGAGAATAGTGGGAGTTCAATCATGGGGAAGGCGGGGGAGGTTTTTAAACGGGGAATAGATACAGTTTTGAAAGATCATTTCCAGAAGGTTCCAACCTAGACTATTCATGCTAAAACTGTATAAAACATTGCAGAGAAGATGTACGAAGATAGTCTACCCAGGCTGTGTGTTATTTCCCCATGGAACAAATGAGACAGAGAGAATATTCAGTTGATTTAGAAACAAGATTATAGGAAGTCCAATCACAAACAAGAGAAAATCTGCAAATGCTGAAAATCCAAGCAACACACACAAAATGCTGGAGGAACTCGGAAGGCCAGGCAGCATCAACGTTAAAGAGTACAGTCAACGTCTCAGCCAAAATGTCGACTGTACTCTTTTCCACAGATGCTACCTGGGCTGCTGAGTTCCTCCAGCATTTTGTGCATGTTGCTACGATGATAGGAAGTCTAAATTACAGGTTAAACAAAGGACTCGTTTACCATAGCTGCTGAGTTCAGTTACCATAAAATTATATTTATATTAATTAATAGAAGAATTTACAGGGGAATTAAAAGGTGGGCTCTCAATACATGATCAGGTCTTAAGTTCTTCACCTGAAAGAATAAAGGGGGCAAAATCTCTCCACACATGTAAAAATACAGTGGCCCTAGTACTGGGAACAAGGATTAACCTTAAAACCATTTTTAGCCAATACAAAAGAGATGCAGTGCAGAATACAGAGTACCCAAAACAAAGCATCTGAATTCATTGCTTTTACATCACATATGTCTTCATTTCAAACCCTTTCACAGGACAGAGAGAAGAATCCACAAAAGCCAATTATGTGACCTGGTTTTAAAGCCAGTTCTCTGGGATGAACTTTTATTGCCTTCGGGGCGAGGTACAGTCAAGGTATTTTTAAAATCCTCAGGACATACCAGAAAGAAAAACAGATCCCCCACCAAAACAACAGTGTTAACATTGTCAAGCACTTTACAACACTGAAGTACTTTTGAAGTGTAGCTATGTGATGAAGGGAAATGGGGTAACTTAATTTTATAAAAGTAGAGTACAGTACAAAAAGAGAGAATTTATGATCTACTTTAAGTAATGTTGGTTGAGGGATACACGTTGACCAGGGAAAACCACAGTTCTTCTTTGAAAAGTGCTCTGGGATTCTTTACTTTCAGTTGAGCAAACAGTAGCAGCTTTGTATTTAGGATTGCACCTCTAACATAGCAGTACTTAGTACTCTAGCAAACTAATAGCCTGGATTGTGGCCATACCACAAGAGTAGAACTTGACACGAAAGCCATTTCAAGGCACAAGTGCCAACACAAATCCACTGATAAATCTAACTTCAATTAGTGTAAGTTAATTAACAGAAGGATGTGAAAAAAATATTAATAAAGAATTTTCTCACACTGCCTGAAAGGATGTTGTCCTGAAATTTATCAACGTAACCAAAAATGAAGTACCACTATAGTTCTTGAACTGCAGGAATATGGACCCAGTGTCGGGAGGTAGGATTGATCCCATTGGGTCACAATGCACAAGTCCCCAAAGAATGGTGACAAAAACATACTCACACTACCATTAGCCCCACAAACAAAATGTTGGAGGAACTCAACAGGTCAGGCAGTACCAATGGAAATGAATAAACAGTCGATGATTTGGACCAAGACCATTCATCAGGAGGTGAAGGTGGGGGGAGGGAGAGAGGGAAGGAGTACTACCTTTAGCCTGAAGACCACCTTCAGATGTGTTGTATCATGCTATGTGCGCAGCACCAGGTGTCACTAGGTGTCACGAATGGCACAACAGTACACTCAGTGGCCACTTTATTAGGTATACCTTTCTAGAACTGGGTAGGACCCCCTTTTGCCCCCAGAACAGCCTGAACTCTTCATGGCATGGATTTAACAAGGTGCTGGAAACATTCCTTAGATTTTGGTCCATGTTGACATGATAGCATCACGTAGCACCATACCATTAGATCACCAGCAGCCTGAACCATTGATACAAGGCAGGATAGATCCATAGATTATGTTGTTTATGCCAAATTTTGACCTTATCATCTGCACGTTGCAGCAGAAATCAAGATTTCTCAGACCAGGCGATGCTCTTCCAATCTTCAACTGTCCAGTTTTGGTAAGCCTATACCCACCGAGCCTCATTTCCCATTCTTAGCTGACAGGAGTGGAACGTGTTGTGGTCTTGTGCTACCGTAGCCCATCCACTTCAAGATTCAATGTGGTAAGATACAAAATAAGCTATAGGAGCAGAATTATGTAATTTGGCCCATCAAGTCTGCTTTGCCATTTCATCATGGCTGATCCAATTTTCTTCTCAGCCCCAATCTCCTGCCTTCTCCCCTTATCCCTTCATGCCCTAACCGATCAAGAACCTATCAACCTCTGCCTTAAATATATATAAAGACTTGGCCTCCAGAGCTGACTATTGCCAAGAATTCCACAGATTCAGCACTCTGGCTAAATAAATTCCTTCTCATCTCCTTTCTAAAAGGACACCCTTCTATTCTAAGGCTGTGTCCTCTGGTCTTAAACTCTCCCACTATAGGAAACATCTTCTCCACATTCACTCTCTCAAGGCCTTTCACCATTCAATGGGTTTCAATGAGGTCACCCCTCATTCTTCTGAATTCTAGCAAGTACAGGCCCAGAGCCATCAAACACACTTCACCCACAGAACTGCCACTCAGTAGTAGAGCTTTGTTTCTCACACCATTCTCTGGAAACTCTAGAGACTATTGTGTATGAAAATCCCAGGAGATCAGCAGTTTCTGAGATACTCAAACCACCCCATCTTGCACCAACCATATTCTATGGTCAAAGTCACTTAGATCACATTTGCTGCCCATTCTCATCTAAACAACAAATGAACCTCTTGACTTTTATGCACTGAGTTATTGCCACAGGATTGGCTGATCCCCTTTCTTGATATCTCTCTGTCTCCATCTCTGGAGACAAACTGTCTACCAATATCTTTTCTAAACCTACCAACTCCCATGGCTATCTTGACTATACCTCTTCCCACTCTGTCTCCACACTTTTCTCATTTCTTTTGTTTTCATCTGTTCCCAAGATGAGGCTTTTCTTTCCAAAACATCAGAAGTATCCTCCTTCTTCACAGAATGGGGTTTCCCTTCCTCCACTACCGATGCTGCCCTCACCAGGCATCTCTTTTCCCGAACATCTGCCCTCACCCCATCTTCCTGCCCCCTTAACAGGGTTAGAATTCCTCTTGTCCTCACCTACCATTTCATGAGCCGCTGCATTCAGCACATCATTCACCGCAACTTCCACCATTTTCAACGGAACCCTACCAAGCACAGCTTTACCTCCACCAACTCTCCACAAGGATCACTCCTTCCGTGATTCCCTTGTCTATTCGTCTCTCCCCACTCATCTCCCTCCTGGCACTTATCCCTGCAACTGGAAGAAATGCACCTCTTCCCTCACCTCCAATCAGGGCCCCAAACAGTCCCTTCAGGTGAAGCAACACTTCACCTGCCAATCTGTTGGGGTCGTCTAGTGATGCACCCTCCTCCACATTGGTGAGACCTGATGAAGACTGGGGACCACTTTATTGAGGACCTTCTCTCTAGAAGAAGAAAGAATTTTCTGGTGGCCAGCCATTTTAATTCCAATCCACATTCTGGTCTATGACCTCTTCTACCTGCTATGCTCAAGTTGGAAGAGCAACACCTCATTCTCTCTAGGTAGCCTCCAACATGATGGCATGAGCATTCATTTCTTCTTCCCTCTTCTTCTGTTCCTCACTCTGCCCCCCCTTACCTCTTTTCGCCTCATGTGCTTATCACCTCCCCCTTGGTACCCCTTCCTTCCCTTTCTCCCATGGTCCTTCCATCAGAGTCCTTCTTCTCCAGTCCTTTATCTTTTCCATCTATCACCTCCTAACTTCTTACGTCATTCCAACTTCCCCACCCACCTTCTAGTTTGTACTCTTTCCTCTCCTCCCACCTTCTTATGATGGCTTCTTACTTCTTCCTTTCTAGTCCTGATGAAGGGCCTCAGTCAGAAATATCAACTGTTAATTCATTTCCATATACGTTGCCTGACCTGCTGAGTTCCTCCAGCATTTTGAATGTTACAATAACTGCACTTAGGAATAGGTATAGTGGCCACTGAGTGTCTGTGGAGAGGATGCATTGAAGCTTGGTGCAGCCAAGTATAAGACTCCGTGGGGAAGAACCATAGTCTAGGCCGCTTCCGCTACTGCACAGAGAGGGGCTGTGTCAAGTAGAGAAGCTCCTCGAAAAATGGAAGATGCCATATTGAGTGGCAACAGTGCTACATTTGTGTTTGTCCCTTTAGAAGTTTACACCACTGTATATAATACCATTAATTTAAAAACTCTTTGCATTGCTTCTTCCTTTGTATATATTTATGAATAAAGTCTATTTCTGAAATAAAATTTTGTTTTCATATCTTCATTTCAAGTGCCTGTCACTTTTGTTTCTTCAGTTTATGTTGAACTTTGTTGGAATCGTGTGGATGCTAAAATAGAGATATTGACGTGGAGTGGCTGGAATATAAAATCTCATCCATTGTAGCCTTTACGACACAGCATTAATCCAACAAAATTAGGTAACCAGTGTTTCTAATTCATTCAGAACAGTAATTCTGCTTAACTGTTTGTTGCTGGTTTGATAAAGTTTAAGGGAATGGGGGATTCTCAGATCCCTGTAAACAATGAATTAAATACTGACTATGTCTGTGACTGCAGTGTGTTTGAATAATGTCTCACAGCTGCCTTCTTTGGAGCAAGATAATTAAAGTTTGCCCAGATCCACATCAGATGTCTCTGGGCTTTTCACACCTTTTGATTTTGACAAAAAGCAGTACCTGATGGAAATCAGACAGAACATTGCTTTCTTAATTAAAGCATAAATTTGACAGATGTTCTTATCTTTGTAATTAAGTTGTGGCTCCAGCAAACCAGGTAGGACATTCCTTTCTTTAATTAAGGTGGCTGGAGTATCTAACAAATTGATTGTACTTTTGTATCAATAGTCCTTTGACTTGACCGGAATAGTTATCAAACTGATTGTTCTCTGTACCAACAGTCCATTGACTTGACCGATATGGCTATCAAACTGATTTTGTATCAGTGGCCTTATAACTTCTGACAATTCTGACATCGGGCAGTGAACTTGTAGAACCGCCGGGGATATGAGAAAGGGTCTCTCCCTGATGTCGGCTCCAAGTTCACTCGCCAGTTGAGCTCGAAGAAATAAACGGGTGAAAAGATAAATAACGATCTTTTTGTGCTGTCGTTATTTGATCCAGCAAAGTTACGTTTACAGGTTGACCTGTGAAGTATTCTCATCCTTCAAAATTTCCTGCAACTGTGTTCTACATCCCATAATTCCAGCTTCCTTCTCTACCTTTAACTCTTCTATTGTCCATCTTCTATTTACATCCCCTCTACACAGCAACAACTAATAACACCTTCTATCAGACTACACCAACAGCATCTGGATTCTTTTATCACCCAATCAGACATTCCTTCCTCTTGTCTACAATTTAAAACAGCCATCATCTTATATTCCACATTTCTAAGAAACACTGACTCTGATCTCCACAGATGCTACCTGACCACAGGCTTGCAGCAATTCCTGCTTTTAAATTATCACACTTTACCGTCCCTGTACAAAATTCAACACAATAACATCAGGTCTTTAATCTTTAATTAAATTTTTACCTTGTAAAAGGGAGAAGTATGCATCTACTGCATTCTTCATCATCTCCATGTTACAATTCACATCTAGAAATAACTCCAGAAGTTTCATCCTTGTGCTTCTCAAGTCACTGAAAGAAAAAGAAATTATTACAAATACAGGAACATAAGAAATCAAGATTCAAGATTCAGGGGAGAATACTTAGGATGGAGATGAGGAGAAACTGTTTTTCCCAGAGAGTGGTGAATCTGTGGAACTCTCTGCCCAGGGAAGCAGTTGAGGCTTCTTCACTAAATATATTTAAGATAAAGTTAGATAGGTTTTTACATAGTAGGGGAATTAAAGGTTATGGGGAAAAGGCAGGTAGATGGAGCTGAGTTTACGGACAGATCAGCCATGATCTTATTGAATGGCGGGGCAGGCTCGATGGGCCGGATGGCCTACTCCTGCTCCTATTTCATATGTTCTTATGTAGACAGCTCTAAATCTGTCCCACCACTCCACGCAGGTTATGCAATCTAACTCTGAACCCCGGATTTTGGTTAAAAGTCAATCTCAGATTTCGAAGTCCCTTGTTCCTGGTAACAACAGATTTATTGAAACAATAGATTTCTTACTATGAATAAGATATTCATTCATATTTACCAACACCAGTGAGTTCAATCACTACGTGTGTACACATTAAAGATGGATTAACTCCATTTATTTTAGGATCCATTTTAGAACATTAGCAAAATTGATGTTGAGAAAACTTGATAACTCTGTTCTACTCCACTTTAGTGGGCAACACTGTTGTGCAGCAGTTAGCATAATGCTTTACAACACCAGCAATCAGGGTTTGATTCTCATCACTATTTAAGGAGTTTGGACTTTCACCCCTGGGTTTCTTCCCACGTCCTTATAGACTAACTGGGTAGGGTCGGTAAGTTGCGAGCATGCTGGAAGTGTTATGACACCTGAGGGCTGTCCCGAGCACATACTTGGGCCTGGGCTGGCTGTTGATGCAAACAACGCATTTCACTGTATGTTTTGATGTACATGTGACAGATAAAGTTCATCTATTGTTAAAATTGTGAATATAAATGATTAACAGAATCTTTGTCAGGGATGGTTTTGTTATTATGTCAAAAGCGGAATTTGACTGAATTAATGCCTATATTTTTTTGTACACAAATTCCCAGATAATCTACTCATGTAAGATATGCTCCACGAACAGCAGAGATACAACCATGTAGTGATTTACATGGTTTCATTAAAATGCATTCAAATTTACAAACGCCAGTTCTCACGTGTAATACTGGGAATACAAATATGGGATTAATCACTGAGGGTAGAATTATTTCAGATGCTTTTGCAGTAAGGAGATGGCAATTAGCCTCAAAGGTTCTGTAACGGAGCCAAGAATTGATAGCACCATCCATCACTGCTCATTACTGTTCTTGAATTCGGTGATTTCCCCGAGGGAACAGCTCACAAGGATGAGAACATGATGTAGCCCTACTGTAATATCTCTCACAGTTGAATATCTGGATAATACTACTGGGGTTCTTATGTAAAGAACTGCCACCAGTACAAATAACACCTAGGGTGGTTTTAAGAAGCCCATGAACCAAGCAGTTTAGAAAAAAATCTACAATGCATGAGGATGTTTATTCAACAACAACTGATACTCTTGCTTGAAGGCAGAGACAATGACAGGAAAGTTACAACACAGCTTACAACAACATCATTCCATCAGTAATGTTCGAATACATCTGCTACAGTTAACAGGATAAGCACCAGAGGACCAAGTAGTGCCTTTGTCCTGGCCCATGAATCAATATTCTCTCAATTTCAGTTTCAGTTTGTTGGATGTACCATGTACTCTGTAAGTTTACATTGGCAGCGTGCTCCCAGCCGCGAGACAGACAAATTAGTTTATAGGAGCTTCTTTCTCTCCGCTATCAGGTTTCTGAATGGAAAAGGAACTGATGCACATCACCTGAGAACTTTTTTTTTTTACTTTGAGTGCTCTTTTTGCATATATTTCTAAGACCATTTATTTTTTGGGTTCAAGAGACAGAGAGAGAGGTATCTGATGAGCAATCGATGTTATGGTTTCTCCGCAACGTGTTTACTTTTTACAAGGACAGTTACAGACACAGAGAAACACATGCTCAGAATCAAGATGGATTCGGTCAATGGAAGACACCAGTGAGTCGGTCACTAGTTTAAACTTTCAGTAGCCCAAAAGGGGTGAGTTGAGATCGACCCTGCGTATTGATAAAGTTTTCTGCAACTAGAACAAGTTTACAGGAAGAGAGGAGAGGAGAGATAGGTTTGAAACAGAAGAAACCTAGTGACAAAGAGGTCACTGTTTGGACTCTCTCCTAAGTAGCCCGTAAGGGTGAGTTTGAGTTCTATTGGAATACGAAGGTGTGACTGTCACGTAGTTAATCCATAGGAGTGGGTTCTCTGGTGAGGGGAGTACCTTTGTGAATACCACTTGTGTGCTACCTTTGTTTGGGTGTGGTAGTTCACTGAAGAAAGGCACCCCTGTGGCAAATCACTGTTGGAGTTATTTCACATGTCGTGGAACTGGATAAGTGGCTATCACATTATATATTTGGGGTAACCTTGTGGAATCTACCGGTGTGTCGACCCTCGCCTGGGTGGTGGTTCCCTTGAAGAGGGAACCCTTTGTAATAAGCTACTGTTGGTGATAATCCATACGTGGATTCCGTTTGAGTATCCTGTGGCCACCACTCGAGATGTCCCATAGCTGAATTCGGGTGTGGTACCTTTTGTGTTGAAAGGATATTCGTTGAAGATCACTGTCGGTGATACTTCGTGTGTGGAGTGGAACAACTTCGGAGATAAAACCTACTACTATTGTTATCTTGTATTGCTGTCATGGAATCTGTGGAATATTGACGTAATTGCCTTCTCACAACATTCGCCTTTTGGATTACAAACATCTCGCATTAATTAACCTGAGCATTGAACTGAACTATCTTACATTCCATCGTAAGACTGTATCCCTTACCACCTAAGCTTGAAGTAGTATGGGTTTTATATTTACACACCTGTATATGCATAAGTTCTGCTAACCTGTTTGATTTATCTGGTTTTATATTACTGTATTGTGTAGTTACTAATAAAAGTAGCATTAGTTAAAAGCAAAACAAGACTCCAGATGTGTTCCATTTCTGTTGGTTCTTTTAACCGGTTACAGGGTAGGTAACACTACAATTACAGTATTTAAAAGGCTTCTCGAAAGGAAAGTCGAAGGATGGGATGTAATACTGTCAAATGGGATTAGCAAAGGTAAAGCTATTTGTGTACTGTATAACTCCACAACAATGCTTTGGGAACATGATTAGCACTTCTCTTTTATTGTTATCAAATCACAGCATAACACCATAACTAGACTGTGGCAATCCATTACCACCATCTGAAGCCAATTACAGAATCA
The DNA here is from genome assembly GCF_030028105.1 of Mobula birostris. Taxonomy (NCBI): domain Eukaryota; kingdom Metazoa; phylum Chordata; class Chondrichthyes; order Myliobatiformes; family Myliobatidae; genus Mobula; species Mobula birostris. The sequence goes on from NC_092371.1 coordinate 132,055,043, forward strand.
CTAAGATGTGACCAACATTTTGTGAGTGGAACATTTCAAAATGCAATTTGTAATCTGATCAAAATTCGTTCACTCACAAACTGTATATTCCCTTCCATTCTGCAGATAACGTAATAGAGAGGACACGTTAGGCGACGTCAGATATACCACAAACATGGCCACCTGTAATGATAGAAACAAATCTGACTGCAGTTACAAGAGGGAGCTTCTTGATATGTGCCACAGGGCAAGATTATCAGAGCCCTCTTTGAAAAGTCGCCTCAGTTGCCAAAGACTGCTCACCTAGTCAGTGTGGACTACATCACACAGGTCCGTGTCAGTCTGGAAATCAAGGCACGAAGGCCAAACGCATGGTTAACATGTGAAGTTGTCTGAGAGTCTGGGTACAAGGGGTGGAGGCCTGGGGTTGGCCTGCCCTGGAGTTGGAGGCTTGGCTGGGTGTGACTGGGTAGGTGGGAGGGATGGGAGGGGGCTTGTTTTGCTGATATTGCTGCTTGTAGTGTGTGGGAAACTGTTCCCGTGCTAATATTGGCAGCAGAATGTGTGGTGACACTCGCAGGCTGCCCCTGAACATCCCTGGGTGTGCTGGTTGTTAATGGACCTGACGCATTTCACTGTACGTTTCAATGTACAATGTGATAAATACATCTGAATCAACCTGGAAGCACAATAGACACAACCTTCAATCCATGACATCCCTGAGAAAGGTAGGGTGTGCCATCAACAACTGCCTCTCAAAGTCCAACACTCCGTCCCTGTCATGAGAGGCAGAAATGGGTAAAGCAAGGCAACCAGGCTCTGGTGAAGCGGTATAGGCTAAGCCCCTGTACAGTGGGTACGATGGATTACAGAAACATTGATGAACTCCAACCATACTATCAGCTTTGATGATCTCTCATCTCCATCATCCAAGGCCTATGTTTCACTGGGAGCTAGGGCCCAAGAAGATGACACCCATGAACAACTATACATGTCATTTTAAAACTCACTAATTCCCTTGATTCCTTAGTACAGGAGGGCAAGTAAAGAACCCTTTCCAAATATGCCCAACTGTAGAAAATTGTCTCAATCTTATGTTTGTATCTTGATGGCATTCAAGCAATAACTAAGAGGTTCACAATGGAAGTGCAGACCAGTGTTAAACAAGACTGTGTCACCGCCCTGACATTTGAAGAAAATAACTTTCATTGTGGCAGTGCTGCACTCACATCCAACAAGCTTCTCTCGGAGTGAAACTAATGGGAAAGTGTTAAAATCACCTCTACTCCAGATCGAAAGTCACCCAACTTTCATCAATCTGTAGCATCTAGACATTAATTTATATTCATACTCGGAAATTAATCTCCAAGTCATCAACTCATTCGCCAAACAAACCTCACATTTTTTGTCCACAAAATGAAAGTATTTTACCAATATGCCCCAGCTATATACAACAATGGTCCACAATGAGCCCCAGGAAACTGTGGATCATTCCCAATAGGAGCCACCTCTCACCATAGCCTTCAGTTAACCAGCACAGATGAGGGAGAGGCTGCTTGAAGATTCTGACTTCAAGACTGACACAAAACTCACTCAGGCAGCAATGAACCAAGTCCTACAATAACATATTAAGTAAAGAGGAGACATAGGCGACTGCAGCTTTTGGAATTTAGAGCAACAAACTGTTGGAAGAACTCAACAGGTCAAGAAGCATTTTGGGAGGAAAAAAAGTTGTTACATTTCCTGTCAAACCTCTACATCAGGTTCAGTAACAATAAACTGCTGAGGGAGGGATAGTTTCTCTTCTCAAAGGTATTTTTCTCCGTTATACCTACACTGCATCTTTTCTGTAACTACATTACCTTTTGTTTCCTTTTCACTACCCAAAACGTACATTTGTATGAAAAGATCTGTATTGATGGCATACAAAAAGCTTTACACTGTACCTTAATACATGTGACAATAATAAACTATATGATTAAACAGTGGGTCAGACAGCATCTATGGAGGTACATGAATACTGTCAGAGGCTTGGAACTTTACAACATAGGAAACAGACCCAATTCATTCATACCAACCAAGGTGCCTAATTGCATAAATCCCATTTGCCCGCATCCCATTTGACTCACATCTCTATAAACCTTTCCTATCGACATTTCTGCCCCCAGCAACCTCGTAAATGTCATAAATGCACTGGTCTTTAACACTTCCTCTACTTACTCATTCAATGTATGCACCAACTTCTCTGTGGAAAGATGTCCCTCAGGTTCTTTTTGAGCCTTTCCCCTCTCAATTTAAACCAATGGATTGTATTTTAGGCTCCCCTATTCTGAAGAAAGAGAGACCCTCGGGATCAATAAAGTATGACTATGACTATCAACTTACCTCACGTTTAATAAACCTCTGAGGTCACCCTAGATTCCAGTATCTGCAGTCTCATACGAGACTGAACACTGACCTTTGTTGAGGTGGGACAAACCTAGCCGGCTGGGGAAACCCTTGCGAATTTAAAGGGCCTAACTGAATTCAGAGACACCATGTTAATTTTTTTCTCATCACGATTCCAAACCTTACTTGCATATCTTGGCCGCCGCGTTGTTAGTCGCCACTCCGTAGAAGTTGAAGGAAACCGGGGCCGTGGCCTTCAAGGGATTGCGATGAAACCAGTGGGTCATTGTAGCGTTGCAATAGCTTGCCCAAAATCAACCACCACAAAACAGACCGCCCACCCCCGACCCGGCAGGAAGCTCCGTACGCAACTCCGCAGCGCGCTGGCGTCATCCGCCGCTCCAGACGTCACAGCTCATTGGCCAATGACCGAACACCCCCTTGCGTCTTTCAGCGTTTCTGTCTCTCTTTTGTTTCCCTTTAGTTGCAGGTAGATGCACTGTTTACTCCTTTACTGTAAAATAAAATAATCATGATGAACCACTGCCGTGCTCTGCCCAGGTCCCTCCGTTTCGCCTGACGTCATTCAGCAGTCTGTTTTCTCATTGGCTAGTTGATCCGTCCCGCCGGACGCTCGCCAGCTCGTAGTTCGAGTTGTTTACAGTTACCTCACCTCAACCATCGCGTCACCTGCCGCCTCAACCTAACTTGTAAGTGCGCGGTTAGAACGTCGGCGAAGGGGCGGGAGTGAATAGTGATGGACTACCGACCAAACCATCAGATTTGCAAAAGGCCAATACGTGCGGGCTGAGGGTCCAATAGGACCGGCGCACAGTGGAGCGGGCGGGGAAGAGGGCGGGACTTATAGCTATCAGACTAGGTTGGCTTTGGATCGGCTTCCACACACGGCTCAGATGGGCTTGGTCACTGGCTGGGTTTGGTACTGGTTGGAGTCTGTGACTTGACAATGTTACGTTGGGACTAGTTTATAACCCGAGCCCAGATGTTAACCCGATATCGTTTGGGACCATAATATTTGTGCATTATTTTAAAATGACTGATATTAATAAAATGATTCAAAAATGGCACGCAAGTTTCAAAAAGGGTACAGACTTCGATTCCTGGGGACAGTTAGTGGAAGCTATCGACGAGTACCAAATGTGAGTTACGACTAATCCTGTTCAATTAACCGTTTGAGCTATTATTGACCTAACTCTTCTGAGAAAAAAATACATTTCTTGAAATGTAGAATTGAGTTGGAACTTCTTAACAGAAAATGCCGAAGATCATTCCAGTGTTTGAATTTGGAAGAAGCAGAGCCATGTTCAGTTTATTCTGCATCCACACCCTCTTTTGTTATGGGTGGAGACAGTAGAATCTGTTGATGCTCGCTTAGTTTTGAAAGAAAATAGTTGTATTTTTTGTTTGTTTGGAATAAAGTTTACATTTATTTATTTGTTTTGAAGATCTGCTTTCACATCAGTTTCTTTATCCTGGACGAAGGTCTTACATGGATTTACCTACAAATGAATTCTACAGTTAAACGTGGCTGTAGATTAGCTATATGCCAGGTTGTTTGGAAAATGCAGCGCCATCTGTATTAGATCTATAAAACTGGGAAGATACTGACAATAATTTGTGGTTTTGGTATGCTTATGCAATGTTCACTTTATATATCGCTCCCTTAATAGTTACCTAACATGTTTCTTTAGGTTCTCCTTGTTTATATGCCGTATGTAAGACTAGCTCTTTCTTTCTCACTATATGAAAAGTTGAAATGCTATCTAGTTCCAAATTATTTATTTGGGGCAATTTGGACTGAAGTGGTTTCTGACCTTAATGGTGATAGAGGGTGTTTCTGCTTTTCGTCCCCACTCTGGTAATTCGCAACTAGATTTGTGGAATTTGTAGTTTGGGTTACTGTGGGTGAGGTAGTGTATTTGATGCTTACAGCTTGGGATGTGTGGAGATGTAATCTTCAGAGATGTTCAGTGGGGTCTGGAAGTGAGTACCAAAACTGGATTATCATTTGAGATTATGAACTGTTCCAGAATTTTTTAAAAATCTGAATTTGTGCTGGGAAAACAATGTTAGATTTAATGTTGCTTTATATTATGCAAATACATGCAGTGATGATGCAGTATATAGACTTGTGTTTCAGCAGAAGTGATGGGATTATTTATTTATTAGTAAACTTTCGAAGTTTAGATTCAGAAAGTTCATATAAAAAAAGTAGCAGTTACTCTTGTGGCCAGTATCTTTGTAACGTGTTTCCAGTATATATTGGCTGGTCTGTAAGGTATTTTCCTCAAAACAGGAAATGGGTGTGCAACCTCTTTTTACAGGAAGGTTTTGTAGTGGACTATTCCTGGAAATGTCCTCTCTGCCACATCTTTCCCTAATTGGTAAATATAGATGAATCCCAAGATGGACAGGACAGGGCTGAATAGTATTTAGGATTAATAATTGTGGAAACAGGAGTAGAATTATACTTTGCCAATTTGACTACTGAAATAATTGACACCTTGCTTGGGGTTCTAATCCTCCACAATTATGGAGTACTAAATCTACAGCAGCATTCTATCATTACCCTGACTGATGTTGGCTAACTCCATTCAGATCAACAGCAGAATCTGAGCCAAGTGCCTAAAGAGCCATTTCATAACTCTTTATAAATATGGATTCCACTGAGAAATAAAGACTCTGAAAGATATTGAAGATAGCATTAGGTTGAAAGAAAAAGCTTTTAACATTCAGAAGATTAGTGGTAAACCAGAATATTGGTAGCTTTTTAAAAAAATAAGCTTAAGTGAGTTTTGTATCAAATTACAGTAGAAATATAAAGGGGGAGAGAGATGGACAAAAACATTTTAAAACTGAGATGAGAAGGGATTTCTTCAGCCAGAGGGTGGTGAATTTGTTGCTGTGGAAGGCTGTGGTGGCCAAGTCATTTGGTATATTTAGAAATAGATGTTTTTTTGATTTGTTAGGGGGTGGGGTTAAGGGTTACAGAGAAAGGCAGGAGAATGGGGTTAAAAATTAGCCATGATTGAATGATGGGACAGACTGGATGAGCTGAATAGGTTAATTCTGCTCCTATCTAGTGGACTTGGGAGCAGATGTAGGCTACTCAGCCTGTCAAGGCTGCCCTCCATTCAATATAATCATGGCCAGTTTGTCTTGGGCCTCATTCCCTCTTCTCTGTCAGTTCCTATCATCTTTTAAGAAAAACATTCAGTATTTCTACTTTAAATGCATCTAATGATCTATCTTCCATAACTATCCAGAGTAGAGAATTCCATGGATTTGCCACCTCTGTGAAAGGCCCGCTTTAAATAAATAACCTCTAATCTTGTAAGTATGTACTCTCATTTGAGCCTGTCAGACCTTTTAAGGATTTTATATGTTTCAATAGGATCAGTCTTCTAAACTCCAAAAAATAAAGCTTTATTATCTTTAGCTGCTCGTGATTGGAGAACTGTCTCGACATGAGACTTAACCTACGAAGCAGAGAGTCAAGCTAAAAGGGTCATTTTTGGGTTGATGATCTATTGAAGGGATTTCTTAACTATCTTCAATCTATGTTAAAGACTTGAATGAAGGGAACAAGGGTTTTGCAACTAAAGTTGGTGGGAAAATGGATAATGAGAGAGGGATAGAAGTTAAATTAGCGAAGGGATAGAAAACATTGGTACATGAAGAACAATGTAGGGAAATGTGAAGTTACACACTTAGGGAGTACGAATAGAAAAGCAGATGGTCTTTTAAATTTAGAGGGACTGCAGGATATTCAATCAAGGAGCATTCAGTGTTTACATACACAAAGCATGGACAGGCAATAATTAGATAGGCAAATAGAATGGTGTATTAAAGTGGAGAGCTCTTGCTAGAACTACAAGGTCTTACTGACACCATGCAAGAACTATGCTGATCAGTTCTGGTTTTCTTCCTTTTAAGGGGAGATGTTCTTACTTTGGAGATGGTTGGAGAAGGCTCACTAGGTTCATAGAAGACAAAAGAGACTATACCTTTTCGAATCTGGAACAAAAAGCAGATCTCAGCAGGTCACTAGGTCTGTTCCTGGGATGGAGGGGTAAATGTACAAAGGAGGATTGAGTAGGTTAGGCCCATAGTCACTGCATTACAGAGGAAAGAGTAATGATCTTATTTACATAGGGGACTTGACAAGGTGGATGTGTAGCCTCACAGGGAATTTAAAATCAGGGGAGATAGTCTCATAATTGAAGAACACTTGTTTAAGGGGGAGGTAAGGATGAATTTCTTCTCGCTGATCAGTAATCTGGGGAAACTGTCTCAGATTTGTATCAATAAATATATGCAAAGATTAATTTTATTATTAAAGTGTGTAACTCTGAAATTCTTTTTCTCCAAATAGCCACGAAATCAGAGGAAAAAAAAGCAAAGAAAGCCAGCATGATCATCAACTCCCAATTCTCTCCTTCCCGCACAAAATCAGACAAAAACAGAACAAGCACATCAATCTCCAAATCCCTCTCACCAGCACACAAACAAAAGGAGAAAGATTGGGTGAAAAACACAGAATATAAAAAACTAAAAGACTGTCCAAGTCTTATAGTCAGGGTCCATATCCAAAATGCAGAAAGCCAGTACTCAGTCCCAGTGGCAAGGTGAGGGGACTGGGCAGGAAAGTGGAGCTGAGGCCAAGATTAGGTTGACTGTGATCTTATTGAATGAGTGGTGCAGGAGGCTCAAGCTGCCATTTCCTCTTTATCATTTTGTTCTCAAGACATGCTATTTGTTAATTAAAACTGCCAACTCCAAGGAGTATGCTTTTTTCAGACATTTGTGGAATGAGAACGAATTGCTTGAACAAGCACACTTTATGCCTAATCTTTCAGCTGTGTTATAGTATTAGCAGCATTCTACCCTCGGTGAGATATTCTTTCAGCTAAACAACCTGAGATTTATTGTAGAGTATTGTACTTTTTCTCTGTACTTTTCACTGAAGCACAATGCTCGGTTTGAGTTGAGAATGCCATCCAAGCTTCTGCTAACGTTTCTGAGCTGATGGGAATAATTATCGAGTTTAATGTTCAGTACGCCATATACATGTATTTTTCCGTTTATGAGAATTGTTCTGTTCATGGTTTGTCACATCAAATTTTTAAGAGATAACCATTTTATAAAAATCATGTTCACACAGATTAGCCAGGCATTTGCAGAAGGAAGTGCAGTCAACGGCCAGTTCTTCTGAACTCTCAGAGGATCAAAAGGTAAGTAGTGTAGCATCACAAGGACCACTAATGTTACCTGGTATTCCATGTCTTGGTGCTTTCTGCTTTCAGTATTTTGGCAAAACAGATCAGATGTTCCTTCTGCATTGTGATTGCAATGATCACAAGTAAAGATTTTTGGCATTTGTCCATACAGAAGTGTAAAGGAGAACGGAATAATAGTTATTCCAAATCAGATGCTGCATATAAAAATATAAGTGTAGAGAATGCAATAAATAGAAGTACATGAAATTAGCTTGTATTCTGATCGTATGTCTAAGAGCTCTGCTTCAAAATACACAACAATGACTTAATTATTTTACTTCAAAAATTACCCTCCAAAGACAGAGGTTTTGCAAGAGTGTGGAATGCTTATATACTGTCTGGCTCTGTATCTCACTGTGCTGTGTGGGAATCCATAACAGGCTCATTAGTGTATATTCCTTGATATTTCATTAATTAGCTGCCTGAGGTTTAGTTAAGGTTTATGTTTGTTTGAATATCTTGCTTTGTGTAAGAAGAAAACTCTGCTTTTAATTTGCAATTTCCCTTTTCATTTCATTTTTGTCCTTCTCATGCTTGCAGTCTTCATGTGCTGACTTCCACCTTTACTTTACTTTATTGTCGCCAAACAATTGATACTAGAGCGTACAGTCATCACAGTGATATTTTATTCTGCGCTTCGTGCTCCCTGGATTACAAGTCGATAGTAAATATTAAAAATTTAAATTATAAATCATAAATAGAAAGTAAAGGGAAAGTAAGGTAAACCTTGGCAAAATTCTAGAGTTGCTAGCATCCCTTGAATACTAAACCCAAGTAGCATTTCTTCATGCAAGTCTATTTGCTTCTTTCAGCTATTTGTGAGGGCTCTGTGTATTTTGTTTTATTAGTCATTCATGGCAAGACAAGAATCTTCTGCCTATCCCTACTCAAACTTGAGAAGATGATGGTGAGCTAGGCCTGACTGTAGTTTGAGTGAGGCGGTCCGTCTGTCAGGGTCAACCATGGATGTTGTGTCCTGACTATCTAGATATGCAAGCCTGGGCAATACGATATTGAGAGCAAGCTATTGCCCATGCAGCAAGCTTCCCCCTCTCCACGCATCTCATGAACCCAAAGGAACGGCAGAGGCCGATACGGTTTGGTATCAGCCGTATCACGAGGTTGCCAGTCAGCATTGAACTCAAGATAAGACTGTCTTAGGGACTCCAGCTCTGGATTTTGCCTTCTGGGTTTACTCCCAAAGCATTTCCCATGAGTGGGTATAGTCGCAGGACAGCAGAGGTTTGAGACGAAATTTTTCCTTCTGCTGGATGAGCTACCAACCATGACTGACGAGCCCCGTCTACCTGGTTTATGGCACCAGTAATGTGCCTTTGCTCCTTCTCCTGTCAGTAGAAACTGTTCCGCAGGGCTTAGTAGCTAAGCCATACGTGAAGGCCAGGAGCTGAACTTGGTTGTTAGAGGGTATTTGAGGCATACGCCATTGGGAACATTTAATAGGTAGTGGGAGCTTGTCCCTGTAATATATGAATCTATTTCTTTTAGAGCAATGACACCCCTCCCCTTAGCACTACATATTGATCTGTCATCTGTGCATGCGCTGTTTGTGCAGGCACATTGCTGTCTCTCTCACACTTGCTGCACTGTGAATACAGCAGTTAAAACCATCCCCTGCATGTGTGCTTTTATTTAATTGCTATGTAGTTGTGTACAGACACAACAAATTGGTGACTAGTATGAACCTGAATGTCAGATAACTGCACTGAAAGTTATGGGACAAAACAGTGAGGGTTAAAGTGCAAGAGAAAGCAGAAGGATGCGTGAGTAATAGTGAAAAATGCGCTGAATTTAAACTGGAAATAACGGGGTGATGGCTTCAGTCGGGAAAGTTGACAAATTTGATAGCACTGGGAGTTGTATGTTGAGAGGGTTGAACTGTATTGTAATGCAAACTATCTGGAGGAGCAAAAGAAAGCCCCTACACATCTTAGCGTAATGGGCCCAAGAACAAACAGCCTGTTTGTGACTTAGTAACTGCTGCAAAGTCAGCAAGCAGGACATTTGATGAAATTGTTACAATTTTACAAAATCACTTGAGCCCTAAACCGCTGGTTATAGCTGAGAGGTTTAAATTTTACAAAAAGGACCAGTCAAAAAATGAAAGCATTTCTGAATAGATTACAGAATTCTGTCAGCTTTCCCAGTACTGTGACTTTAAAGATGGACTTAATGATGCATTAAGGGACAGGCTTGTATGTGGCATGCATAGTCAAAGCACTCAAAAGTGGCTACTATCTGAAAGAGACCTAACCTTAGAATGGGCATTGACCATTGCAATATTGCTAGAGACTGCAGTAGAGGATGTAGTAGAACTACAGAAAAGGAAGTTAGAATGTGAAATGCACAAAATGCCCCTGGATGCAAAAAGCCAAAAATTTATTTATGTGGCAAATGCTCCTATGATGCAAATGACTGTTGGTTCAAAGAAAAAGTCTGCAGAAAATGTCACAGAGAGAATGTGCAAGGCAGACAAAAAGCACAACTGAGTGAAAATTCTCCAACAAAAAACTAAGCAAATGCATATAGAGTTACCAAATGTAAAACAGAATCGGACAACATTGAGTCTGACAAAGATGAACTGTCATGCATAGAACTGAACAGTATAAGGATAGAAGAAGATCACAAAATCATCTGGGTCACATAGATGTGTCTGGTGTAAAACTGCCCATAATTCCAGAAGCTGACTACAACAGACTGTTTTCTGAGATACCATTAGAGAAGACCTCAGTGATGTTAAGGAGTTACACAGGTGAAGAAGTGTCTGCCAGAGGCAAATTGAAAGTAAATGTGACCTATGGAGGCCAAATACAACAGTTAAAGCTTCATGTATTGAAAAGTGGAGGGTCAGCACTTCTCGGATGTGAATGGTTGAGAAAAATCCAACTAGATTGGCACTCAATTAAAGCTCTCAGTGTGACATCAACAGGCAACAGCAGCCCAAATGGTAGCTCTAACCAGAGACTAGCACAGCTGCTTAATGCTAATGAGAAGCGGGTTGGTCAACTCAAAAGGCATGAAGGCCAGAATTGAATTGGATGAAACAGCAACACCAAAATTCCATAAAGCACGTCCAGTGCCTTACCCACTATGTCCTTAAGTGGATGCTGAAGTGTAGAGCTTAGAGGCGTCTGGAATTTTCTCAGGGTTGAATAAAGCGACTGGTCCATGCCCATTGTCCCGATGATCAAGAAAGAGAAGGCTAGAGCCGTATGCATATGTGGTGATTTTAAGGTGAGCATCAACCTGGTGTTGCATACTGTGCAGTATCCCCTGCCATGAATAGAAGACATTTTCCCATCTTTGGTAGGCGGAGAGAGATTTTCAAAGATTGACTTGTCACAAGCTTTTCAGCAAATGGAGATTAAGGAGTCAAGCAGGAAGTTCCTCCCAGTCAACACTCACAAGGGACTGTTCCAGTATAATCGTCTTATCTTCGGCATCGCATCAGCTCCAGCAATTAGGCAAAGAGCAGTGGACCAGATGCTACAAGATAACTCATGAACACAATGTTACCTTGATGACATCATCGTGACTGGCAAAAATGATGAAGAGCACCTCCAGAACCTTGGTAAAGTGCTTACCAGGCTGAGTGAGCATAGTCCGTGTGCAAAGAGAGAGAAGTGTGAATTTTTCAAGAATGAAATCTCATATTGTGGGCATGTCATTGACAGGCATAGCTTACATAAGTCGCAAGAGAAGACTGAAGCAGTGCTACAGGCACTCAAGCTGTCACAACTCAGGTCATACGTGGGTCTTGTAAACTACTATCACTGGTTTCTCCCAAACATTGCTACAGTGCTGCACCCATTGAACACACTGTTACAGACTGGAACAAAGTAGGAGTGGTCAGAAGGATGCGAAAAAGCATTCAAGGAAACAAAGAGATTAATAACATCCGATGAACTGCTCACCCACTATGACCCATCCCTGCCCAACAAACTGGTGTGCAATGCATCCCCTTATGGCATTGGAGCCATTTTGTCACACATTATGAAAGATGGATCTGAATCCCCAATTGCATCTGCCTCAAGATCACTGATGAGCACAGAATGCAACTACGTACAGATTAACCAAGAGGCACTTAGTCTAGTGTGGGGAATAAAGAAATTTCACCACTACCCTACAGAGAAAGGTTTACTTTAGTGACAGATCACCAGCTCCTTGTGTCCATTTTCAATCTCAGGAAGGGAACCCCAGTGATGACTGCTATCCGGTTATAACGTTGGGCACTATCCTGGGAGCCTACTCTTATGACATAGAATCCAAGAGTACCAAACAAAACAGCAACACTGAGTTGTCACATCTTCCATAATTGGCAACTGAAGAAGAAAAGTCTTCATACTGTGACCCAGCAGTAGTGTCCAACACTGCATTGGTTGTCCAGTTGCCGGTAACAAATTCCAAAATACAAAGATAAATGAGGAGTGACCTGAAATTGTCAAAAGTCTATGAAATCACCATGCAAGGTTGGCCAGCTCATGGTAACCCTATTTCCAGATCTCTGAGCGAGGTGAGACCAACTGTCGCTATGTCAAAGAACACTAATGTGTGGATACCTTGTGGTTCCCTCTAAACTGTGCACTAGAGTGTTAAAAAAATCTGCATGGAGGAAACCTGGGTACAGTCAAGATGAAGAGTCTCACCCGGATCTAGGTGTGATGCTTAGGGATAGACAAACAGATTGAAGTCTTGGCCAAAAGCAGTTCAGGATGCCAAAAAGTTCAAAATGCATCCTTACAGGCACTTTTACACCCAAGGGAGTGACCGTTGTCACCGTGACAGAGTATGTATTGACTTTGCTGGGCATTCATGGACTCCATGTTTCTGATTGCTGTTTCAAAATGGCCGGAGTTTATGCCAATTAAGTCAACCACCTTAGCGAAGACTAACTCCATTCTGAGGACTACCTTTGCCAGAAGTGACTCACCAGACCAAATTGTGAGTGACAACGGACCACAATACATGTCAGAAGAATTCCGACTGTTCATGAAGAAAAAATGGCATCAGACATTTCAAGTTGACTCCTCACTACCCAGCAATGAATGGGTTAGCTGAAAGGTTTATCCAGACCTTCACGAAGTCCATTAAGTGATGGACAAGGAGGACATTTCTCTACAGCACAAGGTGGACAACTTCCTTTTTGTGTATTGGAACTCTGATGACAAATCAAGCACTTGCAATGCTGTTCATGAGCAGGAATATGCGATCTCATGTAGACCTCCTGAAAGCAAACCTGCAGAGGGAAATGCTGAATAAATAATTAATCCAGTTGCCAAGCGAAGCAGCAAGGAGATTCGAGATTGGACAGGAAGTCCAAGTGCGTTATCACCGAGCACACAGGTGGGCACCTGGTAGGATAGCTACAAGAACTGAACCACTGACATACACAGTGAATGTCGGAGATCAGACATGGGGTCATCATGTGGACCAGATACTGGATGCTCAACTGAAGAGCACACCTGAGTTGATTGCATCCAACAAGACGGACACATTGCAGTCATCGTAACACCAGAAACTGAGAACGTTGTCTTAGACAGGACACCTACCAAACTGATGCCACTCCACAGCTCCTGAGGCGCTATCCTGAAAGGAGCAGAGTGCCACCAGAAAGACTGAACCTTTAGAACTGTGAAGTTAGTTATGGACTGTTATTTTGAAAGCATGTTTATTAGGAATAGGGGTTTATGAAAGGGAAATTGAGTATTTTTATATATATATACAATTTTGTGGTGCATTAATCTAAAGGGGCAGGGAGTGTAATGTATGGATCTATTTCTTTTAGAGCAATGAGCCCCCCTGCCCCTTAGCACTACGTATTGATCCATTGTCTGCACATGTGCATTGCTCTGTCTCTCTCGTTGCAATGTTAATAAACTAGTTAAAGCCGTCTCCTGCGTGTGTGCTTTTATTTAACATATACATGTAGTTGTGCACTAACACAACAGTACCCATTACCACCCCTGGCTATAACAACCTTAAGACTGTAATTTACATACTACCAAAGACATGTGAAGATAGCACTTGATGTATTGAGTGCGATGATTAACAACAAGAAACAACCTATCTATCCTGACGCCATTCACATCCTTGCCAGGAACTTCAGTCAGGCTAGCTTAAGAACTCTCTGCTTAACTGCCACCAGCACATCACCTGCAGTACTAGACACCCCAACATCCTTCCAGGTGAGGCGACACTTCACCTGTGAGTTGGCTGGTGTGATAAACTGCGTCCGGTGCTCCTGGTGCGGCCTTCTGTATATTCGCGAGACCTGACACAGGCTGGGAGACCGTTTCGCTAAATACCTACGCTCTGTCTGCCAGAGAAAGCAGGATCTCCCAGTGGCCACACATTTTAATTCTATGTCCTATTCCCATTCTGATATGTCTATCCACGACCTCCTTTACTGTCAAGATGAAGCCACACTCAGGTTGGAGGAACAACATCTGATGTTCCGTCTGGGTAGCCTTCAATGTGATGGCATGAACATTGACTTCTCTAACTTCTGTTAATGCCCCTCCTCCCCTTTGTACCCCATCCCTTATTTATTTATTTCCCCTTTTTTTTCTCTCTCTCTCTTTTTTCTCCCTTTGTCCCTCTCACTATAACTCCTTGCCTGCTCTCCATCCTCTGGGCTCCCCTCCCCCTTTCTTTCTCCCTAGGCTTCCCGTCCCCTGGTCCTCTCCCTTCTCCCAGACTTTTATCCCTTTTGCCAATCAACTGTCCAGCTCTTAGCTCCATCCATCCCTCTCCTGTCTTCTCCTATCATTTCGGATCTCCCCCTCCCACTTTCAAATCTCTTACTATCTCTTCTTTCAGTTAGTCCTGACGAAAGGTCTTGGCCCAAAACTTTGACTGTGCTTCTTCCTATAGATGCTGCCTGGCTTGCTGCGTTCACCAGCATTTTTTGTGTATGATACTTGACCACTGCTACTTTACCATCAAGAATGCCTACTGTTCCATCCTTTGACTGCATTTTGGGAAATCTGACTATCTGACCTCTGACCTATATATAGGCAGAGACTGAAGAACAAGGTACCAGAGGTAAAGACAGCAAAGAAATGGTCACTGGAGGCAAAGGAGCAGCTATGGGACTGTTTCAGATTGGTGGACTGGGCCACGTTCAAGCATTCATCAGAGGACCTGAATGAATACACTATGGTTGTCACGGACACACATGGATGAGTGTCTCCCCACAGGATCATTCAGAGTATTCCCCATAAATATACTTCTGATGAAATTTGCTGAGGGTTAGATTGGTGGTATTTAGGACTTGCAATCCAAGAAAGTACAAGAGGTCCAGGTATGAACTCCAGAAGGTCATCTCACATGCAATGTGGCAATTTCAAACTGCGTCTGGATCTCAGAGGGATAATCAACATCCGTGGCAGGGCTTGAATGCCTTCGTCTCCTATAAAGCAAAACCAAGCAACATAAATGGCATTGAGGTTTTGCTCCTAGATGAGCTTGGTGTCTTTTATGCTTGATTTGACTGACAGGAGATGGAGGCACTTCCATGAACCCCAACAGCCTCTGACGGCCCTTTGATCTCAGTCTCTGAAGTCAACTTAAGAGCATTCTTCAAGAGGGTGAATCCACATCTGACCCAGAGAGGTTGCCTAGCCAAGTACTGAAAAGCTGTGCTAACCAACTGCCTAAAATGGTTATGAACATCTTGAACCTTCCGCTTCAGCAATCGAAAGTACCCACCTGCTTCAAGCTGGCATCAGTTATACCAGTGCACAAGGAGAATGTGGTAACCTGCCTCAATATCTATTATCCAGTAGCACTTGCATCTACTATGATGAAGTGTTTTGGGAAGTCATAAAGCACAGCAACTCCTGCCTGAGGAATGACCTGGATCCACTCCAGTTAACCAACCGTCACAACAGGTTAACAGCAGATGCCATTTCATTGAGTCTTCACTCAGCTCTGGAACACTAGGAGAAAGAATATGCATACATCAGGATGCTCTTCAATGACTACAGCTTTGCATCCAACATTATCTTCCTCTCAACTCATCACTATGCATCAGACCCTGGCCTTGATACTTCCCTGTGCTATTGGATATTTGATTCCCTTACTGGCAGACCCTGGTTTGTCTGAATCAGAATCTCCTCCACACTTGCCATCAGCACAGATGCCCCACAAGGCCGTGTGGTTAGTTCCCTGCTCTACTCACTTCATACCTATGATTGTGTGCTAAGTACAACTCTGATGCTATATTTAAGTTTCCTGGCGTCACCACTGTTGTTGGGCAAGTCAAAGGTGGTGATAAATTGGCATATAGGAGGGAGAATGAAAATCTGGCTGAGTGGTGCCACAACAACCTTTCACTTTTGTCAGCAAAACCAGCGGTCCCCAACTACCGGGCCGCAAAGCATGTGCTACCGGGCCGTGAGGAAACGATATGATTTGGCGATAGGAGTCAGCTGCACCTTTCCTCATTCCCTGTCACGCACTGTTGAGCTTGAACGCACGCGAGCTCATTACCCGCGCATCATCCATGTCAGTGCGGGAAGGAGATCAACTCCTCGAGCTTGCAAATGACGGCGGGCTGGAAAGTATGTTTGACATAATATCTCTGCTGGCATTCTGGATCAAAGTCAATTTTGAATATCCTGAGATAGCCACGAAAGCACTGAAAACATTGCTTCCATTTCCAACGTATCTGCAATGAATGCAACGAAAACTAAATTGCGGAATAGACTGGACATAAGGAACCCCGTTCGAGTATCGCTGTCTCCCATCACCCCTCGATGGGACCGTCTTGTTGCAGGAAAACAAGCCCAGGGCTCCCACTGATTCAGCGATATTGGTCTGTTGCAATGATTTTATATGTTCATACGGGGAAAATATTGCTGTGTGTTTAATTTCCAAACGTTACTTAAAATGTTACGACTCTATTGACTTACTTATATAACCATAGAACAATTACAGCACGGAAACAGGCAATCTCTGCCCTTCTAGTCTGTGCCGAATGCTACTCTCACCTAGTCCCACCGACCTGCACTCAGCCCATAACTCTCCATTCCTTTCCTGTCCATATACCTATCCAATTTTTCTTTAAATGATAATATTGAACCTGCCTCAACCACTTCTAATGGAAGTTCGTTCAACTCTTACTTCAAGCTCCCCTGTCCTCCCCTGATAATTGACTTATCACTATATCATGCGAGGAAAATATGTGCTGTGTGTTTAATATTAAATTCATTAGATAAACCCTTTTAGAAACGAAATTGAGTGTATTAGCAATTTATTACCTATATTCCGGTAGTGATTAACACCCCCCCCCCCGCCCCCCGACAGAATTGCCAAAAACGATTTGTAGAGAAAATTCAACATGTTACATGTACGGGCATGCGCACTGGTGACCGCGCATGGCCTCATGGTCATTGTAGTCTTTCTCAGGGTAAACCCAAGGTACTTGACTGCTACTCTTGTCCGTCGGCAGCCCTACCCCCCCCCCCCCCCCGGGTTGGCCGGTCTGCAAGAATATTGTCAATATTAAACTGGTCTGCAGTGCAAAAAAAGGTTGGGGACGCCTGAGCAAAACCAAGGAGCTAATTATCCACTGCTGGGGAAGAAACCGGAGATGTGAGGCAGTCCTCATTAAGGAATTGGAAGTGGAGAATGTCAATAACTTTAAGGTCTTTGGTGTTAACATAATAGAGGATCTGTCCTCGGACCAGCTATTAAGTGTCATCACAAAAAAGGTATGACAGTGCATCCACTTTCTGTGTATCTACTAAGTTTGCATGGATTTGGCATATCACCAAAAACTTCTTTAAAATTAATTTTTTTATGCATTTCTGCAATACAGCAACAAAAAAAACCATTAATGAAATGGAGATTTATACAGTGTGAAACAAACATGTCCAATATATATAATTCATAACAATAAGGAAAAAGCACCCAAAATAAATTCATGTAAAATTAGTGTCCTCCCCATCCTCCTACTATAAAACCCCAGGCCAACCATTTCTATGTATAAAAGAAAACTTAATTGGAGCATTCAACCCCACAGAGCTGTAAGTAAGTAAATAAATATACATATATGTATGTGTGTGTATGTATGTGTGTGTGTATGTGTATATATATATATATATATACATACACACATAATGCCGCCTACCAAAACTATAATATAATTCACAATAAAAAACCGTAAAACTTACAGGGAAAAAAAGCTGAAAAGTAAGGGATTGTAGTACAAAAAAAAGGATAAACTTAATCTGAAGAGGAGTTAAAAGTATTCAAGAAAAGGTCCCCACACCTTATGAAACTTTATGTCCAAATTAAGAAGTGAATGATGAATCTTTTCAAGGTCTAAGCAGGACATAACATCATTAAGCCATTGAGCATGAGTGGGCAGGGCAGCATATCTCCACCTAAGAAGAGCTAACCATCTAGCCAAGAGAGAGGCAAAAGATAATGTTCGACGCTTAGTTGGACTGGAGTACATATCTGCTTCACCCAAGGTGCAAAAAGAGCAATCAGAGGGTTAGGTTCTAAGTGGCAATTAATAATATGGGATTTTTCTTAATTTCAAAATATACTTTATTCAAAAATAAAATTATATACAATAAACCATTCAATGACTCTCAATCCTTCACAGATGTTTCCATTATAGGCTTTACATTTCCACACTTTTAGCCACCCACGTGGCTCTCTGTTGTTTACTCTTTCCACACCATTGATGAGGGGCATATTCCCCGCCCCCGACCCCTCCCGGTCCCGCGGGAGAAGAACCCTAAACAGTGGTCCTTCCCCACCGGGCCCTTGCGGTGGCTGCACCAAGTTTCAGTTCGTCCCTCAGCACATACTCCTGCAGCCGAGAATGTGCCAGTCGGCAGCATTCTCCCACGGACATTTCCATGTGCTGGTAGATCGTCAAATTTCGGGCAGGCCAAAGAGCGTCTTTCACCGAGTTGATTATCTGCCAGCAGCACCGGATGTTGGTCTCCGTGTGCATCCCTGGGAACAGCCCATAGATCAGAGAGTCCTCTGTTATGCAGCTGCTGGGGATGAAACATGACACTAGCCCGTCCATCCTCCTCCACACTCTCTCCGCGAACTGACAATGTGCAAAGAGGTGCGTCACAGACTCCTCCTCACTGCAGTCCTCCCTTGGGCAGCGGGGTGTGGAGACGATGTTCCGGGCGTACAGGAGGGATCTGACTGGGAGGGCCCCTCTCACTGTCAGCCAGGTGAGGTCCTGGTGCCTGTTGGTGAGGTCTGATGATGAGGCATTTTGCCAGATGAACTGGACGGTCTGCTCAGGGAACCACCCCCCTATGTCCATCACATCCTTCTCCTGCAGTGCCTGCAGGACATTACATGCCGACCACTGTCTGATGGCCCTGTGGTCAAAGGCATTCTCCTGGAAGAACTTTTTTATGAAGGACAGGTATGGCAGCAATGACCAGCTGACTGGGGCATTGTGCGGGAGTGGGGTCAGACCCATCCTTTGTAGCCAGGCCGACAGGTAGAACCTGGGCACATAGTGGTACTTGGTGCCCACATACCTGGGTTCTACACACAGCCTGATGCAGCCACATACGAAGCTGACCATCAGGGTGAGGACGACATTGGGGACGTACTTGCCCCCATTGTCCAGGGACTTGTGCATGATGGCCCATCTGACCCGCTCCATCTTGGATCCCCAGACGAATCTGAAGACAGCCCAGGTGATTTCTGAGCTGTAGGAGCAGGGACGGGCCACACCTGTGCCAAGTACAGCAGCCCTGAGAGCACCTCACACCTGATGACCAGGTTCTTGCCCATTATTGATAGGGAGCGCCCTCCCCACAGTCCCAGTTTCTGTTTTACCTTGGCAGTCCGCTCCTGCCAGTTCTTATTGCACGCCTTGGTCCCTCTGAACCAGATCCCTAACACCTTCACGTGATCGGACCTGATGGTGAAGGGGACACTGGATCGGTCGGGCCAGTTGCCGAAAAGCATGGCTTTGCTCTTCGTGCAGTTGACCCTGGCCGCTGATGCCAACTCAAACTGTTCGCAGATGCTAACCAGCCTGCGAACTGACCTTGGATCAGAGCAGAAGATGGTGACATCGTCCATGTACAGGGAGGTTTTCACTAGGGTTCCTCCACTGCCTGGCAGAGTCACCCCTCTTATGCCCTCATCCCTCCTGATGGCTTCGGCAAAGAGTTCAATGCAGCACATGAACAAGACGGGAGAGAGGGCAGCCCTGCCTGACTTCAGACCTGATAGGGAAGCTATCTGTTTCCCACCCGTTGACCTGGACTGTGTCCAGATATCTGTGTAGAGCAGTCTGATCCAATTCTGGATTCCCTCCCCAAATTCCATTTTGGAGAGCACGTCCGCCATGTACGTGTGCAATATCCTGTCGAAGGCTTTCTCCTGGTCCAAGCTAACCAGGCAGGCGTTCACCCCGCTGTCCTGCATGTAGACGATGGTGTCTCTCAGCAGCGCGAGGCTGTCCGAGATCTTCCTGCCCAGTACAGCACTGGTTTGGTCCGAGTGGATCACCTGTCCCAGAGCAGACTTGACCCTGTTGGCGATAGCCTTGGACAGGATCTTGTAATCCACATTCAGGAGAGAGATGGGCCTCCAATTCCTAATGTCCTCCCTTTCCCCCTTCTGCTTGTAGATGAGGGTGATTTTGCCCTTCCTCATGGACTCTGACATGCTGCCAGTCAGAAGCATAGCGTTGTACACTTCCAGCAGGTCAGAGCCCATCCAGTTCCACAAAGCCGAATACAACTCAGCCGGTAAGCTGTCGCTTCCGGGAGTCTTACTGGACTCAAAGGAACAGATGGAGCCTGTCAGCTCGTCCAGGGTCAGTGGCTGATCCAGACTCTCCTGCTTGCTGTCGTCTAAGACCTGCGTGATAGACGACAGGAAGTTGTGGGAGGCTGTGGGTTCTGTAGCCTTTTCGTCGAACAGGCTGGCATAGAAGGACCTGCAGATCCTTAATATGTCTGTCTGCGAGGAGGCGACTGAGTTGTCCTCTTCCTTAAGGATGTGGATCACAGAGCTTCCCTTGTACACCTTCTGGAAGAAGAAACGTGAGCACGTCTCATCCTGCTCCACGGTTTGGACCCTTGATCGGAAGATGAGCTTGGAGGATTCAGCGGCAAGGTGCTGGGCTTGCCGGCCCTTCACCTCTCGCAATTCCTCCCTGACATCCACCCCCTTTGACTGCAGAAGGAGAAGTTGCTGCAACTCTGTCTGGAGTTTACGCAGTTCCCTCTGCTCCTGCCTTGCTTTCTGGATACCCTTGCGAATGAAGAACCTCTTGATGTTCTCCTTGGTGGCTTCCCACCAGAGAACCAAAGAAGGCTTTCAAGGTTCTCCAACCTGTGTACTCCCTCTCTAGTTCCTCGATGTTATCAGCAGCTTTACGTTCAGTTCCCACGTCCCCCTGCCTGCCTTCCGGTCCTCCCGTAAGTGGCAGGTGGCTCGCAGAAGGCAGTGGTCAGAGAAGAACACTGGCATGACGTTGGTGGATCTGACCGTGAGGGACTCTGAGAGGAAGAGGAAGTCGATCCAGGAGCGAGCTGAGCCGTCCGATTGTGTCCAGGTGGCTTGTGGCTGTGCTCCACCTGTGGGAGTGCCAAAGGAGTCGTGCAGGTTGGCTATCTTCTCCGTTTCAATCAGGAGTCTGGAGGTGCTGTCCAGCCTGCCGTCGGCACTGCCGGATCGTCCAGCTGCATCAATGGTGCAGTTGAGGTCTCCGGCCAGAACAACCAGCTGGGATGTCACCAGCAGCTGTGGGCGCACAGGGGAGGCATACACGTTGATCAGCCAGAGCGGAGTGCCCCGGTACTTGACGTCTGCTACCAAGAGGCACTCCGCAACCACCACTTTAACTTGGGTGATTGAGAAGTTGCCTCCCCGTAGCAGAATCCCCAGGCTGGAAGCGCGACAATCTTTGCCCCCTGACCACACAGACAAACCCTGGGTCCACCTCCGGTAGTTATGGAGGTGTGGTAGTCCGCACTCCTGGAGAATGGTCATGTCGGTCTTTACAGTGTCCAAGTACTGGAGCATGCTGATGCATCGCCCAGTACTCTTCAAACTGCGCACATTCAAGCACGCCAATTTAAGGTCCGCCATCATTTAAAGTTCTTTATTACAGCTGCTCGCCGTCCTTACCTTCGCAGTCCTGAGCCTTCATGCCCACCGCCTTTGTGAAGTCCTTCACCTTCTGTGGGCTCAGGTACTGCAGGTAATCCTCCCCCAAGTGTGGCAGTTCTAGTTCTGAGCCTGAGAGGTTGTTGTTTCCCTGGGCTGCTTCCCCTTCAGGCTGCGAGGTGCCAGATGTGGCTCTGCTCCCAGATTCCCAGAGCTGGG
Source organism: Mobula birostris (assembly GCF_030028105.1). Classification (NCBI taxonomy): domain Eukaryota; kingdom Metazoa; phylum Chordata; class Chondrichthyes; order Myliobatiformes; family Myliobatidae; genus Mobula; species Mobula birostris. The sequence goes on from NC_092371.1 coordinate 132,077,068, forward strand.
GGTCTCTGCTGCTCTCCGCCTCTTGTACTTGGGGGATGGCCAGCAGACTTTCTCTGCTCTCTCTCCTCCTCTCCGCCTGTTTTGCCAGCCGCTTCCTCTGCTGGGCTGCTGGCCACCCCCAACTCCTTCCCCTTCTGAAGAGGACAGGTTCCCGGAGGTTGTGTGGTCCCTTGCCCTTTTCTTTAGTTTCTCCTGTTGCTCCGCCCTCTGTCGTTTGTGTGGTGCCTTTTGGGCTTTTTTGCATTTTTCCCCTCCGGCTCTCCCCTCCCCCATGGACTCCTCCCTGTCTTGTGGCTGGTCCTGGAGGGTCTGCAAGGGGGTGGCGGGCCTTGGGGTGCTTGCGCCTTCCTCCCTGGTGGCGTCTTCCGTTGTGCTGGGTGCCACCTCTGCGGAGGTGGCGGGTCCATCCAAACCTGCCGGGGCCCTTTCCATGCCAGCACCTCCCCTGGTCGCCTGTGCGTAGGTGCCAGCACGTCTCGGGCAGGCCCTGTACAGGTGGCCAGCCTGCCCGCAGAGGTTGCTGGACTTGGCCTGCGTGCAGTCCTTAGTCAGGTGGCCGTCTGCTTTACAGTTCTTGCACATCACTGCCCTGCACTGGGCTGCGACATGCCCTGTCTTGCAGTTACGACACACCACGCCTTGCCCCGCGTACACCATGAAGCCTCGGTTCCCTCCGATGGTGAAGACTGAGGGGGGGGGGTGGATGACGCAGCCATTGGAGTCCACCCTCAGCTTCACCTCGATCTGCCGCTTGCTGGTCCAGATCCCCAGGCCGTCCTTCACATCCAAAGGAGTTCCTACGCTCTCCACATACCGAGCGAGGAATGTAAGGACATCGACCACCGGTACGTATGGATTGAACATCTGGACCGTGACAATCCGTTCCTGCTGGGTGGCAGCAGCAAAGAGGGGCTGTGCTTTCAGCAGCGACAGCAGCACCTCTCTCCCCTTCTGTTGAACCTCCTGGTACAGCTCCTGCCACCCTGCAGCCTGCTGGAAGGTGACATCAAAGAAGCCAGCGAAATCCTGCAGGCAGTAGATGTCCTGCGGCGTAAATCCACAGCAGTCCATCAAGACCTTCCGGATGAAGGTCTCTCGGGTGAAGCCGGTGCCTTCATTCTGGTCTCGCACTGTCAGCCTGACAGTGTTCTTGATTCCCGGCCCTCGAGCTGATGCACTGGTCTCTGCCACCATCCTCTTCACCGCTATCGTGGCTGGTATGGGGTGTCAGATTGGGAGCCAATCAGCATTAGGATCCACCCCTGCGTCAGGGCTAAATCTTCTCCTCTTCCTTCCGAACTGATAAGAACAGATACTACACTTGATAGAGTTGAAAAAACGTCTCTCTAGAATTCCTCTAGACTAGGGCAGGCCCAGTACATATGGATAAGAGAAGCCTCGCCCCTTTTACACTTATCACAACAGGACTAATGTCAGGGTAAAACCGCGATAATTTAGTTTTAGACATATGAGCCCTGTGTACAACCTTAAACTGCAAAAGGCAGTGGTGAGCACATAAAGAGGTTGAGTTAACTGACTTAAGAATTGAATCCCAAACCACGTCAGATAAGGAAATATTGAAATTATGCTCCCAGGCAGTTCTAATTTTATCGAAGGGGGCACGCCTCAAGGTCACTAACTTATCCCGAATAGCAGATATTAAGCCTTTACCCAGTGGATTAAAACAAAGAAACAGGTCCACAACGTTTTTCTCGGGCATCTGAGGAAAGTTCAATATTAAAGGGTTAATGAAATGTCTAATTTGAAGGTATCTAAAGAATTGAGTATTATGTAGAGTTAAGACAGTTGTTGAAAAGTTGCAAAACGATTACCTATGAAAAGATCTTCAAAGCGTCTAGTACCCTTTCTGTACGAATCATGAAATGCTGAATTGGGCAAAGAAGGTAAGAAAAGATGATTGTGTAAGATAGGGCTAGAGAGAGAGAAACCATGAAGAAGCCATTATGTTTTCTGAACTGAGCCCATATTCTCAGAGTATGTCTAATAAGAGGATTAACAATAAGTCTAGGCAAACGACCAGGAAGTGCGGATCCGAGAAGTGCAGAAATGGAAAGATCCTTACTGAAGTTCAACTCCATTGCCACCCATTTTGGGCAGTCAGACTGATTATGGAAGAAAGACTAAAAAATAAGACAATGAATATTGGCTGCCCAATAATATAAACGAAAATTAAGCAGGGTCATACCACCTTCCTTTTTAGATTTTTGAAGGTGAGCTCTATTAAGTCTGGAACATTTGCCCTCCCGTAGATGGGACGAAATAATGGAATCTAATGCATCAAAAAAAGCTTTAGAAGTAAACATTGGTAAGGATTGAAATAAATAACAAAAATTTAGGAAGGATATACATTTTAATAACATTAATTTGACGTACCAGAGACACGGACAAGGGTGACCACTGTCAGATTCTGTTTTGTAGAATTTAGAAGATTGGCAAAATTTTCTCGAAAAAGATTCTTAAAGTTCCTTGTTACTGTAACACCAAGGTAAGTGAATTGATTATTAACTACTTTAAAAGGGAGGTCATGAAATACTAATGACTGTGCTTCTCTATTAATTGGAAAGAGTTTGCTCTTATGTAAATTACGTTTATAACCGGAAAGCTGGCTGAATCTATTAAGAAGTGAAAACATTGGGGGTAGTCGGGTTTGATATAAAAAGCAAAAGATCATTGGCATAAAGGGAAGCTTTATGCTCAACACCTCCCCTCCAAATCCCCATCAACTCAGCACAGCTACCAAACACAGTCGCCACTGGCTCTATTAGCCAAATCAAAAAGTAAGGGACCCTTGACGGGTGCCACGTTTAAGGCTAAAAGACTGGGATTGCTGAGAGTTAGTCAAAACAGAAGCTGTGGAACATGAATATAACAATTTAATCCATATAATAAAACCTTGTCCAAAATCAAATTTTTCTAAAACCGCAGAAAGTTAATTCCATTCCACAGGATCAAACGCTTTCTCCACATCAAGAGAAATAACACATTCAGGGGTCCCAATTGAGGGTGGATATAAGATATTAAATAAGCGTCGTATATTAATAAAGGGAAGGCAATTTTTAATAAAACCAGTTTGATCTTCAGAAAAAATGTTCTCTAATCTACGAGCCAAAACTTTAGCCAAAATTTTAACATCGACATTTAACAAAGAAATCGGCCTATACAAAGAACACTCTGTTAGATCTTTACCTTTTTTTGGCTAAAAGAATGATACATGCCTCATTAAATGATGCTGGCAATTTACCATGTTTAAACAAATCAGAACTAATAATAATAATAGAGATGAAAACAGTGAAGAAAATGATTTATAAAATTCTGCAGAAAACCCATCAGGTCCAAGAGATTTACCCGACTGTGATACAGAGATGGCAGAGGATAATTCCTCTAATGATAATGGCTCATTGAGTTTTGCTTTAAAGTCAGAAGAGAGCGAAGGAATATTTAAACTGTTTAAAAAATGCTCAACAGAGATACTATCATTTAAAGATTCAGAGGTATAAAGTCGAGAATAATGGTTCTTAAATGTATCGTTAGTTTCAGAATAATTGGAAGTAATGTTCCCATTTCCCATTCGAATTTTTGTAATTTGTTGTTTAGCTTTAGAGCGTCTGAGTAGGTTAACTAAAAACTTGCCGGATTTATCACCATGAATATAAAATCGACTCTTACTTTCAAGAAGTTGGTGTTCGATGGGCTGAGTGGAAATAAGGTCAAACTTAGTTTGAAGTTCCACTCGCTTCTTATACAGTTCGGAATTTTTGGTCTGGGCACATAATTGGTCTGTTGCTTTAATTTGACTAATCAAGTCTAGGCGCTCTAAATAGGTCTTTCTTTTCAGATTCGCAGTATATGAAATTATTTGACCCCTCAAATATGCTTTCTTAGCATCCCAGACAACCTGGGATGAGATTTCAGATGACATGTTAGTACTAAAAAAAAAGTTATCTGGTCCTTCATAAATTTTACAAAATCGTTATCCAACAACAAGGTCAGGTTAAAACGCCAGTGTTTATTCGGGAAACCAGGGAAATTTATTGATAGGGTAACTGGGCTGTGATCCGAAACCATTGTAGGACAGGCATATCGGCAGACAGGTAGGAGAACAAAAAAAATAAGCAGTCTGGGGTAAAAAAAAAGAAAGTAAGAAGTGCGGAGGTAAGAAATGAAATGGAGCGACAGTTTCAAGCGATTAAACTATCGCCATCTTACCGGAAATTCTCCATCACCAAAAACTTTGACAAATTTCTATAGATGCACAGTGAAGAGTATCCTAACTGACTGCAGCATGGCCTGATATGGAAACACCAATGCCCAGGAGCAGACAAGGCTTCAGAAAATGGTGGATACTGCCCTGTCCATCACAGGCAAAGCCATCCCTACCATAGAGAACATTCACATGGAACGCTACCACAAGAAAGCAGCAGTCACCATCAGAGACCCCCACCATCCTGGCCATTCCCTCTTCTCTCTACTACCATCAGAAGGAGGTGCAGAAGTCTTAGGACCCACACTACCAGGTTTAGGAATAGTTACTACCTTACAACCATCAGGCTCCTAAACTGGTGTGGATAACTTCATTGACTACAACTGAACTGATTCTACAACTTAGACTCACTTTTCAAGGACATTTTACAACTCATTTTCTATTATTTTTTTAACTTGCACACTTTGTCTTTTGCACATTCTTTATCTATGTCAGTCTTTATCTCACGTATAGTTTTTCATGAATTCTATTGCATTTTTTCTGTAAATGACTGCAGGAGAATGAATTTCAAGGTAGTATATGGTAACATACACTTAGTGGCTACTTTAATAGGTAGGCTTGTACACTTGCTCATTGATGCAGATTTTGAATCACCCAATCATGTGGCAGCAATTCAATGCATAAAAGCATGTAGACATGGTCAACAGGTTCAGTTGTTGTTCAGTCCAAACATCAGAATGAAGAAGTGACTTTGACCATCAAATGATTGTTGATGCCAGACAGGATGGCTTGAGTATCTTAGAAACTACCGATCTCATGGGATTTTCATACACAACTGTATCTAGTTTACAGGGAATGCTGCAATAAACAAAAAGACATTCAGTGAGCATCAGTTCTACAGTTTAGAAGTCCTTGGTAATGAGAGAGGTCAGATGAAAATGGCCTGACTGTTTCAAGCTGACAGGAAGGTGACAATAACTCAAATAACCACATAGAAACCATAGAAACTACAGCACAGAAACAGGCCTTTTGGCCCTTCTTGGCTGTGCTGAACCATTTTCTGCCTAGTCCCACTGACCTGCACACGGACCATATCCCTCCATACACCTCCCATCCATGTATCTGTCCAATTTATTCTTAAATGTTAAAAAAGAACCCGCATTTACCACCTCGTCTGGCAGCTCATTCCATACTCCCACCACTCTCTGTGTGAAGAAGCCCCCCCTAATGTTCCCTTTAAACTTTTCCCCCCTCACCCTTAACCCATGTCCTCTGGTTTTTTTCTCCCCTTGCCTCAGTGGAAAAAGCCTGCTTGCATTCACTCTATCAATACCCATCATAATTTTATATACCTCTATCAAATCTCCCCTCATTCTTCTACGCTGCAGGGAATAAAGTCCTAACCCATTCAACCTTTCTCTGTAACTGAGTTTCTCAAGTCCTGGCAACATCCTTGTAAACCTTCTCTGCACTCTTTCAACCTTATTTATATCCTTCCTGTAATTTGGTGACCAAAACTGAACACAATACTCCAGATTCGGCCTCACCAATGCCTTATACAACCTCATCATAACATTCCAGCTCTTGTACTCAATACTTTGATTAATAAAGGCTAATGTACCAAAAGCTCTCTTTACGGCCCTATCTACCTGTGATGCCACTTTTAGGGAATTTTGTATCTGTATTCCCAGATCCCTCTGTTCCACTGCACTCCTCGGTGCCTTACCATTAACCCTGTATGTTCTACCTTGGTTTGTCCTTCCAACGTGCAATACCTCACACTTGTCTGTGTTAAACTCCATCTGCCATTTTTCAGCCCATTTTTCCAGCTGGTCCAAGTCCCTCTGCAGGCTCTGAAAACCTTCCTCACTGTCTACTACACCTCCAATCTTTGTATCATCAGCAAATTTGCTGATCCAATTTACCACACTATCATCCAGATCATTGATATAGATGACAAATAACAATGGACCCAGCACTGATCCTTGTGGCACACCACTAGTCACGGGCCTCCACTCGGAGAAGCAATTCTCTACTACCACTCTTTGGCTTCTTCCATTGAGCCAATGTCTAATCCAATTTACCACCTCTCCATGTATACCCAGCGACTGAATTTTCCTAACTAACCTCCCATGTGGGACCTTGTCAAAGGCCTTACTGAAGTCCGTGTAGACAATATCCACTGCCTTCCCTTCATCCACTTTCCTGGTAACCTCCTCGAAAAACTCCAGTAGATTGGTCAAACATGACCTACCATGCACAAAGCCATGTTGACTCTCCCTAATAAGTCCCTGTCTATCCAAATGCTTGTAGATTCTGTCTCTTAGTACTCCCTCCAATAACTTACCTACTACTGACGTTAAACTTACTGGCCTATAATTTCCCGGATTACTTTTCGATCCTTTTTTAAACAACGGAACAACATAAGCCACTCTCCAATCCTCCGGCACCTCACCTGTAGACAGCGACATTTTAAATATTTCTGCCAGAGCCCCTGCAATTTCAACACTAGTCTCCTTCAAGGTCCGAGGGAACACCCTGTCAGGTCCCGGGGATTTATCCACTTCAATTTTCCTCAAGACAGCAAGGACCTTCTCCTTTTCGATCTGTACAGTTTCCATGATCTCACTACTTGTTTCCGTTAATTCCATAGACTTCATGCCAGTTTCCTTAGTAAATACAGACGCAAAAAACCTATTTAAGATCTCCCCCATTTCCTTTGGTTCCGCACATAGCCGACCACTCTAATCTTCAAGAGGACCAATTTTATCCCTTACAATCCTTTTGCTCTTAATATACCTGTAAAAGCTCTTTGGATTATCCTTCACTTTGACTGCCAAGGCAACCTCATGTCTTCTTTTAGCCCTCCTGATTTCTTTCTCAAGTATTTTCTTGCACTTCGTATACTCCTCAAGCACCTTATTTACTCCCTGCTTCTTATACATGTCATACAACTCCCTCTTCTTCTTTATCAGAGTTGCAATATCCCTTGAGAACCAAGGTTCCTTATTCCTATTCACTTTGCCTTTAATCCTGACAGGAACATACAAATTCTGCACTCTCAAAATTTCTCCTTTGAAGGCTTCCCACCTTCCGATCACATCCTTGCCAGAGAACAAGCTGTCCCAATCCACGCTTTTTAGATCCTTTCTCATTTCTTCAAATTTGGCCTTCTTCCAGTTAAGAACCTCAACCCTAGGACCAGATCTACCCTTGTCTATTGTCAAGCTGAAACTAATGGTGTTATGATCACTGGAACCAAAGTGTTCCCCGACACAGACTTCTGTCACTTGTCCTAACTCGTTTCCTAACAGGAGATCCAATATTGCATCCCCTCTAGTTGGTCCCTCTATATATTGATTTAGAAAACTTTCCTGAACACATTTTACAAACTCTATACCATCTTGACCCCTAACAGACCCAATCAATATATGGAAAATTAAAATCCCCTACCACCACAACTTTATGTTTCCTGCAATTGCCTGCTATCTCTCTGCAGATCTGCTCTTCCAATTCTCGTTGACTATTGGGTGGTCTGTAATACAATCCCACTAATGTGGCCACACCTTTCTTGTTTCTCAGCTCCACCCATAAGGACTCATTAGACAAGCCCTCTAATCTGTCCGGCCTGAGCACTGCTGTAATATTTTCCCTAACAAGCAATGCTACTCCCCCACCTTTCATTCCTCTGCCTCGATCACTCTGAAACATCGGAACCCTGGAATATTAAGCTGCCAGTCCTGCCCCTCCTGGAGCCAAGTTTCACTAGTTGCTATAATGTCATAATTCTACATGTCAATCCACGCCCTTAACTCATCCGCCTTCCCCGCAATACTCCTAGCATTGAAATATATACACCTCAGAAGATTTTTACCACCACTCACAACCTTTCTATTAGCGGATTTGCTTGAAATTTTAACATCATTTATTTTCACCCCAGCCACACTGTCAGTTCTGGCACTCTGGTTCCCATCCCCCTGCAAATCTAGTTTAAAGCCTCCCCAATAGCACTAACAAACCTCCCTGAAAGGATATTGGTCCCCCTGTGGTTCAAGTGTAACCCGTCTCTCTTGTACAGGTCCCACCTGCCCCAGAATAGGTCGCAATTATCCTGAAATCTGAAACCCTGCTCCCTACACCAGTTCCTCAGCCACTTGTTCATCCTCCAGAGCATCCTATTCTTACCCTTACAACAGTGGTGTGCAGAAGAGCATATATGAATGCACAACATGTTGAACCTTGAAATGGATGGGCTACAACAGCTAAAGACTGCCTTCCACTCCTGTACCTAATAAAGTGGCCACCAAGTGTGGCAGCTTTGATAATAAATTTACTTTGAACTGCATCAGTCTGTGTGGTGGAGATGCATGCAGAATGTTGTTGGAGGGCAATTCTTGAATTTTCATTCAGTCTTATCGAAGGAATAACTTTATTTCCAAAATCAGGAGGGTGTGTGTAGTTCTGAACGTGCTGAAGGTGATGAAAGTTTTCAACAGGACGTGCACTTTTTCTCCCTGTGTCTCAGCGTATTGAAAGGTGCTGTTGAAGCCTTGGCGAGCTGTATTAATACATTTTGTAAGTGCATGTACTATAGTCATTGTGTAGTGGTGGTGGGAATGAATGTTTATGATTATGGATGGGATGCTGATCAAATGGGCTGCTTTGAACTGGATATATTAAGGTTTTTGTATGGTGTTAGAGCTGATCTTGTACAGGAAAGTAGAGAATATTTCATCACACCTGACATGCTTTGTTGGCAATGGAAATGCTTTACAGAGAAAGAGGTGTCTGACCTGATAATATACTTAAGTTTGTTAATGTGCTTGGTCCAGTTCTTTTTCTGGTTATTGGAAACCTTCCCCACACCCACACTGATCTCTTCACTATTCAAAGGTCACTTGATACTTGTGTGACAGAATTGTAGGTACTTGGTCTATTATTGTCACATGTTCTGAGATAGTGAAAAGCTTTTGTGCACCATCCACTTAGATTGTGCCATACACAAGTACATCAAAGTAATACAAAATAAAACAAAACAGAATGCAGAATATAGTTACAAAGAAAGTGCAGTTGCAGGTACACAATTACTTGGTATGTACAATTCATACCAGATCATTGCTGGGGTATGTTTGGATCTGGAACACTGCCCTGAGGAATTCTGTAACACAACAACCATTGCCCTTTACAGCCTGCATTTTGGAGCGATTTCCTTAATTCCTGTTTTGATACCATACTTGTTCAACTATCTCAATATCAAAGGTAGTTATTTCCACTTTACTTCTGATACTGGCCAAAATCATCATGATATTTGGAGCTGCTTGATCCCTTGGGAAAATAATTTGTTCACTGGTGTTCAGCTTATTGTCAAGTGCCACATGTAGCCATTACCAGTGACGCTGCCAGTCATACAGTGTTATGCATTGAGATTAGATTGATGGCATGGTCAATGTCTGGATCAAACTGTGGTCAATATTTAACTGGGCAATTTTTCACAGATAGATACCAAAAGCTTAGCTGAAAGCAGACTTGTGAAGGAACATTTCCTTAATTCCACTATTGCCTTTGCAATTGTACTGATTGTTGTCATCAGAGGTGAATTAAACTGGCCAGATACTGGTTCTGATAATAATGGGTACCTCTGGAAGAACAAGTTATGCATTGTCACTCAGGACCTCTGCAATTGTAAGTACGTAGCCATGTCTTTGACGTTTGTATGCTGGTGTTTGACATAGTTGAAGGTGGTGATGATGACCCCGTAGTCTTCTACACTTAACGGTCACTTGGATAATTGTTCATTAATAACAAATCCAAGGTGACCTTGCTGAAGGTAAACAATCTTTACCTAGCTTCATTATTTTTGAGGTACACATACACATTGGAGGCCATTGTAAGTGATGTTTTGTATAAGGAATTTCAAATAGTGTAAGATTTTTGCCAAAACATTGGCCCTTTGAATACAGGGGTGTTGGCAGCATGAGTATGAGGATCAGGAAACTGAGCACAGTGCTGAATGCTTTTGGGTGGGAGCTGGGAAAACAGTGCTGTTATCCAGGAACCAATTGTAGTACCAGTGCTTTTGTTGACATACTACTTCACCACAGAAGGCCAGTTTTATAATATGCAAACAACACAACTTGGAAGTGCTGTAAGTGAATGGAGGAGAGTGATAAATTTCAAGGTGTCATAATTGGGCTAGTGAAATTCCCAGGCATGTGGCAGATAGATATTTAACTCTGAGGGGTACATCTTGGTAAGAGGAGGAAGCAAAGCAATCTATAAAGTATAATTTTGAATTGGGTGCAGGAAGAGAGATGCATAGAGATTGATGCACAAAAGCTGGGTGAGGTCAAAAAGGTGGTTAAGGGCCTAGTCTTTGTAAACAGAAGTTTAAAATAGGAAAGCAGTCTTCAACTGGTTAAGTCAAAACTTTAGTACTCTGGATACTGTACTTTAAGGAGGATGTAGAATGCTTGGAAGGATTTGCGTGATTGGTTCCACTTCAATTATGTGAGTAGACTGGAAACAATAGAGTTGTTCACCTTAGAGCAGAGAAGTAGAAGTGAGTAAAAATGTTCAAAGCTATACACATTCAATTGATTTGTGGAAAATTGGAAAAGCCACATATCCTGGAAATGTGAAATACGAAGAGATAACATGGCGATTTGGTGGGTGTGCTTGCTATCACAAGGACTTGAACAAGTCAAAAGATAAATAAGATTCATATTTATTATCATTGACTTGGATGATGTGAAATTTGTTTTATGGCTATAGTACAGTGCAAAGACAATTATTATAAATTACAAAAATTTAAAAATTGCATAAATCAGTGCTGCATGGAGACATGCAGTGGGGGAGGTGGTTTATGCATCCACGTGAATCGATCATGATGTACTAACTCTACCATTGCTGACACTTATTGCTCTGCTGATGTGCAGTACCTGATTATCAAGTGCAGACCTTTTTATCGACCCCGAGAGTTTACATGCATCATTGCTGTCACAGTTTATGTACCACTGGATGCTAATGCTAAAGTAGCCATGAAAGACCTCAGTGCCACTATTAGCAAGCTACAGACATTGCATCCAGATGAAGCCTTTATTGTCGCTGGGGACTTTAATCATTGTAACCTACATACCGTGCTGCCAAGATCTTACCAAAATGTATTATGCACCACCAGGAGTAATAAAACCTTAGATCATGTCTACACAAATGTGGCTGATGTTTGCAAAGCCACTACCCTCCCCCACCTGGGACAGTTTCATTGTCTCTGCTTCCCAAGTATAGCCCAGTCATTAAATGTGTGAAACCCATAATGAAGATTATTAAGATCTGGCTGGAGGGTGCTGACTCTGCTCTTCAGCACCAATTCCAGCACACAGGCTGGAGCACGTTTGCTGCCCATGCCACCACAGACTCTCAGATTACCAACTCTGTCCTTGAGCACATCAACAAGTGTGTAGATAGAGTGACATCACAAAAACAAATGAAAGTTTTCCCCAAACAGAAACCATGGATGAACAGAGAGGTTCGCCTCCTGCTCAAAGCCAGAGATTCAGCCGTCAGGTCTGGAGACCAGGGGGCTTACAGCTCAGCCAGGGCCAACCTGAGGAGGGGAATCTCTCAGGCTAAACACATATACAAACAGAGAATCGAGGAGCATTTCAACTCCTCGGACCCCTGGCGCATGAGTTACAGACTTCAAACCTCCTAGTACTGTGCCCCCTTCCAGCTCTCCCTCCCTCCCTGATGAGCTCAATTACTTCTACGCTCGCTTTGACGGAGAGAACAAGGAGGTCACCCTCAAAGCGGATCTCCCACCTGGTGAACTGCCTCTCTTACTTTCCACCTCCGATGTCTGCGCCACCCTGAGCAGGGTGAATGTACGGAAGGCAGCTGGTCCGGATGGAATACCTGGCCGTGTGCTCAGAGTCTGTGCAGGGCAGTTGGCCGGGGTCTTCACGGACATTTTTAATCTGTCCCTGGCCCAGGCAGTTGTCCCCACAAGCTTCAAGATCGCCACCGTCATGCCAGTGCCAAAGCATTCCACTGCCACGGGCCTGAATGACTTCCGCCCAGTTGCATTCACCCCCATCATTGCAAAGTGCTTTGACAGACTGGTTCTATCACATTTGAAATCCTGTCTGCCCTGGACCCTGGACCCTGATCAATTTGCCTATCACACCAACAGGATTAACAGAGGACGCCATCTCCACGGCACTTCACTCTGCCCTGACTCACCTGGACAGCCCCAACTCTTATGTCAGAATGCTGTTCATTGACTTTAGCTCGGCATTCAGTACTGTGATCCCCTCCAAACTTCGCCAGCTTGGTATCAGCTCATCCCTCTGCAATTGGACCTTGGACTTACTGACTAACAGACCCCAATCAGTTAAGTTAGACAACCTCTCCTCCTCCACTCTCACCCTGAACACCGGCGTGCCTCAAGGCTGTGTGCTGAGCCCTCTTCTGTACGCCCTTTTCACCTATGACTGCATTCCTGTACATAGTTCTAACTCCGTAATCAAGTTCGCAGACAACACTATGGTGGTTGGTCTGATCAGAGGGGATGACGAGACAGCCTACAGGGACGAGGTTCAGCACCTGGCCGCGTGGTGTGCCGACAACAATCTGGCCCTTAACACCCAGAAGACCAAGGAGATCATTGTAGACTTCAGGCACGCCAGGAGTCACACTCACGTCCCCATCTACATCAATGGAGCTGTAGTGGAGTGTGTATCAAGCTTCAAGTTCCTTGATGTCCACACTTCCAAGGATCTCACCTGGTCCCTGAACTCCTCCATTCTGATCAAAAAGGCGCAACAGCACCTTTATTTCCTGCGGAGCATGAAGAAAGTTCATCCCTGCCCCAGGATACTGACGGACTTTTACCGCTGTACCATTGAGAGCATACTCACCAACTGCATCTCAGTGTGGTATAGCAATTGTCCCGTACTGGACCGCAAAGCACTCCAGTGTGTGGTGAAAACTGCTCAGCGGATTATTGGCACCCAATTGCCCACCATTGAGAACATCTACCATAAACGCTGCCTGGGCAGGGTGAAAAGCATTATCAGGGATGTATCTCACCCTAACCATGGACTTTTAACTCTCCTCACAGCTGATAGGCACTACAGGAGCCTCTGCTCCCGCACCAGCAGGCACAGGAAGAGCTTCTTCCCTGAGGCTGTGACCCTGCTGAACCTCTCATCAAAGTGCTATGCAGTATTGCACCCATATTGTACTTTCTCAGTACTTTTATATTTGTGTGCTGTAGTACTTTTTTTATTCGCAGTTGTTTTGTAAATAACACTATTCTTTGCATTTCTGGTCAGATGCTAACTGCACTTCATCGGCTTCGTATATGTACTCGGCACAATGACAATAAAGTTGAATCTAATCTAATGCCCTTTAGCCCACAATGACTGCCAACATGATGCCAACTAAAACCAGTCTTTTCTGCCTTCACATGGTCTAGAGGACTCCATTTCACATACCTACCTAAAAGCCTCTTAAGTACCATTGTCATATCTGTTTCTACTCCCACCCTGGCAGTGCATTCCAGGCACCCACCTTTCTCTGCATAGTAAAAATAATTTGCCCCACGCATCTCCTTAAATCTATGCTCTCTAGTATTTGACATTACATACCTGGTAAAGATTCTGTCTACCCTGTCAGTGCCCTCTCATAATCTTATAAATGTTTGTCTGGTTTCTCTTCAATCTCTGACACTCCAGAGAAAGCAATCCAAATTTGTATAACCTCTCTTTGTAGTAGATATGTTTTGGGAACGTTCTTGCCATGCTGTGTGTACTCATGTAACCAAGATGAGTCACTTGTCTGATGTTAATACTAGAGAGGGTTGTGTGCTGAACTGGGAAGTGACAGATTATGGTGGTATAGATTCTGCTCCATTTGGTAAATAAATACCCCAGCACAAGGCCTTGTTTGTGCTGCTTCCTGAATTATATCTATGACGGGGATCTTTATAACATCTATCCCTGATTAACCTTTATATTTCCAAATATACATAAAATTCTGTCTCTTAGGATTTCCTCCAGTAACTTCCCTGTCACCTGAAGGTCACCTTTGGGAGTTCTGACCTCCGAGGAACCGTACATTTAAAAAGATGGGGAGGGAGGGGGAAGTATTATCATTTATCGCTGGGATGAAGTTCAATGTCCAGTAGAAGTAAAATTGGTACAATTTTGTGTTCTCATTAATTGAATGGAACAATTGAAATGGTGGGAGGATAGTTAGTTCTGCTTAGATATAAATTTAAAACCTGACCCAGCGGTCAGTATAAACCTGACCAAGGACTTGTACCTTTTTTGATGTCTGACAAAAACCCAACACACGTAGTGGTTGTCATTGGGATCAGGTTGGGTAACCTAAGTGTGGTCAGACGTTGGGAGAAAGGAACTGCTTCTTATGCTCTCTGCACCACCCAGAATCTTGCAGGTGCGTAGCTCCACCACTTCCATTCTGCCCTGCTGTGCATTTATTAAAATTGGTAAATTGTTTTATTATTCCACATGTACTGAGGTATAGCGAAAAACTTGTCTTCATACAGAGCAATTCATTACAAGATAGTGCCTTGAAGATAAAACAAAAACATCGTGCAAAATGAAGTATTAGAGTTGTAGAGGAAGTACGGAGTAGTCTGACAATAAGGCACAAGGTCATAACAAGATAGATTCTTTACCTCACTTCTTTCTTTTTTGGTCGTATCCTCAAAATGGACTGCCCAGTCCCTTTTTATTTGGTTTTGTTTTTTTGTTATAGTGTAGTGGGTTTTTTTTCTTTTCATTTAAAACCCAATGTTTTTTCCTTTCTCTTCATAAACTGGTAAGAGGAGAATTATTATTTTTATTTTTTATTATATATTTTATACTAGTTTAACAATATCTGATTTTGACAATGTCTATCTTAATCTTGGTTTATATTGTTACTGATATTTATATTTGAACTAATTCTCCTCTTAATTGTATTTATGCTTTTTTTAAATCAATAAAAGATTAATAAAGAAAAAACAGATTCTTTACCTCACAATCTATCTTATTACACTAGGGAACCATTAAGTCTATAACAGCAGGATAGAAGCTATGCTTGAGCCTGGTTATATGTGCTTTTGGGCTGTTGTATGCATCTTCTGCCCATTGGGAGTGAGGAAAAGAGATAATGGCTGGGGTGGGTGGGGTCTTTCATTATATTGGCTGCTTTACTGAGGCATAGAAGCAGCCAGTGGAGGAACAGCTAACTTTTGTGATGTACTAAGCTATGTCCGTAACTCTCTGCATTTGCAGTTGCCACACCAAGCTGTGATGCATCCGAATAAGATGTTTTCCGCGGTGCATCAATAAATATTGGTGAGGGCCAAAAGGGACATCTCTTTAGCCTCCTGAGGAGTTTAGATCAGAAACATCCTTGTGGGTCCTAGTAGCCATGAATAGACGTACTATCATGGTAATCCAAGGAAGTCCATCTCTTTCCAATTATAGTGCATGTTGTAAAATGTTTTCATTTCTATTTCACTTCTCAAGACACTGAGCAGAAATGGAACCAGTGATATGGCATCTATGTGGTTGAACCAGGCAGACTATTGGTGATGTTTATTTCTAAGAACTTGAAGCTCTTGAACCTCTCAACCTCAACATTATTGATGTTGGTAGAAACATGTGCACCACCCTCTACTTGAAGTCAATGACCAGCTGTTTTGTTTTGTTGGAAGATCACACAAAATGTGTTTGTATCTCTGTCAAAAGTTACCTCTTGGTTTAGTGGGTGCCTTGTGTAGACTATAGACAAGAAGTATAAATTTAGTTCCATGTGAATATCACTGGTTCCATCTCTGCTTAGAGTTTTGAGAAGTGAAATAGAAATGAAAACATTTTACAATATGCACTATTATTGGAAAGAGGACTTTCTTGGATTACCATGATAATACATTTGTTAACGGCTATAGGTCCCAAAATGATGTTTCAGCATCTGTTTCCTATCTAAATTCCTCTTTTCTGCCACCTCCCCATAACCCTCAGATCCTTGATCTTTCAGATGTTTATCTTTCTTCACCATAAATACATCTAATGATCAGGCCTTCACCTCCCTTGAGAGTATAGAATTATATAGGTTAACCACCTTCCTGAGAGGAGAACTTTCCATACACCACAATTTTAAATGACCTTTCTCTTTTCTTTTAACTTGTCTCATAATTTTTATCAGTTTTGTGTTTTCTGTCCAGAATACTTCTGTTAACCTTGCCTTTGATTTTCCCTGCTTAGTGCCCAACACAATCTTAGTTTATCTAATACTGCCATGACTACATAGTTATTTCACTGGAGAATATCACAATGCACAATGTGTGCAGTGATTTCTTCAACAGACAGTTCTTTTTCCTCCTCCCCGTGAAGTAAGAATGTAGGAAAGCATTTGTGCATTTTTGGGCATGTTGTACATTAAATTAATGTTTGTTTCTGTTATCAATCCCACTATTAAGATGCACAATGCTTTTGAATGTTAATTTGCATAATTGCAGCTGGGTTCAATTTCTGTCACTCAGGCAGAAGACTTGTAGGTACAAAACCTTTCTGTAGAAGCAGTGTTTGGGTTATGGTTGGAGATAACGGGTGCTTTGGAATGTGAGCCATCCAATGACGGGAGGGTGTTTTTGTGCCGTGTGCCTGACACTAGGTTGATCTGGGTCTTTTGTTTGGTGGGAGATGAAGAGAAAAGATACCGGAGGGAGAAGGTGTTAGAACTTGACCCGGAGCGATGCCATGATCTGACGAAGGCCCGGGAGATCAAAGGAGGATCGGTGAAGGGGAAACCGTGAGCTCTAACTTGTGCACATTAGACTGTTTCATTAAAATGGACCCTTTTCTTTTTTTGCTTTCTCGTCACTAACTCTGTGGTCAAATGAAGAATTATAAAGCTAAATCGTTTAATTGTATGTGGTGTAATGTCTGTAATTTTGTGGTACTGATTTGTAACAGGGTAACACATCACGCAGCATCCACACAAACAAGGGGGTTTGAGGGTGGACTTGCATCTCAGCCATTTGATGGGGCCAGAGCTTGTCTTCCCTAGATTTACGCAGCCGACAGAACCTGAGGGTTACACTTGGGCAACTTGAATAGCATGGATAAGTTGGGCTAAAGGGCCTTTTTCCCATAATATATGACTCTGAGCAATCTAGCTTTGACCCCATCTACTATTTCTAATGTTCCATGAATTTCATGGTACTTGTTGGATAAGAAAAGAAATTCAATTTATTCCAATATATATTCAGAGTTGGTTGAGAATTGATGAAGTGGGTTGATTTTTTTTTTAAAAAAAGCTTTTGAAATGACTTGTTGCACACATTTAAAAGTTTAAAATAAAGGTGATATTAAACAAATACAGTTAGGAACATGGTTACAAGATGGGAATCAAAAAGCACAATCTATATGGATGAAACTAAATTGAAAGTGAAAGGAAATTGCAAAAGACAAGATTGAGAATATCCTGATACACATAAATGAAAAGAAATATGGAACGGTATGTTTGGGGTATAGGATCACTGCCAGAGGAAGTTTACAAGTGCAAATCCATATTCAGTGGTGAAGATGCAGATAATATCTTGATTTTGCGTGTGAGACTTAGGAAAAAAGGACGATATTTTTGGATAAGGTATTGGTTATTGATATTTGAATTGTTATATTTAATTCTGCATTTTGGAAGGAATATTTGAGTACCATGAAAATGACCAGAATAACAAGAATTAACTTGGAATTGGTTTATTATTGTCACATGTACAATACAGTGAAAAGCTTGACTTGCATTCTGTTCATATAGATGTAACCCTCCGGTTCGGCTAGCGACTTAATCTAGGGGGAGACAGCCTCCAGCCCGGCCAAACTTGAGAAATCTTGTTTAGGTCGATGCTGCGTGATGTGTTCCCCTGTTGCGAATCAGTACCCCGAAATAACAAACAGTACACAATATGCAATTAAACAGTTGAGCTTTATAATTCTTAACTTGACTATAGGTTAGTAAAGAAACAAAAAAGAAAAAAAATTTCCCTTGGTCATCGACTCCCAACCCCTTTGCAAGTCCACTCTGTCCTGCAGACTACGATTTCCTTGTTCTGGCATCTTCTCTCTCCGTCTTCCGCCAAACAAAAGATCACAAAACCTTTGCTCGGGCACACAAGAAAGAAAACGTCTTCCCTCATTGGCTAGCGCATATTCCAAAGTCCCCGTTGTCTCTAGTCATAACTCAAACACTGCTGCTACAGAGAAACCATTATATTAGCATGAAACATTACAGAGCGTTACACTCTTTGCCCACCCCCCACCAAATTTAGTCATGTCTTCATGACGTTCAGATAATTCGCCAACCCTTCCTACAAAGCGCAAAGTCCAACCCAGGTGTAAAAGGCAGTGACATAGCTAGCTCCCCAAGATGGTAGGGGCCACACTGTGTTCCACCAGTGCTACGTAGGCCAGCTTATCCAGTGGTCTCCTAATTCTCTGAGACCTCCGTCCCCCCCTCACCTAACTCTTCAGGTTCCGATACTACTGGGGATACCTCTGGTCTACCTGGCGAGGCCTCCACCCCCCCCCCCAGCCTCTCCTTGTGCTCACCGACAATTCAGACCCCTCTGTCCCCTGGCTAAGCCCTGCTTCATCCCTTGCAGGGCCCTACTGCAACCCCGGCTGTCCACAGATAGCTCCCCCCCAATTTCCCCTGATTCAGCAGGAGAAGGGTTGGGTATCTCTTCCTCAATCAATGGGGAGTTAGAAAAAGGCAGCATATACCACACATCCTCTGAATCAGTATCCCTTTCAAGGGTGGGGTCTGGCTTAACCTCTCCTGCTGCGGGCCCTGTCGTCGCCCCGCGTTTCCACAGAGTCCTCTTACTTGCTGTGGGCTCCGGTTCGGGCTCTGTGTCTACCTGCACCTCTTGTCTCAGGGGCAGTAGGCAGTTCTGATGGAGAATCTTGACAGGCCCATTCCCATCCTCTGGTTTCACCCGGAAAACCGATAGGTTTGGCATCTGACTCTCCACCAGCAGTCAGCCCACTTAAACTTACCAGGTAGTCCCAATTTCCTTATGAGGACTTGTTCTCCTGGCAGGAGTTGGGAGAGCCTCACCTTTTGATCATACCTCCTCTTATTCATTGATTCTGCTTGGCAGCTGCAACCCCAGCTAATTCATAAGCCCTTTTCAGCACTCTTCTCATATCAGACACATACTTCAGATAAGTCTTCGGTGGTAAGTCGCCCTCGTCAGTCCCAAAACAAAGGTCAGTGGGCAACCTCGCCTCGCATCCAAACATCAGATAGTATTCTCAGTACCTGATAGCTGCATTTCAAGTACAGTTGTAACTGTGGACTAGATGTCAAATACATTGACTCCACCTGCTCTTCTTGCTGATCTCCAAGGTCCCGAGCATATCCAGCAAGGTCCGATTAAACTTCTCAGGCTGGAGTGTGGTCCTTGACTTCTCGACTCCAAGCATGCTCAGTAACTCATGGATGAGTCTGCTCTCGAAATCCCGTCCCTGATCACTATGTATCCACCTGGGAGGGCCATAATAAATGAAATACTTCTCCTGTAACACTTTGACCACCGTGGACGCCCTCTGGTCCTTGATAGGAAAAGCCTGCGCATATCTGGTGTCGTGGTGTAAAGGCTGATTTATACTTGTGTGTCAAACTGATACCGTAGGTACGGCGTAGCCGCGAACCCTACGCAGTGCCTACGCGGATCCCTATGCCATAGCCTGACGCGCACCTCTCCCAAAATGTAACTGCGTGTCGCGGCAATGCAGACCGCAACAACTGTGATTGGTCGGCTTGGTAGCATCGCATTTCCTCATGCGCTGCAGTAGCTTCCCATTGGGCGACTGAAGGGTAGGGAAGGAACTCTGGCTGCAATGCTTTCCATAAAGCTTTACAGACCTCCGAAATTATGGAGGACACATTTTGCTTTTACGAAAAAAATGCTCGCTTTAAACTTGTTTACACCGAGAAAGACTACCATGACCATGAAGCCTTGCACGGGCAGGTGTGTGTGCATGAGTGACGTGCGCGAATTGCAGAGCGACGCAGACACACCAATGCACAAGTATAAATCCTCACGACGGCGTGGCCCACATGTGTAGGCTGCGGCGCAAGCTAGTATGCACAAGTATAAATTAGCGTTAAGACATTCGCCATGTTGCTGGCATCTGGTTCTATTGACAGGAAATCCAGATGCACCAGGTCTGGGGCCCCGCACTCTGCAAGTGGAACAAGGGAGCTGCCCACATAGACATCATCTTCCGCCGAATGGATTGAATGCACGACTTATTCTTCGACCTCTGACTTCATTCGGGCCAGTAAATCCGGTCTCTGAACAATCCACAGCTCTTTTCAACCCCCAAATGCACAGAGTCATCATGAAGTGACTTCAATGCAATCCTCCAATACTTCTCCGGCAGAGCCAGCTGGCAATGCCGAGGTCGGTCCAGGGGTGACATGACCCCGTATAGGATCTGGTTCCGCAACTCCAAACAAAGCCATTCTCTCTGTAATGGAGGCACCGCCGCATTTTTCGTCTTCTCTACCCTAGATACCTGGGGGTTCACTCTCCTTCTGGCGTGACACCTGCTGCCAGCAGCCCTCTGCATTGTTCGTCCCTTTAGGGGATCCATCCTCACCATTAGCTCCATCATCTTTGGGGGGGGGTCACACCCGTTGATAACATCCGAGACATCTCAGTTCTCAACTCTGCCACAATCTCCTCTACTGCTCCCCGGGAACTGTGCCTTGCTGACGGAGGCCTCCCGCACCTCCGACACATTCTCCTCCTCTCATACCTCTCTGATCAGCTCAACAAAAGAGGGAGGGGGTCGCATCTTATGAGACATCAGAGACCCCAAGCAATCAGGTCCTGGGACTGGACGCCCCGGCTATCTGGTCCACTCTTATCTGGTCCACTCTTAACTGATCCACCTCAGCCACCTGAATGACCCCTCTGCGCCGCAAGCAAATTAGCTGCCTCTCTAGCCAAAAGATAAGAGCAGAAAGCTTCTCCCCATTCTCCTGATGCATGTTCTGAAACCCCGCCATGAGCTCCATTAGGCTTCCTGTCGTGCCAAAGGCACTTTCCAGTGCTCGCATGTAATGGCTTATAGTTGCTAGGGGATACCGCAACCACAATGTCAGCAGCCCGCCCACTCAAGCTCTCAACCAATCCCTGTCATTTTATGTCATCAGGGCACTGCCACTCATCTAACAACTGGGATGTTTCATACTCCTCTTCCCCTTTAGAGGTGGGCATTATTCCAGAGAATAGGTGCAGCCTGCCATAGCTGGGACTTTGAACCTGGACATTTTTCTACTTACTTGCCAGCGAAGTAAGGACGGATACTAACTCAGAATTCTCACTCTCCCTTGGGGGATGGGGTCTAATTAGACGTTCCAAATCTGACCACTCCTTCCCCTCACTCCTCAGAAACAATACAACCCTGTCTTTGAAATCTCTACCCCCAGCCACTGCGACGTCAGCGCTGGTCTGCATTGAAACGAGAGCTGCGCCCGCCAGTTTATCGAACCTCTGTCCACAATCGCAACTTTAACAGTACTTAACAGGTAAATTAATGATTCATCTGGAGTATGAATATCTACCCCACTGGTTCAATACTCAGGGTAATTACACAGCATCCAACGAAATCAATCCCAGATGAGCCCCCGATTGTAACCTTCAGGGCTTATGGCCCATCCAAACTTGAGAAATCTTGTTTGGGTGGATGCTGCTTGATGTGTTCCCTGTTACAAATTAGTACCCCGAAATAACAAACAGTACACAATATGCAATTAAATGATTGAGCTTTATAATTCTTAATTTGACTGTAGGTTAGTAAAGAAACAAAGAAGGAAAAAAAAAGGGGGCCCATTCTCATGAAACAGTCTAATGCACAACGTTGGCGCTCACTGTTCTCTCGTCTGTTAGTTCTCCATCGATTTTTCCCTCTGGTGTTGACTCCCGGCCCCGTTGCAAGTCCAATCCATCCAGTAGTCTGACTTCCCTGTTCTGGCATCTTCTCTCTCCATCTTCTGCCAAACAAAAGATCACAAAACCTTTGCTCGGGCACACGAGAAAGAAAACATCTTCCCTCATTGACCAGCGCACATTCCAAGGTTCCCGTTATCCCTAGTCATAACCCAAACACTGCTGCTACAGAGAAACCATTACATTAGCATGAAACATTACAGCACATTACACAGATTATTTCATTACACAGTACATTGAAGTAGGACAAGGTAAAACAATAACAATGAGAATAAAGTGCAACAGCTGAAGAAAAAGTGCAGTGCAGGTAAACATTAAAGTACACAACCTTAAAGAAGTAGATTATGAAGTCAAGAAACCAACTTATCATTCCACTGAACCATTCAATACTCTTATAACTGTGGGGTAGAAGCTGTCCTTTAGCCTGGTGGTATGTGCTTCCAGGCTTTTGTGCTTCATAGAAGAGAGAATGTCCAGTGTGGGTGGGGTCTTTGATTGTGCTGGTACCTTTACTGAGGCAATGAGAGATATAGACAGAGTGCATACAGGTGAGGCTCGTTTTAGTGATATGCTGAGCGTGTCCGTAACTCACTGCGTTTTCCTGCAGTCACATACAGAATAGTTGTTTCACTAAGCTGTTAAGCGTCCAGATATGAAGCTTTCTATGGTGCATTGATAAAAGAGTTGATGGGGACATGCCATTTTTTCTTCAGCTTCCTGAGGAATTAGAGATGTTGAGGAATTAGAGATGTTGATGAGTTTTCTTGGAAGTGGCATCTGTGTGTTTGACTAGGACAGGCTATTAGTGATGTTTACTCCTAGGAACGTGAAGTTTTCAACCCTCTCGACACCCACACCATTGATGTACACAGGAGCATGTGCACCATCCCTCTTCCTGAAGTCAATGTCCATGTCTTTCGTTGACAAGGAAAGGTTGTTGTCATGACACCAAACTCTATCTCTTATTTCCTTCCTGTATTTCAACTTATCATTACAGGTTTACCCTGCCATCCGAAGGTAGAGCATTCCTATGAAACGGTTCGTTATCCGAAATGTCATAAAGCAAAGAAGCAATTACCATTTATTTATACGGGAAAATTTTGTGAGCGTTCGCAAACCCAAAAATAACCTACCAAATCATGCCAAATAACACATAAAACCTAAAATAACAGTAACATATAGTAAAAGCAGGAATAAGATAAATACACAGCCTATATAAAGTAGAAATACTTTTCCACAATCATTGCCGGCACTGTTCTCCGAAGCGAAAATCTCACGCGAAAACACTCTCTCCAGTAACCGTTAAGCTATGAAGCTGCCAAATCATACCAAATAACACATAAAAATACACAGCCCATATAAAGTAGAAATAATGTATGTACAGTGTAATATCACTTATCGGAATCGGGACAGTGCCAAGCACACTGATGATGGTGTGTTAGACTGAGTCGTCGCAGGCTGGGATGGTGCAGTGGCCCCCATCCTCCAGGCTGCCAACTGGTACATTGCCGCGAAGCATGCAGGGGCCCAGCAGTAGCCGGGACGCACACAGCACATCTTTAAGAAAAAGGCCGAAATAAACATGCTAATTAATTAGGTGCCGCCCAGCATGTAATTGTCGGCCCAGATCAGTGCCAATTGCATCGCCTTTGATCTGGGCCGACATTTACATGTCGGGCGGCGCCTAATTAATTAGCATGTTTATTTCAGCTTTTTTTCTTAAAGATGTGCTGTGTGCGTCCCGGCTACCGCTGCATTCTCTGAGAATCGGTAGCTGTCCATGGCCCGGGGGTTGGGGTGGTGGGACACTGGGGTGTCATCTCGTCATCTGTTTTCATTAGAGCAGGCAGCTCATCTTCTCCTATGACTGCCTGCCTCGATGTCGAAGGTCGAGGTTCGTCGTCTGCTGTGGCTGATGTGGAAGGCTTGCTTGACTGCTGAGCCTCGCGCATTTTTCTATCATACAGTTCTTCATAAGCACTCAAACCATTCTGCAAATATCCCCTAAACCTACGTACCCTTTCAAAATTAAAGTCGTACTTTATCATTGCAGTGAAAATCTCACGCAGTTGCTTCACGTTCATTTCACTACTGAATTCGGTTTCGATTGTTATCCTTTCCTCTTCCAATTGCATCAGCTCTTGATCGATCAGTTCTTGGTCATGGGAAGCCAAAACCTCTTCAACATCATCCTCGTCAGCTTCCACAAGCCAAAATCATGTTGTCCTTACTTCGTTCACCATGATCAAAACGCTTAATTATGTCTAGTTTTACGCTGTGTAACACCCTTACGAGCTCTTTCAGGCTTTTCCAATACCTCAGAACTCATCTTGCAAACGGCTGCTCACAGGCACGTGTTAAAGCAATGCCATTCCGAATCCGGGGGAGAGCGGCTGCTCGGGGCGCGCACTGCCTTTTATCGCGCGCTGATTTTTTTCGTAACGGTGAAAACACCTTCTGTTAGCGAAAACAGGGTACTAATTTAGGTCTTTCATAACAGTGAGGTTTCGTAAAGCAAACGTTCGAAAAGCGGGGGGCACCTGTACTTGTGATATGATTCGCTGTGTAACTTCGTAGAGGGAATTAGAGCAGAATCTGGCCACATATTAATAAATATACAGGGAGTAGAGAAAGGAGCTTAGGGCACAACCTTGTGGAGCACCAATATTTAGAATAGTCATGGCAGAGATGTTGCTGCCAATACAAGAACCCAGTTTCAAAGAGAGGAGTTGTCTCCCATGGTCTGGAGTTTGACAAGTTTGCTTGGAATTATAGCATTTAAAGCAGAGTGTAGCCGAGGTTGTCTGGAAGCTGGTCATGGCACATTAACTCCAGGCTTCTTGAAGCAGTTCACGATGGGAGGTATCAGAGCCACTGGGTGTTCGTTGTTTTTCTGAGGTACCTGGATGACAGAGATCTTTTTAAAGCAGGAAAGATTCTCATATTAAAGCGGAGAGAAAGTAAAGATTTCTGCAAGTACCCCACCAATTAATCTGCACAGGTTCGTTCTCTGGAAGGCTAAACTTACATAGCAATGGTAACTGTGGGTTAAGGTGAACTGGAGTCTGTCAGGGTGGGTGGTGGTATGCCCATTCCCTTTTGTTCAAAATATGCATAGAATGGAAGAAGTTCATTGGGAAGGGATGTACTGTTGGTGATTCTGCCGCAACATTGGTGGTTAATGAAAAAGGGTTAACATTGGTTGTTGTCATTCTGTCCCCTCTTAGCCCTCTCAACTATCTTCACACACTCCATGCTCTTCTTCCTCTCACCCTGCCTCTCCTTTCCCAGCTTCCCAGGACACTATTGAAGCTGCGGAGAAGTCTCGCTGTATTTTAACTAACCTTTCCCTTAGTTAATATTTGAAAAGTACACACTGTTATTCATTTTAAGGTTTATATCTGGAATCTTGTAGATGTTTGTGTTGGTAATGATGTGTTTCAAAGTAATAAGTGCTGAAATCTACTAGACTTTATATAAATGTAATTCCTTTGGCAAGTGAAAGAGGACTGCGATAAACATTAATACTATTTTTGTTCCTATGAGTGCTTTTGACTTCTTTCCAAAGGACCTAATAATTCCTTTTTTCTCCTTCACAGAAAACACTCAGCAAAATAGCAACTTGCCTTGAATTAAGAAGCACGGCTCTGCAGGTACTAATAATTGGTTAACTTTTTAAAATTCTCTGAATTCAGTCAAATGAAATGCATTCTGTAACATTCAGTTTTCTGAAAGATAATGTCTGTGGAAATAGGTGTTGCAGTTGCTTCGTGAAACGAACGGAAAATGCTGTAAGAACTCGGCAGGCATCTATGGAAGAGGAATAAATAGTTGATGCTTTGGGCCAAGGACCTTCATCAGGACTCATAA
This sequence comes from Mobula birostris, assembly GCF_030028105.1. Lineage (NCBI taxonomy): Eukaryota > Metazoa > Chordata > Chondrichthyes > Myliobatiformes > Myliobatidae > Mobula > Mobula birostris. The sequence goes on from NC_092371.1 coordinate 132,103,197, forward strand.
AGGGTCTTGATATCATGACGAAAGGGCTCAGCCTGAAATGTTGACTGTTTATTCCCCTCCATAGATACCACCTGACATGCTGTCTTCCTCCAGCATTTTGAAATGATGTATAAGCCAAACAAGCACTCAGTAAAAGGACTACCTCTGATATCTTTCTCCCTCAGATGAACAGAATGTTAAAAAAGGAAGATAATTAGTTCCTGTCTGACTATTTGTTATCTTCTTGTGAAAGGTTCACAGGTGGATGTTTGTGGAAGACGAGATTGGGCTTAGCTGTAAAGTCAAACAATGTTGAAAGATTCTGGGCACTGATGTGTAAACATACTTGACTGAGATGCTGGAAACTGTTTTGCAGGAGACAGCACACACAGAAAAGGAGGGGAAAGTATATTGTGGAGTTTGGGACAGGTCTGGTGAGGTAGCCTGAGAGAAATGAAGTGCTGCCTCAATGTCCTTTGGTGCCCTTTCAACAGATCTCAGAGGGTATTCCGGTGTTGTCTCAAAGGGCTGTGGTGCTGGAATCTGGAAAGACACCAACAGCTGGAGGAACTCAGCAAGTCAGGCAGCATCTGTGGAGGGAAATGGAGTCTTCATTTCAGGTTGAGATGCCATCATCTTCAGCTCTTTGCCACTTCTACCCATCTTTTTCCAGCTTGTGACTTCATTCCCACTCCTCTCCCCTCCCTTATCACCCCCCTGAAGTGAATAAAACTATCACTTGCTAGATTTTGCATCACCCCTTCCCTCCATCCTTTTATACGGGCGATCCCCTCTCTTTCAGTCCAGCTGAAGGGTCCCAACCAAAGGTATCAGCTATTTTCCTCCGCAGATAAGACCATAAGTCACAGGAGCAGAATTAGGCCATTTGGCCCATCAAGATAATTCCATATCCAGTGTTCCAACAGTTTGTGTACTGTTTGAAGTATAGTCACAATGTGAGATGTGGAATGCTGCAAGTCCGATCCACTGGTTTATTGGCTGATGGTAGGGGTAGATGGCTGGGGAGCTGCATAGTGAGGACTAGGCCTCAAGCCGTGGTGTCGCCTGCTTACAGCCACCCAGGAGAGAGGCGTTGAAATCAGTGTGCTTCACTAGAGGCAGTGTGGCCTGGCAGAAGACGAGCTATATTATGGTTGACTGTGGATTTCTCCAGCGTTCATGGACTCAGGGTCTTGGACTATATTTTTTTGTGTGACAGTATGTTACCGATGTTTTCTACGTGCATGCTATCACATATGTGCTATACGTGCTTTGTGCTGTGTGTGTGACTGTTGGCACTGTGTTTTGCACCTTGAGCCTGGAGTAACACAGTTTCATTTGGCTTTATTCATGGGTATTCATATATGGTTGAATGACACTTAAACTTGAACTGTATGGGAAACCTGGTAGCCGTGAATAACACACAAGGAGACAGAGAGGTGAAAAACAAACATGCAGCTGTTTGTTTTGCTTTCAAGTCATCTACCCAAAATGCCCTCTCCACATTGTTCAGTACGTAACACACAGGGAAGCTCAATTGCAACCTGTAAACATTAAATTATACATGAATATGTAACATAACCCCCTCCTCTTATATTAAAGATTTCTCCCCTTCCCATTTACAGACCAGCTTCTGAACTATTAAACATTCAATGGAGAAATCATCAAATTCAACCAGCAACAAACAGCATTTGTTTTTCCAAACTAGGGAAAGAGGGTAGACTGCCTCTATTCTCATACCCCTGGTGATTATTCTGCTCTGTGCTAAGGGGTGGTCACTAAACTAGAGATTCAATCTGTCTGAGGCCGCCTGTTTTGTGAAGGTACCAATGACTCTGGTGGTTTGTGAACAGATCTTGGCTTGGGTACTACATTGTCAATAGGGGCATCTCAGAAAACACAGGTGATGGGGGAACACTGGCTGTGTCATCTGATCTGAAGGCTCCTTTCCATTGACTACAGCTCTGCCTTTAATACCATCTTTCCAAATAAACTGATTCCTAAGCTCCGGAACCTGGGCCTTAGCACTCAGATCTGCAGTTGGATCTTCAACTTCCTCACAGCCAGGACCCAGGCTATAAAAATAGGGGACAACCTCTCCTCTACAATCACTCTGAGCACCGGTGCCCCACAAGGCTGTGTACTCAGCCCCCTGCTGTACTCACTGTACACCCATGATTGTGTAGCCAAGTTTCCATCAAACTCAATATATAAGTTTGCTGATAACACAACCATTGTAGGCCGTATCTCGGGTAATGATGAGTTTGAGTACAGAGAGGAAATTAAGAACCTGGTGGCATGGTGCGAAGACAATAACCTATTCCTCAACATCAGCAAGACGAAGGAATTGATTGTTGACTTCAGAAGGAATAGCGGACCGCACGACCCAATTTACATCGGTGGTGCGCAAGTGGAATAGGTCAAAAGCTTTAAGTTCCCCGGGGTCAGTATCACAAATGACCTGACTTGGTCCAACCAAGCAGAGTCCACTGCCAAGAAGGCCCACCAGCGCCTTTACTTCCTGAGAAGACTAGAGAAATTTGGCCTGTCCCCTAAAACCCTCACTAATTTTTATAGATGCACCGTAGAAAGCATTCTTCTAGGGTGCATCACAACCTGGTATGGAAGTTGTCCTGTCCAAGACCAAAAGAAGCTGCAGAAGATCGTGAACACGGCGCAGTACATCGCACAAACCAATCTTCTGTCCGTGGACTCACCTTACACCGCACGTTGTTGGAGCAGTACTGCCAGGATAATCAAGGACACGACCCACCCAGCCAACACACTTTTCGTCCCTCTTCCCTCTGGGAGAAGGCTCAGGAGCTTGAAGACTCATACGGCCAGATTTGGGAACAGCTTCTGTCCAACTGTGATAAGACTGCTGAACGGACCCTGACCCGGATCTGGGCCGTACCCTCCAAATATCTGGACCTGCCTCTCGGTTTTTTTGCACTACCTTACTTTTCATTTTTCTATTTTCTATTTATGATTTATAATTTTAATTTTTAATATTTACTAATTTTTAATATTTAATATTTGTAATCCAGGGAGCGGGAAGCACAGAATCAAATATCTGTGATTGTACATTCTAGTATCAATTGTTTGGCGACAATAAAGTATGAAGTATAATGGAGGTTCTGCAGTCGTTGTCTCAGAATCCTTTTCCATTTCTACAACTGGATCTGAATTGGTCAGTTTATGTTGGTTTTCAGTAACCTCAGCTGATCAACACACCTTCTCCAGACATTGTGGTTACTAGTTTCCACTGTGTACAACCCAGGACCAGTTTGTGCCACCATTGTTGCAGGTGTGCTCTTTGTTCTAGAGATGTAGTTCCAGGCAAGTACTCTCTCTCCTACTGTGAAACTTCTGTACTTCGCTTTGACCATCTCTCTGCTTGGGTTTTCTGTCCAACCTGTTTTGTGTTTGGGGGTCTAAGCAGGTCAAGCTGGGTGCAAAACTGTCTTTTCATCAGTGCATTAGCTGAAGCCATTTTGGTGGTGTATTGTGGTACGTCAGCAAGGAAGTGCTAAGACACTGGTTGAGGGATCCATTTCCCATTGAAGTCTCGAGGGCTTGCTTCATTGTATGAGACATTCAGCAAAGCCATTACTGGCTGGATGATACTGTGCTGACATAAGTGATTTGAACTCTTCAGGCAGGTGTTGTAAGTCATTGTTACATACAAGCTGTTGAGGACCCCAAAACGGCTAAAGATGGAATGTAGTGCTCGTCATGATTACAAACTTGGGCCATTTGCTGCGTGTGTCCACTACAATCAAGAATGTGGTCTTCTACGGGTCCTTCAAAATCTATTTGAATCCTCTGCTATTGTTCTTCAGCCATTTCCTTGGATGCAAAGGAGCATGTTGAGGAACATTTTCACTCACTGACAATGTGGGCATGATTTGGCTTTCTCTTCAATGGTTACATCCACCAGAAATAAACTATGCCATAGTCCTGCATGTAGCTCATAAAGCACTTGCTTTCTTAATGATGGGCAAATGACAACACGGTAACCCCATGGTAAACACCCTGCTTGGACTGAGCTCCTTCCATTGAGCTTGGTAAGGTTTCAGTTTTATGGTTGGCTCTCCTTTCCATTCGTGAGTTACCATGTCCACCACTTTAGGTAGAACAGGATCAGTACTTGTGTGCCTCTGGACTTATGCCCCAGTTATCAGATCTTCCTTGAAGATATCTTTTGGGGATGGCTCTGGAGCTGTAACGGCTAAGTTTGGATAGTCCATCAGCATCCGAATGATGCTTGGACCTCCTGTACTTTAAAACATACTGATGTGCAGATAGTAACAGAGCTCAACGTTACATTCAACTAACGCCCAGGGATGAAATGCCTGAATGTAAACCAATAATTGAAGTCAAGGGGCAATGATCTGTCAGTAGTGTGAATCGATGACCAAAGAGGAATTGATGGAATTTCTTAACTCCAAAAATAACTGTGAGTGCTCCCCACTCAATCTGGGCTTATTGGCTTTCTGCCTTGCTTAATGTCCTTGATGCGAAAGCAATTGGATGCTCTTCACCGAACGATATAAAGGGTGAGATACTGTAACTGTCCTTACACCACAGGGTGATGTGTCAGAGGCCAGCTGTATGGGCAATGAAGGGTTGAAGTGTGTGAGTGATTCAGGTGGTGGCAAAGCTGGTTTGACTTTCTTAAAAGCCTCTTCACAACGATCTGTCCACTGCTAGTGTGTTGATTTATTTAAAAGCTCATGAAGTGGTTTCAGCATACTAGCTAGGTTAGGAACAGACTTTGTATTGTATGTTAGTAGTCTTAAGAAAGACCTTTCTTTCTTTCTTTTTCAATCTTTTTATTAGTTTCATAAAATATAAACATAAGATAGCAATAATACAAATAGATGGAGATACATTGTTGTACTTAAAATGAGTAATTATAAGACCAAATAGTATAAATTGACAAAACTCCCAATCGTGTAGGATAACAATGAATAATACAGGACAAAAAAAAAACGAGAGAAAAATCATGAAAAAGAAAAAAAAGAAAAAAAAACAAACCCCACCTCAAAAAAAAAACTAAACAGTATTAGTCAACTAAACTAAATGACTTGGGCAATTCTAACAACGTAAAAATGGAAAAGAAGAAAACCTTAGTGTTGACGACTCCATTCCTCTCAACCAACAGTACAGAGAAATAAAATAAGTTTGGAAATGGTCAAATTACATCATATGAAAATGCTGAATGAATGGCCTCCAAGTTTTTTCAAATTTAATGGAAGGGTCATAAACCCTTCCATTGTAATGTGAAAGTCATCCAAATAGCATTGCACTCCTGTCAACCAGCTCAGTGGACTCCTGTCCATTGCTCGCTGAAAAAGTATGGAAATGGAGGTGATGCCAAACAAAAGCCTTTGGTACCTGAGTCACTACAGTCAAGAGTTTCTTGTGACTCTGACTCCACATGCATCTGCAAGTACTGTACACTTGACACAAGTTAATCTTGCTAAACGTCTGTCCATAGAACCATACCATAGAAACTACAGCACAGAAACAGGCCTTTTGGCCCTTCTTGGCTGTGCTGAACCATTTTCTGCCTAGTCCCACTGACCTGCACACGGACCATATCCCTCCATACACCTCCCATCCATGTATCTGTCCAATTTATTCTTAAATGTTAAAAAAGAACCCGCATCTACCACCTCGTCTGGCAGCTCATTCCATACTCCCACCACTCTGTGTGAAGAAGCCCTCCCCTAATGTTCCCTTTAAACTTTTCCCCCCTCACCCTTAACCCATGTCCTCTGGTTTTTTTCTCCCCTTGCCTCAGTGGAAAAAGCCTGCTTGCATTCACTCTATCAATACCCATCATAATTTTATATACCTCTATCAAATCTCCCCTCATTCTTCTACGCTCCAGGGAATAAAGTCCTAACCTATTCAACCTTTCTCTGTAACTGAGTTTCTCAAGTCCCGGCAACATCCTTGTAAACCTTCTCTGCACTCTTTCGACCTTATTTATATCCTTCCTGTAATTTGGTGACCAAAACTGAACACAATACTCCAGATTCGGCCTCACCAATGCCTTATACAACCTCATCATAACATTCTGTCCTCCGGCCAATCCTGTAAAAAGTTCATCAATGAAAAGGAGAGGGTATTGTTCAGCTGTAAGAACCAAGCTAATAGTTACCTTGAAGTCACCACAAAGCCTTAAGGACTCACCCATTTTTAAGACAGGAACCACTGGAGCTGTCCATTTACTTATGCACACTAGTTCCAATACCTTACTCTGAATTATTAGTCTTTCCAATTCAGTCTCTAGCTTTGGTTTTAGGGTGTGTGGAACAGGTCTTGCTTTCAGGCACTTGAGTATTGTGTTGGGCTTAACAGTGATTCCTTTCATACTTCCCAGTTCTCTGTTGAATACTTTGTTCCTTTAATGCCTCTTGTAGACTGGTGTTCCCACCAATCAAGTGCACTTTATTCCAGTTGAGTTTGAGCTGCTTTGACCACAAGAGGCCCAGAATCGCTGGATAACTACCTTTAACAATGTACAGTGGAAGTTTATTTCCCTCTTCATTAATCTGCACTGTAATAGGTACTACACCCCTCACTGGAACAGCCTCACCAGTGTGTCTTTAAAGTGAACCTTGCCCCTTCTGGGCTAAGATGCTGCAACTTCTCCTTGTAAATTGTTTCGGACACCAGTGATACTACAGCTCCCGTGTCCACCTGCATCCTCATGGTGACCCCATCCAATCGCGGTGTCACCCAATTGCCGTCTTTGTGTCCTGAAACAGATAAAACATACAAAGTTTCTTCAACCACAGAGTCACTCAGTCCATCCTGGGTATGCTCAATCTTGTTCACACAGACTTTTCTTTACTAAACAATAAATATTGAGTAAAGATTTGCCACCTCGTCACTAGTTGTTATATATGTGGTACTGGGAAGTCGGGTGGCCGTGAATAACACAAACGAGAGGCAGAGACATGAGGAACAAACATACAGCTGTTTATTTTACTTGTAAGTTATCTATCCAGAATGCCCTCTCATATTAAGTTCAGTATGTAACACACAGGGAATCTCAACAGCAACCCATAAGGGTCAAAATGTACATGAATACTTAACAATGGTAGTGCAGGAAAACCCAGCAGCCAAACCTTTATACTGTTACAGAAACAGTTTGTGTGTGAGAACAGCAGTAACAATTACTACTTTGGCAGTATAAAACTGATTCTAGGTTATTGCTGAGTCTAACACCTGGAACTTGCTGCATTGTGAAAGTGCTTCTATCTCATGGACCACAGCTGTTTATAAAGGTGGCATGAATCAAACTGGCTGAAGAGTGGGGACCCCGGTGGATGAGTGATACAGGATGGATTACGGACTGAAGCACAATTTGTGGGACGCCTTGTGTAGAAGGGAATACAGAGTGAAGCCCAGTGGTTGGCAGACCTGGCGTCAAACATTGGCAATCATATTTTCTCCTCAACCAAGAGTGTGCTTAGCAAAAGTGACCTTAACTCCATCACACAGTCTGCTATTCCCTGCTATCTGAGCAGTATCCTAACTCAGCAAGATTTTGAAAAGGCCATCAAAAATAAACGCCGTGGAAGAACTAAAACATAGGTATGTGCGGGTGGTGCAAGTACTATACAACAGTGGTCCCCAACCACCGGGCCGCAGAGCATGTGCTACCGGGCCACAGAGCATGCGCTACCGGGCCGTGAGGAAGCGATATGATTTGGCAATATGAGTCAGCTGCACCTTTCCTCATTCCCTGTCACGCCCACTGATCAGCCATTACGCATGTGACCCGCGCGTCACCTGTGTCAGGGTGGGAAGGAGATCAACACCTTGTAAATGACGACGGGCTGAAAAGTATGTTTGACATAATATCTCTGTCGGCATTTTGGATTAAAGTCAAGGCTGAATATCCTGAGATAACCACGAAAGCACTGAAAACGTTGCTTTCATTTCCAACATTTTTCTGCGAAGCGGAGTTTTCTGCAATGAATGCAACGAAAACTAAACTGCGGAATAGACTGGACATAAGGAACCCCTTCTGAGTATTGCTGTCTCCCATCACCCCTCAATAGGACCGTGTTGTTGCAGGGAAACAAGCCCAGTGATATTGGTGTGTTGCAATGATTTTATATATTTATACGGGGAAAATATGTGCTGTGTGTTTAATATCCAAATGTTACTTAAAATGTTATGATGCTATTGACTTATAAGTGACCCTATAACAATTACAGCATGGAAACAGGCCATCTCGGCCCTTCTAGTCTGTGCCAAACGCTACTCTCACCTAGTCCCACCGACCTGCACACAGCCCATAACCTTCCGTTCCTTTCCTGTCCATATACCTATCTAATTTTTCTTTAAATGATAATATTGAACCTGCCTTACCACTTCTACTGGAAGTTAGTTCAACACTTCAAGCTCCCCTGTCCTCCCCTGATAATTGACTTATCACTGTATTCATGTGAGGAAAATATGCGCTCTGTGTTTAATATTAAATTCATTAGATAAACCCTTTTAGAAACAAAATTGAGTGTATTATCCACTTATCACCTATATTCCGGTAGTGATTAACACCCACCCCCACGAACAGAATCACCAAAAAGGATTTGCTGGTGGGGGGGGGCGGTGGGCGGGCAGGCGGGGCGGGAATCGGCAGGTCACGATGCGCGTGCGCACTGGTGCCCGCACAAGGCTTCATGGCCATTGTAGTCTTTCTGGGTAAACAACACATTTGACTGCTACTCTTGTCCGTTGGCAACCCTACCCCCACCCCCCCGGTCGGCCGGTCCGCAATACAAAAAAGGTTGGGGACCCCTGCTATACAAGACCTCATCTCCACATCCAGGAAATGGAGAGCGAAGGAGGGAATTTGTGAGTGGTGGAGAGCTTATGACGTTCCTTGGTACAGAAACAGCAATGACCTTGTACGGAAAAGTAGTGGACACTAGTCCAGTCCATCACAGGTAAAGCCCTCCCCACCACTGAGCACATCTACAATAGCGATGTCGCAGGAAAGCAGCATCCATCATCGTCAAGGACTCTCACCATACAGACCATGCTCTCTTTTTGCTGCTGCTATCAGGAAGAACCCACACCACCAGGTTCAGCAACAGATAGTACACCTCAACCGTTGGGCTCCTGAACCAGAGGGAATAACTTCATTTGAGCCATCTTTGTTCCCACAACCTATGGACTCACTTTCAATGGCTTTTCACCTCATGCTTTCGATATTTATTGCTTATTTTGCATAAACTCTTTTCAACTTCCAGCCAGGGTCAGGTGTTAATTTTAATCGAAATTACAATGATAAACTCCACCATCTTCATCAAACATGATATCTGGGATGTGTAGTCATAGTCATACTTTATTGATCCCGGGGGAAATTGGTTTTCATCACAGTTGCACCATAAATAATAAATAGTAATAGAACCATAGATAGTTAAATAGTAATATGTAAATTATGCCAGTAAATTATGAAATAAGTCCAGGACCAGCCTATCGGCTCAGGGTGTCTGACCCTCCAAGGGAGGAGTTGTAAAGTTTGATGGCCACAGGCAGGAATGACTTCCTATGACGCTCTGTGTTGCATCTCGGTGGAATGAGTCTCTGGCTGAATGTACTCCTGTGCCCACCCAGTACATTATGTAGTGGATGGGAGACATTGTCCAAGATGGCATGCAGCTTAGACAGCATTCTCTTTTCAGACACCACCGTCAGAGAGTCCAGTTCCATCCCCACAACATCACTGGCCTTACGAATGAGTTTGTTGATTCTGTTGGTGTCTGCTACCCCAGCACACAACAGCAAACATGGTAGCACTGGCCACCACAGACTCGTAGAACATCCTCAGCATCGTCCAGCAGATGTTAAAGGACCTCAGTCTCCTCAGGAAATAGAGACGGCTCTGACCCTTCTTGTAGACAGCCTCAGTGTTCTTTGACATATACTCAACGCCAGCTGTCCGTCCCTCCTGATTGGTTAATCCTCAACCAATTAGATTTCTGCTGTCCCACCTTATTTAAAACTGTATTCCAGTTCTTAGAGTGAGACCTTTATCTTTGTTGAAATTCTTGGTCTCTAGTCTTATTTCAATGGCTTCCTTCAAGCGGTCCCAAAAGCCATGCGCAGCACAGTAGTTTTGTGCTGTCAAAGTCAATCCTGTAACTATTGTGTGTACTCAATACCATCCACAAACCTGTAAGGAAGCTCAAATCCCAGCTCATGCTGGTCAGAGATGACCTGGGACTCAGGATAGCTGGTGTTTACAGGATCCCCTGTGAATGCAGAGCAGGGTTTGTCAGCCAGATGCGGCGCATAGCAGAGACACATCTTAAAGAGGGAAGGAGGTAAATCTGTTTGGGTTACTTGGAGAAATTGGCAGTAGCAGAACATCACAGGATTGACTTTGATGGCACAGAAATACTGTGCCAGGCAAATGGCTTTTGGGATCATCTGGTGAAGGAAGCCGTTGAAATAAGGCTAGCAAATAAGAATTAAAACACAGATGAACGTCTCGCTCCAAGTAAAAACTGGAGTAAGATTTCAAACAAGGTAGAACAGTGCAAACCTGATAGGTTGAGGACTAACCAATCAGAGGGATGGAGGACTGGAGTTGAGTATACAGTATGTACCACTGGACTAGACATGCCTCGGCATCATCCCTGATGAAGATGGCGGAGTTTGTCATCAAAACGTTGAATAAATTCATCACCTCTACCCAGCTGGAAGCCTGAGAAGAGTCTATGCGTCATATACGCCGGAAAAGCTCTACACCCCTTTTCATTGCTTATTTATTTATTATTATTATTATTATTTCATTGTTTTCTCTTTTTGTATTTGCATAGTTTGTTGTGTTTTTGGTACATTGGTTGTTGTCCATGCTGTTGGTGTGGTCTTTCACTAATCCTTTTGTGTTTCTTTTACTTACTGTGATTGCCTGCAAGAGAATGAATCTCAGGTTTGCATATGCTAAATGTACTTTGATATTAATTTGCTTTGGACTTTGAACCTTAAATTAAGGAGACAAGTTTAATCATATCTGCAGACAGGTTCTCTGCAGTCAACTACAGACACTGAATTCATAAGGTTATACAGCACAGAAATGGGCTCTTAAACCAATCTCAACAAGGTGCCTATATGAGCTACTCCCACATCCCTCTGAACCCATGAACTTGCTCAAACATGTCTTTTAAACATTGATATTGTACCCAACTCTTAACACTTCCTTCCATCTATCCACCACCTGTGTGGGAAAAACTTTTGAGTCCTGTTTAAACCTTTCCCCATCATCTTAAACCTGTGCTCTGCAAACATGACATTCTGTAGACGCTGAGAATCTTGAGCAGCACATACAGAATGCTGGAGGAGCTCAACAAGTTAGGCAGCATCTGTAGTGGGGAATAAACAGTTGGCATTTCATGAGATCCTTCGTCAGGACTAGAAAAGAACAGGGCAGAAGCCAGAATAAGTAGGTGGTGGAGGGGAAGAAGTACAAGCTGGCAGATAATAGGTGAGACCAGGTGAGTAGGAAGGTGGGTGCATGGGTGGGGGAAGAAGGAGGAATTTAATAGGAGCTGACAGTGGACCAGGGAAGGAAGGGGGGCACCAGAAGGAAGAGATGGGTAGCCGAGAAGAGAAGGGGTAAGAGGGGGAACCAGAATGGGAGATGGACAAATAGAGAAGGGATGGGGGTATAATTTACCAGAATATTCATGCTATGAGGTTGGAAGCTATCCTGATGAAATATGAGGTGATGCTCGTCCAACCTGAATGTGGCCTCATCGTGGCGGTAGAGGAAGCCATGGACTGACATACAGTCAAATAGAATTGGTGGCCACTGGGAGATCCTGCCTTTCACAGCAAATAGAGCGAAGGTGGTTATTGAAGCCCAGTTTGGTCCCCAGTTTGTGTTGAGTCTCACCAATGTAAGGAGGCTGCACCAGAAATACCAGATACAGTTAATGACCCCAACAGACTCACAGGTGAAGCGTTGCTTCATCTGGAAGAACTGCTCATGGCTCTGAATGATGATAATGGAGGAGGTGTATCACTTGTCATGCTTGCAGGGGTAAGTGCCAGAGGAGGAGATCACTGGGGAAGGACAAGTGGACAAGGGACGTCTCCTCTAGGTTTAGACACCCCTGGGGCTATTTATCTTAAGAATGCCCCTCATTATTTTATAAACCTTAGTAGGTTATCCCTCAGCTGCCTCTGCTGCAGGAAAGAGTCCCAGCCTATCCAATCTCCTTATAGATCAAGTCCTCCAGTCTTGGCAACTGTGAATCAGAAAATATTCAGCAGGTTGAGCAGTTCCTATGGGGAGAAAACCTTTAATATTTTACATCTTCATTTTTAGGAATGCTAGGTGGAGTTCCAAGAAACTGCAAATACAAAATAAATAAATAATACTGAGAAGGGGACCAATATCCTGGTGGGAAAGTTTAATAGAGCTGTTAGGGAGGGTTTAAACTAATTTGGCAGGGGGATGGGAACCGGAATGATAGAGCGGAGGAAAGGGAAAACAGAAATAAATCTAAGATAGAGAGCAGTAAAGATGTCAGGAAAGACAGGCAGGTGATGGGGCAAATTTGTAGCCATTGGGATGAGTTGCAGTGCAATAAAGTTGCAGTGAAATCAAAGCAAAAAGTATCAAATACTGGTCTTAAGGTGTTGTACTTAAATGCACGCAGCATAAGGAATAAGATGGATGATCTTGTCGTACAGCTACAGATTGGCAGGTATGATATTGTGGCCATCACTGAGACCTGGCTAAAGGATGCATGTCTCTGGGAGCTGAACGTCCAAGGATACACGGTGTATCGGAAGGATAGGAAGGTAGGCAGAGGGGGAGGCGTGGCTTTATTGGTAAGAAATGATATTAAATCATTAGAAAGAGGTGATATAGGATCGGAAGGTGCAGAATCTTTATGGGTTGAGCTAAGGAATAGCAGGGGTAAAAGGACCCTGATGGCAGTTATTTATAGGCCTCCAAACAGCTGCAGGGATGTGGACTACAAATTACAACTGGAAATAGAAAAGGCTTGTCAGAAGGGCAGTGTTATGATAATTGTGGGGGATTTTAACATGCAAGTAGATTGGAAAAATCAGGTCGGCACTGGATCTCAAGAGAGAGAATTTGTAGAATGTCTGCGAGATGGCTTTTTAGAACAGCTTGTTGTTGAGCCCACTAGGGGATCGGCTGTACTGGATTGGGTATTGTGTAATGAACCGGAGGTGATTGGAGAGATTGAGGTGAAGGAACCCTTAGGAGGCAGTGATCATAACATGATTGAGTTCACTGTGAAATTAGAAAAAGAGAAGCCGAAATCTGATGTGTCGGTGTTTCAGTGCAGTAAAGGAAATTACAGTGGCATGAGAGAGGAACTGGCCAAAGTTGACTAGAAAGAGACACTGGCGGGAAAGACGGCAGAGCGGCAGTGGCTGGAGTTTATGCAAGAAATGAGGAATGTGCAAGACAGGTATATTCCAAAAAAGAAGAAATTTTCGAGTGGAAAAAGGATGCAACCGTGGTTGACAAGAGAAGTCAAAGCCAAAGTTAAAGCAAAGGAGAGGGCATACAAGGAAGCAAAAATTAGTGGGAAGACAGAGGATTGGGAAGTTTTTAAAACCTTACAAAAGGAAACCAAGAAGGTCATTAAGAGAGAAAAGATTAACTATGAAAGGAAACTAGCAAATAATATCAAAGAGGATACTAAAAGCTTTTTCAAGTATATAAAGAGTAAAAGACAGGTGAGAGTAGATATAGGACCGATAGAAAATGATACTGGAGAAATTGTAATGGGAGATGAGGAGATGGCAGAGGAACTGAACAAGTATTTTGCATCAGTCTTCACTGAGGAGACAGCAGGATACCGGACACTCACGGGTGGCAGGGAAGAGAAGTGTGCGCAGTCACAATTACGACAGAGAAAGTACTCAGGAAGCTGAATAGGCTAAAGGTCGATAAATCTCCTGGACCAGATGGAATGCACCCTCGTGTTCTGAAGGAAGTTGCTGTGGAGATTGCGGAGGCATTAGCGATGATCTTTCAAAAGTCGATAGATTCTGGCATGGTTCCGGAAGACTGGAAGATTGCAAATGTCACTCCGCTATTTAAGAAGGGGGCAAGGAAACAAAAAGGAAATTATAGACCTGTTAGCTTGATGTCGGTGGTTGGGAAGTTGTTGGAGTCGATTGTCAAGGATGGTTACAGAGTACCTGGAGGCATATGACAAGATAGGCAGAACTCAGCATGGATTCCTTAAAGGAAAATCCTGCCTGACAAACCTATTACAATTTTTTGAGGAAATTACCAGTAGGCTAGACAAGGGAGATGCAGTGGATGTTGTATATTTGGATTTTCAGAAGGCCTTTGACAAGGTGCCACACATGAGGCTACTTAACAAGATAAGAGCCCATGGAATTACAGGAAAGTTACATACGTGGATAGAGCGTTGGCTGATTGGCAGGGAACAGAGAGTCGGAATAAAGGGATCCTATTCTGATCGGCTGCCGGTTACCAGTGGTGTTCCACAGGGATCAGTGTTGGGGCCGCTTCTTTTTACATTGTACATCAACAATTTGGATTATGGAATAGATGGCTTTGTGGCTAAGTTTGCTGACGATACGAAGATAGGTGGAGGGGCCGGTAGTGCTGAGGAAACGGAGAGTCTGCAGAGAGACTTGGATAGATTGGAAGAATGGGCAGAGAAGTGGCAAATGAAGTACAATGTTGGAAAGTGTATGGTTATGCACTTTGGCAGAAAAAATAAACGGGCAGACTATTATTTAAATGGGGAAAGAATTCAAAGTTCTGAGATGCAACGGGACTTGGGAGTCCTCGTACAGGATTCCCTTAAAGTTAACCTCCGGATTGAGTCAGTAGTGAAGAAGGCAAATGCAATGTTGGCATTCATTTCTAGAGGACTAGAGTATAGGAGCAGGGATGTGATGTTGAGGCTCTATAAGGCGCTGGTGAGACCTCACTTGGAGTACTGTGGGCAGTTTTGGTCTCCTTTTTTAAGAAAGGATGTGCTGATGTTGGAGAGGGTACAGAGAAGATTCACTAGAATGATTCCAGGAATGAGAGGGTTAACATATGAGGAACGTTTGTCCGCTCTTGGACTGTATTCCTTGGAGTTTAGAAGAATGAGGGGAGACCTCATAGAAACATTTCGAACGTTAAAAGGCATGGACAGAGTGGATGTGGCAAAGTTGTTTCCCATGATGGGGGAGTCTAGTACGAGAGGGCATGACTTCAGGATTGAAGGGCGCCCTTTCAGAACAGAAATGCGAAGAAATTTTTTTAGTCAGAGGGTGGTGAATCTATGGAATTTGTTGCCACGGGCAGCAGTGGAGGCCAAGTCATTGGGTGTATTTAAGGCAGAGATTGATAGGTATCTGAGTAGCCAGGGCATCAAAGGTTATGGTGAGAAGGTGGGGCAGTGGGACTAAATAGGATAAAATGGATCAGCTCATGATAAAATGGCGGAGCAGACTCGATGGGCCGAATGGCCTACTTCTGCTTCTTTGTCTTATCGTCTAATAGAGTCCTTGAAAGTGAGTCCATAGATTGTGGAATCAGTCCAGAGTTGAGGTGAGTGAAGGAGCCTGATGGTCGAAGGGTAATAACCTCCTGAACCTCGTGATGTGGAACCTAAGGCTCCAGTACTTTCCCGATGGCAGGAGCAAGAAAAGAGCATGGCCTGGGTGGTGGGAGTCCTTTTATAATGGGTGCTGCTTTCTTGTGGCAGCACTGTTTGTAGACGGGCTCAATGGTGGGAAGGGATTTGACTGCAATGGACTGTGTTGTTTCCACCACATTTTGTAGATTTTTCCATTTTGGGGCACTGGTGTTTAATACCAGGACGTGATACAACCAGTCAGGATGCTCTTCACTCTGCACCACAGATGTCTGTCAATATTTAAGATGACATGCTGAATCTGCACACATTTCTAAGAAAGTAGAGACACTGCTGTGTTTTCTTTCATAATAGCACTTGCGTGCTGGCCCAAGCACAAGTCCTCGAACATAACAAGGCGTAGGAATTTAAAGTTACTACCCTCTCCTCCTCCGATCCCCTAATGAGTACTGGCTGTTGGACCCCAGATTTCTTCCTCCTGTAGTCAATAATCAGCTGTTTGGTTTTGTTGTTGCTGAGTGAGAGGGTGTTGTTGTGGCACCACTCAACCAGATTTTCAATCTCCTTCCAATATGCTGATTCACTATTGCCTTTAATTTGGCCAACAACAGTGGTGTTGGCATCAAACTTGAATATGGCATTGGAGCTGTCCTTGCCTTCAAAGTTACAACTATAAAATGAGTAGAGCAGAGGCTAAGCACACAGCCCTGTGGTGCATCTGTGCTGATGTTGATTGTGGAGATGTTGCTGTGATCTGTACTCTTTTCCCCAACCCCTGTCTACCAGTCAATTACACCCACACCTGCATTCATCTATCACCTGCCAGCTCTTGCTCTACCCTGTTTCTTCATCTTTTTATTCACACAGGAAAGTGCTGCTGAGGTAAAAGCTGAGCCATGATTCCTTCTATCTTTCAGTCCAGACGAAGGGTCTTGACCCAAAATATCAACTGTTCATTTCCTTCCACAGATGCTGCCTCACCTGCTGAGTTCCTTCAGCACATTGTATGTTGCTCCAGATGCCAGCCTCTGTGGTCTGTTGTGTCTCCTTCTTTCACACCCACTCCCTGGTGGTGCTGCCACATTCTTGGACTGTTAATTCTACTTCTCTTGACAGTTTGCACTACTTTAGATTGCACTACTGTCTTTGCACCAATCTGTACTCATGTGCTCATCGCTGCATTTACTGTTAGCATGTATACTGTTCACTCTGAGTTTCACGCAAGCAAGAATTTTCATTGCATCCTGATGTAAAAAAACTAATCTGAATCCAATTTAACAATTCTTAACAAATAATGCCACGGTGAGTTAGAGCGTTGTGTACTAAAGTTAGTGTTAAACTGGCCCTGATTGTTCTTGAAAGCAACAGATCCCATGGTCAAAGTATTTTAACCAATATTTGTCTTTCATCCAACATTCCCAAATGGGATTATTTCTATGCTATTTGTGTGTGAGATCTTGCTATGTGTAAATTGGTGTTTGGAATTGCCTTTTTAGTAGTGACTGAACTTTGGGTGTACAGTATGTAATTGCTATGGATTGATTTGAGGTTTGCATTAATGTAAGTTTCAAGCAACTCTTCACAGATGCTGCCTTACCTGCTGAGTTCCTCCAGCAGTTTCTGTGTTATTCTCTAGATTCTAAGTCTGCAGTCATTTGTACCCCTTTCAGCTTGTTGTGTTCCTCCTGGAGATGTACAGTGTTGCCGCTTGCCACACAGTGTGATCTTTTTCAAGAGATACAGCACAGCAGCAGGCCCTTCGGCCCAATGAGCCCTGCTGCCCAGTTACACCTATGTGACCAGTTACTACTAACCTGTATGTCTTCGACTGTGGGAGGAAACCGGAGCACTTGGAGGAAATCTGCATGGTCACGGGGAGAACGCACAAACTCCTGGTGCTGTCATAGCATTATGCTAACCACATTGCTACCGTACTGTTTTGAGGCCATAATGAGCATTTGTTCTTTATTTTTAAATTTTATAGACAACACAATCTCAGGAAGCATTCAAATTGGAAGATTTGAAGACGCTAGAACCAAGTGAGTATCTCTTGGGAATTGAGTCATGGTCAGGGAAGTACAGTGTCGTGCTGCAACATAGGAGAACCCTTGTCTGTTCAGAACTAATGCTACTCAGAAGTCGTCTGTCCTTTTCTTCTGTAAATAAACTGCCATGCTTTTGATTAAGGTTGGGCCTGGGAAATTCTCTGTACAATACTGATCTATTGAGTGATAAAGTCAGATCCTACTAACAGTGAAAGAGTTCAAGTAACACACACAAAATCCTGGAGGAGCTTAGCAGGCCAGGCAGCATTTATGGAAAAGAGTAAACAGTCAACGTTTTGGACCGAAACCCTTTATCAGGACTGGAGAAAAAAAGATGAGAAGTCAGAGTAAGAAGATGGGGAGAGGGGAGGAAGAAATTCAAGGTGATAGGTGAAACCTAGAGGAGGAGGGGTGAGGTAAAGAGCTGAGAAGTTGATTGGGCTGGAGGAGAGGGAATCTGATAGGAAAGGGTAGAAGGCCATGGAAGAAAGGGAAGGGGGAGGAGCACCAGAACAAGGTGATGGACAGGTAAGGTGAGAGAGGGAAATGGGAATGTGTAATGGTGAAGTGGGGGTGTGGGGGGGGGGTCATTACCAGAAGCTTGAGAAATCGATATTCATGCCATCCGTTGGAGGCTACCCAGATGGAATATAAGGTGTTGCTCTTGCAACCTGAGTGTGGCCTCATCGTGAGACAATAGAGGAAGCCAAGGACTGACATGTCAGAAATGTTCAGCCTGATCACTGGATGCATCAAATTTGACTGTGATTTCTGAACCTTCCTCTGCACCCATACAACTTTC
The DNA here is from genome assembly GCF_030028105.1 of Mobula birostris. Taxonomy (NCBI): domain Eukaryota; kingdom Metazoa; phylum Chordata; class Chondrichthyes; order Myliobatiformes; family Myliobatidae; genus Mobula; species Mobula birostris. The sequence goes on from NC_092371.1 coordinate 132,121,676, forward strand.
ACCTTGACTCTTTGCCTTGATTCTCTCCTTTTCCCTGCCTCTGGTGACCTTGTCGCCAAGAATCCATGTTCAGAAATCCTGTCCTAAGCAACATCTCTACAATAAAGACTTGTAAAACAGCATCCTTTGCTGATGGCAACTTAACTAAATTGTTTTGTCACATTGATACCGCAATGCAATTAGAAAAGTAAAAGCAATACATCAGTAAACTAGATTGTGCTAAACTCTGGCTCATAAAAATAAGTATAGCTGAGTGATACTTGATGTCCATTTGTTAATCCTATCTCAGCATTTACCTGCCTCTTGAAAGATTCCAGAATGTTTTCTTCATCAACCTCCATTTAGGAGCTTATGAATTAGCAGGATCAGGTCACTCAACTCCTGCCAGGCAATAAAATCCTTAACTCCATTTTCCCAATTATAATCAAAGCTACCTCTTCCACTGCCTTTCGTGGAAGAGAATACAAAGACTTGTGATCTCCTCAGAACACTTTGACTCACATTAAATGGCTGAGCCCTTGGCTTTAAACAATGAGGAGGTGTAGGAGTGTGAAGACACATACTCAGCATTTTATGATCAGATTTTTCCCCTCTGTCATCAGATTTATTATTGGATAATGAACTGAGCACTACCTCACTATTTTTCACTTCTCTTTTTGCACCACTTCTTTAATTTTGTAGTGTTTTTATTATGTATTGCACTGTACAGCTGCCACAAAACAACAAATTTCATGACATATGCCAGTGATATTAAATCTGATTCTGAATTCTGGATTCTGACCTTCACCTCATTGTCCTTGCCAAGACCTTTTAGGAACTTGTTTGTTTGCATTGTCCCCTCTCCTTTCTTAAAATTCCAACAGATACAAGCCTATCTTCTCCGGTCTTTCCTCAAAACACATTCCAGATGAACATTTTTCTGAGATGTTTCCAATACATTGAACGTCCTTCATGACCAGCAGCTCCAGGTACAGTCTTCTCATAATTGAAGCAAAACCTGTCAACATTTATATTCATTTCTCTTTCCAAAAAGTGATCATGTCTGCTAGCTTAATTATTTGCTTTAATCTTAAATCATGGTTCAAATGACTATTTCTTTGTAAAAATCAAGATGTATGGGATTAGTGCAGAAAAGTGCTGCTGAGGTAAAATATGAACTGTGATTTTATTGAATCAGGATGGTATGGTCTGCCCCTGCTTCTATTTCCTCTGTATATTTTAGTAATTTTATCGGCTCTCTTTGCGAATATTTAGTCCTGTAGTCTTGGATCGGAGTAGCTGCCCTACACCGAATCTTCTGTCAAGGTCTTTGTAAGAGAAAGCTTGGTGAGGACCGAGGAACATGATTGATGAACTCTCCGTCCAGTGTGGATAGAGCTGTAAAATCTTTAATTTCTCAGTGAGAGAGCCTTATTGATTTGAAAGATGGTGGCAGCAACTGTGCTGCACTCCCAGAGAATGGCACTGAAGATCCTGTCCAGGAAATACTTAGTGATATCGGATGCCATCTGTGGAGAGTGAACAGAATTAATGATTTGAGTCAGATAAAGGGTTAACAATGTTTCTCCCTCTACAGATGCTGCATCACATGCTGAATGTTTCCAGAATTATATTTTTTATTGTTTTAACGTGTATAGTTTATTTCCCTTTGTTATTACTTGTTCAAGTATTTGTCTGGAACCCAGAGACGAGCTACCACTGACCTTAAAGACACAATTAAACTCCGTCCCTGCCATAAATGCTTCTTTTGGCAGCATGACTATTCTTTAACATTACATGCTTGATGTTCCCCTTGTTGTAAATGATCCCTATCTAAGATATAGTAAGGATCTTGTTAAAGTTGCTGGAAGTAATTCTGAAACTACTTGCCAGGGAGCATTACCTAGGGCTGCTGACCTGCATCTCCAAACAACTTGCTATCAACTCAGCACTGAGGGACCCATGAGTTGATTACATGTTTAGCAAATCTTTAAGATGGGTACCTGCAAAAGAGAGATTCAAAACTTGCCTATTTAAATTAAACTTGCTTACAGGAAGCCATTAGGTCCAGTGAGCTGAAGGTAGCTTCCAGCAGAATCTATCCCACTCCCCCTCTTCTATCTCTGTAACTTGTTATCTTTCACTTCCTCCTCAGCTCCTCCTGATTGTCCTGCCACTCACCCATCCCAAGGGTAATTTACAGGATGCGGGAGGAAACTGGAGCACCCAGGGGTATCCACAGGGAGGATGTGTGGAGTTTGTGTAGACAGCACCAGAAGTCAGGCTCAGACGTGGGTTGCTGGAAATTCTGGGCCATTGTGGTGAAATTGAGTGAAGATGTGGCCTCAGTTGTATAATCACCTCACAGTCTGCTGTAAAGTTCCAGCTGTCACGTTGCAAAGGTAGCCTCAGTGTTATAGTCATAGAGTGACAAAAGGGCATCACGGTAGCATAGTGGTTAGCACAGTGTTGTTACAGCTTGGAGCATTGGAGTTCAGAGTTTAATCCTAGCGTCTTCTGTAAGGAGTTTGTATGTCCTCCTTGTGAAATGCATGGGTTTCCTGCGGGTGCTCTGATTTCTTCCCACAGTCCAAAGACGTATTGGTGAGTAGGTTAATTCATTGTAAATTGTCCAGTGACTAGGCTAGGGTTAAATAGGTGGGTTGCTGATGGCATGGCTCAAAGGGCCGGCAGGACCTATAGGCTGCAGAAAGTTGTAAACTCAGCCAGCTTCATCCTGGGCACTAACCTCCCCAGCATCCAGGGCATCTTCAAGGAGCGATGCCTCAAAGAGGTGGCAACCATCATTAAGGACCCCCGTTACTCTGGACATGCCCTCTTCTCATTGCTATCACCGGGGAGGAGGTACAGGAGCTTGAAGACACACACTTAACTATTCAGGAACAACTTCACAACTTCTTTTCCCCTGCCATCAGGTTTATGAATGGACATTGGAACCCATGAATACTAACTTATTATATATATTGTTAAATAAGCAGTGCAAAAAAAAGAAATGAGGAAGTGTTCATGTGTTCAATGTCCATTCATTAATCTCTCTCTCTCACACTCACACACACACTCACACTCACACTCACACATACTCACACTCTCTCTCACACACACTCTCACACACACACACTCACACTCACACACACACACACACTCACACACATACTCACACACATACACACACACACACACACTCACACACATACACTCTCACACACACCCTCACACACACACTCTCTCACACACACACACTCACACACATACTCACACTCTCTCTCACACACACTCTCACACACACACATACACACACACACACACACACTCACACTCACACACATACACTCTCTCACACACACTCACACACACATACACACACACTCTCTCACACACACACACATACACACTCACACACACTCTCTCACACACACACACACTCACGCACACACTCACACACACACTCACACACATACTCACACTCTCTCTCACACACACACTCACACACACACATACACACACACACTCACACACACATACACACTCACTCACACACTCACTCTCACACACACACACACACACACACACACACACACACAAACACACATACACACAAACACTCACACACACACACACACACACACACACAATGCATCCACATAACAAGAAGTTTCACAACAAATGCCGGTGATATTAAACCAGGCCCTGATTCTAACTCTATGCTGTATCTCTAAATAAACTAAAAAATAAAATAAATAACAGGGAAACAAACCGTTTGGTCCAACTCATTCAGGCTGACCAATATGCCCGCCCATTTGATCTAGACTCACTTGCCTGCACTTAGGTAGGTATATGGATGGGAAAGTGTCTTTTTAGTTTTTATTGTACCTGCCCCTGCCACTTCCTTTGGCAGCTTGTTTCATATTCCCGCCACCCTCTATGAAGAAGTTGCCTCTCAGGTCCTTTGAATCTTTCCCCTCTCACCTCAACCTTGTGGCCACTAGTTTTTGATTTATTTTCACTGGGGGAAAGTATGTGTGCCTATGTAACCTTACCTGTACCACTTATGATTTTATACACCTCTATACACCTCAGATTCCTGCACTGCAAGGAATAAAGTTCTTGCTTGCCCATTCTCCCAAAGGATTAGATTCTCATTCTAATCCCTTGCATCCTGGCAACATTCTTGTAAATGCATTACAAAAAATTAGGTATCAGTGAACCAGGCCCAATCTATCCTACGGAGGGGTGAACTATTGCTTTATCATGATGCCATGATAACTTCACAAAATTGAATGACAGGTTACTTCAGAGCAACACACACAAAATGCTGGAGGAACTTAGTAGATCAGGCAGCACCATACAGAATATGGAAATGAATAAACAGTTGACATTTCAGGCTGAGACTGTTCTTCGGGACTGAAAAGGAAGGGGGAAGATGTCAGAATAAAAAGGTGGGAGGAGGGGAAGAAGAATAACTAGAAGGTGATAGGTGAAGCCAGGTGTGTGGGAAAGGTAAAGGGCTGGAGAAGAAGGAATCCAATAGAGGAGAATGGACCATGGTAGAAAGGGAAGAAGGAGGGGCACCGGGGTGGGGGTGCGGTTTGATAGGCAGTTGAGAAGAAGAGATGAGAGTCTGGAATGGAGGATTGAAGAAGAGGGAAGGGGATGGAACAAAAGAATTACTGGAAGGAGAAATCAATGCTTAGGCCATCAGGTTGGAAGCTATGCAGATGGAATGAGGTGTTGCTCCTCCAGAGAGTGGCCTCATCATGGCAAAAGAGGAGGCCGTGGACCGACATGTTGGATTAGGAATAAGGATAGGAATTAAAATGGTTGTCCACCAGGAATTCCATTTTTGGCAGATGGAGTGGAGGTGCTCGACAAAGCAGTCCCCCAGTATAGTTGCTTATCACCGATGTAGAGGAGGCTGCATTGGGAGAACTGGATGTAATAGATTATCCCAATAGGTTTGCAGGTGAAGTGATGTCTCACTTGGAACAACTGTTTGGAGCTTTGAATGGAGGTAAGGGTGGAGGTGAATAGCAGGTTAGCATGTGTTGCTTCCAGGTATATGTGCCAGGCGGGAGATGTGTGGGGAGGGATGAATGGTTGGGGGAATCACGGAAGGAGCGATCCCTATGGAAAATGGAGCATGGAAGGGGAGGTATAGTAAAAATGTGTTTGGTGGTAGGATCCCATTAAAGATGGTGGAAATTGGTAGATTATTTTACACAGGTTGTGCCACAGCTATTTTCTGCATCCTCTCCTTCAAGAGAACTAGAGATTTGGACATCAAAACACTGTCAAAGATTCTTAAGTGTGATTGCAGTTAAATTCCTGCATCCATTTAAGCATCATCATAAGTGAAATTAGTGTGGGTTAAGATATGATTGCAACAGTCAAAGATTGTTAATTTACTCATCTAGGGGATCACACATTTATTTCCCATCCCTATATGCCCCTAACGTGGCATGTTTTGAGTCAATTACATGGCTTTAGGTCTGGAATAAAGGGGACTAGATCTGGGAGAGGATGCTGGCTTCATCTCCTGAAGAACAGTGTGGATAAGATGGTTTTAAGGCAGATTTTGAGTTTCAGGATCACTGTAACTGATACCAGGTTTCTGGAAATTCTGAACTTAATAATTATTGTAGTGGAATTTGAATTGGGGCTTCAAATCAATAGTTGACTCTTTTGGATTCTAGTCCAGTAATTTAACCACTTGAATTCCAATATGATTGCAAAGTTTAAAGATTAAATCTGTCTGTTTGAAAACAACTACAGGGTCTGGAGATGAAAGCCCATATTTACCTGCACTGCTGCTTTTAATAGTAGACATTGGTTTGTTTTCTCCTTTTTTTCTTTACAGTTTTAAAGAACATTCTTTCTTATAACAAAGATTTTCCTTTTGATGTTCAACCTGTCCCTATAAGGTAAATGATTTAATTTGGCATCTTGTCCATTAAAACTCTTAGTTTAATAAAATTGATCCATCTTGATAATGAGTTGCTTCTGTTCTCTTTCTTGTGGGCATGCGATTTTCCAACAGACTATCAGGATTTGTCCATGACTTGTTCATGCCACAGAGCCTCAGCTTGCTTTCCATCCACTTTCTTTTCTGCTGCATCAGCTGATTTCTGTCCTAGTTAAGTGAATAACTAAAATAACACTTCATTTTGCTTGATAACTGAATGAATCTTTTATTTATGGTGGGTTTCTCTAATGACTTTGGTGATCACATTGTTGTTGAATTCTTGTTCCTGTGGTTTGATGAAATTGTCTTCTCTGTGAACAGAGAAGAGTGGTTTTCTTACTGATGTCCTGGGCTAGCTTAGTTTTCCTCTGTAGGTTAGAGGTCCTAGGTGGTTCACAAGACACTCAATGGCTGCAGTTACTAATGCTGATGGGCATAGTTGGGGTGGCCATTTAGTATTTTAATTACCCAAGCTGTTCCCTTTTTCAATAAATGTTTACAATGGAGACACAAGAGACTGCAGATACTGGAATTTGGAACATACACAACCTGTGGAAGAACTCGGTGGGTCAAGCAGCATATGTTGGGGTGGGTGAGGAGTTGTTGACGTTTCAGTTTGAAACCTTGCTCCCCTCCCTTATGAGGCAATAACCTACCTATTATCTTACACCCTTCATCAACCAACCTATCATCCCAGAATGCTTTCTCACTACTCTTTTATACCAGCCATCTCGCCTTTCAGTCCTGATTCAGGGTTTCAATCTAAAATATCTCAAAAGCCTTTCTTCCTTCTGCTTAAGCCACTGAGTTCTTCCTGCAGATTGTTTATTGTTCAATAAATATTTAAATAGTCTCTTAATTTTAAAAAAAAGAACTTAATAGTAACGAATCAATGAACAAGGAATCCTTTCACCTTCACAGGTCTTTCCAGGGGATAGGGGGTGCATCAAACTCTCTTGGTGTAGAAATAGCCATTTACAAGGACAGGTTGTGATGCATTGAATTGTTAGGAGTTTTATGTAATGAAATGCAGCTCATTGTCTGTGTGGTCCCACATTTCAACTTATGGGCTCAACCTCCTGTAGCCTTTGGATTTATTTTGAGTTGAGGATAAGTTGCCAGAGGCTGGGAATCTTCATAAGCGTTGGTTTTGATTTGTGTGACAGGAAAATCTTGGCACCTGGAGAAGAGGAGAACTTGGAGTTTGAGGAAGAGGAGGATGGCGGAGCAGGAACCCCTGACTTCTTCACTACCAGAGTTCCAGGTTGGCTAATGGGGCAATGATTCCTGTACTTGAATGTCTGAACTTGTCGATGAAGGCGGAATGATGAGTGCTGAATTGAATAAAACTGGCGATATGTGGCTATCTGTCCTGTTAACCCTTTGATAGGAATCAGAGAGAAGCATTCACAGTGCTGAAGGGATTCAACTTGGTTCTTATCTGTTCCAGTGAAGTAGGATTTATCATCTCTATAGCAGGGAATATCCCTGGATAGCTTTACCCTTACTCGGTGGTGAACTCTCCCCACCTATGAACGTTCAGTCTGAAGCCACTGTCCTTTCTCCTTTATGTGTGCAAGGTTAAATGGCCCACTGAGTTGTGAGGAAAGTAGCAAACCAGTCTCAGTAGTCCTCTAGGTTTTATCGTTCAGTAGATGATAGCAGTGCTGGTGGGTGAACTGTAGACTTGCTTACATTTTCTCGTGACAGTTGACCCTTTGAGTTCATGCCAGCTCTCAGATCAATCCCATTATCCCCTTCTGTCTTACTTCCTCGTAACCTATTCTCTCTTACATTTCCATTGTCCCTTCTGACTTCCCTGCCACTCATCTACACTCCACCTTGCTCTGTAACCAGGTGATAGAGCCTCTGAGATACACTCATCCACATGGTTTGTAAAAAATCACAATGCATCATTAATGCTTACTGTTCCAGATAAAACCCCACATGTTAGTTTGACAGACACAACTGTTTCCACATATGTAAAAATATTTGGGACTGTTTGGTTAAACTGTTCTTCATTCATTTATTGAGTAATAACAGTCCTGTCACAGTGAGAAAGCTATTGTTTTCCTTAAGAAATTCTGCCATACTTTCAGTAAGGACAGGTTCATATTCATAGATTGTGTACACTGGGAAATATTCCCATGGGATTCCTTCTAGTTTATTTATTATCTACTATTTTCATCTCTGCCCTAAAACAGAAACACTTGATAGTCCTTAAATGGGGACAGATATTTTAAAAAATCAATGAATTGGACTATCCATTTTCCACAATTCTATTTCATTCTGTTCGTTACTCTGCCTTTTTTTGTACACTATGTTCTTCATTTCCACCAGTGTGCTCTCTAGTTCAACAAACCCTCTCAAACTCCCTGTATTGCTGAATGCTTCTCCAGAGTCGCCCTTTACCTGAGAAACTGTTTTGCTTTGGTGACAGTGTTCACTGGGTGCTGTAGAGTAGTGTGCCCTGTATTGATCCAGCCCCCCCCCCAGGCCCCTCCAAATCAGAACAAGGTCATTATCTGTGCATTTTCTTCACTTACCTTTCACAGACTCCATTCCAGTTAAGTACCCAGATAAGAGCACTTTTATTCTAATAACATGTTATGAACAACCTTCAACTGTACCCAAGCATACCCTTAGCCTTGGTATCAACTGTCAGTGACCCACCAGGGATTAAAGGATACACATTACCACCCCTCCCCCATACTAAGTGAGAAAGGACTAAAAGACACTTTACCACTTACCTTTGCCAGTGTAGGGACCGTGACTGAGATGATTGATTTATATCCCCCCCTCCCATCAAAGCTGTTTCTTCAGTTCCTCCCCATGATGACGGGGATCAGGGGAGTTGTGCAAACTCATGACCTAATCGTGACTTGAAAACTTGTGTCTTTTTGGCAACTTTTACTACTTGTTCTGCTTCGTGTTCACAGCTAGTCTTTTGCCATCACTGTATAATTGCGGCGTGTTGGGGTTGCAGGTGGTATTAAGCTGATGCATTAACATGTGATCCTGTCTTTCATCTGCATGGTCTGGTTCTGTTGGCTCACCTGCTTCTGATCTGCATGTCCTGCGTTCTAACCCTAGGAGCTGTAGAAGGTAATGGGGTTGCTTCTGATATTTACCATGATGGGTTTGTTCTGTGGGGTCAAATCAACCTTTTTACTTCAGTCATTAATCTTTTCATCTTTACAAAAAAGTAGTTTGTAATGATTGGAAATCCATTGGCAAGAGTGCAGAATGTACCTTCAGACTTTTTCTCAACTGCTCTTAGTTTTGTTCGTCCATTCCTGAAGCTGCATCCACATGTTGTTCCTGCAGAATACCCAACTCCACCGGTCTCCTGACCGTTCCTCGCCACTGGCCCTCCTTAGTCCAGCAAATTAACTTTTTTACAAACCATTCTCTTTGCAGACCTTCTTCAACCTTCAATAACCATTTCTGGCCTCTTGCATTCCCTTCATGCTACTATAGGCTGCCAAGATCAATTTGTCTTTGTGCAGTTCTCTGCCACTGCTCCATGTGCACCTAATTGTTTGGCCAAGCCATTAGAATCAAATCAGCATCAGGTTTATTATCACTGTCATATGTTGTGAAATTTGTTGTTTTGTGGCAGCAGTATGTTTCAATTATTAGTTCTAATATCTCCTATCCTGCATGCCACGTGATTCCTTGGGGTGTTTTACTGTATAAGGTGTTTTAGAAAATGCAAGTTATTTTTGTTGAAAGTTTATCCTCTTTAAAAATGTTGCTGCCTTTTAAGTTTTCCATTTCTTTGTCCCCTCACATGGACAGTGATAATCCTGAAGAATGTTTGCACAGTTTGTTCAAGTGGGTTTGCTACATCAATTGAAGTTGTCTTCGGTCTCCCCTTTTTCTTTCTAGTTTTGATTAAGGCTTATGACCTGTAACATAAACTGTCCACTTCCCTCCATAGATCTCTGCAGGTCAAGCAGATACCTCCAGCATTATGTGTATTGCTGTGATGGTGGATGAAATGTATAAGTTTGGAGCATGTGTCCAAAGAGTAGATGTGGGTCTGTTGTGGTATTAGTTCTGCCGCTGTACTGTACTTGTACCTGGTGACTAGAATATCAGAGAGCACAACAGGAAACAGGATGACTTCTTGCAATGATCCTTCCCCACCATCCCACCCTTGTATCCAAAGGTTCACGCTGCAAGCTTGCCTGGTCGCGTGCAACATTGAATTTATAACAGAGTAATAGGTCCTTTGGTACACCATGTCCATGTTGACCTTTTTGCTCATCTATGTGAATCCCATTTACCTGCACTGGATCCATATCCTGCCATGCTTTCCTTTCTAAGTGTCTCTTAATGCAGTGATTATATCTGATACCACCACCTTCTTTGGCAGTGAGTTCCAGATGTCAACTTCTCATTCTTTAAAAAGAACTTCCCTGATCCCTTTTAAAATTCCTTCCTCTCACCTTAAACTCCTACCCTCTTGTTCCAACCATGGGGGAAAGATTCTGTTTATCTACCCTCCCTATGCCTCTGATTATTTTACACGCTTCTATTAAATCACCCCTCAGTCTCCTTCACTCCAGGGAAAACAAAGCAACCTATCCAAACCTTCCCAATAATTAAAACCTTCAATCCAAGCAATATCCAGATGAATCTCCACTGCACTCTCACCAACACAACCTCATCTCTAATTTAGTGTCGTGACCAGAACGACACATAATGCTGAAGTGTGGTCCGATGGGTGTTTTGTAAAGTTGCAACATAACTTTTATATTCTATGCCTAGACCTGTAAGGATATGCATGCTGTATGCCTTCACCACCTTGCCCGCATGTAGCCAATTTAAAGGAAAATAGACTGTTCACCAATGTTTATTAATGTCCCACATGTTGTGTATTTCTATTTCAGTAATATTAATATTATAAATACATGGTTTGATTAAGCATTCTTTGTTTACATAATTCATGACAGGTTATATGTAAAAGTATGTGAATGGCCTATGTCATAAATGCGCTCCTCACTAAAGTAAAAACGGAACTAGACATGCATCTCCTGGCTCCGTGTTTTCTTTCAATTACTTGTATGTTTTGGAGTTACAAAGCATAACAGTGGTGATGAGTAAATTTTAAAACAAACCCGAGATGGCTACCTAACTGTTGAAATGCAGAAAGTTATTCGAGTTTAAAAAAAACAACACAGCTTGTCTTTGAAAGGGGAAGAGACAGAAGGTCCAGTTTTAAACAAAAGGCAGAAATCAGACAAATTCACGGGTTCTTAAGCAGTGAGTACCGTGTGATGATATTAATGATTTTTTTAAAAGGCTGGCTACATCAGAAAAATAGCCACATTTGATTGCACAACAGATAACTGGGTGATATATACTGAATGAATTGAGCAGTATTTTGAAACAAATGAAATAGCTAATGAGAAGTAAGTGCAGGTTTTGCTGAGTGTAATTCGTGGAAAAGCATGTAATTTGCCGAGGAATTTAACTGCTTCAACCAAACCAGCCAAAATGACCTTTGCTGATATCATGAAGGTATTGCAGGAACATTTAGAACTGAAACCATTTTTGATTGCAGAATGCTTTAGATTTCATAAGTGGAATCAAAAGTAAGGGGAGTCCATTTCAGTGTATGTATCTGAATTGAAGAGATTGTCCAAGCATTGTCAGTTTGGTAATGGGCTTAAAGATGCACTGAGAGATCGTTTAGTTTGTGGAATCTTACAAGAAAACATTCAAAAGAGGCTCCAAACTGAAACACAACTTCAATTTCAAAGAGCAGTTCAAATCACTTTATCAGTGGAAAGAGCATGCAGAGACATAATTGAGTTGCAGTCAGGAGTGAAAGTTAGAGTGAACAGAATTGCAATGTCCAAACAGAAGCTGGCCTGTCAAACAGATTGGGTTACTACTGTGGTAGGGGCTCATGTACACTAGACCAATACAGATTTAAAGGCGAAACTTACAGAACTAGGTAATGTTGAGATTTACAATGTGAGAACTAACCAGAGACAAGTAGTATGGCCTACACCAGAAATGAAAAGCAAATTAATTAAAATGGAATTAGACACTGGATCAGCTGTTTCAGAAATTCACAAAATGAATTTGAACGTCATTTCAAAGATACTGAACTGAAGCCTACAAATATCCAATATAGAACAAATACTGGAGAAGAGATGACTCTTGTGGGACTGACATTCATAACAGTGAATACAACAACCAACAAGCCACACTGGGCTTGTATGTGGTAAAATCAGGAGGGCCAGCATTATGGGGCCATAATTGGCTGAGACAACTACAACTTAAGTGGAGATCCATCAACTATCTGCATGCCACATCCCCTGCAATAGAATCAACTGAAAGCAAATTATGAAACGTACTGGATGATGCCATAGTATTGTTCAAGGATAGCACTGGAAAACTCAAACATGTCGAGGATAAAGTAGTTTTAAAGGAAAATACCACATCCAGGATTTGCAAACCCTGTCTGGTTCCTTATACCATCTGCGATAAAGTAGCCAGTGAGCTAGATCATATGGAGGCTAAAGGAACTCCAAGGTTGAGTGGAGCTTACGGGCAACGCCAGTGGTTTCAGTAGCCAAAAAGAATGAGTCTATCAGGATCTGTGGTGATTTTAAGGTCACTGTCAATCCAGTACTGAAAATAGATCAATACCCTCTGCCCAGGATAGAGGATATCTTTGCAAACATTTCTGGAGGGAAACACTTCAGTAAAGTGGACAGCTGAGGCATGCCTACAGATGGAGATGGAAAAAGAGTCCAAAGCGTTTCTCATCATAAACAGTCACAGAGGGCTTTATCGCTATAATAGGCTTATTTTTGGAGTAACATCTGTACCTGCAATCTGGTAGAAAGCTATGGACCAGGTGGTGCAAGGCTGCCCAGACACTGTGTTACCTGGATAACGTCATTGTTATTGGTGAAGATGACAAGGAGCATCTCCAAAATCTTAGGACAATATTAAAAAGATTAGAAGATTATGGGCTCAAAGCCTGACACTAGTGTGAATTCTTTAAACCAAGCATCACTTACTGTGGTTGCACAATTGATGCACTAAGATTACGCAAGTGTGCTGAGAAAATTGAAGCTATGGTAGATGAGTCACAGTTGAGTCCTTTTTAGGATTTGTCAATTACTATAACCAAACCTGGTTACTGTGCTGCACTCCTTGAAATCATTACTACAGATGGCAATGGACAAAGCAGTATGAGGTGGCTTTCCGAAAGAAAAGGAAACGGTGATGGCACATGGTGCTCAGCAGAGGCTCCTTCCCTCTCCCACACCACCTCAGTTCTCTTCTCCTGGGTGATTGCAATAGGCTGCTGTGTCTGCAGCGAACCCATGGTCTAGTCTAGTCCTCATCGCATGCTTCCCTATCATTGGCCTCACCAATGAACTAGTGACTGGACTTGCAGTATTCTATGTTAGCAATGTCCAACAGGGTCTTGCAATAAAAACATCCAAAACAATCACTCACTGTTTGTTGGGTCATGCTCCATCACTATCGACCAACTCACTGATGGGATAGACCCACAGTTCTTGATGTTCTTCATATCTAGCAGTGACTTGCAATAGTAAAAAAAATGTACAAGATGAACTAAAATCTGATGAAGAGACAGTTCACTTTCACTTGAACACAGATCACAACATTCGGAGGAACTATGGCTATGTATGCATTGCCATATTATGGTCAATGACGCAGTGTACTTCGACATATTCCCTCAGAGCTGAATCTTTTCTGACTGGTGCAGCTGGTAGAGACACTGCCTCACACCAGTGTTGCTCTGATAGCTGGCAGAGATGTGATGGGCTGAATAACCTGTATCAGAGTTGTAAGGAAATAGTAAAATTTAAAGCAATTCATCAGAGGCCAAAAATAAAGAACAATGTTTAAAATATTTTTCATATGAGAGAGGCCATTTTGGAGAACTTTGATTTTTCTCTCACCAGGGATTGAGGTAATAGTGTCCAAGTCTTGAGAGTTATCAAGAATTACAGTGGGATCTTGATCAGCTTGTTAAGTGAGCCAAGGAATGGCAAATAGAGTTGAATTCAGATAATTACAAGATGTTGCATGTTGGAAAGAAAAAGCAGGCTAGGACTTCCACAATGAATGGCAGGGTCCTGAGGTGCATTGTGGAACAGAGGGATCTAGGAGTATAAGTACATTGTTCCCTGAAATTGGCATCACAACTATACAGGGTGGTAAGGAAGGATTTTTGGAATGCTGGCCTTTGTCAGTCAGAGCACTCAGTAAACAAATTGGGACTATTATTGTGCAATTTATGAATGTTGGTGATGTTGCATTTGGAATATTATATTCAGTTTTGATCACCATACCATTAAGGGGCCATAAAGCTGGAAAGAGTACAGAAAAGATTTATGAAGATGCTCCTAGGACCTGAGGGACTGAGTAATAAAGACAGGTTGAAAAGGCTAGGACTTTATTTATTTGATTAAAGATTAATTTTATTTGTCATCTATACATCAAAGCATGCAGTGAAGTGTGTTACTTCCATCAAATGAAATCAGCGAGGATCGTGTTGGGCAGCCTGCAAGAAGCCATGATTCCGGAGCCAATGTAGCATGCCCACAAATTCACTAACCTTAACCATGCACCTTTGGAGTATGGGAGGAAATGGGATCATGTAGAGGAAACCCACGCAGTCACGGGGAAAAAATGCAAATTCCTTACTGACAGCAGCAGAAATTGAACCCCAATTTTACAGCAGATGCTGTAATAGCATCATGCTAACTGCTACAGTACCACGCCAGTAATCTCAGAGGACTGTATAAAATGATGAGGGTTATCAATGGAGTGAATGCATTCTGTCTTTTTCCCAGATTTGGGGAATTGAGAACAAGAGGGCATAGGTTTGAAGTGAGAGTTGAGAGATTTAATAGGATCCTGAGGGGCAGCCCTTTTGTCCAGAGGTGGTCGGTATATGGAATGAGTTGCCAGAGGAATTGTTTGAGGCAGGTGAATTAACAAAATTTAAAAGACACTTGGACAGGTACATGGATAAGAAAGATTTAGAGGAGTGTGGTTCAAATGTGGGCAAGTGGGACAAGCAGATTGGGTGTCTTGGTCAGCAAAGACTTATTAGGCTGAAGGGTCTGTATAACTCATGACATGCCATATTGTCAGCAGCTTTGTCCATTGCATGAGGTGTTTAAATGAGATTTGTCAGGTCTTTTTCAATCCATCCACAGGACATGTATGAAGGTGCTTATGGCAGTGATCACAATATGAATGAGTTCAACTTGAAATTTGATAGGTAGAAAGTAAAGTCTGACGTAGCAGTATTACAGTTGAGTAAAGGAAATTACAGTGGTATGAGAGAGGAGTTGGCCAAATTGGAAGGAGATGCTGGTAGGAATGGTAGCAGGGCAACAATGGTGTCAGTTTCTGAGAAAAATGAGGAAAGTGCAGGATGAATATATTCCAAAAATGAAGAAATACTCTAATCACAAAATAGTATAACTGTGGCTGACAAGGGAATTCAAACCTAATGTAAAAGCAAAAGAGAGGGCATGCAATAAAGTAAAAATTAGTGGAAAGACAGAGGATTGGGAAGCTTTTAAAAACCTACAGAGAGCAACTAAAAGAATCATTAGGAGAGAAAAGATGAAATATGAAAGCATGCCACTGCAAACAATCTCAAAATGGATAGTAAAAGGTTTTTCAAGTATGATTGATTGATAAATAAATAGATAGATAGAAGTGAGATGAGAGTGGATATAAAACCACTGAAATGAGGCTGGAGAAATAATAATGGGGGACAAGAAGATGACAGATGAACCAAATGAGTATTTTTCATCAGTCTTCACTGTGGAAGACACGAGCCAGTGTGCCAGATGTTGAAGGGTGTGAGGGAGGAGAAGTGAGTACAGTTACTATTACAAGGGAGAAAATGCTCAAAAAAACTGAGAAGACCTAAAAGTACATAAGTCACCCGGGCCAGATGGACTGCACCCTAGGGTTCTGAAAGAGCTAGTGGTTGAGATTGTGGAGGCATAGTAATGATCTTTCAAAAATCCTTGGACTCTGGCATGGTGCCAGAGGACTGGAAAATTGCAAATGTCACTCTACTCTTTAAGAAATGAGGAAGGCAGCAGAAAGGAAATTATAGACCAGTTAGCCTAATCTTAGTGGTTAGAAAGATGTTGGAGTCAGTTGTAAAGGATGAGGTGATGGAGTACTTGGTGACATGGGACAAGATAGGACAAAGTCAGCATGGTAATCCTTAAGAGAAAATCTTGCCTGATGGACTTGTTGGAATTTTTTGAGATTTCATGTAGGATAGATAAAGGGGATCCAGTGGATGCTGTATATTTGGACTTTCAGAAGACCCTTGACAAGGTGCCACACATGAGGCTGCTTACCAATTTAAGAGCCCATGGTATTACAGGGAAGAATCTGGCATGGTTAGAGCATTGGCTGATTGGTAGGAGGCAGCAAGTGAGAATAAAAGGATCCTTTTCTGGTTGGCTACCAGTGACTAGTGCTGTCGGGACTGCTTCTTTTTGTGCTTTATATCAATAATTTAGAGGATGGAATAAATGGCTTTGTTGCCAAGTTTGCAGATGATACGAAGATTGGTGGAGGGGCAGGTAGTGTTGAGGAAACAGGTAGGCTGAATAAGGACTTAGGAGAATGGGCAAGAAAGGGGCAAATGAAATACAATATTGGAAAATGCATGGTCATGCACTTTGGTGGTAGAAATAAATGTGCAGGCAATTTTCTAAACGGAGAAAATCCAAAAATCTGAGCTGCAGAGCTACTTGGGAGCCCTTGTGCTGAACACACTAAAGGTTAACTTGCAGGTTGAGTCGGTGGTGAGGAAGGCAAATGCAATGTTAGCATTCATTTCAAGAGGTCTGGAATATAAGAGCAGGGATGTGATGTTGGGCTTTATAAGGCACTAGTGAGGCCTCACCTTGGGCATTGTGAACAGTTTTGAATGTTGAAAAGCCTAGGCAGAGTCAATGTGGAAAGGATGTTTCCTATGGTGGGGGTGTCTAAAATGGGCACAGCATCAAGATAGAGGGGGGTCCATTTAAAACAGATGTGGAGAAATTTCTTTAGCTAGGTGGTGGTGAACTTGTTGCTGTAGGCAAGCGTGGAGGCCAGGTCGTTTGGTGTTTTTAAGGCAGAGCTTGATAGGTTCTTGATTGAACATGGCATCAAAGGTTACGGGGAGAAGGTCAGGTAGTGGGACTGAGGAGAGGAAGAAATGATCAGCCATGATTGAATGGTAGAGCAGACTAGATGGACCAAAGGGCCTAATTCTGCTCCCGGTCTAATAGTATGCCTTTGAGTGCATTGAGCTGCCTTTAGGATCTCCTGCATGCTTGTGTTGAAGTATCCTTCAGAGTTATTGTGAGAGTTCCAGCAGTGGTCAATTTCCTGTGATATTCTTCCATGTGGGGACGGTGTGTGACTTTGAGGTAACCCTGTACGTGGTGCAGAGGTCATGGGTTTTCACATAACGATAGTGCACGGTTAGGCTGGTAGATAGGAATCAGTCAATCAGGCTGCGTTGTCCTGGGTGGCAATGAGGTTGTGTAGTTGCATCTGCACCCATCCAGACAAGTGGAGACTTCCATTACACTCCTGGCCTGTGCCATGTGAATAGTGGAGAGGTTTTGAGGAGCAAGATGATGAGCCTTTGTTGGGTTGTTGCCTTTTGTTGTGGTCAGAGAGATGTTCTGAGAGAAGTGTGGTGGGGAGATTTGGATTATTTTTAAACTGAATATTAATGTCAGTGTGATTACATGGTTTATATATTGCCACAATGTACTAAGATAGAATAACTAGAAAGATCACATTCATGACCAGTATTAGATTGTTCAAATTCAGAGGCAGGCTGATGTAAGAGCATAAGGCTCAGAAAGAGGCTATTTGTCCTATGAAGACCATGCAAGATCAATTCAGCTTGTCCAACTCCACAATGGCTTGCCAATTCCTTACTTTCAGGTATTTGCAACTCTCTGTAGTTGAACCTGCGTGTACATTGTCTATGTACTCCAGACCTGAACTACTCTGATTTTTCATGAAAAAAAATCTCATGTGGGTATAATTATAGCATTTATTTGTAGTGTGACATAGTTTTGTAGATAGGAAAGATTTAGAGACAACACACACAAAATGCTGGAGGAAATTACAGACCAGGCAACATCTATGGAAAAGAGTAAACAGTTGATGTTTCAGGCCGAGACCCCTCATGAGGACATCAAGATTTAGATTATATTAGATTATGAGGTCACACAGTCCTCTTTTATTGTCATTTCGTAATGTATGCATTAAGAAATGATACAATGTTCCTCCAGAATGATATCACAGAAGCACATGACAAACTGACTTCAAAACTAACAAAAACCACATAATTATAACATATAGTTGCAACAGTGCAAAACAACACCATAATTTGATAAGAACAGACTGTGGCACGGTAAAAGTCTCAAAGTCTCTCGAAAGTCCCATCACCTCACGCAGACGTTAAACCTCCAGTGCCACCAACTTGCCGATGCAGCATACTGGAAGCATCCAACCACAGTCCGACTCCGAGTCCGTGCGAAAACTCCAAGC
Organism: Mobula birostris; assembly: GCF_030028105.1. Lineage (NCBI taxonomy): Eukaryota > Metazoa > Chordata > Chondrichthyes > Myliobatiformes > Myliobatidae > Mobula > Mobula birostris. The sequence continues at coordinate 132,140,241 of NC_092371.1, forward strand.
CTCCGACCAGCTCTCCGACACCGAGCACCATCTCTGCCGAGCGCTTCGACCCTGGCCCCAGCAATAGGCAAAGCCGAGGATTTGGGGCCTTCGTCTCTGGAGATTCTCGATCGCGCAGTAGCAGCGGCAGATGGGTCAAATCTAAATAGACCTAGCTCAAGAAAGTATCTTGGTTGTCAAGGATGAGTTGGACTGGACGGCCTGTTTCCCTGCTGTATGGCTCTGACTCCTGTCTCCATCTATTGTCTCCTAGTTGTTGACCTCTGCGTAATGGATTAGTTACTTTGGTCTTCTCTGTCCTTCCATTTCTTGAAATCTCTCTGCCAAATCTCCTCACCCTCTGTTCCATTTTGCATTCCCAGAATCATTCCCTTTTGCACCCTTGCCAAAACCAAAGCTGGTGCCCAGAAGTGGACACAATGCTTCAGTTAAGGCTGAACTAGTGTTTGATCAGGGTTGATCACTTTTTTTTTTGCTGTTACAGGTCTTTGGCCCAACTTGTTCATGCCGACTGTGATGCCTAGTAAGCTAGTCCCAACTGCCCATAGCCTTCTAAACCTTTCCTATTCATATACTTATCTAGATAGCTTTCTAATGTTGCTTCAGTCATTATTTCTGACAGCTCATTTGAATACAGCCACTCTTTGAAGAAAAGAATCACTCATCTCTGATCCCTCTTGCATTTAGCATCCCCTTTTGGCAAAAAGACTGCTTTCACTCTGTCTATGCCCCTCACAATCTTGCATATTTGTTTCATCATTTCTCTGCCCGAAACAGCCCCGGATCCCATGTTTTTTTTACACTACTTCCTTAATTTATCTTGCCATGTTCAAGGAACTAAACAAGTACCCCCAATTCTCCCTATTCTTGTAGCTCATTCAAAACTGCATTCACATTCAAAATGGCTGATCTCATTCTTCCCATAAAATGTAACACTTCACGATTTCCCGAATTAAATTTCATCCTCCACCATTTTATTAATGATTTTATTGATTGACAGAGCGAGTTACTTACTCGTTTTCTTAAGTCTTGTGTTTATATGTTGTCTCTGGTACTGTTTCTAGAGCTTTTTCACTGAAATTAAATGGACCGGTGTGCACCCCTTTTTGCAAAAAGGTCTCATTTTTGCCATTTTCTGGTCCTCAGGCACCAGCCGTGATTCCATTGATGTTCCAAGGCCTGTGGTAATAAGTGTCAGCAATTCTCTCCCTCTCAGCAATCTGGATTGCATTCCATCTGGTCTGAGTGATTTACCAACTTTAACTATAGCCTTCCAGGCCCCTTTCTGTGTCAAATCGGAGCCTATCCAGGATCTCAGCCACATCTTCCTTTACTGAGGCTCCTTCAGCATCCTCTTCCACAGTGACTTACTACTTGAGCCTTGCTCCCTGCCCCCATGTATCAATTTCTTTCCTAGCCTCGTAGAGAAACTGAGAGCCCTTTCTGATGCCTTCTGTGTTGAATAGGCTGCCTACACTGAATGTCTATTTGCGCATGATAATGGACTGACTTCTGTCCAAACAAGTTAAAGGCTGGGAGAACTTCTTCCAAGTAATTCTCAAAAACTTGCAATTTCATCTCACTTTCACAGCCAACGGTGTTAGGTAAAGCAACATAAAAACAACTTCCACATTGAACATACACTGGCACTGAGAAACAGTTGTGAGAAATGGCAAGGTCATTTCTCACAGTGTTAAATATTGGAACATTATGGAAATCACCAGATGTATGAACAGTGACTTAAAACCTGCAAGGGAGGGGAGTGGGTAATGTTTAATCACAGTTTTGAATACTCGGTACAGGGGGTGTTCTGATTATGGCAAGGCACAAGCATTGATACTGTGGTAATGTCTGCTCTCAGGTACTCTCCTACCACGACTGCCCTCTGAACCAGGCATGGCTCTGCTCACTATAAAGATAGAAAAAATTGGACTCAAGGATGCAGGGCAGTGCATTGACCCCTACCTGACAGTCAGTGTAAAAGGTAAAGCAGGGTCACTTTGAAATGGGTCTGTAGTCCATATAATTCTGATGCTTACAAAATATTAATACCTCTGTTGCACAGATATTAATGGAGTAGACCTAACCCCTGTACAAGATACCCCTGTGGCTACAAGAAAGGAAGACACGTACATACATTTTGCTGTTGATGTGGAAATTCAGAAACACATTGAGAAATTGCCAAAGGGTAAGTCAGCTTCCTTTTTTACCTTTGAGAAGGCTTCTTGTGTGGCAACACCATGGTAGAGAATATCCTGGTACCCAACAAAATGTGTTCACTTAACAGCCCACTATGTCATAAGTGTGTAGATAAGTGATTTAACGTAGAGTGAAGCACTGGCTTGTGTGGGAGTACATTACACAAAGATCATGGTCATGAACAGGCCCTTCAGCCTGTTGAATTGTACAAGATGTTGCTAGGGCTGCATCTGGAACATTCTGTTCAGATTCAATTGCCCAGCTACAGGAAAGATGTAAACTGGAAAGCTTGAAGAGGGAACTTATAAGGATGTTGCTAGGACATAAAAGAAGTGAGTTATGGAGAAAAGTTGAATGGGTTGGGACCTTTTTCACAGGGGTGTAGCAGAATGAGTGGTGATCTTATAGAGGATTCTCATAAATCCTAAAGCATGCTCTCCAATAGTCTTATCACCGACATTACACTTGCCAGTCTATAGTTTCCAGGATTGTCTCTTAATAATGAATAACCTCTAGTAAGACCAGTCCTGAAGGAGGAGCTTGGCCCAAGATATCATTTCCATCGGTGCTGCCGGGCCGCTGAGCTCCTGCAGCATTTTGTGTGTTGCTTTAGATTTCCAGCATCTGCAGAATCTCTCGTGTTTATAGTAAATCTACTGAATTTTGTGAAGTAATTAGACAGGAAAGTGTCTGAATATAATTCTTAAGGTTATTGAGATGGTATTTGATAGAAATTGTTAGTTAAGTTTCAGCCTCATGGAAGTGAATAGCAAGAGATGAAGGCTGGGAGGGAACTCGAAGGAAGCATACGATCAAGTAATCCAGTGTACTGTGACTGAAACTGTTCCCCGTATTCTGTAATGACTTAATGTTGGAGAGCCTCATAGGAGCAAGTAATCCAGTGTACTGTGACTGAAACTGTTCCCTGTATTCTGTAATGACTTAATGTTGGAGAGCCTCATAGGAGCAAGGAATCCAGTGTACTGTGACTGAAACTGTTCCCCGTATTCTGTAATGACTTAATGTTGGAGAGCCTCATAGGAGCAAGGAATCCAGTGTACTGTGACTGAAACTGTTCCCTGTATTCTGTAATGACTTAATGTTGGAGAGCCTCACATGAACTTGGGAGAAGGGCAGATGAACGTTAGGTGTTTTAGAACATAGAACTGCACATGTAAGAACAAGCCCTTCAGCCTACCATGTCTGTGCTGAACATGATGTCATTTTAAACTAATCCCATGGTCCTTAACCTTCCCTGCCTGTTCACATGCCCATTTAAATGCCTCGTAATGTTACTATTGAATCTGCTTCCACCACCTCCTCTGGCAGCACTTTCCATTACTTACCTCAAATCTTTTATGCCCCTCTAGTTTTTGACATATCCACCCTGGGAAAATTATGTAGATTGTCAACCACATCCATGCCTCTGAAAATTTTATTAACTTGTGTCGGGTCACCCCTCAGCGTCCGATATGCAAAGAAAACAAAGAAGTTTGTCCAATCTCTTAGAGCTAATATGGTCCAATCCAAGTTTTGATTTAGCCGATATGCGCAGTAGATTTCATTACTGGAAAAAGGAGGTAATCTAAGGTAACCAACTTTAAACATGAAACAGAAAGAAGAGGATTTTCTAAATAGTGAAAAGATGGAAAAATGGAGATCCCATGGATGTTAAATTTGTGAGATAGTCTGAGATCAGCAGAAGGTCTTTACGTCCAGAAGAAGGCGGCATCTGTGTACAGCTTTTCCACGTGGAGCTGGATCAGCCATGGTCCTGTGGAATTAACTCAAGTATATTAAATGACTTGGTCCTCTCCTTATGTTACTGGACACACTAAATTGGTAAAATGGTTTATTGCCTGTGATGTCTGTATTAGAGATAGGGTGAAAAACTTCATTTTGCTTGCTACCAATGGAGATCATTTCATCACATCAGTGCATTGAGGTTTTACAGGGGAAGGACTTCCGGTAGAGCTCATGGAGTGAAGCCGTGTTCTTGACTCGCTCCATTACCTCTGAGTATTTTCCTATGATCAGCTACATTTAAGCTAACCATTAAGGCACCGATTTTTACAATACTTTGCAGTGGATTGTTATTAGATATTTGGATGCTTTTAAGGTCTGCTATGTCTAAGAACGGGAAAGACGGCAAACCTCCGGTTAGACCGAAAGCTACTGATCCTCCTCCGACTGATCCAGCGTTAACTTTGAAAGCTATATCGGATCTGATTCAAATGGAAATTTCAACTACTATAACGGATCTGATTTGTGTGGAAATTTCAACTAAACTGCAGAAAATTATTGATGTAATCGATAAAATGAAAACATCTATCACGGAACATCAGACTGCTATATCTAATCTTCAAAAATCCACGCAACAAAATGAACTCAAGATGGGGAAAATTGAAGAAACAATTACTGGAATGAAGAAAAAACTTGACCTTCTGACTTCTAAAAACTCTGACTTAGAATGCAGAATGCGACGACAGAATATTCGAATTATTGGTATTCGTGAAGCTGCTGAATCTGATGACCCTATAAAGTTTTTTTCTCAACTTTTAAAAGATTCATTTCCTACCTTATTTCCTAACCAACCACCACTATTGGATCGGGCTCACAGAGTCCCATTATATTCGTCTAGGTCAGATAAACCTCAGCATGTTATTTTACGATTTCATTATTTTCAAGACAAGGAGAAATTGCTTCGATTCGCTCGACCTACAGGTTACATTGATTACTCGGAGCTTCGGTTTCGCCTGGTGGAGGATTTTAGTAAACAGGTTCGGGATCAACGTGTCCGTTACAGATATGTGATGTTGGAACTCTATAAGATGGATTTAAAATCAGTGTTGCTTTATCCCGCACGTTTGAAGATTCGATCGCCTGATGGGTCTTCCCGTTTTTTCGACTCTCCATCGGAAGCCCAGAGTTACCTGGATCAATTTTCACCTTCAACATCCTAATCGCAATTATTAAATCATCTCTGTTTGTTCGGAGGCAGTTAATCTGTTTGATTTAATTTTTCTTTTTTTTTCGTTTTATATGAGGGCAGAAAAGCTTTTTTTCGGTTTAATTAACATGGCTGCCAAACTTTTTTTTCTAACTGCGTCATTCCTTTCTTTTTCCCTTGGGATTCTGGGTGGTTATTTCCTCTGCATCATTTTACGTATTTCCTTTGAGGCCTTAAACTTTGTATTTTTTGAAACATACTTTTTGTAGTTTTCCTTGCTAATCTATGCTAATTGTCTCATTTTCTTGTTTAACTATACGGTCTGTTGTTGGTTAACGGTTTTCTTTATATCTACCTGTTTTTCTTTGTATTATATCGTGTTTGCTTTAATCGGTGTACTTTTTTTTATTTCTCTACTGTTTTATAACCTTAGCTGATCCTCATATATACACTTTTTTTTCAGTGAGCGTCTATCGGAAGTCATGAGGGTAGTTCTAGTGCTTGCTTCTTTCTGGCTGGTCTATCTTAGATTTAGCTTTGGGGTATGGAGGGGGCGGTGGGAGAGGCTTCACTTTTTAGTTTTTTTTCTTGGGCTACTTACATTACCGAAATATTGGTCGCATTCTCCTTCCCGTTATCTCTTGTTTGTTCTGTTCCTTTTCCGGGTGCGTGGGTCGAACCTATTGTCAATCCTCCTTTTTTTGCAGGTTGACTTTAGGGTTTATGGAGTCTACTATTAATTTGGTCTCTTGGAATACTAATGGTCTTAATCATCCAATAAAAAGGAAAAAAGTTTTTAAAGTATTCCGGAGACTTAAAGCACATGATCTATTTTTACAAAAGACCCATGTGCGGAGGGGGGACAGATTACGTTTTTTTCAAATTCTGGAAGGGCTAACACTTCCATTCGAATTCCAACGCTAAGATTTGAGGAGTTTCTATTTTTATAGATCTCTCAATCACTTTTGTACAACACGATATTATTCCTGATCCGAATGGCAGATTTCTATTGGTTAGTGGTTTACTCTTTAATAAAAAGGTAGTTTTGGTTAACGTCTATGCTCCCAACATGGACTGTCCGGAATTTTACAAATCATTATTTAATTTGTTCCCGAATTTGAATGAGTTTTCACTAATTTGGGGCGGGGATTTTAATACTTGTTTATCTCTATCTTTGGACCATTCGGCTCCTTTACGGACCTTACCCAATAAATCTTCAACCTTGATTAACTCATTCCTTTCAGATTCCGGGTCGATGGACATTTGGCGTTTTTTGCATCCTCAGGAAAAAGATTTTTCTTTTTTTCACATGTTCATCGTTCCTATTCAAGAATTGATTATTTTTTTATTGACTCTCGTCTTATTTCTTCAGTGGTTAAATGTGAATATGACTCTATAACCATTTCGGATCATGCTCCACTTAAGCTTTCTATTAAAATACTGGCCAATACACAAAATAATAGACAATGGCGTTTTAATTCACTGTTGCTTCAGGACTCAGATTTTGTTAACTTTATGAATGAACAGATTGATCTCTTTTTTACAATCAACTATACAGAAGATATTTCTATGAACATTCTTTGGGATACTTTTAAAGCTTATATTCGTGGTCAGATCATCTCGTCCTCTGCTGCTTTGAGGAAGAGGTTGAAGGACGAGGAGCTGGTTATTGTAGACAAGATTAAGGAAATTGATAAGATATATGCTACAGCTCCCTCTGAGAAGTTGTATAAACAAAGAACTGAACTTCAAATGGAATACAGTTTATTACTTTCGTCCTCGATTGCAAATCAATTAATGAAAACAAGAAGTGAATTTTATATACATAGTGACAAAGTTGGTAAACTGTTGGCTAATCAGTTGAAGACTAACTATTCTAAATTTCAAATTAATCAGATTTATAAATCAAAAAGATCAACTGATATTTGATCAAGCTGAGATTAATCAATCCTTTTTTGATTTTTATTCCTCCTTATATCAATCAGAGTTTCCACGAGACTCTAAATATATGTATGACTTTTTAGATAACCTAGATTTCCCTAAGATTTCACATGATATATCTTCTAAGCTAGACACTTCCTTTACCACTGATGAGATTAAGAATGTTATTTTCTCTATGAGCCCGGGGAAAGCTCCTGGTCCTGATGGGTTTACCGTGGAATTTTATAAATGTTTTGCATCTTCATTAATCCCTTGGTTATTCAGGGTTCTGGAGGCCTCATTAAAACTTGGTAAGCTTCCTGAATCCTTCTATAGAGCATCGATCTCTTTAATATTAAGGATAAAGATCCTGCTCAATGCGCTTCTCATAGACCAATATCCTTATTAAATGTTGACTCTAAAATCTTTTCTAAATTATTAGCAAACAGATTAGAAAAAGCACTTCCTTATATTATTTTGGAAGACCAAACGGGTTTTATTAAAGATCGTTACTCTTTTTATAACATTCGCACACTGTTAAACATTGTTTATACCCCCTCACAAAATTATCCTGAGTGTGTCATTTCCTTAGATGCTGAAAAAGCCTTCGACAGAGTTGAATGGCCTTACTTATTTAAGGTGCTTGAAATGTTTAATTTCAGCCCGAAATTTATATCCTGGATCAAATTGTTATATCATTCTCCTATGGCCTCAGTCCGTACTAACTCTTCAAGCTCACCTTTTTTCCCTCTTTTTCGAGGTACCAGACAAGGTTGTCCTCTTAGTCCTTTATTATTTGATGTTGTATTAGAACATCTTGCAATTGCTATTCGAGAATCTCCAAATATTATTGGGATAACTCGGGGTTTAAAGTCCCATAAAGTATCACTTTATGCTGATGACTTACTTTTATATATTAAAAATCCTCAAAAATCTATCCCTGCTGCTTTAGATTTATTAGCACAATTTAGTCTTTTTTCAGGTTATAAGTTAAATCTCAGTAAGAGTGAACTTTTCCCGATTAATAAGCAAGTTCCCTTATATCAGAATCTTCCGTTTAAATTGGTTAATAATTATTTTTCATATCTTGGGACTAAAATTACCTGTAAACATAAAGATTTATTTAAGACTAATTTCCTACCCTTAATCGATCACATTACTCAACTCTCATTTAAATGGTCTCCATTTTATTTAACTTTGATTGGTCGTATTAATGCTGTTAAGATGTTTATTCTGCCAAAATTTTTATATGTATTTCAGGCACTACCGATTTTTGTTCCAAAATCCTTTTTTGATAAAGTTGACTCTAAAATTTCTTCATTTATTTGGCAAAATAAAAACCCGAGATTGGGTAAAATACATCTACAGAAAGCTAAGAGAGATGGAGGTTTGGCATTACCTAACTTTAGATTCTATTATTGGGCAATTAATATTCGTCACATGAAATTTTGGTTACTTGACCAGGATACACTATCCATTCCTAAATGGGTAGTATTGGAATTACAATCTGCTCAGGGTTATGCACTTGGCTCCATTTTAGGTTCTTCTCTTCCTTTTGATTTGAAACGCCACAAACAGGTCTGTAACCCGATAGTTAAATATCCCTTACGTATTTGGTTTCAATTCCGAAAATTTTTCGATCTTAATCAATTTGGGCTTGCGATTCCTATTTTAGGCAACATATTCTTTCCTCCCTCTTCCACGGACCGTGCCTTTCAAATTTGGAAGACTAATGGTATTTTACGGTTTTTCGATTTACTTTTAGATGGTTCCCTTATGTCTTTTGAACAATTATCTAACAAATATAACTTACCAAGAATACATTTTTTTAGATATCTACAAGTTAGAAATTTCCTAAGTACTATACTCTCTTCCTTTCCGACGCTACCTCCTACATATATTTTAGACACTATAATTAACCTTAATCCATGTCAGAAAGGTGTAATGGCTATTATTTATAATATTATTATGAAACTTAGGAACGCTCCATTCGATAAGATTAGGTCAGATTGGGAAAAGGAATTGGGCTTTATTATTTCGGCGGATGACTGGGCGCATATTTTACAACTAGTCAATACTTCCTCTATCTGTTCTAAACGCTCCCTAATTCAATTTAAGGTTGTCCATAGAGCACATATATCTAAAGATAAATTAGTTCGTTTTTATTCTCATATTAACCCTCTTTGTAACAGATGTCACGGGGAGATAGCTTCCTTAACTCATATGTTTTGGTCCTGTCCTACTTTGGAAACTTTTTGGAAAGACATTTTTAATATTATTTCAAAGGTATTGAATATAGATATTTCTCCCCATCCTATTACTGCTATCTTTGGATTACCTAAAACTTCCAGTAATCTTCCCCCTTCAGCCCGTAGATTGATTGCATTTCTTACTTTAATGGCGAAAAGATGTATTTTACAACATTGGAAGGAGATTAATGTTCCAACTACGTTCTTTTGGTTTTCCCAGACGATACTATGTTTAAATTTGGAGAAAATTAGAAGTAATCTTTATGATTCTTCGGTTAAATTTGAACAGACCTGGAGATCTTTTATTCAACATTTTCATTTAATGTAACTCTTTTTCTCTCTCTGTCCATATTTACATTCCCTTCTTGCTTTTTAACTGTTTTTAATGGGGGTCCGGTTTGAGGACGTGATTGTTTTAAGTTGTTTAACTCTACTTGATTCCTAGTTAGCCCATTGCTTTGCTTTGCTTTTTAGATTAGTTGCACGGTGGGTTTTTTGGGTTTTTTTTCTTTTCCTTATTGACATGTATGAAAATTAGTATACTATTATATTACCTTGTTATTTTATATCTAAACTGCACTGTTTGTACTAACTTCTTTTTGTGTATTAATATTTCTTGTAAAGTTATATTGCAAGTGTATCAGTGCCTATATGGTTTACCTTTTGTGTACTAATTCAATAAAAAGATTTAAAAAGAGGTTTTACAGGGGAAAAGCAGTAACAGAATGCAGAATAAAGGGTTACAGTAACAAAGAGGTGAGGGCACGCAATAAGGTGCAGCAGCCATGATGAGGTATATTGTGAGGTCCAACCTATTGTACTAGGAGACTGTTCCATAGTCCAGTACAGAAGATTTGAGATATGTACTTTCAGGCTTTTGTATTTTCTGTTGATGAGTGGGGGTGGGTGGGATTTTGCGAAACCCTTGTGGATGTTTGATGTTGAGCTTAGTTATAATAGTGATGTATTTTATCAGTGTGAGACATTACTGCTTCCTATTTAATCTTCAGCAAATGCGCTTTTTCTTTTACAGGGGCTGCTATTTTCTTTGAATTCAAACATTACAAACCCAAAAAGAAGTTTACAAGCACAAAGTGTTTTGCATTTATGGAAATGGATGAAATCAAAGCTGGAGAGATTGTTATAGAGCTGTGAGTACTGAACCACCTGCTAAAGATTTTGCTTGGTCTATCTATTCCCTTCCCAGTTTTTGACAGGTGTTGCGTTTCATTTCCTGCTAAATTAGCTATTAAGGAAAAGATTTAATAGTAACCTGAGGGCAACTTTTTCAACTCAGAAAGTGGTCATAACATGGAATGAACTGCTAGAGAAAGTGCTTGAGGATGGTGCTTTAGTCGTATTTAAAAGGATCTTGAATAGGTACAAGGATAGGAAAGTTTTAGGGAGATGTTAGCTTGGAGCAGTTGAGCCAAAGGACCTGTTTTCATGTTGTATGACACTATGACTCACCTGCTAAGTCTCTCAGTTTCATAACAGCTTCTCATCCTCCTGGTCTGTTCCAGCTCTCAGGCTGCGCACCCTGCAGTTTATCCTTCCAAGTGGCTGTCCCATTTCCTTTGAAAGTCCCAGTTAATTCTGGCCATAGAAATGTTTTTCTTCACATCATACTTGTACTTCTTGCAAAATTTAAGTTTGTGCCACCAATTTCTTGAACCATTCGTGAGAACAAGACCCTGCCCTTCTGCAAGACAGTGGCTGACCATTTACCACTTTGCTGCACTAACCCTCTCCCTTGATTCTCTTAATATCCAAAGTTGTTGATTTTAGTTGTGAATACACAGCAGCTCAGCCTTCATAGCCTCCTGGCTTAAAAATGCCAGAGATACACTACACGCTAGACATTTCCTTTCATCTATGCCCTGAATAATTGCCCTCACCCCATTTTGAAACTGTAACTCCTAGTTCAGAAGAAACATCAACTCAAGCAGCTTCAATGAGAGGTTATCTCATTCTTCCAAACTCCCAAGTATAGACACAGTTTGCTTGATCAATGCCCAGAGAACTGTACAGCATTAAAATAGGTCTTTAGCCTACTGCATTTATGCCAGCCATTGCATCCATCTCTCCCAATCCCATTGACTCGCATTGGGTTCATGTCCATCTATATTCACCAGTTCTTGTATGAAAATGCTGTGAGAGCCCCCACCTTTATTCTCTAAGGCAGTGTTCTCCAATGACTTTGCAGGAAAACATTCCCTCAGATCCTTTTGCACCTCTTACCCTTCACCCTGATAACCTATTCTTTGGTTTTGGACATCCCCATCAGAGGAAAAAAAGTTTCTTAAATGTACTCCCATCAGTAAAGCATATCTCTATCAGCTCAATCATCTTCTCTGGGGAAGCAGGCTGTCCAATCTCTTCAGTAACATCATCATGAATCTCCCTGCTTTCTCAGAATCCTTTATTGCACGCACACACTATTCTAGCTGTGGTCTGATCAGCATATAACACTCTTTGCCTTTTTTAATTTAATGATTATGGACAGTCACCCATGTCCCTTGGAACACAGTCCTTTCAATCTCTCACCATTTGAAACTATATATGTGTGTTTTCATATTCTGATTTTTTAATATTCCATCCATTCACAGCCCATCTCCAAGCACCTCTAAATCTAAGGTCATGCTTAAAAATGCTAAAAGCAGACTATTACTTACATGGTGAGAGACTGCAAGTGACTAGAGTGGAGGGGGATTGAGTTACTGTGCATGAAACACAAGGAGCTAGCAGACAGGAGCAGCAGGTGGCTTCTAATGTATGGGCCTATATTGTTGGAGGAATTAGTTTAGAAAGAACGAGGTGTTGTTTCGATTATGATTATGAAGACACATAGTCCTCTTTTATTGTCATTTAGTAATGCATGCATTAAGAAATGATACATTATTTCCTCCGGTGTGATATCACAAAACACAGGACAAACCAAGACTGAAAAAACTGACAAAACCACATAATTTTAACATATAGTTACAAACAGTGTAACAATACCATAACTTGATGAAGAAGTCTGTGAGCACAGTAAAGATCAAAGTTTCTCAAATGTCCCACATCTCACGCAGACAGGAGAAGGAAGAAAAACTCTCCCTGCCATGCCAACCACAATCCAACTCTGAGTCATCCGAAAACTTCGAGCTCTGATCAGCTCTCCAACACCGAGTACTGCACGCCATCTCTGTCCGAAAGATTCGACCTCCTTCTCTGTCGCCAAAAGCAGGCAAGGCTGGGGATTTTGAGGCCTACCCTCCAAAAGATTCACGACCACACAGTAATGACAGCAGCAAACAGGCGTTTCAGAAAATTCTCCAGATGTTCCTCTGTGCTTTCACGTCCATTCTCCATCAAATCAGAATTGTCTACGGCCCCTATTTAACAGATACGATATCATTTTTCACCGGAGAGCTGCGCACACGCAGGCGCGTCGCCATCTTCTCCTCCCGCCAATTGTACATAATGTTGGGGAGGCCAAACCTGGAGTGATGTGCACAGCTTTGGTCTTTTTTTTTAAAGAAAGGATAGGCTGCCTCTATAATCAGCACAAGCCCAACTGAGACCCACTAGGCTGAGCTCTGTAATGAAAGTGTTGTATAATCATAAACAGATAAAGTAGTTTGACCTGTATTCTTTGGCATTTAATGGAATGAGGGTTCAGGGGGAGGTCGCCTAGACGTGCTCGTGTTTCTTGTCTTATGGAGTTGTACAGCACAGAAGCAGGTCCTTTGACCCACCACGTCCAGACCACCCTTTTTGCTCATCCATACTAATCTATTTCCTAAACCATGACCTCCTGTGCCTTGCCTGTTCAAGCCTCTCTCCAAATGCCTCTTCGTGCAAGAAGCTGATTCCTTTGGTTGATATCTGGAACATTCCTCATCCCCTTAAATCCTCCTCCTCACACCTTAGATCTGTGCCCTCTTGTTTTTGATAGCTCTAGCAAGGGAAAGATTCTGACTATATTCGGTTTGTGTCTAATGAAAATATGCACCTGGGACAGTAGACCGTTGCCAAATAGTTTATAACTAGCATTGGTCACGTGCACATTGTGTGGCCGTTAAACACTTAACACAGTGCTTACAGCGAACATTTTAAAAAATAGCATCAGTTGTGATTGCTTATGTTCAAAAAGCAAATTTTTGTTACTGATAATTGGTGAGAAATAAGCAGCAAGAATTCAGAACTGTTCTGTTCACTGTGGTTTCAAGCACTCAGGCTCGGAAATGCCAGAAATGGCTGGGAATGAAAAATAAAACTATTTCACTACTTCAAGATAGGAACTACAAAGAATTTGAAAGTATCAACAATCACCTTGAACGTTACAATGAAAATGAAGATTGAGGATGCAACTGTCAAAAGCATTGTTTGAAGGCAGTACACTATCTGCACTAGGTGCTTGTACTGATTTTATTCTTTTACAGTCAAAAGAACACAGTAGCATCCTCTGGATGAATTCCTCCATCGGTAACTGTTGGGAACTAATACAGTTTGAAAGTACTGCAGTAGTATTGATAGTGTTCTAATTTATTCTGTATTTCATTTAAATACATAATTTGTTAGTTAAACAAGAGTTTGTCTTATTTATATCTTTTTAACTATTTCCTCAAAACTTCAACTAATTGGGGCCAGAATATACTGGTCCAGTTATTTGGAATCCACTGTATATCATTAATTCATAATGGATCTGTTTCTATCAGTACATTTCTACATTCTAAATCTTAATTGTTCACTGAGCTGTTGCCACTATGATCTTAAATCTATGTGTATCCTTTCTAACAGTGTAACAGCTGTCAAACTCTCACGTTAATTCAATAGAATAGCTGTAAACTATTCAGAATGAAGGTTAAGGAGTGCTTTAGTATCTGCCCACAAATGAACTTTTGTCACCTTGAGCTTAACTTCAGGCCTTGACACTGAAGCATCACATCTGTGTAGTTTTTCAACTTAAAAAGTGAGTAATGGAATAGTTTGATACAACCTATCCTTGCCATGCTGAGACTTGAAAGTGAACACTCAGCCAATCATCACAACTTAACATTAAATACTTTCTCTCTCTCTTCAGATACAAAAAGCCAACCGACTTTAAGAGAAAAAAGCTGCATTTGCTGACCAGGAAACCGCTGTATCTTCACCTCCATCAAACATTGCACAAGGAATGACGGACTGTGGATACTGAGGCAAATGAACAAGTGTTGTGGTAACTGTGTGCAGAATCCCAGTCATGCTAGGCAGCACATCTGTGATCAACAACTTGCAGTAACAGTATCAGTTCCTCGAAGAGAACATCTTGTGTCCAGAGTGCTGCTGGTTCAATTCAGGGGAAAGTTTCATGCTGATTAACATCCAGTTTATTGCTTTAGCAACTGATTAATCCTGAACTGTTGGAGAACAACTTCATAAAGCAAGTCATCATTTTTTAAATCCAGACTGTGTGCTGTGATCATTGAGGCAGCAGCTTTATAGTTAATTGTTACACTAAAGGAACGCATTAAGTGGACAAAGAATCTTGGCTTCTATGTTTTAATGTAGAGGTGTGAGTGGTGAACAGTATGCAGTGGTACCTTTAACAAGAACTCTTCTGTCTGTCTGGAAACTTTGCTAGAAATGTATTGAAGTGCCCTAGTGAGATGTGTTTGGCCAAAGCTCTAAAAATTGTATTCTTTGTCTAATCATTGCACTACAACTGCATGTAGCACTGTTTTTCATTGTATATAACTGTTCAGTACCCTGTTCATTAACATTTGTGGAGTTTATAATAAATTTTACAGTATGATAATGGAGGTGGGTGGGAGGGGAAGAGAACGGGGACTTGGAAGCAGGACATCTGCAGGCTGCTTTGATTCATGCCGTGCCAATCTATATATTCCTACTAACAGAGACTTACATGGAAAGAAAATAATGAAGCCCAAATATCACCACTAAACACTATTCATTGACAACCCAGTAATTTTAATCTTTATTAATAAATTCTCAATAGTAAAATAAGTTACATCTGGCCTTACTTGTACAGGGTGTTCCTGTGTTTTGTTTTCCCAAAGAGAAGTCAAACTAAAAACAGGCTGGCTAACAAATGGATGGTTCATTGAAATAGTTTGTGTATGAATTACAAATGTATTGCCATGACAACATAATCAGGCTGCTTTCATTAGTTATTTCCACAGGAAAAGTTTTTTTTGCAACCACGAAGAATAAAAGGCCTCAAAACAATGCTCACAGATTAGCAAGAGATTTACTACACGAGACACAGGTACCCTAATATTGCACTATTTACTCCTTTGATTGGCAAAGTGGCTACCTTTTGACAGATTCCGAGAAGCTTGAAGTTGTAAACAGCATGTTATACGTAATTTGCAAAATCTCCCATAAACATTCCTATCCATTTCCAAAGTTGGAAAGTACAAAACTTTAAGCTGTCCAAGAGTTTTCTGGCCATAGAATAAATTGATGATTGACTACGCCTGATCGTCATTCACAAGGGTAAAGCCACTGCTACAATAATGGGATCCTCTAACAGCCAGCACAATTTAATCAGACCTGCTAGTTAAATAATTCCCAATTACAGATAACTGAGAAACAAACCAGGACCCTGGAATACTTGAAGGATTCCATAGTAAATCTGGTTTACACACATCAAGTACATTTGCCTGAGGTGGGTGATCAGTCCAGTCGAATGCCTTGTCAGTCTTTGAAATCACTGCCGGTTATCTTGCCCAGAGGGAATGTCATGGGCTCCTGGAGGAGGTGTTGGTCCAGGAGGCAGACCCCTGGGTCCACGTGAGTATTCCCTTACACCAGGTGGGAAGTCTCTCAGAACTGGTGGTGGTAAGGGTCCAGGAAGAAATGGTCTGTGCCCTGGTGGCGGAAACGGGCCTGGAGGGTAATCGCGGAGGGCTGGAACACGGACTGTGAGTAAAAAACATGCACATATCAAATAGAGGGCAAGCAGCTGTAATTTGAAACCTCATGAGGTTAAATGACAGTAGGGATGCTGAGGAACGTTCAGCCTACCTAGATGGCTCTGCGGGAGTGGCACTGGTCCATAAGTGCCTCTGGGTGGAGGAGGTCCGTGTCGGGGTCCAGGGGGAGGCATCCCGCCCAGAGGTGAATTCATGATAGGTGTTCCTGTGAAAGACGCTGCAGCCTGAGAGGCATTAGCATTCACCTGGTGGGGAGAAGAGAACTTTAAAGGCTTCTACTTTCCTAAGATGAGCATCTTTTTAAAGCAAGCCTTTTGTTTTTAACCAACCCAATTTTATACAGCAACATCCATAACAATCAGAGCTTCTGAAATACGAGCATCAACAAACCAGCAAGCTTAACCCAGAACGAACAGGCCTTACAATGATATCGATAAAATGCAAGGTTAGTTCATCTGATAACTGACCAAAGCAGAGGACAGTCATTTCTACAAGTGTACAATCTGGGCTTATCAAAGTATCCAATTGGTTAGTTTTATTAAATATGCAAACAACTAGTGGGTTATGAAATTCAATTTCCTGTGCCCATTACTCACTGCCTTTGATTGTTCAGAGGATGGATTAGATAAAGATGCCGGCTCTTCAGCCTTGGCAACGTCATCTTGCTACAGAGAAAACCAACAAATTAAAAACAAAACAAAGTGCAAAATTGAAGCAAGTCCACCAAACCAACATTGCTGTATCTTCATCACATTAACCAGCTTGGTGGAAAGGCAAAACAGGAAGGCTGGGACTGATTCCGCTTCTCCCAAAGGATCCCACTGCCACATAAATTGACCAAATCAGCAAAAGCAGAGGTTCAAATCCAGTAATTCTTGATTCTCTTATTAAGCTTAGCCAGCAGGGGATGTGGAAACATTTAAAAAAAAGCATTTCAGATGAAACTGTCACACTTCTTTCTGTCAAAGCAATTTCATTACAAACTGATGAAATCAAAAGTCAGCAGAGGATCTACATCAAAAGGGAAATCATCCAATTTTCGCAACTAATGCTCAAGTGATGGGTGCAAAACTTACCATGGCACATTCTGTCACATTTGGGGAAGATGTTCTTGGCCCACTGGGCAGCTGACCTGGTCCTCCAGAGCACATTTCTGCTGAAGACGAAATTCATTATGAAACTCCTCAGCCAAAAGCTGTTTTTTAAGTAACTGTACCAGTCTGAGAGAGTGATTAACAGAAATATCAAGATCAGCAGGGTGAGCGTACTCAGTAATATATAAAATGGAGGGATTGTTGGCATTTGACATAGCGAGGGTTTTATGGGTAGATATAGGAAATAGTTCCTACTGACAGATCAGAAATCCGAACATAGATAATTATTGAGGTGCCCAGTGTGTTAAGAGAAGGGAATTCGTTTTACATGGTAAACTATGATCTGAAAAACAAGGCATACAAAGTGACCAAGCATGTGAGGTACAGCGGACCAGTCCAGCACCACAACAAAGGATGCATTGGGTGGAGTCATGCACACGGTTGCAATAAGGTCGAGATCAGCTAAACATCTAAGGCTCAAGGGCTCATTTCTCTCTCCACAGATGCTGCATGATCTTCTGAGTGTTTCCAACTTCTAGCATCTGCAGATTTTTTAAAACCGTCTCATTTTTCTATGGATCTGGGATTATAAGACTGAAATTATCCAGAGATAATCAAACATCTTTTTCTCTCAAACAACAGCAATTGAATGTTTCAGTGGAATTCACTGCAAGCCAGCACTTGCTTTAGTCATAATTTTACATTTATTTGTTTTACTTAAATATACCTGCTCTGTTAGCTGGTGGAAGTCCACGAATTTCACCTGGACCAGAAATTCGTCCAGACATTATATTCGATTCTGAAGGTGGTCGCCGTAGTCCAGGATAACCATCCATTGGACCTGGAAGAGCAACATTAAAATGGAATTGAGAGGGCTAATCTATTTACATCATGAACAAGAATAATAATACCAAGAAAACAATAAATAGTGAATCACCACAAACTTATAGTTTAATTTGAAGGTCACAAAAAGAACTGATCAATTATGTTATAAACTATAAAAAAAAGCATTAGCTATGGAGAAGAAATGCTAGGTTCCTTAAATCTGGATGAGTTACAACCCACCATGAGCAATATGCAAGGTCAGGATATTTCATGTGTCCTAGAGGATCAAATGTAGAAGTGAGCTCAAGCTCAGGATTTGAGCTAAAGATACAGCTGCAGAGAATCCCATGTTCCTGGAATTAGCCACCTAGGGTGGGGTGTGGAGTGGGGAGAGGGAAGAAGGGAAGAATCGGAACCAAGTGTAGGACAAGTCGGTAGTTATGACACGAATAGAATAAGCATTTGTTTGAAGGAGTTGAGATGGAGCTTGAAGAAGCAGAACTTGATTAGGCTGCCTGCAAATCTAAAAACTGGGGAAGTACAGAAGATTGCACAGATGGAGAGGTGGTGTAGCAGGAATGGTTTCAGATTCTTGGGGTACTGTGACCAGTTTTAGGGGGATGATCTTAAACTGCATCTCCATGAGATGGGATAAGAGCCCTTGCTAGAGTTTCATCAGATGGGGTAATGAAAAGGAAGGGAAAATGGAGAGGCGATGGAATAGTATACAAAGAATTGGGAGAGATGGATTTCTCTACAGCAACAAACAACTAAGATAGATCTTCAGTGCATGCATATAAATAAATAGAGCTTAATAAAGGCTGGAGAGCAGTTTATTCAATTAGCCATGTTTGTTTATAACAATGGGGCAAACAACTGGCATAAAAGAACAGGATTGAGTGTGAAAAATTCCTTCATATAAAATGTTCAGAAAAGTTAGGGGAGAAAGGAGAGAAATGGGAGCAATGATTACATGAAATATTGTGAGAGAGGGCATCTTGTTTAAAGTAGAAATAATCTGGGCCTTCTACATGCTGCCAACTAGTGGAGAGGT
The DNA here is from genome assembly GCF_030028105.1 of Mobula birostris. NCBI lineage: Eukaryota > Metazoa > Chordata > Chondrichthyes > Myliobatiformes > Myliobatidae > Mobula > Mobula birostris. The sequence continues at coordinate 132,159,455 of NC_092371.1, forward strand.
AGGGAAGGAAATTGGAGCCAAGTGATATGTGGGCGATTCAGTCAGTTGTCCTGATGTACATTACTCCCAAAGGTGCTGGAATGTCTGCAGGAAAAGACATCCGAGACCCTAGATGGGCCAAAAATCGAACAAGCCTGGGTTTCTCCAGGCTCCACTGATTTCTAAAGCTATGCTGATTCACAAGTATTTTATCCACCGTGAGTTACTGGCAATGCATAAGGGAGTGGTAGAATCTGCGGGGAGCACACACTATGGGGTAAGTAGTGGGGAATGGGGTGACTTGAACTTGATGATCAAATGGCCTCTTTCAACATTGCAAGGAAAATACAGAAAAGTTCACACTAAAAAGACTGCCTGTCCATCTCTGGATAGGGTTCAAAAGAGATTCACAACAACAATTCCACGGATTGGAGAAGTCAGAGTACATCTTGACTATTGTATTCAATTCTTGTTGCCCCATACAAGAATGTGGTGGCTTTGGACAAGGTACAGAGCAGATTTACCAAGAAAGTTGCAAGGATAAGAGGGCATGCGCTGAGGAGAGGTCGGACAAATTTGGTCTGTTTTCTCTGGAATGTTCGAGGCTGAGGGCAGACCTGACAGAAGGGTCAAAATGTCTAATACTAGAGGGCATGGATTTAAGGTGAGTGGGGTAAGTTCAAAGGAGAGGTGCAGGGCAATATTTCTTTAAAAGAGTGATAGTGGAGGCAAATGTGATAAGGCATTTATGAGGCTCTTCGACAAGCAGAGAATGAAAGGACATGGACATTATGTCAACAGAAGGATTAGTCTAGTTAAGCATTAATTATTGGTTTAATTACTTCAGCACAACATTGTTCCTGTGCTGAAATCTATGAAGAGTAAAGATCAGTTACAGATATGGGAAGAGAAATGGCAGGAGCAGTTTAACCCAGCCAAACATTAACTGTTGTACCTTGATAGGTCACATGCAAAGAGACAGCACACTGATCAAGATCCTCAATAATGTTGATGAGCAAAGGGATCTGGAATCCAAGTTCATAGCTCCCTGAAAGTAGCTGCACAGGTTGATTGGTGGTTAAGAAGGCACATGCTTGCTTGTTCTAGTCGAGGCACTGAGTTTAAAAGTAAGGAAGTTATGTTGCATCTTTAGAAAACCCTAGTTTGGCCACACCCGGAGTATTGCATACAATCCTGATCACCCCATTATAGGAAGGATGTCAAAGCTTTGGAAAAGGTGCAATAGAGATTTACCATGATGCTGCCTGGATTTGAGGGCATGTGCTATAACGAGAGGTTGGACAAAGTTGGGTTGTATTCTCTAGAGTGGTGGAGGCTAAGGGGAGATCTGAGAGAGGTTTATAAGACTATGAGAGGCATAGATAGCGTAGACAGACGATATCTTTTTCCAAAGTTGAAATATATAATAATGAGCATACATTCAAGGTGAGAGGGGGGTAATTTCAAAGGAGATACGAGGGGTAAGTTTGCTTGTTTTTTTATATACACAGACTGGTGGGTGCTTGGAATGCACTGCCTGGTGTGGTGGTATCAGCAGAAACATTAGGGACTTTTAAGAGAAGTTCAGATAGGTGCATGAATGTGAAAAAATGGAAGGATACGGACATTGTTTAGGCATAAGAGATTAGTTTGGTTAGCCATTTGATTGCGAAATTAATTGGTTTGGCACAACACTGTGGACTTAAGTGCACTGCTGCTGTGCTGTATTGTTCATGTTCTCCTGGGGAGGGGGATTCATATCATTTAAAATTAAGCCCCTTGTTTGTGTATGAATAAGGTTACCTCTCATTCTTCTAAACTCCAAGGAGTACAACTCCAAACTACTTTGTCTCTCTTAGAAGGACAGCCCTCTCATCCCGAGAGTTAACCTGGTGAATCTCCTTTGTACTGCCTCCAATGTTATTGTCTGATGTTAGGTAAGACGTCCAAAACTATATGCACTATTCTCAGTGAAAATTCACCCTGTACAATCGTCTTATCAATTTGTTGAAGCTGCCTGCTATTCATGTCAAATCCCTCTATTTCACTCACTTTGTCTCTCTCCATTTAGATGGTTGCTTACACTTCCTCATGGCATCATGGTAGTGTAGCAGTTAGCATGACGCTTTTATAGCTTGGGTGTCCAGAGTTCAATCCCAGCATCCTCTAAGAAGTTTGTATGTACTCCCTGTGGAATGCATGGGTTTTCTTTGAGTGCCACAGATTATTCCCACAGTCCAAAGACGTACCAGTTAGTAGGTTAACTGGTCATTGTAAATTGTCCCATGATTAGGCGTGGCTTGAAGGGCCAGAAGGTCTTGTTCCATGCTGTATCTCTAAATAAAGGCCAGTTGCCAGTCTTCTGCCCACTCTTTCAATCTATATCCTATTGCAGAATTATTTTTTATATATCACTGGCAAAAATGGAAATCTTACATACTGGACATTACTGAAAATAGTCAGCCAAGAACTGATGCCTGCGATAGTCCACTAGTTACACCTTTGAAGTCTGAAAATGACCCATGCTTTCCAAACTTTGTTTTCAATCCACTCTCACACACTTTTTTCCAACATCATAGGCTCTTAATTTACGTAGCAGCCTCTTATGTGGCACTTTGACAAATGTCCTTTGGCAACTAAACACAAGGTCTCCTCTATTAAGTCTCCCTCTTACATCCTCAAAGAATTAGAGAAAGTTTTGTCAAACATGTTTAACCTATCATAAATCCACGTTGACTAATTTAATTTTCTTCAATGATTAGCTATTCTCTTTCATTGATACATTGCCAATAATAGCTGTTAAACTACCAGACCAGTAGTTCCCTGCCTCTGTCCTTTTTTGCACAAGAGTGAGTGGCTAGGGGCAGGGATCCAATGCCAGGAGGAGTGGAGACAATTCAATTGTGCTGTCAACAGTGATAATACCTGGCCGCCGGTCCCACAGAGGAGGTGGTGAACCGTGATCAGAAGAAGGCCCTAACCGATCTGGGCCAGAACCAACCCACTCACGAGAAGGCAGAGCACCGGGAGGAACTCGATGGCCTGTAATTTACAAATTGTTATGTGGTTATTTCATTTTGGCCAATTCACATTCACAGAATGGCAATTATGCAATGACAGCTCGAAGTAGCATCTGAACACACTACCTCCATCCCCCCGGTCCCGGGGGAAACCACGACCTGCATTAGCTGAGGGTGGCCGTACAAGGAGCTCCACCATCATGGGGGGTGAAGGGGGCCCAGTGCTTACAGGAGGTGGCCCATAGGAGTCGTCACAAGATACTGGGGCTGGAATACAACAAGCAACATTTTGATTTCAGCATATTAGCATATAGCATTTGTTTCTGCAAGTCACACAGAAATAAAATGTCTGAGTGCAAATTGTTTGAAGATTACTCCACAGTCTAATCTTTTATGAATCTATAATTTCCACAGTGTAATTGTTTATGAATCCAAAAGTGCAACTTCTTAGAGGTAGTTAACGCATGGGCAAATTGCCAGTTTAGACTAGACAGTGTATGAGCCAGAACAAATCATATTTTAAATTAAATGAACTTGCTTTTAATTACAATCAAGAAACATTCATCATAAGTTACAGGAATGGAAATTCTTTGCCACAGGGTATTGACAATAAGACATCCAAGCAGAATTAGGCCATTTGGCCCAGTGTCTGCTCCACCATTCCATCATGGCTGATTTATTTTCCCTCTCAACCCTATTTTCCTGCCTTGTCCCTATAACCCTTGACACCCTAAATGATTAAGAACCTATCAACCTCTGCTTTAAATACACCAAATGATAACAATGATTTGGTCACTACAACCGTCTGTGGCAACGAATACCATTGGCTTACCATCCTCTGGCTAAAGAAACCCCTCATCTCTATTCATCAAGAACATCCTTCCCTTGAGGCTGTGCCCTCTGGTTCCAGACTCCCACACTATTGGGAACATCCTCTCCACATCTACTCTATCTAGGTATTTAAATATTCAATAGGTTTCAATGAGATTCCCCCTCATTCTTCTCAATTACAGACCCAGAGCTGTCAAACTCTCCTCATACATTAATACTGTCATTTCTGGGATCATTCTTGTAAACTTCCTCCAGACTCTCCAAAGCCAGTGCTGAAGGAGCCCAAAACCACTCAATATTCAAAATGCAGTCTAATCAATGCCTTATAAAGCCTCAACATTATATCCTTGCCTTTTTATTCTAGTCCTCTTGAAAATAATGCTAGCATTGCATTTGCCTTACTTACCACTGACTCAACCTGCAAATTAACCTTTAGGGAATCCTGCAAGAAGAATCTCAAGCCCCCTTCCACATCTGATTTCTGAATTTGCACCCTTTATGGGAAATAGTCTATGCCTTTATTCCTCCTAATGAGGTGCATGACCATACACTTCCCTACACTGTGTTCCATTTGCCACTTCTTGGCCCATTTTCTTAATCCAAGTCCTTCTGAAGACTCCCTTAACCCTCCCTGCCCCTCCACCTATCTTCGTATCATCCAAATCATTGATATCTAACATGACAAGAAGCGGTCCCAATACTGACCACTGTGGAACACCACTAGTTACCAGCAGCCAACCAGAAAAAGCCCACTTTATTCTCACTCTCTGCCTGCTGCCAGTCAGCCAATCTTTTTATAAATACTAGTATCTTTACTGTGATACCATGGGCTCTTATCTTGTTCAGCAGTCTCGTGCGTGGTACTTTGTCAAAAGCCTTCTGAAAATCAAAGTAAACAACATCCACCAACTGTCTTTTGTTTATTGTGTCTGTTACTTCATCACAGAATTCCAACAGATCTGTCACACATGATTTTCCCTGAAGGAGGCCTTTCCCTTAAAGGCCTCTCTCCCTTCTTAAAGAGTGGAGTGACATTTGCAATTTTCCAGTCCTCTACAATCATTCCAGAAACTAGTGATTCTTGAAAGAGCACTACTAGAGCCTCTACAATCTCTTTGGCTACCTCTTTCAGAACCCTGGGGTGTAGTCCATGTGGTCCAGGTATCTTATCTACCTTTAGACCTTTCAGCTTCCCAAGTACCTTCTCCTTAGCACAGGCTGAGTATCCCTTATGTGAAGTTCCAGAATTTGAAAACCTCCAAAATCCAATTGTTTTTTTTGAGCACTGACTTGACATAACAATTGGAAAATTCCACAAGGCACTGGGAAGATTCCCAGGCGATACACAGGTCTCTGTGCTTCACAGACAGTTCTCATTCGTGTATTGAAAGAGTGGATTCATCAGCATCAGAGTGAACATATGCCGCTTAATGGTATGCTGATCATGAAACAAGCAAGTATCTACCATTGTGAACTGAAAATTTAAGGTAACTCTGAATACTCAGCAGGCTGCTTGCAGAAATTTAAGTCATGGCATAAATTTTTTTAAGATTTAAAAAAAATTTAAAGATAGTGTCTGCTGATCATGAAGCATTGACAAGTTTGTAAAGATCGTCACTGATGAAAAACACCAGTACAGGTCTACAATGCTGACTGTTTTTAACCCTTACAAAAAAACCAAAAAAGTAAAATACAAATACAGTGTACTGTAAACTTTTAATCAAAAGATAGTATCGTGAGTTGGAGACTAAAAGACTGCTGTTTGTTGTTGTTCAAAACTGAATCAGGACTTCTCCCGATGCCGCTTTTGTTGCCCTGCACACATTATATTAATGGTATGTAATAATTTTTACTGTTAAGTACATGTGTGTGATGATCAAGTATAAGGCAAAGTCTGCCTAAGGCAGTCAGGCTCAAAGTGATTAAAATGCACCAAACTGCATGAATTTGATTTCCAGAGTCCACCTCAGCAGGTAAAGCAACTGAGCAGGGGCAGTACTTCACCTCAACAGAGGTGGAAATTGCAGCATTAAAGCTGCTGAAGGCCAGATGTTCACAAGTGAAGGGAAGGAACTTGCTGAGCGATCTACTTGTTCCCCCCTCCCCCTCTCTCTCCCTCGTCTCCCTACTCACTCCTCTCTCTCTTCTACCAGTCTCTACCTCAGTTTCACTTGTTAGAGGCTTATCTGATGAAAATGATTTGGAACCAAGAAACTCTAACAATCACTAAAATTGATTTGTTAGATGCCTGGGTTCCTAACACCCATGAAAACACACTGTTCATGCAATAACAGCTCTTATCCAGAGACTCGAATGCAGAAATCAAGGCAAATAAATGAGGAAATGGTCAAATATGAAGCAATTCATTCTCATAGGTGGATTAACCATATGGTTCCTCACCTCTGCGTACTGGTCCTAGAGGTGGAGGAGCTCCTAGAGGAACCTGCCTGTCAGGCCTGCCTGGCGTTGGCTTAATTATCGAAGGTCTTTGGAGCTGAGAGAGCTTTTGGTTCAATTCGATCAACCTGCAATAACAAAGATCAAGCATGCAATTCTATTCCACCTAAATACTTGATTTTTAAGCAATGTGAACTAGATCTAGTTTATCAGCCAAACTAAATTTAAACAGCCAAAATTTACTAACTTATGTAAATTTCATTCATCTACATACATCTTACAATTTACACAGGTTTGATGCAGTTCCAGCCAACAAAAGTCCATCAATCCTTCACACAATGTAAGAAAAACTGATTTCACGACTGAACACACCTTCAGTCCACATTCTCAATGGAAGGAGCATTCATTCACATTGTATTTCTACTTCATTGTATAGTTTTCTAGTTTTATTTTCAACCCTTAGTTTTAAATAGGTAATTTAAAAAATAATAAATTCACCCCTCGGCCATGCAACTGTATGAGAACACAGGCTACTTATCATTACCATCCTCAGACTAACCCTCTCAAGCTTTGGCATTATTGTAGTAAATCTGTGCTTCATCTCCCCCATATCCAAAATCAGAGTATGGTTCCAGTCTGAAGGAGACTGAACAAATGTTGAACCATTTCTGAATTCCACCTAATATCACATTTGGCCTTTTTAAATATTCCTGTCCCTGAGCACCAGCTTTTACTGGTTAGCAGAAGCTGACACCCTTTGCTCCTCCATAATTATAAGTCTCACACCATTAACTAACTACTTTGATCCCAGTTGAATAACCACAACATATTATGACACCAAACTCCATCCCCAGAATAACATCTTGCCCTACTATAGACACTAGAGTGCTAACGTTGAAATCTGCAGCATAAAAAATCAAGCTGCTAGAGGAACTCAATAAGTCAAGCAGCATCTGTGGTGGAAAAACAAATGGTTGACGTTTGGACTGGGACCATACGTCACAATTCCAGATACTGTTTGACTCACTGAGTTTCTTCAGCAGTTTGCTCTTTTTTGCCTTACTGTGACTTCCTGCTCTGAACTACGTAACTCAAAGTGCCTACAGTAGAAAGTCTGCTGCAAACCTGTACACAGTATTATTGTTATCTATAATTAATAAATAACATTCACGCTGAGGTTCTGGGTTTATTTGTTTCATTTCATCACTTCCATTCTCATCTGCTTCCAATGTTGCAAAATAATTTATAATTGCATTAATCTGTAGACCATCAAATGTCTGTTGGAAGTTCACTGACATCTCCTGATTAAGTCAGATACAACACCCTCTGCATAGATCCAGATTGAGACAAAGCACTGGACACAATTCAACACAGAAACTTACTTTTGCCTTAAATTTGCAGACTCTCTCTTCTCTTCGGTAAGTGTTCTCTCAGCTGAACGTGCACTTAACTGAAAGAAACAGTACATCTTGCTATTTATTTTGTCTAAATAGACATATTAAGAATTACATGCATAGCAAGTATTTTCTCTTGAAACGTTCTTATATCCCCATCACACAAAGTATGCAAGAATGCAATGCTGTAACTACAGCATTCTGTGTAGAGAGGTAACGTGAACCAATTCCTCAGTCAGTACTCTCATAATGGGAAATGAAGCATGTCTTCATGCTGGCAGTGGCTGCCAAACCCAACCTAGGCAGCACCCAGAGGTTCAACGGGAGCTGGAACAGCAGTCCTTTCCTGCAAATTTTTAATAATATTCTGACACTTTCCAATGAAAGATTTAGCTAACAAATGACCTTTGTCTTACAAACTTGAAGAAAACATTATTGTTTTATCTGTCATTAATATGCTCAAAGCTGTGGCCCAGTATCCACCCGAGAAAACTTGACCCATTTCCTCATCATTACTCGATTTCCAACTTATCACAGTTACCTCTAATTCTGAGATCAAATATCTATTACAAGTCCACAGACATTGTACAAAATCAATGACCAGGGTCAATAACTAGATTCTATCACATAAAGATGAAATAAAGACAGTGTATCCCAAACCAGAAATTAGCACCAAGGGAAACTTGATCTGTCAGAACAGTCTGCCTGATAAATGAACAATTCCCTTTTCCAGAATAATTGGGTGGAGAGTTTGATTCTGGAGTTTAATGCTGGCACAGAGCTTGAATGGTGAGTTTGACGACAATAGTGCAAGTAGTAATCATCACGTGAAAAGCTGCACAACATTTGCAGCAATTATCAAAGCCTCCACAACAGAGGACCTGAGATGAGCAATTAGCCAGTCATTGAGAGGAGGGGTGGGGTGGGACAGGGGGGCAGGAAACTGGTCCTGGACCCTATGTTCCATAACACTGTGAAACCACCAAAATACTGGGAGGTGCACAATATAGGAGAAACGGGTGATCACCCAAAAGGACAGCAGGGACAAACAGGGGTTCCCTGTATCTGGTTTACCCAGCAGATCCAGGTAGACAGGCGAATAAGGCCACACAGTATACAGATACTCTATTAGTTGACTTGATTTGTTGTATACTTCCAGACGTCACAGTGGTTTATAGATTTATCATCTGCTGTCACTATTTTTATCATCAAGGATAGTTATTTCCAGATATCTCTGCTCTGCCAATAAGTGGGGCTCCTCAGTCCTCCCAAAGACAGCACGCTTTGCTATAATTATTTGGCTTTAGTCTGCAGATTCGAACAGCCTGTTTTTCCTCTCCTCCATACACCTGTTTAACTTGCTAAGATATCAAGATTTCAAAATCCTTGCCTTTAGCTTCAATAGTGATCCCTGCCGGGTATTATTTCCCACTTTCTAGCACTGAGAGACTTCTCAGCTCCTGGCCTGGGTTGTTTTGTGATGGGAAACACTGGTCGGTGTGGGTGAGGTGAGCTGAACAGGCTATCTTCGTGCTGTATGACTCCAGAAGCAGAGAGGTCAAATGAAACAAATGGTTTTGCTGGCAAGGGGATTAAAAAAAAACACACACAAGCTTTTGAGATGGTGAGGAATAAAGACAAGAGCCATACTTATACAATACAAAAAAGGACTTTTCGCCCTCACTCAAAGTTGACTAACATGTCGACCTAAGCTAGTCACATTTGCCCAGGTTTGGCCCATGACTCTCTAAACCTTCCGCATCCTGTAAAACTACTCATTCACAAAGAGAGGTGAAAATAAGAGAACAACAAAAGCACAAAAATAAATATCAGTCATGTTTGAGAGGCATCTGAGTGAGTGATAAAATTGGGACATAGGAAGTGTCATGAACAAACAGAGAATACAGAACAAAGATATGCAGAAATTTGAAATAAATAGGGAACTGAAGCCAGACTGAGAACAAGAATGAAACCAGAGGTTGCCATTAAAACAAAGCACCTAATTCATTAATGTCCACTGGGGAAGTGATTTGCCTTTTTGTTATATCCTTTCTTGACTTTAGGTGAGTCTACCCTCACCAAAGTGCTCAATTCTCCAGAGCCTTCTCAGTTCAGGCCAGCTAGAATTGGTCATTAAGTCCCAGCATTTTGTAAATGAGCCTTTTACCAGAACAAAGATTATAAACAAATAGTGGGGATGGGAGGAAAGCAGGAGAGTGGGATTATTTTTGTTTAACTTGTTCTAGTTATGGTCAGTATGCTTCCTTTGCATTATAAACTTCAAAAAGGAAATAAACGTTAGATAATTTTTCAGGCAAAGATTGGTGGATTTCAGTGAAATTCCGTAATTAAGGTCACTTCCTGGTAATCCACTTCAGAGTGCCTTTTAACATTGAAAAACCTCTCCATGCCAGGCTGACATTGCAGGATAATCATCCTTTCCTGGGCACAGTAACCAAAAGATAAAGAACCAATGCCAAAACAATGGACACCAGGACAACGTATCAAACATCAAACTCACCCAGTTTTCATGAGCCTTCTTCTCATGAGCAGCAATCTGAAAAACAAAACCTTAATTTGAAGAATGCAACAAGGGCAAAAACAAAAACAGAAATCATCACTTGCATCCATTTGGAGTTCAGTATAGAAAGAGGGAAAATATTTAACTGATACATTTCTATTAGTGCACCACACTAAATCAGTAAGCCACCGCTACCACCGGGTATTCAGAGCTTAGGGTGGGTGGCTGTATACAGGTAGGCTGCAAAAGAACCATCCAGCCTGTCAATATCCACTTCCTGAAGATCCCTGCTGAACAAATCCAAGTTCAGTAACTCCAGCTCTAATAAAGGAATAAAAATTAATTAAAGAAAAAAAAACAGCCTCATTCCTAGTCAATAGTTTTTTCCTCTGTCTTTCATAAACCTATGAAGGTTCTTCTTAATGGTGTCCCACAGGTCAATATTCTTTTTAATTATTGTGTACAGCTTCTATCTTGCTCATTACCTATACAGCTCACTGGTTCAGAGTAACTGAACATAGAATGTAACAGCACAGTACAGGCCTTCAGCCCAAAGTGTGCCAATGTTTAAACCTAATCCATCAATCTAACCCTTCCCTCCTATAAAATCCTCCACTTTTCTATCATCCATTTGCCTATCCAAGAGTCTCTTAAATGCCCCTAATGTATTTGCTCTAACCACCCCGGCAGAGCATTCCACGCACCCACCACTCCCTGTGTAAAGGACTGAACTCTGACATCACTTCCCCTCCCTATACTTTCCTCAAATCATCTTAAAATTATGCTCCCTTGAATTAGCTGTTTCTGCCATGGAAAAGGTCTCTGGCTATCCACTTGATCCACACCTCTTGTACACCACTAACAGGTCATCTCATTGTCCTTTGCTCTAAATAAAGCCAAGTTTGCTCAGCCTATTTTCAGAAGCCATGCCTTCTAGTACAGGCAGCTTCTTGGTAAATCTCCTCTGCACCCTCACTAAAGCCTCCATATTCTTCCTTTAACGAGGAAATCAGAAGTGATAGAGCTGCAGCATTACCTCACAGCTTTTGAACTCAATCCCATGACTAGTGAAAACCAACGCACTATATGCCTTCTTAACCACTGATCTATGGATGTGGATCCCAAGGTCTCTCTATCCCCTCACAGAGCCGAGAATCCTGCCATTAATCTTCTGCTCTGCCTTAAGTTCAACCTTCCAAAATATATCATTTCACACACCTCCAGATTGAACTCCATCTGTCACATCTCAGCCGAGCTCTGCATCTTATTAGCGTCCCACTGTGTAATCTACAACCTTCGACACTGTCCACAACACCATCAACCTTTTGTATCATTTGCAAACTTACTAATTCACCCTTCCACTTCCTTATCCAAGTTACTTAGACAGATCACAAAGATCAGAGGTTCCACAACAGATCGCTGCTGAACACCACTAGTAACTGACCTCCAGACAGAATACACTCCATCTACTACCACCCTCTGCCTCTGTGGGCAAGCCAATTCCAAATACACACAGCCAAGTTTCCCTGGATCCCATGCCTCCTGACTTTCTGAATGAGCCTACCACGGGAACCTTGTCAAATGCCTTACTAAAATCTATATACACCACTCCACTTTTATCAGTTTGTTTTGACTCTAACTTGAAAAGTTTGATCAGGCTCCTCACAAGGCCATGCTGACTATCCTTAAGTCAGTCCACGCTTCTCCAATTTATCTAAATCCTGTCTCTGAGAATTCTCTCCAATATTTTGCCCACTACTGATCTAAGACTCACTCATCTATAATGCCCAGGATCATCCACGCTGCCTTTCTTGAACAAAGGAATAACATTTGCCACTCTCCAGTTTTCTAGTCCTACTCACTGTGAGGATGCAAAGAATAGCCATTATCCCTTATGTCTTACTCATTTAAGTAATTGTCAGATGTGGTTGGGTGCATTCGGTTTCACTGTTATATGGAAAAACAGTTTAACTGTCAAAGCGACTTACAAAAAAAATCACGACTTTAAATAAAAAGCAAAATCTAATTTGGCTAATCACTGCCAATAAACTATCAATTGCAAAATTTTAAAAAAATTACCTACAGTTTAACCGATAGCACTTCTACAGGATCCTCAATAAAAGCCACAAATAATTTTCAGGGTGTGCATGCCACTGGCAAAATAAAAATTTATTTTCTATTCTTTGACTGTCCTTGAGGTGGTAATGTTGAACACCTTCTTGAACTCTAGGGTTCTGGCAGAAATGCTCCCACAGTACTGACACTAGTTTCAGGGTTCAGATCTACCCAAAAATAAATGCACAACAACATATTTTTAAGTCAGGATAGTAAATAACTTGGAGCAGAACCAGTAGGTGGCATTTTAATGCACTGAGTTGCTGGTAGAAAGGAACACAAATATCAGAGATGCCAGATGTCCTAGACTGGTACCCGCAGTGCATTTTGTAGACTGGGTACACTGAAGGGAGTGAATATTTTAGAATGGTGCATCCAATGTCATTTGTCTTGACTGGTGTTGCGCTTCTCAAACACTGTTTGATGCACCAGAGAGGGGTGATGTTTTGTGTGCAGCTCCCAAAAGAATCACCAAGTATTCTCACTTGCAACTGCTACAGCTGACATCTACAACCACAAACACTGCGGTGTCAAGAGAACATGCACTAGTTCTCACTGAGGGGTTAGTGGTCCTGAAGGGCAACAACATCCAACAGGGTCACTTAATCTTCTAGTTCGTTGTATATTCATGGAGACATCCTTCAACACTGCAACTAAAAGAGTATATTGTGGATGCCTGGCTTCTGGAACAGATGCTGGTATTAAATATTCAAAGGGGTTCTTATTGTTGGAATTGTAAATATATAATTCTGTAAATTTTACCGACTATATTCCAAATGTTAAAGTAGGTGATTGCAGCAATTGAAGCTGTAGTTAATTGTTTATTGTTATCTTTGCGTCGAAGGAGTATAAAACATTGTGTCAGGAGAGTGAGATTGGATTCTCCTGGAGGCTGCTGTGTGAATAAAGACATTTCCCTGTTACAGCTGGCTCAGTTTTAGCCAGTCTCAACAGTGACCCTAAGGATGTTGATGCAGTGTTATCAGCAATGTTAACAGGGCGTACCAGAGATCAGGAGCTGTTCTGGGAAGAAACCACAATTGCCTGGCACTTTTGTTGTGAATGCTACAATATTCATCCAGTAGCACCAACTACTGCAAAACACTTTAAAACGCCCCAAACACATCACTGAGCGTGCATAACCAGGCACCCTGTCCACCTACCTGATTCTTGAATGATCTCTCAGTTTTCTGCAGCTCTTCTTCCACCTCCTGAATTCTTTGTCTAGTAAGTTTAAAAGAGAATTAGTAAAGTCAGCACACAGGAAAACAAACAAAACAAGCAAAAAGCTTTACAACAAAGATAATTCAAGGAAGATTCTTTTGGATCATATTTTATATAACCATGTTGCAAATAAAGACGAGTGGTTCCCCCATAAAATAACTTTAATTTTGAAACTGAGTGAAAGTTGAGTTTGATTAAAAAATATTTTTGCAGATTGGACTGCATGTGTGAACTTCATTTATTCAAAGAAAACTAAAGGGCAAGGAGTCAACAGAGATACAGGCTGTGAGACCAAACCTGTGCGCTGTGGTTTTGAGACACTGGAGAAACTTGGGTTAGATACTCTGATGACAAAGGTCTACGAAATTGTACGGGCTGCAGAAAAAGCCGCATCACAAGAAAGCGCACACCAACAGTAGAAACATCATATAAAATGCACTCGAAAGTACAAGCAAATCCAAGATCCACAACAAAGATTTGGGCACAAAGAAAACTTTTGACATCACTGGCCTTCATAAGTCAATGTATTAAGTACAGGAGTTGGGATGTTACGTTGAAATTGTATAAGATGTGGTGAGGACTAATTTGGAGTATTGTGCACAGTTTTGGTCACTACCTAAAGGAAAGATGTAAACAAGATTGAGAGTACAGAGGAAATTTACAAGGATGTTGCAGGGTCTGGAGGACATGAGTTATGGGGAAAGATTGAATAGGCTTGGACTTTATTCCCTGGAGCGTAGAAGATTGAAGAGAGATTTGATAGAGGTATACAAAATTATGAGATGTTTAGAATGGATAAATGCAAGCAGGCTTTTTCTATCGAGGTTGGGTGAGAGTAGAACTAGCAGTCAAGGGCTAAAGATGAAAGATAAAATGTTTTAGGGGAACACGAGGAGAAACTTCTTCACTCAGAGGATGGTGAGTGTGGAATGATCTGCCAGCATGTGATGGATGTAGGGTCAATTTCAACATTTAAGAGATATTTGAATAGGTACTTGGATGAGGAGGGTATGGAGGGCTATGGTCCAGGTGCAGGTCGATGGGACTAGGTTAATGATTCAGCACAGACTAGATGGGCCGAAGGCCCTGCTTCTGTGCTATGGTGTTCTATGACTCTATGAGCATGTAACCCACAATAACAGCTGCACTGCTGAAAGTGTAATCTGTTGGACAAGATTTTTAAAAATAGCCAGACTGCCCGATCACGTGGTTACAGAAGATTACAGCAGCCACTATGAGTTCTGCAATGTCACACCTCAATTCACACTGACACAGAGCAGTATCGCACAGGAACAGGCATTCAATGTTGTGGTGAGCTAATGACATCTAATTTCACTAATCCCTTCTACTTGTACATAGTCCATTATCCTTCCATTCACATATTTATGTGACTAAGAGCCTCGTAAACACCTCTATTGTAACTGGCCCCACCACCATCCCTTGCAGTGCATTCCAGGCAGCCATCACTCTGTGAAAAAAAACTTGCCCTACACATCTTCTTTGAACTTCCCTCCCTCACATTAAAATGCATGTCCTCTGCTGTTAGGCATGTTAGCTCTGGGAAAGATACTGGCTGCCTACTCTTTCTATGCCCCTTATAGTCTACAAACTTCAGAGAAAATAACCCTAGCTTTGTCCATCCTCTTCTTATGGTGCCATGGCCTCTAATCCAGTCAGCACCTTCTGAACCTACTCCAAAGCCCCCACGTCCTTCTGAACAGTGGCAACCAGAATTGAATGCAGCTTTAGCAAGAGCTTTATGAAGCTGCATTATAACTTCCTGACTCCTAAACCCAATACCTCGACCAATAATGGCATGCATGCCATACACCTTATCACCCTCCAACGTGTGTGAACACTTTCAGGGTGCTTTGAAAGACTTGTTACAACAGATGCCTCTATATATTAATTCTGTGAGGATCCCATCATTAACTATATACCTTCCCCATTACATTTAACCTCCCAAGGCTTAACGCCTCATACTTGCCCAGATTAAACTCAATCTGTCATTTCTTGGCCAACATCTGCAACTGATCTACATCCTGCTGTGTTCTATAGCAATATCTACACTATCCACAATGCCACCCATCTTTAAATTGTAAAATAAATTTATCAAAGTACACATGTGAACCTATACACTACCACGGGATTCAGTGTCTTGCAGGCATTTACAAGGTAAAATACAATAAAACTTTACAAAAAGTATACATAAACAAAGCAAAAGACGACAAACTGTTCAAATAAAAATAATACTGAGAACACACGAGTTGTAAAGAATGCTCGAAAGCGACTGCAGGTCACAGAATCAGTTGAGAGTTGTACTCAGTGAAGTTATCCACACCGGTTCAGGAGCCTGACGGTTGTAGAGTAATAATTCCGAACCCGATGGTTTGGGACTAAAGGCTTCTGTACCTCCTACCCAATGGTAGTAGAGAGATGGCCTGGATGGTCCTTCTGTGTAGCAGTGCTCCATGTAAATGTACTCAATTATGGGGAGGGCTTTTGCCAGTGAATACCACACTCTACCATTCTGTAGCCTTTTTCTGTTCCTGGGCATTGGTGTTTCCATACCAGGCTGTGATGCAACCAGATAAGATACTTTCCAACGTGCACCGATAGAAACTTGTCCAAGTTTTTCATGACATGCCAAATCTACACCAACTTCTAACAAAGTAGAGGTGCTGTCATGCCGTCTTTGAGATGACACTTACATGCTGATTCCAGTACAGATCCACTTCTGTTCCCCTAATGAGGACTGGCTCATGGACCTAAAGCTTCCTCCTGTAATCAATAATCAGCTTGTTTTTTGTTGAGTGAAATGTTGTTGTTCAGGCACCAATCAACCAGATTTTTAATCTCCCTTCCATTCAACACCACCTATAATTTGGCCAATAACAATGGCACTGTCAGCTGGATTGGAGCTACACATTGCCACATAATCACAAGCATACAGCGAGTAGAGCCGGCAGAGGGACCTAAGCACAAAGCCTGCAATGTCACTGTGCTGAGTGTGGAGGAGATGTTTTTGCCAATCTGTACTAACTGGGGTCTACCAACAGGGAAAAACTGAGGACTCAGTTCCACAAGGAGATACTGAGGCCCAGGTCTTGCAGCTTTGTAATGAGTTTGGAGGCGATGAGTGTTGAACGCTGAGCTATAGTCAATGAAGTCCAGGTGTATTCATCTTCATTGTCCGGGTGTTCCAGAGCAGACAGAAGAGTCAATGAAATGGCATCTGCTTTTAATCTCGTGACGGTAGGCACATTGGAGCAGCTCAAGGTTACCTGTAGGCAGGAGCTGGTATGCTTGATGATCAACCTCTCATGGTGGATTCAAGCACCATTGGATGATAGTCATCAAGGAAGGTTACTGCATTCTTCTCGGGTACTGGTATGATTAATGCCTGGTTCAAGCAGATGGGTACCTCAGACTGCCAATGTGAGAGGTTGAAGATGTCCGTAAATACTCCAGCCAATTGATTAGCACAGATCTTCAATAATCAACCAGGTACGGTCATCTCACATGTAAATTGGGAATTCCAAATTAAATTTTAATCACAGAAGGATGCTTGAATGCCGCCACGTCCTATAAGGCAAAACCAAGAGCGTTTCCGCGAGATTTTCGCTGTGCTAGACAGTGCAGAAAAGTATTTCTGCTTTATGTAGGCTGTGTATTTATCATATCATTCCTGCTTTTATTATATGTTACTGTTATTTTAGGTTTTGTGTGTTATTTGGCATGATTTTGTAGGTTATTTTTGGGTCTGGGAACGCTCAAAAATTTTTCCCATAAATAAATGGTAATTGCTTATTCGCTTTACGACATTCCGGCTTACAAACGCCGGATTAGCGGGGAAACCTGTATAATGCACTCTCTCAGCATGAATGAACTAAAGTGATAGAGCCACTCACTTGTACATTTTCACTTCCTCAAGTGCCTGAAGTGCCTTCTCGTCAGCTACAGAAAGCTTCAGCTCCTTTTCCTGACGCTGACACTCTTCTTCAGATAGCTTCCTGTGAGAGGAAAAGAGGAAGGAACGCTGAATTAATGGCCCCAGTAACAAGTCAAACTGATACCAACTTTAAGACAGGAAATGCTGGACATTCTGGTATCATCTCCTCGTCTACGGCATTACACTGGCAGTTCCTACGTTCTCAGCTGGAGGAAGCACAATATGGTGTTCTTTGCACCAGATGGACAACAGTCCATACAAAGCCATTACGACCATAAGGCATAGGAGCAGAATTAGGCCATTCAGTCCATCGAGTCTGCTCCCAATTCCACTATGCCTGATCCCTGATCCCACTCAACCCCATACACCTGCCTTCTCACCATATCCTTTTATGCCCTGACCAATCAAGAAACGATCAACTTCTGCCTTCAATATACACACAAACTTGGCCTCCCCCATAGTCTGTGGCAGAGTATTCCACAGATTCACTACTCTCTGGCTAAAAAAATGCCTCCTTACCTCTGTTCTAAAGGAGTCACCCCTCAATTTTAAGGCTGTAACCTCAAGTTCTGGATACCTCCATCACAGGAAACATCCTCTCCACATCCACCCTATCTAGTCCTTTCAACATTTGGTAGGTTTCAATGCAATTCCCACGATTCCAATGAGTATAGGCCCAAAGCTGTGAAGTACTCCTCATATGTTAACCCTTTCATTCCCAGAATCCTCGTGAACCTCCCCTGGACTCTCTCCAATGACAACACACTCTTTCTGAGAAAGAAGTAAAGTTGTTCCAACTGGCTATGGAGTTAAGCGAGATTAGCCAGCTTCTTACAAAGAGTCAGTAACACTATGCTGCTGCACTGAGGTCAATGTCAAGAGCAACCCCACATTCATTTCTCAACCTGTGCCAAATTTGCCCTCAGCCAGGGCAATTACAATGAGCCTTATCACACCGAAAGAACTAGCTCAGGGGTTCCACTGCCAAACAGTTTCTATCTACAAAATAGCTCCATGGGGATGAAGCTATTAAAAGACAGATCCTTCCCTAACCTGACTCCACATCCCACCATCAACAATAGGATTTTCAGACATTAAGGGAATCAAAGTCAGTGCAGGAAAGTGTGTTGAGATGTCAGATCGGCCACGAACTCATTGAATCAAGGAGGTAGCATGAGAAGCTGAGCTATCTACTCCTACTTTCATATCTTAAGTTCCAAGACTGAAAGCTCTACCAAACCAATTCAGAGAATGTTCAAAGCAAGGTTATCATTGTCTAAGTACAATAAAGTCTCACCTAACCCTCAGTAAAGTCAAGATAGAAGAACATGGTTACAAAAGACCATTCCTTTAATTTCTGCTCCCACAGTTGTATCTAATGCATCTGCCTTCCTTACTGAGGCTTGAAATGTGGCTAAATCAGCTGTTCAGATGTAACAAAATACCAAATTTAGAGCAGAATGCTAAAACTGTAGAGACCAACTAGCATTGATATACAACACACCTAATCTGACACAGCTCAATTGACCATGCATACCCTTCCTCACAAATATTTGACACTGGCACTTAAATTGCAACACTTGCCCCAGATGGTCTCCTATCAATTTGATCCTCCAGAGGTATTAAGAAAGCACTGGTTTTAGCAAAGGCCATGGCACTAGGAGACAGCTCAGTTTCTTCATCAATGATCACCCTTCCATGAGGTCAGCAATAGTGATGATCAGTGAAGAATACACAATGAACCAATTTCATTTGCAGAAAGTGCAGGCTGGGTACCCTGCACTTACTTGACTCGCCTTTTGACATTCAAAGTCTATTTATCTTCCACAAGCCACAAGTAAGCAATACCCTCTATTTATGTGGATTGTACAGTTTCACCACTTGAATCTTGTCATCATTCTGGATACAACAGCCCATCCACTCAAAAATTCAGTTCTTCCACCACACCATCTCTCCAAGACGGATAAAGCTGGCAAGTGCATGGATATACCACTTATAAGCAAGTCATCCAAAATTGGTATTGAGTTTAAGCCCTGAAACTCAACAGCATTGAGAGTGCTATCAGTAGAACAACTGGCAATTCAAATGGCAACTCACCACCTTCTCAGGGCAACTAAGGTAGGGCAACAAATGTAGAACTTGCTGCAAATGCCAAAAACCCTAAAAATTAAAAATACAATCACATGCCAATAACCACTGAGAATTTTGATGTAACATGACTAAGTTTGAAACAATAGAAAGAATGCAGCGGAACATTAATTCTACACCTCTCCTCTGTAGCAATGTACATTTGATTCACTCTGTCAGCCAACCTATTCTGATTTGTCATGTACTGCGATGCCCCAGTGCTACTTTTGGGACTATTCAACTTCTCCACAATTGAGGAACGGGTTTTGGAAGAATTGCTTCCCCTTGTAAACAATTATGCCACCAAGAGATGCGATAGCCAATCTCACCAAGGTATACGGCAGGTTATTTCTTGCAAACATTTCAATTTCTACCACACCCCATTGTCAGCTTTTCACCTAGAATTGACATAAAAAGTAACACAGATATAGCATTTTAGATCAAAGTCCTTGAACCAGACACTGACCCAAAACTCAGTGGCCACTTTATTAAGTACACTGCACAACTGCTCGTTAATGTAAAAATCTAATTAGCCAATCATGTGGCAGCAATTCAATGCATAAAAGAATGCATACACGGTCAAGAGGTTTAATTGTTGTTCAGACCATTCATCAGAATGGGAAGAAATCTGTTTTAAGTGACTGACCATGGAACAATTGATGCCAGATGGGGTGGTTTGAGCATCTCAGAAACCACTGATCTCCTGGGATTTTCACGCACAGCAGTCTCTAGAGCAGGGGTTCCAACCTTTATGCCATAGACCCCAGTAATGAGAGAACTCAGAGGAGAATAGCCAGACTAATTCAGCAGACAGAAAGGTAACTGCAATGCAAATAGCTACGTGTTACAACAGTGGTGTGCAGCAGACCATCTCTGAATGCACATGTTGAACTTTGAAGTGGATAGGCTACAGCAGCAGAAGACCATGAACATACACTAATAAAGTGGTCTCTGAGTATATATGAAATTTAAAGTTGATGTTATATGAAGTTGAAGGTGATAAGAATCGTTGGTGATGGAATCCTACCAGGCAAATCAGCAAAATGCATCACAAACCAAGCTCCTTTCAACACCCTGAATGCAACTGCCTTCCTGACCATGGGCCTGAAGCTAATACTCAATAAATCTCAGGTGAAAAGTTACAGTTCCACATGGAATGGTGAAAGACCTTAACAGAGTGAATGTCAAGAAAATGTCCCCAATGGTGGGAGACTCTAAGACTCAGAATAGAGGGGCATCCTTTTAGAATGGAGATGAGGAGGAATTTCTTTAGCCAGAGAGTGGTGAATCTGTAGAATTCTTTGCCACAGGCAGCTGTGGAGGCCAAGTCTTTATGTATATTTAAGGCAGAGATTGATAGATTCTTGATTGGTCAGGGTATGATTGGACAGGGAGAAAGCAGGAGATTGGGGCTGAGAAGAAAATTGGATCAACCATAATGAAATGGCGCAGCAGACTTGATGGGCCAATTAGCCTAATTCTGCTCCTATATCTTAAGGTCTTTGGAATCTTTGAGCTATACACCAACTTGCTAGGAGTTTTGGCTTCTATTTTCCTTCAGAACTCAACTCCTTTTCACTGCTGTCAGAAGTTGGTCACGTGCATCAACATTACATAGCAAAAAGGCAACCCTGCCCTTCATTGAGAAGCCTAATAAGGAAGTCTTACCCTCACCAATCAAATCACCAGAGGCACAGTGGGGATTTAGGTAAGAGGCAGGGATTTACATGAAAGAGGGCATTCTTCAGTATGGGAAATTCTTTAATCGCACTCCTCAGCACTGGAACCAAACTTCCAAACTTCCACTATACTGTTCATTCATAATACTGTATGTCAAACACCCCTGTGATGTGATATGAAAAAGATCCCATCTTACTTTCCTCGCACTCCCCGCCGCCCCACCACCACCATCTGTACTCAAGTCTCAAATATACTGCTGACATACTTCTGTAGGGCCATCTCCTTCTGGTGGTAGAGCTCCGTCAGGATTTCCAACTTCTGTTGCATTGTTTTAAATTCATTCTCCAGCCTTGATTTCTCTGTCTCGGTGGCTGCAAAGTTGTGTTCAAGTTGTTTAATTTGCTCTGCGCAAGAAATAAATGAAAGTAAATTGCCAGAATATACCTGACAAAAACAGGTATACACAGTTGTAGTATATCTAGCAGTTTCCTTCATGTTTTCAAACTCCATCTTATCGTCATGAAACTCGAGTTACAGAAGTAGTAGAGGAAAATGGTAAGAAAACCCAACAATAAAGTGGTCAAGAAATATCTCTCCAAGCAGCTCTGCATTTACAAACAGGACAGGTGAAACAGGCAAAACAGGTAAAGAAAGTTAACTTCCACTCTGTTATGTTAATAGAGGAGCTAAAGTCAGCCTTTCTCCCATTAATGAAGAAAATGTTAAGTCAAATTTATCAACTTATTGATTTTGGTTACATGATTAAACCTCCACCTAGTCACACCAAACAAAAACACATCTTACCCTCCAGTTCATGTCTGGCTTTTATTTCATCTGTCAGCTTGGCTTGGAAATGCTCTTTTTCCTCTTCAATGATCTTCAATGTGGTTTTTACCTGATGAGCACAAAGAGTCAATGACACTCCTGTACATCAAGCCATCAAATAGCGACGATCAAACACAGATGTTTTCCCTTTAACTCACCCTTGAAACGTCCATCATTTGTTGTATCTTCATCTTTGTCTTCTTGTTTTTATCTAAAAGAAAGCAAAAACTGTAAACAAAATATTGAATGACTGAATACAATAATCCCACTGCTGTCTGTAAGGAGTTTGTACATTCTCCCCGTGACTGCATGGGATTTGTCCGGGTGCTCCGGTTTCTCTCACAGACGTACAGGGTGGGAGGTTACCTGGTCACTGTAAATTGTTCTGTGACTAGGCTGGGGTTAAATCGGGGGATGCAGAATGGTGCGGCTCAAAAGACCAGAAGGGCCTGTTCTACGCTGTATCTCAGTAAATAAATTAAATGACTTAATTTACTTCATACTACTGTCAGCACCTTGGGTGCAATGAATTACCAAAGTGAAGAGACAGTGACTACCAGGCAACACATTAATATCGGTACATAAAAAATTCCATCAATAATAATGACAGCAACAATTATTTTCACATTTCAGGGTTGAAAGAGATAATTCTCTAGCACTGGAGAAAAATGGTTCCTTAGAGAATCTGTAAATGCTCACCCGGCCCACCTGGAGAGAAAATATCCCAACTTTAAGGCTGGCTGGAGCTCCTCGACAGTGCCGCAAACTCAAGATGCTGCATCATGGCCACAGCAGAATTATCCATTCTAGACCCTGGAGTACTTAAATTGACAGCTTTCCAAATGAGGAAGAAACGTGCTTCCAAAACTGCCAGCCTTACTAATATTGTTTAGTAGGGCTGGCAGTCTAACTAATATTCTTTAAGACTCAACATAATTTCCTTCTGCCCCAGGTTACAAATTCTAGGATCTACCATGATTCTCCATTCAGGAATCAACATGTGATTTGAAACGTTAAAACACGATACAAGGAATCTTCAGCTGGTGGAGAAACAGGTAATATTTCACGTCACTGACCTATTATCAGTACTTCTCATGACATGGGTGGAAGATACAATTACCTTTTTCCCCTCCATAGATGCTGTTTGACTTCAGAAATATTTCCAAGTTTCAAAGTTTTTATTTCAGATTTCTAGTACATACAATATTTTGCTTTTGGTTTTCAAATAGATTTTATTTTGTGATTGTTGCTTTTCCTCTGCCCAAGTTCTGACAGACAATGGGGTAGTTAGGTCCCATAATGCCACCTTCGCACTGGACAAACTGTGCATAGACCAGAAAGGGTACTTTGTACATTCAGTGGTAAACATGGTAACATGGATGCATAATTTTAATGCTCGTTAAAAATAAACTAAAATATTATAATCTGTGTACATCAGCCTGACTTCATTGCAGCTTATTGTGAGAAAAAAGCCTCAGAACGGCAAAAAAGAACCTAAAGTTATTTCAAGATGCTTGGTTTATTAGGGGAGTGGAGGGAAGGATGAAGTGTTAAAAATTAGATGCTATCTAAATATGAAAGGTTCCCAAAGGAGGAATATGGTCAACGTGTGAGGAAGAGGGATTAGATTAATTAGGAATCATTGGTTTACAACATTGAAACAGGCCCTCTATCAGTCTAACCTGTCCATGCCAACAGTGTTGTCCAGTGAGCTAGTCCCATCTGCCAGCATTTGGCCCGTAGCTCTCCAAATCTTTTCTATCCAAGTACTGATCTAAATGGCTTTTAAATGTTGCTAATACACCCACCTGAACCTCTGATTCTGGCATCTTACTCCAAATGTCCTTTGCATGAAGCTGCTGCCCTTATTTGTCCCTTTTAAGTCTCTTGCCTTTGATCTCAAACCTGAGCCCTCTTGTTTTTGGCATCTGTGCTTTTACTCTGTCTATGCCCCAACAAGATCTTCGATCTTACACATCTCTATAAGGTCACCCTTCAAACTCCTACATTCCAGTTAATAAAGTCCTAGTCTACGCAACCTCTTCTTGTAAATCAGTCCAGGTGGAAGCTGTCCTTGAGCCAAATGGCACAGGCTTTTAGGCTTCTGTATCTTCTGTGCAATGGGAGAGTAGAGAAGAGAGAACCTCCAGGGTGGGTGAGGTCTGATTATGTTGGTTGCTTTACTAAAGTAGTGAGAAGTATCGGGAGCCATGATATGCTAGCTGTGTCCACACTCTGCAGTCACCACACTAAGCCAAGATACATCGAAATATGATGCTTCCTATGAAGCATCAACAAAAATTGGTAAGTACGGACAGGATCATGCCAAATTTCTTCAGCCCACTCAGGAGGCAGACATGTTGGTGAGCTTCCATGGCCGTGGCATCTATATGATTGGACAAGGACAGACAATTGATCATCTTGAACTTGAAGTTCTCAACCTCAGCACTGTTGATGGAAACAGAAACATGTCCACCACCCCCTTCCTGAAGTATCTCATATCTATCAAGATTGAAAGCCTCAGCTCACACACCTTGCTGATCAAGATAGCCCTGTAATTTTCTATACTATCAATACCACATCATATGCCGAAGGGCCTGTCCTGTGCTTTACTGTTCTACACAGGTGGCCACATTATCAGGTACCCCTGTTCATTAACGTGAATATCGAATCAGCCAATCATCTGGCAGCAACTCAATGCATAAAAACATGCAGACATAGTCAAGATGTTCGGTTGTTGTTCAGACCAAACAACAGGATGGGGAAGAAACTTGATTAAGTGACTTCGACCATGGACTATTTTTTGGTGCCAGATGGAGTGGTTTGAGCATCTCAAAACCTGTTGATCTCCTGGGAATTTTACACACAACTGTCTCTAGAGTTTACAGAGAATGGTGCAAAAAACAGAAACAAAAAAATAATCCAGTGAGTGGCAGTTTGGTGGCAAAAATGAGAAAGGTCAGAGAAAAATGGACAGACTGTTTCAGGCTGACAGGAAGGCAACAGTATCTCAAATAACCATCCATTACAACAGTGGTATGCAGATAAACATCTCTAAACATACTACAAATCAAACCTTGAAGTAAGTGGATGGACTACAACAGCAAAAGGCCATACTGGCTTCCCCTTCTGTACCTAATAATGTGGCCACTGAGTGCATGTTCTAAGATGTGAGGAATATTTCCAAACATACTTTGCTGATCAATCTATTCTACACTTCTGTACTTTATAGTATCAGAGGCTATGTATTAGTGCAGACGGAAGATTGGCTGACTAACAGGAAACAGAGCAAGCATGTATGGACTTGTGTTTGTCAAGATGAAACAAGTGGTATGACCGATGAATCATAAGTGAAGGCACTAAAGGTATTGCTGCTAAATCTGCGGAGTTGTGAAGAGTACTTATAGGCTACAAAGGGATGAAGATTAGTAGATGGAGTTTAACGTGGGAAATGTGCACGTGTCTATTTTGACAGAAGAAAATTATCTAAACATTAAGCAACTGCAGAGCTCCAAGATGCAGAAGGATCTGGGAATTTGGGAAGGGCCTCCAAAAGACCTCTGCAGGTGCAGCAAGTAATTAGGTGCATTAACAAGGTAATGTGTATTGCTGCAGAAGTTATGCTTCAATTATCTGACAACATTTGACAGATTGTAGGTTTTCATAAATAAAATTGCAGAGGTGTTTTAAGGGAAACTGTAGCTCCTTTATTGTCCTCCAAACACAGAACATAAAGTGCAGTAAAAGCTTCATGTAATTATGTCATCACGTCAGACCAGCCTCTTAAAGTGAACCCCATCTCAATGTCGGTGCTTGTGAATTACGCACGTTCTCACCCATTACATTACCCTACAAGTTCACATCTGTAGTATTGTCTTGGCATTAGTACCCTTCTACAAAGAAGAACGTTCAAGTGTTGCAAACTGTTCAGAGAAGGTTTCCCATACTAATACTGCAAATGGGTGTGTTGTCTTACAAATACATTTTGAAAATGCTGGGCTTTTACCTGATAGCATTTAGAATCTTAAGGGGTAACTTGACTGAAACTTATAAAGATCATAAGGGGTCTATAGGTCACTTTTCTCTCAGAAAGTTGCAAATCTTTGGAATTCTATTCTTTGAAGGACAGTGGAAGCTCAAAATTTTTAAAGTAGAGTTGGAAGGATTTTTGATAAGCAAAGGGATGAAAGGTTTCCATCAGCAAAGTGGAATGTATAGTTCTATTCCATGGAAACAGCACTCTGATTTGGTACCTGAGCAACAACTCTCAACCCATTCACAAGATCCTACAACAAACACATGCACTCGCCATTGGGCTTCCAACATAATGACTGAACCTGTGGAAATTTGACACAATTTGATCTCCCACAGTGAGGCCAAGTTTAGTGACCCTGCTTCTCATCTTTACATACCAAACCCTATTTACCTCTGACTCATGTTCACACTGACCTCCAGTGGCCTCAGTAATGTCGTGATTTAACACATTTACCCTGGCATGAAAACACCTCCAAAACTTTACCGCCAATTTACCTCCCTCTCCAATCTCCATAACTTTCACCAGCTTTACAACCCACATTTCCTCCACGATTCTGACTTCCTCACACTTCATTATGCAATCAATTTCCTTACCCTTGTTCTTTGGAAAGTCCCTTCTCCTCCCCAGCCAACTATTCCAAATCTAAATTCTCACTCTTTGAGCAAACTTTCAGTTCCCTAAAAGATTGTGATGTGGCCTGAGTTATTTTTTTTCGCCATGAGAAGCTTGGAAATCCTTTACTACATCAGAGATGCCATATAAACACAAACTGTGTTCTGGTACATTAGCAAATAATGAGTGAACCCAGGGCCCAAGTACACATACCCATATTTATTTTTCAAATTCTGTGTTAATGGGACATTTTTGCAGAAGTACTTATCGTCTCATCTCCCTTCCTTTATCAGAAATAAGGTAAACAAACCACTGTTTGCCAAGAGATCTGGAGTTTTACCTGGCAGTTCACCATTAGCCACTTCACCATCCACTTCTTTGTCCCATCCATTATCTTCATTGTCAGACTCTGTATCAAGTTGCCTAAGCTGCATCACACAGTCGGTCAGCACCTGGATATTGGTCAAGAATGAGGAAGATTACACTATTAGCTTAACAATGCTGCTGCAGAAGTTGAAATTCCTAAAAGCTAAGCTAAGGACTGCTTTTCAGCAGTTTGTTTTAAATTACTGAAACACAGGAATCTTATGGTAAATATATTTTCAGATTTTTAGCACAAATCCTATAACAATGGCACAACATTTTTCCAATCTGCTTAGGTGACAATATGAATGGCATTTCATGCTATTTAAAAAGGGTAACCCAGCATTTTGGCCCAACACTTCGTATCACAGCATGTTTATGTCTGGGAAACAGATTAAGTGACATGTCTGAACAAGCAACACACATCAAAGTTGCTGGTGAATGCAGCAGGCCAGGCAGCATCTCTAGGAAGAGGTACAGTCGATGTTTCAGGCCGAGACATCTGCCATTCACCAGCAACTTTGATATGTGTTGCTTGAATTTCCAGCATCTGCAGAATTCCTGTTGTTGATATGTCTGAAGTTATGTGTGGTAGGTTGGTGGGAAAGAGTTTGTGGAAGTTATGCTCCAGAGGACACTACTAAAGTTAGCAGCATAGGGTGATGTTACTGTGATAGAAAACAGGGAACTGAACTCTGCAGCTGACCACAATGTGCTAGTATGGAAACCTGAACACCCGAAAATAACAGCAAAACCACACATTCCAACACCATTTTCAACTCACGGAGAAACATAAAATACTTGCAAGCAAGACAATCATTTTAGGAATGAGAAAATTTGGAAAGGCACATGTCACAACTTTGATTTCTTCCACATTTACAAGGAGTTTGCTTGATTAAAGATGGGAAGCAGTTTAAAAAACGAATCAAAAAGTTATAGAAACCTGGACTTAAATTGGGCTTTTTAACCATCATACTTGTTAACATGACTAACAAAAATTCAGAAACAGAGGCAGTTGAAAATAATCAGAAAATAAAATGTTTATATTTTAAACCTGATTATTTTTCATGAATATGCTTTAATACATTGGTTTTCACTCTCTGTGGCCCCTGCCCTCCATAGTGTCCTTTAGTTGCTAAAATTCTTTTTGGTCAACTGTTCTAATCATTCTAATATACAGTCAATATTTATGTTTTAATAGACAATAGATACTATTACATGTTAAATACAATGTTACAGGTGTATATGAAAAATAAAACTAATTCAAAGCTCTGAATAGGATACTTAATTTATAAAATATACATTTTCCAACCAGCAATGAAAAAGCACTTAATATTATTACTTAGGGTATTTAAGTGAAACCATTGTGACTAATGCACACTAGCAAGTTTTTGAAAATCTGATTGCAACTTATAAAGATATTTGAAGATCACCTCAAAGTTACAAGCTTTTGATAGCAGTGAAGAACTTGACTAAAACCACATTCAACTACAAACCCCATTTCCAGAAAAGGTGGGGTATTTTCCAAAATGCAATAAAAACAAAAATTTGTGATATGTTAATTCACGTGAACCTTTATTTAACTGACAAAAGTACAAAGAAAAGATTTTCAATAGTTTTACTGACCAACTTAATTGTATTTTGTAAACATACACAAATTTAGAATTTGATGGCTGCAACACACTCAACAAAAGTTGGGACAGAGGCATGTTTACCATTGTGTTACATCACATTTCCTTTTAGTAACACTTTTTAATCATTTTGGAACTAAGGATACTAATTGTAGTAGATTTGCAATTGGAAATTTTGTCCATTCTTGCTTGATATAAGACTTCAGCTGATCAACAGTCCGCGGTCTCCGTTGTCTGATTCTCCTTTTCATGATGCGCCATACATTTTCAATAGGAGATAGATCTGGACTGGCAGCAGGCCAGTCAAGCACACACACTCTGTGCCTACAAAGCCACGCTGTTGTAGCCCGTGCAGAATGTGGTCTGGCATTGTCCTGCTGAAATAAGCATGGACATCCTGGGAAGGGACGTCACCTTGATGGCAACAATGTCTGTCTAAAATCCTAATATACCCCTCACAGTCAATGGTACCTTCACATACATGCAACTGGCCCATGCCCTGGGCACTGATGCACCCCCATACCATCACAGATGCTGGCTTTTGCACCTTTCGCTGATAACAATCTGGATGGTCGTTTTCATCTTTGGCACGGAGAACTCGACGCCTGTTTTTTCTGAAAACTAGCTGAAATGTGGACTCATCTGACCACAGCACACGGTTCAACAGTCTTTCGGTCCATCTGAGATGAGCTCAGGCCCAGAGAACTCGCCGGCGTTTCTGCATAGAGTTGATGTATGGCTTCCTCCTTGCGTAATACAGTTTCAAGTTGCATTTCTAGATG
The DNA here is from genome assembly GCF_030028105.1 of Mobula birostris. Classification (NCBI taxonomy): domain Eukaryota; kingdom Metazoa; phylum Chordata; class Chondrichthyes; order Myliobatiformes; family Myliobatidae; genus Mobula; species Mobula birostris. The sequence goes on from NC_092371.1 coordinate 132,188,944, forward strand.
CAGTGACGGACTGTGTTGAGTGACAACGGTTTTCCGAAGTACTCCCGAGCCCAGGTGGCTATAATTGTCACAGTAGCATGACAGTTTCTTAGGCAGTGCCGCCTGAGGGCTCGAAGATCACGCGCATTCAACAGTGTTTTCTGACCTTGCCCTTTACGCACTGAGATGTCTCTGAATTCTCTGAATCTTTTCACAATATTATGTACTGTAGATGTTGAAAGAGCTAAATTCTCTGCAATCTTGCGTTGAGAAACGTTCTTTTTGAACTGATACTTGAATATTCTGTGCACTTTTCAATCTTATTTTAACTCTGTCCCAACTTTTGTTGAGTGTGTTGCAGCCATCAAATTCTAAATTTGCGTATGTTTACAAAATACAATTAAGTTGGTCAGTAAAACTATTGAAAATCTTTTCTTTGTACTTTTGTCAGTTAAATAAAGGTTCACGTGAATTAACACATCATAGACTTTTGTTTTTATTGCATTTTGGAAAATATCCCAACTTTTCTGGAAATGGAGTTTGTAGAGAAGAGGTCTGAAATCCAATTAAAAACAACTGTGCTTTCCCCCAGAGCTGTGGAAGCTTATTTTGAATGTCACCAATTAGCCAGAAACTTTGCTTGAACTGTTATATAACCCTGCAGCTCAATAAGACATTCTTGCAAAGTAGTGTCAACATCATTCACGTTCACCCCAAATGGATCCACCACCTAATCTGGAATATACATCTCTAGCAGGTCTGAACCAAAATTCTGGCAGATGACCCCACTGCAGCAACTTCAGCCTTCATGTCACATTTTATAAGTGTTATAACATGCACGGATCAGTGGAAGGCAAACAGAACTAGCCTCCTGCCGCATACTCACTGACTGCCCGCTCGATCTGCAGTTTGTGATTTGGGGGTTGATCTGGAGCGCGGTAGGCTCAGGACACATAGGCTAAGCTGTTTTGCTGCCTCAGTTGCATCATCTAGCATATTTTCTCACTTAATTTATTCAGACTTCCAATTATAGTACATATATTCATTTATTTTTATTTATATATTTTAGTAATATTTCGTTAAAGTAGTAAATCATGGCCTGTTCAAAAACTCCCATGGCCTCCAGTTTCTTGTATTTATTTTTACTTGTGGCCCCTATGAAATCCAGCATGGCCCACGTTAAGAAACACGGCTTTAATAAATGTACATCCAGCAGTGGTTAACAAATCCATGAGCAACACCAGTTCCATTCCTCCTCATTAACTCCAGCTCTCACTCACTACATTTGGTGTTACTATTTTCCACATAAAATGAGACATTATACTGTTAAAAACTTTTTCTGCATACTGTTCATACAGATTAAATTATTACAGTGCATTGGGGTGGTAAGATTGTAGCAGATACAGAAAAAGTGCAAGATCATAACAAGTTAGAGAGGTCAGGAGTCCATTTATTGTACTAGGAAACCATTTAACAATCTTACAACAGCAGGACAGAAGCTGTCCCTGAGCCTAGTGATGTATGCTTTCAGGTTTTTGTATCTTTTGCCCAATGGAAAGGAGGAAAGAGAGAATGCCCAGGTCACCACTAAAGTGAGGCAGTGAGATGCATGGACAGAATCCATAGAGGGGAAGCTGGTTTCCCTAATGTCTAAAATTGGATAATTGAAGAAAAAAAATCAGAATGCTTGCAAGGACATGGTTCCATTTTATTAGAGCAGCTTCCCTAGTGCTTTCCAGGAGATAGTGAGGCTCATTATTTAGAATCAGAATCAGATTTATTATCACTGGCATGTGACGTGAAATATGTTAACGCAGCAGCAGCAGTTCAATGCAATACATAATCTAGAAGAGAAAATAATACTACATAAAATAAAAATAATAATAATAAATAAACAAGTAAATCAAACGTGCAAAAAACAGAAATACTGTATATTTTTAAAAAAGTGAGGTAGTGTCCAAGGGTTCAATATCCATTTAGGAATCCGATGGCAGAGGGGAAGAAGCTGTTCCTGAATTGCTGAGTGTGTGCCTTCAGGATTCTGTATCTCCTACCTGATGGTAACAGTGAGAAAAGGGCATGCCCTGGGTTGCAGGAGGTCATTAATAATGGACGCTGCCTTTCTGAGACACCTCTCCTTGAAGATGTTCTGGGTACTTTGTAGGCTAGTACCCAAGATGGAGCCGACTAAATTTACAACCTTCTGCAGCTTCTTCCAGTCCCGTGCAGTAGCCCCTCCATACCAGACAGTGATGCAGCCTGTCAGAATGCTCTCCACGGTACAACTATAGAAGTTTTTGAGTGTATCTGCTGACATGCCAAATCTCTTCAAACTCCTAATAAAGTATAGCCGCTGTCTTGCCTTCTTTATAACTACATCCATATGTCGGGACCAGGTTAGATCCTCAGAGATCTTGACGCCCAGGAACTTGAAGCTGCTCACTCTCTCCACTTCTGATCCCTCTATGAGGATTAGTATGTGTTCCTTCGTCTTACCCTTCCTGAAGTCCACAATCGGCTCTTTCATCTTTCTGACTTTGAGTACTAGCTTGTTGCTGCGGCACCACTCCACTAGTTGGCATATCTCACTCCTGTACGCCCTCTCCTCACCGCCTGAGGTTCTACCAACAATGGTTGTATCATCAGCAAACTTGTAGATGGGTACTTGAGCTATAGCTCGCCACACAGTCATGTGCATACAGAGTAGAGCAGTGTGCTAAGCACACACCCCTGAGGTGTGCCAGTGTTGATCGTCAGCGAGGAGGATATGTTATCACCAATCCACACAGACTGTGGTCTTCTGGTTAGGAAGGTGAGGATCCAATTGCAGAGGGAGGTACAGAGGCCCAGGTTCTGTAACTTCTCAATCAGGATTGTGGGAATGATGGTATTAAATGCTGAGCTATAGTCGATGAACAGCATCTTGACGTAGGTGTTTGCATTGTCCAGGTGGTCTAAAGCCATGTGGAGAGCCATTGAGATTGCATCTGCTGTTGACCTATTGTGGCGATAGGCAAATTGCAATGGGTTCAGGTCCTTGCTGACGCAGGAGTTCAGTCTAGTCATGACCAACCTCTCAAAGCATTTCATCACTGTCGTTGTCAGTGCTACTGGCAATAGTCATTAAGGCAGCCCACATTATTCTTCTTAGGCACTGGTATAATTGTTGCCTTTTTGAAGCAAGTGGGAACTTTCACTTATAGCAGTGAGAGGTTGAAAGTGTCCTTGAATACTCTCGCTAGTGGGTTGGCACAGGTTTTCAGAGCCTTACCAGGTACTTCATTGGGACCTTCCGCCTTGCGAGGGTTCTCTCACTTGAAAGACAGCTTAACAGAGGTAACAGGGTCATCAGGTGCAGCAGGGATCTTCACAGCTGTAGTCGTGTTCTCCCTTTCAAAGCGGGCATAGAAGGCACTGAGTTCATCTGTTAGTGAAGCATCGCTGCCATTCATGCTATTGGATTTCACTTTGTAGGAAGTAATACCTTTATAGTGCTAAAGAACCGAAAATAATGAATGGATGTTTGAAAGTAACTAGACAACCAGGTGACCCGTTGGGGCACCCTTTGAGAGAAAGGTAGTGCAGTCTGATGTGACCAGAATGAACATTAAGTTTCCCTGAATGCTATTGCTATCGTTTTGCTTTGGAAATTAAAGAAAAACTCAGTTTATTAAAGAAGACAGACACGTAGCAAGACAAATATAGCTCCTCCCCTTTTAACAAAGGACACTTTTGATGACAACATTTCTGGTTGATCTGCCATCCTTCAGGAACACTCTAACGTTTTCATTTCTTTTTCCCCGGGTTAAAGCCACATACAGCTGACCATGCGGGAATACTGGTTTCTCCAGATAAATCAGCACATTCTCCATGGTTTGGCCTTGTGCCTCATGTATAGTCATAGCAAAGCCTGACTGTATCGGGAACTGGCTCCGCTGAAGAGGGACATCTTCCCCTTCTGATAAACTGAGAGTAATTCTTGGGATCATGACAATGTCATTATTAAAGACACCAATGTTTATCTTTGCTACGATGAGATTGTCCATTGCAAAGCCTTGGTGGATCCAAGTGCCTCACTGAAATGATGGGAGATCCCCTCTTCAATTCCAGTTTATGTGGTGGCAATCCAGAGAGTTCGACCGAATCAAGGAATTCTGTTGGAAAATGTGTGGCGTTAGCTCCTTCACTTACGGCATTGAAGGAACAGCATTCTTTCATGATTCCAGGGAAGCATCTAATGCATGTGAAGTTTATTTTTCGCATCATTTCATTGAGAGGAACCAAGATAGAATTCCTCGAGAACAGTTCTGCAGGATTGTCGAATGTCGGGTAGATGAAATCAATATATTCTTCCATAGTTTTTGCTGGCTGAATCATATCTTCAGGTAATTCGATTTCATCATTTTCATTTTTCTCAATCTCGTCTTCTCCAGCATCCAATAAGAACTCAGAATATCGTCCTTCTCCCTCAATCGCATGTTTCTCTTCAATTGAAACTTGACAAAGCTTCTCCATAAGTAGGATTTTTTTATTCATGAATTCTCCACATCAGCATCATTTCCTCGTTTCACAACTGCTAGAAGCTGACGGAAATCGCCACAGCAAATGGTTAAAATGCCCCCGAAGGCCTCATTCTTGCCGCATACATCACGAAGAGTCCGGTCCATGGCTTCGAAGCTCTCCCTCCTAATCATAGGGCACTCATCCCAGACAATGAGCCTCGCATTTCGGAGTACATTTGCAGTACTGGTGTTTTTTATCGATGTTACAAAGGGCATCTTCATTGACTTTGAGGGGTATCTTGAATCTTGAATGCGCTGTTCTACCACCAGGCATCAATGTTACTGCAATACCAGATGATGCTACAGCAATAGGAACACCTCCCATCTCCCCTAACTTTAGCAAGGCTCAAGTTGATGATAAATGTCTTGCCCGTTCGTCCTGGTGCATCAATGAAAATCATTGAAGAGAGACTCCCTTCCAAGCAGTCGCACACATATTCATATACTTCTCTTTGCTCATTATTCAATAGGGGCTCCGTCTGTGAAACAAATTCCTGTTGCTTGTCTGTGTTGTATTGCAGTTCACGCAATAATTCCAGATTGCCAGCACTTTGAATAATTGTACCATTTCTTGGTGTCGGCAAGTTATATTCTTCAAATGTTTTGCCTAAGTTCTCAAGTTTCTCTTGGGAATACAGAAGAGCTTGTCCATGATGCCTCTCATCGATCATGATATAAGGATTATTGATAGTTCTCCTCTCTATTGGTAAGAAATCTTCAAACACTGCATTCTTGAACCAGTTCCATAATTGCTGTGGATTGTTGATTTCAGTGTTTGTTAGCAAGACGACAAACAAATCTCTTACTGCTCTGGGCATTCTCGTTCTCTCTGCCTCTTCCATAGTTTGATGCCAATGATCATCAGCTTGCAACAATCCTCTCTCTCTGCAGACGTCTTTGAATGATGGAAGGATATCTCCATCGTGTGTTTTCAATGATTCGAAAGATACTGGCCCCTTTATGTGATGAAGAAGAAGTCTCAAATAGTTGACGTCACCACTTCATGGAGAAACGGTATACACTCAACCCAGAACATTTGCTTCAGAAATCCCGGAGTAGTCGTCCACTCTTTTCCCCATCCTCCTTCTTTCCCATCTCTTACTAGTCCAAGTGTAGAATCTGGGAATAGGGTGTTTCGAAGTACTCCATTACAATAAGATTTAAATATCTCTTATTGATGGGTCGCAGTTTGATCAGTCCCAATCCTGCACGTGCTGATGGTGATTAGCAGAATGTGACCGCTCGAAATAGAGCTGCCCTGCCCTTTTGCTGCGGTTGGTGTCACCGCTGTGAGCATCATGAGGCGCTGCTGAGGCTGGCTGTGCGCGTGCGTTGTGGTGTCATGTCGCGGTTTCCGCGGAAGCTGGAATTGGGTGTGGAAAGCGGGGCCTGTTGATGAGTGAGCAATTTTAAACAAATATAACCCTGATCTTTGCATGCATTCTGCAAATTAGTGTATTTTAAGTCGATTTAGTCAAAAAAAAAGTGCCGCTGTAATGCACCGTTTGGGCTAATTGGAGGTCACAGTCAGACAAACGGAGCATGAGAATTTTAGTAGTATATAGATTATGGAATGCCAATTCAGAACGGAACTGGAGGAACTCAGTTGGTCAGGCGGAAAGCTATGGAGGGAAATAGACAGTTGCTGCTTTGGGTCAAAAACCTTTAACTGGACTTGAAATTACTTTACCATTTAACAGATGGAAGGCAAAAGGTTTACAGAACAGTCTGTTTTTGCTGAAATATTACATTTGTTACAAATACTCACATTTCAGGTTAAAGTGCTGTTCTTTCAGATCCGACAGTCATTTTTTTCCACAAGTTGTACTAATGAAGGAGCCAGAAACAAGGTGACAGAAGGGCTCTTTGGTCTTGAATTTGATTTTAGTATTTACAAGGTGTTCTCAAATCAGAACTGTACCTCAAGTCTTTCCCAGAACTTCAAAACAAGAGCCTTGCCCTTTCATCTACATCTTCCTAATACAATATAAATCAAATCTTCTATTAATAACTGCTTTTCAATCTCACATTGTCGTACATGGAAGTCTATTTGCCATTAACCAATAACACAAAAACACTTCTGGTGATCAAATGAACAACCTAAAGGAGCTTCCTCAACGTACCTCAATCTCATTATCCTTGTAGGCCAAGGTTTCCTCCAAGTCTCTCTGAGCTTTTTGGCAGAGCTTGATTTGCTCATTAAGCTCGCTGTGTCGCTCACTCCAGCCTTCTGCCTCCTTTAGCAGCTGCAAACCCACAAAACAAAGCCTTGTTAGTAGCCTTGCTTACTCCAGGTGGACTCCTGAAGTAAAAAGGTTCACTCGCCTGATTTTTGCTCTGCTTAAGTCGAGCATTTTCTTCAAGCACAGACTGCATATCTGATAGCAGTTTCTCTTCATTTGTTTTGGCATCACAAAGGGCTTCTTGTACCTAAAATACACAACCATGTTAGGTAATGTCCATCACCACCACAAACTGAAGTCTCCTGAAAACAGTGACTAACACTAGAGAACAAAATGTGTGCACAGGTGAATCCCCTTTATACAGTTGCTAATGGCTCTGCTGTTTAATTCCCCCATTAAGTTTCAAGCTCTAAGACTTTGCAGGGCTCCTCTGGCTGACACTGGGTATGGTACTGAGGTAGTGCTGGATTGTCAAATGGTTTGTCTTGTTTTTCATTTATTTTTGGGGTGTAACTTTGCTAGCAAGGTCAGAATTTACCATCCAAATCAGTGGCCCTTGAGAAGGAGGTGGCCAGTTGCTGGAGTCCTTCTGGTGGAGGCACACCAGTTGAGGGAGCTCTAGGATTTGGACTTACAACAATGAAGGAACACCAATACAGTTTCACATCAGGATGCTGTGCAACTTGGTGAGGAAACTGCAGGTGGAGGTGTCAGCAGGGACCTGCTGCCCTCATCTTTCTCGGTCATACATTTAAGAGATGTTACTGGAGTAGCTCGAGTAAAGTGCATTTTGTGGACTATACACCACATTCTCTAAGTGTTACTTTGACATCACCTTCAGCTCTGGCCCATGATCAGCCAAGGCTGTGAAGAGAGTTAGAGCCCAGTGACTCAAATAATGCATTCTGCCTTCAAATTTAAAGTTAAATTTTAGTCTCTTAACTACTCTTCTGCTCTTCAGTAAGTACTGGTAGTTCTTTTAGAACACAGTGAAAATAGCCAAACAGCCTCACGTTGCTTGTGGGATCTTGCCATGCACAAACTGGCCACTGCAGCTGCCTTTCATTTCATGTTATAACTCAGAGCAGTAAAAACCCAGTTCAACATTTGCAATTTTCTACTCTTCCCACCAAATCTCTCAAACCTCAGTAATTATTTTCTCTCACAAACATACTGCATGTGGATCGGAAAATTCAGAGTATCTGTTCAATTAACATTTCCAGGGTATTACTTAGGAAGACTGAAAACAGGTTTGACAAAAGTTCACATTCAGAGGGTTTGACCATGTAATTTTGATTATTCCCTTTCTGATAGGCCTGGCATCACAGATCTGTTGTGTTAGCAGAAGCAACCAACGTTAGTTCACATTATAGTGCTGCAATGCTCTGTATACAGTCATGATGCCCCACATTATTCAGCTGTAATGCTATCCATACAGATATATTCGCCCACATTACACAGTTACCGCTAGAATAAACTAACTCATAATACAGTATATAGCAATCATGCTCTGTATCGAGTAATTTTGGTTGATATGTTTCCACAGATATCATAAGTGAGTGAATACGTACTGCCATAATATTCTCTTACAGATGGGAACATCTGCTCACACTGCGTGGCCATGGTGCTTGTCCACAGTGCTTTCAGTCCACACCACATAGCTGCAGTGCTCTGTATACACCGTTCAAGCCCATATTTGCCTGGTTAGATTTTTTCCTAAACTCAAAGGCCCCTTACCTGTAACAGTTCTGCTGAATGAGCCGAAATAACATCTTGCAATTTTTTCACAGACTTCTGAGCATCTGCGATCTGCGTTTGTCAAAAAGAAAAATGGGGGGTAAAAAAGACAAATGGTCAAAGGTATTGACAGCAATGTACCTTGAGAATGACTTATCATGTTCAAACTTTGCAGATACTCCAGCATTAAGAAGCTGGTTCTTCCCATTAGTTATATTAGTATTGGAAAGCTATCCAGTTAGTCCCACTTTCCCCAGTCATCTACTTTCCCTACATGCAGTTCAGTACAGATAAAACATTTTTCTCTGTGTCCCTTGGCATGATAAAACACTGGTGCTTTAGTGTTACTAACTTTCCAGCATGTATTTTGTTTCAGATACTTGTATAAAATCTCCCCATAACCTTACATACTCCAGAGGGAACATGCCCAGCTTCATTTCAAAATAAGAATTAATATGAAAAAGGAGCTAATGTTAGAATTAATATTTCAGTAAATCTCTACACCCATTTCAAGACACTGATGCCCTGAAATACAGTTGCCAAGATATCCAAGCTTGAGAAAACTTGGTTTTGAACTCCACACCACTATTAAGCAGAGAATGCTGCCTGCTTCACAACATGGCATCATTTTCAAATCTGAACATTATGCCCCTGCGCCTACTCGCTGTGAATAAGACTGTAACATACTCCATTGAAGTTCATGCAGCCATGAAGCTGAACAGGACAAAAGCAGGTCCTTTAGCCCACCATATCTACACCATTCATTGTACCCATATACACTAATACCAGATTGTTTAATGTTATTTCCAGTACACAAGTGTAAAAGAGAACAAAATTATTGCCACTCTGGACCTGATGCAGCACAAAAATAAACAGTAACTACACAATAAAAAACACAAACAGTAAATATATCTTACATATATATATCTCAATTTATTGTATGGTCATAAAGTGACGCTATGCGCAGGAATGTCTGTACATAAGGTGACACTGACAGGAAATGATAAAGTAGTGGTGGAGAGGTGTACGGAGGGGTGGGTTAGTGGGTGGAGGTGTTGATCAGCCTTACTGCCTGGGGAAAGTAACTGTTTTTGAGTCTGACGGTCCCGGCATGGATGCTAAGTAGCTTCCTCCCTGATGGAATTGGGACAAACAGTCCAAGAGGAGGGAGGGTGAGATCCTTCATAATGTTACTGGTCTTGTTTCCGGCACCTTTTTGTCTATAAGCATTGTATATAACCTTCTATGCCTTGGCATGCCATGAGGGTAAATACGATTAACTGGAATGATAATGGGAGATCAGTTAAAAAAAAGATAACACACCTCATCTTCTGACTAGGCACATAACAGCCTTCCAGTTTCAATGTTGTTTGGATAACGATTCTTGTTCTTCACTTATTCCATTAGCCTCCCCTTTCTCTCTCTGCTCTTAAACCTTTGTCATTTTATCGCTCCTACCTTCCACTCCAAAGCTTGCTATTTGTTTCTGTTCTGCAGGACAGTGAATTTGTACCAGAGGAAATAAAAGGCTGATCTTCTCATATAAAAACGCTGATCTGTGCCAACCAAACGGTTTAAGAAACACACATAAAAAGTTGCTGGTGAACGCAGCAGGCCAGGCAGCATCTCTAGGAAGAGGAGCAGTCGACGTTTCAGGCCGAGACCTTTCGTCAGGACTAACTGAAGGAAGAGTCAGTAAGAGATTTGAAAGTTGGAGGGGAAAGGGGAGATCCAAAATGATAGGAGAAGACAGGAGGGGGAGGGATGGAGCCAAGAGCTGGACAGGTGATTGGCAAAGGGGATATGAGAGGATCATGGGACAGGAGGTCCGGGAAGAAAGAAAAGGGGGGGAGGGACCCAGAGGATGGGCAAGGGGTATATTCAGAGGGACAGAGGGAGAAAAAGGAGAGTGTGAGAAAGAATGTGTGTATAAAAATAAGTAACAGATGGGGTACGAGGGGGAGGTGGGGCATTAGCGGAAGTTAGAGAAGTCGATGTTCATGCCATCAGGTTGGAGGCTACCCAGACGGAATATAAGGTGTTGTTCCTCCAACCTGAGTGTGGCTTCATCTTTACAGTAGAGGAGGCCGTGGATAGACATGTCAGAATGGGAATGGAATGTGGAATTAAAATGTGTGGCCACTGGGAGATCCTGCTTTCTCTGGCGGACAGAGCGTAGGTGTTCAGCAAAACAGTCTCCCAGTCTGCATCGGGTCTCCCCAATATATAAAAGGCCATATCGGGAGCACCGGACGCAGTGTATCACCCCAGCCGACTCACAGGTGAAGTGTTGCCTCACCTGGAAGGACTGTTTGGGGCCCTGAATGGTGGTAAGGGAGGAAGTGTAAGGGCATGTGTAGCAGGAGGGAGATCAGTGGGGAGGGATGGGGGGGGGGGGACGAATGGACAAGTGAGTCGCGTAGGGAGCAATCCCTGCGGAATGCAGAGGGGGGGAGGGAAAGATGTGCTTAGTGGTGGGATCCTGTTGGAGGTGGCGGAAGTTACAGAGAATAATATGTTGGACCCGGAGGCTGGTGGGGTGGTAGGTGAGGACCAGGGGAACCCTATTCCTAGTGGGGTGGCGGGAGGATGGAGTGAGAGCAGATGTACGTGAAATGAGGGAGATGCGTTTAAGAGTCTGGCCACTGAATTAAAGTATTAAAGACATTGCACAGGTGGAAGGTTGGGGGTGGGGGGGGAGGTAGAAAGTATGCAAATAGTTTCAGAATACTGATAATTCAGAGGATCACTTGCCAGCGAGTCTTTTTCTAAAGTGGTTTAAGAAAGTCTTTTAAACATTCTGAAAGTAATTTAAAACATGCATAGGTAGATCAAAGCTCAAATTTCAAAGTAAATTTATTATCAAATTCACTTTGATAACTTTGCTTATAAAACTAAAGCTTACACTTTAAATGTAAACAAGATGTTTTAAGGTGCAAGCTAACATAACCCAAATTACTTCCCAGATAAGCTTTCTCTATTTATACTCTCAATCTTATTAGCAACTAAATTGGTAAATTAGTTTATATCATTTTGTGTATCAAAGTATACTGAAAAGTTGTTTTGCATGCCATCCATATAGATCATCTCATTACAACAGTGCATTGAGGTAGTACAAGGGAAAATAGCAGAATATGATGTTACAGTTACAGAGAAAGTGCAGTGCAGACAAATAACAAGGTGCAAGACCCTAATGAGGTAGCTTGAGGTCAAGAGTCCATCTTTATTGTACCAGGAGACCATTTAACAGCACGACAGAAGCTGTCCTTGAGCTTGGTGGAATGTCTTTTCAGGCTTTTGTATGTTCTGCCCAATGGGAGAGGGGAGAAGAGAGGTTATGAATCCTTCTCCTGGCATTGATCATATTTCAACAGTTCTGATTGAAACCCCAAAAGGAAAACACCATGCTTGAACCCAAACCAACAACAAAGCAGAAGCAAGGGCCAACCTTTCAAGACTGCTCTGCCATTCAATGACAATAGCTGCGCTTCCACAACAATTCTTCCTCCCTCCTTACCCACCAAACCCTTCATTTCTTGCACCCCATCAATTAGTCAAAAATACACTCAACTGAGCACTTCTTCCCCAAAGGCCTTCCAAAATTGAGTCACTGGTTAAGCCCAAAATTCCCTTTTCCAATCTGCCTGCACTGGATCCCGTCTTAAACTCATCAAAAAGGCTGGATCCATCCCAGATTCTTCTGAGTTACTGGAGGAGGGGAGGTCACCAAACAAGCCGTTATCCATTATGGACAATCTGGCACATCCTCTCCATGACCTACTGAATAAGCAGCGGAGCACCCTTTCGAGCAGGCTTATTCAGCTCCACTGTCATAAGGATCTGTACAGGAAATCTTTCTTAACAAATGTAATATGCATACGCAACAGTTCATCTCTGTGTGACAGAACACACATCATAGTACAATAATCTCTGTTTTATTACTTCATACATTATTGCACGCTGGTAAATTATTTTGTACTTTATTATTAGTTAAGTCTACACACTGCTAAGTGTGTTTTTAAATGATCTGGTCTGAGTCGACGTTCCCCACAAAAGAATTTCCCACTCGGGATCAATAAAAATACTTATGATTATTATATCAATTAAAAAGCTCTGCCATAGTTAAGAACAACTTCTGGTCTCTTTCTATTGTAACTGCTTTCTTTTCAATTTTTTTTCAATATTTTTATTAGTTTCTACATAAAAGAATACAGAGTACAAGAAAGTGTATATAAAGGTAAAAAAAAACTACAAATTACATTATATCTGTTCATAATAACAGTCTCATTACCCTGTATTCATGTAGGTTAGTTAATGTTATTTTGAAATATACTAATTTATTACAAAACAGATCTAACCCCTACCAAGACCGAAGCTGTTTATTAAGGAGAAAAAAAGGTAAAATACCTTCTCGTATAATAAAAATTAATAATAGCCAACATCTAAATTTAAACAAATTGAGGGTTTTGAAAGTTTTGAAAATAATTCAGAAAGGGTCCCCATAATGTTTGAAAGTGTTGACAAAATTCAGAAATTGAACAACGAGTCTTCTCTACATCCAAGCATGACATAACATTGCAGTAACTGCTTTCAACTTAATTACTTTATGCTGCATGCTGGCAAAATAATCTCTGCTTGTAATACACTCCATTTGTTCCCATTTTATGTTCCATATTCCAACACAATGTTACTTTCCTTTGGAATTAAGACACACTTGAACATAGAACACTACAGCACAGTACGGGCCCCTTGACCCACAATGTTGTGCTAACCTTTTAACCTACTCCAAAAACCAGTCTTCTGTAACTCATCCCTATAGCCTGCCATTTTTCTTCTATCCACGTGCGTAAGAGTCTCTTAATGTCCCTAATGTTTCTGCCTCTACCACAACCTCTGGCAGTGTGTTCTAGACACAGTTTCACAATTTCACTCTTAAAAAAAAAATAACTACCTCTGACATCAACCCCCATACTTTTTTCCAATCACCTTAACATCATGCCCTCTACAACTAGCCATTGCTGCCCTGGGGTAAAATCTGCTGGCTGTCCACTCAATCAATGCCTCTTATCATCTTATGTACCTCTATCAAGTCACCTCTCACACTCCTTCACTCCAAGGAGAGAAGTCACAGCTCAGTCAACCTTTTCTCAAAAGACATGCTCTCTAATCCTGGTAGGTCTCCGCCACACCCTCTCTAAAGCTTGCATATCGTTCCTATAATGAGGCAACCATAACCGAACACAATACTCCGACTGTGGTCAAATGAGAATTTTATGGAGCTGCACACATTCCCTCATTGGTCCTACCCTCAACTCTAATCCTATTCTTTACACAGCTGTAGAATGCCTTGTGGTTTTCCTTTCCCGTTCGAGCTCAGTTCATTCTTAAGCTTCTTCCTGGCTATCTTATAATTCTCAAGAGCCCTGTCTGATCCTTGCTTCCTAAACCTTAAGTCTGCTTCCTTCCAGCTCTTGACTAGATGGCCTGCATCACTTGTCAACTGCATTTCCTTCATCCTCCCATCATTTCCCCTCCTCAATGGGACAAACCTATTCAGAACTCCATGCAAACGCTCCTGAAACAACCTCCACATTTCTGTCGTAGACTTCGCTGTGACATCTCTTCCCAATTTACACTCACAAGTTCTTGCATTATAATTCTACCTTCCCCAATTAAATACTCTCCCAGACAATCTGCTCCTACCCCTGTCCAAGGCTATGCTAAAGGTCTGGGAGTTATGGTCACTGCCTCCAAAACGCGCTTGCACCGACAGATCTGTCACCTGACCAAGTACACTGCCAGCAAATCTAGTCCACCTGTTCACATATTGTGTCAGGAGTCCCTCCTGGATACACCTAACAAATTCTGCCCTGTCTAAGCCTTTTGCACATTGGATGTGCCAATCATTAGAGAAATTAAAATCACCCAGAACAGCAACTCGTATTTTTGCACCTTTCCAACATATGCCTCTTGATATGCTCCTGAGTGTCTCTATTGCTATCTGGTGGGGGTGGGGGAAAGGGGAGGGGGAGGTTTCTTGAATACTCCCAATAGAGCAATCCCTCCCTTATACACACATCAACCCATCCAACGGACTGCATTTATGTCCTATCCACTGCCCCTCGTTCCTCATTCATGTCCCATCCACTGCCTCTCCTTCTTCATTCATGTCCCGTCCACTGCCTCGCTTTCCTCATTCATATCCCATCCACTGCCTCGCTTTCCTCATTCATATCCCATCCACTGCCTCTCCTTCCTCATTCATGTCCCATCCACTGCCTCTCCTTCCTCATTCATGTCCCATCCACTGCCTCGCTTTCCTCATTCATGTCCCATCCACTGCCTCGCTTTCCTCATTCATGTCCCATCCACTGCCTCGCTTTCCTCATTCATGTCCCATCCACTGCCTCGCTTTCCTCATTCATGTCCCGTCCACTGCCTCGCTTTCCTCATTCATATCCCATCCACTGCCTCGCTTTCCTCATTCATATCCCATCCACTGCCTCTCCTTCCTCATTCATGTCCCATCCACTGCCTCTCCTTCCTCATTCATGTCCCATCCACTGCCTCGCTTTCCTCATTCATGTCCCATCCACTGCCTCGCTTTCCTCATTCATGTCCCATCCACTGCCTCGCTTTCCTCATTCATGTCCCATCCACTGCCTCGCTTTCCTCATTCATGTCCCATCCACTGCCTTTCCTTCCTCGTTCATGTCCTACCCACTGCCTTTCCTTCCTCATTCATGTCCTACCCACTGCCTTTCCTTTCCTAATTTATGCCCTGTTGATTGCCTCTCCTTCATCAGTCTCTCTACACATTATATCTACATTTATACCAACCACCCATCCTCTGAGCTATCATTCTGGTTCCCATCCCCACCAAACTAGTTTACACCCCCCCCCCCCACAAACAGCTCATGCAAAGCTACCCACAAGGAAATTGGTCCCCACAGAGGTCAGTTGTAACCTGCCGCTCACTGTTATACTTTCCCCTGAAGAGATCCTAATGATCCACAATCAGCAGCCCTGCCTCTTGCACCCATTCATCTGCCAAAGCATCCTATCCTTACCCTCACTGGAGCCTGACACAGGCAGCAATCCAGAGATTACTAATCTTGAGGTCCTGCTTTTTTGCCTCATACCTAGCTTCCTTTATTCACTCTTCAGGACCTCATCCTTTTTCCTAGCTGTACCTTCGCTACCAATTTGTTCCACAACTTCTAGCTGCTCACCTCCCCTTAAGTATGCTATGGACACGATCTCAGATGTCCCTGACCCTGACATCTGGGAGGCAACATATCACCTATGAATTTCTTTCACGGCCATAGAATCTCCTGTCTGTTCCCCTAAATACTGAATCACCACTGCTCTTCTCCCTTCTGAGCCACAGAGCCAGACTCAGTGCCAGAAACCTAGTCACTGCAACTTTCCCTGGTAGAATGTCCCCAACAGTATCAAAAATGGTATATTTGTTAACGAGGAGAACAGACCACAGGGGTACATGGCACCCCTTTCCATCTTCCAGTCACCTAGCTACCTGCCTCCTAAATGAACAATAGGCCATCCATCTCCAACTCCCTAACATGGTCTGCAATGAGCTGCAGCCTCTTGCAAATGTATCCATCAGGACACTAGAGATCTCCAGTATTCCCCACATCATGCAAGAGGAGCTCACAGTGCCATGGGATCCATTCTCACTGTTCTACCTATGCAATAATGAAAGAAAGAAAACTCAACCTAGCCTCCGCCTCTTTTTGCCAAAGCCTCAGTTCCTGACTCTAACTGTATACCACTCCGACAATGGCCTCTCCCACAATGACCACTCTACTTAAACCTTACTTCTCTTAATTGACCCTTGTCAATTACTTAATTACCTGACCAATTTAAAACTGAATAGGAAGTCTCAATAGACTCCGCTTTTTAAATCTCCCTCTTCTCGAGACAAGTAACGGCTTTGCCAACTGAAGTCAGCACACATTTGAGATTCCTCTCTTCCCACACACAGTCTCATTTTAGGAAGTAATTCTAAATACCCCTTTTCAAAAATTGCCCATGGTTTCCTTACCATAGTCTGCTGCTTTGCAGTCTCTTCCCTCTCTTTATCCAATGATGCCTGGAGATTTTTCACACGCG
Organism: Mobula birostris; assembly: GCF_030028105.1. NCBI lineage: Eukaryota > Metazoa > Chordata > Chondrichthyes > Myliobatiformes > Myliobatidae > Mobula > Mobula birostris. The sequence goes on from NC_092371.1 coordinate 132,205,538, forward strand.
TTTCCAGATGAAGATTTACCTGTTCAAGCTCCCGACAAGACTCCTTAGGTTACAGAGAAATTATAATGTTAATGCACAGAATTTCAATTACCAATTGTCACACACTGTAGGGTACAGGCTCTCCTACCTCAAGCTCCTTGGTCTCAACAGAAGCTGTAGACTCAACATTCTGGGCCTCACTTACAAGGGCTTTGGTTTCCTCCAACTAAATAGTTCAGGGATGGTAGGGCAGGGGAAGGTGGAAATAAAAGAAAAGGTACATTTTAAATTCAAAATTACATTGAAAACCATGATGTAAATTTCACCAAGTCCATTTAGGATTATTTCCCCATCCATGGACACTCTGATCACCTCAAATGCTTGTAAGTACAGAAGGAAATCACTGCTGTCAGACCAGAAACAGACTCCTTTACCTGGGAAGTCCATTTACACCAAAGCATTTTTATTATATCTGTGTTCTCCTCAACTTCCCCCAGTCTCTACCACTCAATTATACACAGGGGCAAACTGACCTACCAACCTGTACACCTTTGGTATGTGGAAGGAAAGCAGACCACACACAGCAAGTCATGTGATCACAGGAAGAACATGCAACTTCACATAGACAGAACCAGGGGGTATCCTGCACTATGGGTCTTGGTTCGACACTTCTACTTCACAAGACAAAAAGGTATCAAAGTAGACCAAAAGTAGTAGTTTAAATGATGAGAAAGTTGAAGCAAACATAGAAGTTAAACAAAGCAACTCTCGCAGACAGGACAGGAAATGAGAAAGGCCTGATTGGCTAAACTGCATTTATTTTATTGCAAAAAGCCTCATAGATAAGGCATATTAACTCAAAGTATGATCAACACGTTAACTTCGCCATGGTTTGCCCCAAGCCTGGCTGCAAGAGGAGGAGGGTTGGGCATGGGGCTAGCAATCCCTTCCCGTAAAATCCCAGTGCTGCAGAAACGCTGCCAGATCCTCCAAAGACCTCATCCCTGGGAGAGAAAGGATCTTAAGATGGGCTATACCTGGGGACAACTTGAAAGACTGGCCTAGAAATGAGGACTCTGGCGAGTTGCTGTTGGCAACCCATACCCCAGTATGGGTGATGGGCTAACTATGTATGATTAGCACAGTGGATTGTGATATTACAGCTATTACGGAAACATGGTTGAGGACTGAGCAGAACAGTCTGCTCACTGTTCCAGGGTACAAAAGCTTTAGTCAGGACAGATGTTAGAATTACTCAACATACCACTTGGAGGAGATTTAAATAGACACATACCAAAGGCAACTTGCATGTGAACTCCAAAGACCTTACACTTAAGATAGTGGTTTCATTTGAGCTATAAACAGTTCATTGTTTACCAATATCATAACAAGTTTCCTTCACCCCCAACCCAACCGTCCCATCCACACACTTACATACTATAAACTCCATGAAAGCACTGCAGAAAATAAAATCTGTACCTTCTTTTCAAAAATGGACACTTTCTCCAAAGCTTCAGTCTTTTCCTGAATGAGCTGTTTGATTTTCTCAGCTAGCTGCTTTTCAGTAACTGCATGAGAGAGAAATGTTTTACACTCAACTTAGTTTATGCAATAATATGGTTTAAAAGTACCAATTATCTGAAGAATACTTTGACACATGCTCACTATGCTATACACAATGCTCTACGAGTCACATAGGACTCCAACCTGATTCCCAACATCTCCAGAGTTAACAGATTGAAGAGATTCAATTGGCTTCATCTTGCTGGGCGTGGCAACTTTCTTCCTGCTCTTGACATCTACCAAGTATTAACTACCTTGGGATCCAGAGTACAATCACAAGATTATTTGCCTAAAGCCCCACACCCCCTAACACTGCCCAGTTAAGTAGTCTGCTCATACTCTGCAATGCTGGACTGAGAAACAGTTAAGTTATAAGGAACGCAACTTAATAGCAGCAAACAAGACCAACAAAGCAAATTATAAACCACCAGGAAAGGCAAAACATTAAATGCATATTATTTATAAGATTTGAGTACGAGATTTAACCCAAGTACCTGTTGGACACTTACTTTGATACCTTCTACTTTTCACCTGAAACAAAAGAAAAGAAATTCTGTCAATTACAGAAATCATAACCACAGAATAACAAGACAAGATGTCCTTCAGATTCAGCACCAAAAAATTGGTGATTCAAAAATTGCGGCCCACCAGAATCTCCAGACAACTCAGGATGGTTAATAAATTTGGCCTTGCCAGACAGCTTGTTGCCATCAGCTATCAAATTCATCCTCATAACCACAACCACTACCGTCAATGCTCCAACACTGTACTCAAAACAGTGCAGAAAAACCCACCAGTGAACCAAATAATAACATTATTTTGCAAGTCCAGCCATTTCTATCAAACAACAATTAAGCTGAGCATTAATTTAAAAAAATTATCTGGATCTGTGGATGGGAAAAGTAATCTTACTTACTGAAAGACAGGTTCGCCACATAAAGATAAAGAAAGTAAGAAATCCCAGAGCAGCAGTTATCAGAATGGGTTCCCAGGGCACTCCATGGAAATCTGGGCCTGGCCTCATTTCATCAGGCAAAGAGGAAATAAGCTGTAAATGTAACAGGAAGAACATTAGGAAATTGCTGGCTTATAATCAAAGATGCAACTCAGGGCTATGTGATGAGCTCTTTGCTATATTCTCTTTATATCTATGAACGTGTGACTAAGCATAGCTCCAACACCATCTTCAAAATTTGCAAATTACAGCATTACAAACGGTGACAAGGTGTACAGGAGTGAGATAGATCAGCTGGTTGAGGCTACTGTTTATTGATTACCACTCAGCATTCAACACAGTCAAACTGTCTGTTGATCAACAAGCTCCAAAGCTTAAACCTCTGTACCTCTCTCTGTATCTAGGTCCTTGACTTCCTCACCTGGAGACCACAACCAAGGCCAATAACTTCTCCTCCTTACTGACCATCAACACTAACACCTCAAAGATGCATGCTTGACCTACTGCTCTACTTTCTCCACACCCATGATTGTGTGGCTAAACACAATTTGAATGCCATCTATAAATTTACCCATGACACAACTATTGTTGGCAGAATTTCAGATGGTGACGAGCAGGTGTACAGGAGTGAGACGGAATAATTGCTTGAGTGGTATTGCAACACCAACCTTGCACTCAATGTCAGTAAGGCCAAGGAATTGATTGTGGACTTCAGCAAGGGTAAGTTGAGGGAACACACACCAGTTGGTATGTCAAAGACTCTCGCAAATTTCTATAGATGTACCTGGGAGAGCATTCTAAATGGTTGCATCACCATCTACTGTGGAGGCGTCACTACACAGGTTTGGAAAAAGTCACAGGAAGTAAACTCAGCCGCTCTATCATGGGCACTAGCATCTCCCGCATCGGGAACATATTCAAAAGGTGCTGCCTCAAAAAGGCAGCATCCATCACTAAGGACCTCCATCAGCCAGGACTTGCTCTCTTCTCATTGCTCCCATCAAGGTGATGGTACAAGAGTCTGAAGACACACACTCAATGGTTCAGGAACCGCTTCTTCCCTTCTGCCTTCAGGTTTCTGAATGGACACTGAATCCATAAATAATACCTCACTACTTTTGCTCTCTTTTGGCACCACATTTGCCAGTGATATTAAATTTGATTCTGATTCCAGATTTCACTATGAGAATGTGTGTTTCCTTCACTAAAAACAAAGCTACAACTGAATGTATTCAAATCATGTGCAAATCTTCCTGTTTCACAAGATGTAGCCAACTGGAAAGCTTGTACTCATGACCACATTAAGACTACACACAGTTTCTCTCACAGACAACTAAATGGAAGACTTTTGCCATCAGAGCAACAGATATTTGGGGAATATTCGTGTCATTCATATGACTTTTACTTTTTTTGAAAAAAGAGATAAAGAGATAAGCTTTATTTATCACATGTACATTGAAACATACCGTGGAATATGTTTGCTCAAAATCTAATCTACAACGATCGTGCTGGACAACCTGCAAGTGTCACGATGTGTCTGGGCACCAACACAGCATACCCACAACTCACTGACCCCAACCATACGTCTTTGGAATGTGGGAGGAATTATTGGCACAAGTTAACTAAAATCTAATCTCCAGGTTCAAAAAGCATCCAAGCTTTGCTCTGTACACTATAATAACTAAACCATTAAACTTCCTGCAACCAACTCCTTATCACTTTAAAGGCTGATGTTTAAATAATTACTTAGGTGGACTCTGACAAGGAATGGCATGTGCTGGATACAAGGATTCACAGTGGTATCTTCAATAAAAGGCTAATGTCTCTGTAAAAAGGAAAGCTCGCCCCTTGCCTCTATAAATATTATTTCAAAGCTGAAGCTTAAGATAAAAAGCCCAATCTCATTCCAACCCAACTGCTTCAAAAAGCAAAATACTTTTCACCTTGTCAAACTTTCATACATTAAGCACTGAAATTCAGATTCAGTCCAATGACCTGTTGTGGAGAAGGCAAACAAAACCTCACCAGCTAGCACCACACAGTCCTGAACCCAATTCACTAGAGATAATGCAGGTAACTAAATGTATAATCTATACTGGAGATGCAGTAACATATATACAGGCAAACCATCTAATAATTACAAAAAGAACTGAATTTGCCTATGACATCAAAATGTAAAGGAGAAAATCCAACAACTAATTTGTGCTTTCTAGGATCACAAATAGTGATCTTAACAGCCAAGATGTGAGGGTGGGGATGATTAGCTCTCTGCTCTTCTTTGACACAGTATGAGGATCATTTACATCAGAGTCAGAGAGCATAGACTGAGCTTTAGTTTTAGATCTCTGACATTTATTAATCTACTACATTCATCAGCCTCCATTTCTGTGCCCAGATCTCTCGATTGGAACTTCCACTATCAACCTGCTACTTCCAAGCGTGTCATCTACTGAGATACGCCTGACTATACATTACTGATGTATTAGTTAAATGTATTTACAGATGTGAGTAACACCTTCAGGAAATATAAAGGAGACAGATGAACACATGAATGTTTGGATATAAAAGTATAAAGAAACAGAGATTGTGGGGTGGTAGTGGACCCAATGGTTGAAACCTTTCAAAGCTCGTTGACTTCTGGGAAGGTACTAAACAGTAAATGTGATTTCGAGGTTCCAAAAGGAATGGAGACAAAATGTGGGAAACTGAGAAACTATAGCATTGTGCTAACAATACATAACCATATGTAATTGGCAAGATGCTACAGTCAATCGAAGAAACAAACCAGCATTCATGAAAGCCTAATATAATCAAACTGCCGGTATGGTTTTATTAAAAGATATTGCATTTGACAGAACTGTACCAGTTCTGTGCAGGTTGAAAGAAGGACATCTGTAGATGAAGTCTATCTTGATTTCAAAAAAGCATCTGACAAGGTGCTACATGAAAGGGCAGTACATAAGAGTACAATGTGGTTTCTGAAGATGGAGAAACGGAGTAAATGGGTCTTCTGCAGGCTGGAAGGACATAATCAGAGAGTTATCTATCTATCTATTTATTTATTTATTTATTGAGATACATCGTGGAATAGGCCCTTCCAGCTGTGCCACATAGCAACCAGAGCACCCGGAGGAAACCCAAATGGTCACAGGGAGAACGTAAAAGTTCCTCACCGGGAGCGACAGGAATTTAACCCGGATCACTGGTACTGTAAAGCATTGTGCTAACCACTATCCTACTGTGCCCCAGGATCTGATTTTGGCCCTTAATTAATGACTGCTTATGTTAATGACCTGGAAGGGGTGGGGGAATAGAATATATGGTATCCAAATTTGCCAATAACACACAAATAGTAGAAGAGCATGCTGAAATGAGTGACAGGATAGACAGGCTGCATAAGTGCGAGAAAATTTGGCAAAAGGGTTTTAATGTAGGAAAAAATACTTCAGTAAGTGAAACGAAAAAGCAAATTATTTTCTAAGTGAAAAGAGATTGCAAATGATGGCCTATGGCTTTTGTGCATGAATTAAAGAGTCAACAGAAAGGAGCAGCGGGTGGCACACAGCAAACTGTTTTTATTGCAAGGTGCTGGATTTGAGAAATGACTAAGTACTGCTATAAATGTACAAGGTGCTGGTAAAACTACACCAGGAGCGCTGCGTGCAGTTTTGACCAAGTCACGAAAGTAAGGATAGAGTAGCATTGTTGGCAGTCCAAAAGAGATTCCTGGAGTAAGGAGCTTCCCATCACAAGAGGCTTACGAAGTTGGATGCGCAGTGTTTAGAAGAATAAGAATATTATTTCAAGATTCTGAGGAGGCATGGCAGGGTACATGTTAAGATGTTTCTACCAGTGGGGGGTGTCAAGTAGGGAAACATACTTACAAGGTGACAGTCATTTAAAACTGAGGTGTGAAGGAATTGTTTTCCACAGGTGTATTTTCTTAATTCTATATCCTAGAGTATTATAGAATTATTAATGGCAGATGATTCGAGATCTTCTAAAGAGGCCAATAATTTTTTGGAAAAAATTGTGAAATTGAATGCTATGTGAGACTGGTACAGAAGAGGAGCTGGGATTTTTTGTGTCTACTTCTGTGCATTTACCAAGGAGAATATCACAGACGCGAAAATGAGAGGGCAATGAATCATGAGATCTTGCATCATATTCATATTATGATGAAGAAGATATTTGCACCCTTAAAGTACATTGACATGGGAAAATCCCCAGGACCTGGTCAAGTGCACCCCCAGATCATACGGGAAGCCAAGGAAAACAAAAAATCACAGAGAGAGATATTTGCCTTGTTGTTAGCCATTGGTGAAGCTCCAGAAGACGGCAAGGTGGCTAATGTTGTTCCACTGTTCAATAAGGGTAGCAAGGACACGCTAGGGAAATACAGGCCAGTGAGCCTGACTTCAGTTCAGGGAAGCTACTGGAGGGAATTCATTGGAGTGAACTCTGAGGGACAAGATCTACCATCATTTGGATAGTTGAGGCCTGATTAAAAATAGTTAGCATGATTTTGTGTGTGGGAGGTCATGTCTGAAAAATCTATTGGAGTATTTTAAAGAGGCAACAGAGGAGAATGATGAAGATAGGGCAGTGGATGTTGGCTATACGGACTTCAGAAAGGTCTCTGACAAGGTCTCACATAGCAAGCTGAACTGGAAGATAGAGTCACATGGGATTCGAGGGGACTGACGAGTGAGGTGGGTTCAGAACTGGCTCGATGACAGGAAGCAAAGGGTAATGATTAAAGACCGATTCTCCAACTGGAGGACTGTTACTGGTGAGATGGCCCAGGGATCAGTTTTAGTACCGCTATTATCCGATAATATGGACAATGTTAAGAGTTTGTTGGGCAGCAAGAAGATCCAACAAGTCAATACTTGAAGAAATACAAACAGACTGCTCACTAGGAGACTTGATTATGAGAGAAAAGCTCAAATATTTTGGCCACATCATGAGAAGACAGGATTCCTTGGAGAAGCCTCTCATGTTAGGTAAAACAGAAGGTAAAAGAAGGAGGACGACAGAGGCTGCGATGGATAGATAATATTACTCAGACAATGCGCATGACCTTGGGGAGGCAGCTTCCAACTAGAAGGCTTGCTGCGCAGGAGTTCATGAGGTCACGAAGAGTCGGACTCGACAACGACTGAACAACAACAAATTATTCCATATGTAAATAAGTTGGTTGTGAATGTATACTAAACTAGAGGGTCTTGTTGATAGTGAAGCAGATTATAGGGAGCATGCGGTCACGATGGGTACAGCAGGGGATTTCCAGGAACAGTGGGCTTGAACATTTTATAGACAGTAATAATCCTTGTCACCACTCCAAGCCCACGGCCAAATTCGAGAGTGCCGACTTATCATTGGGATAGAAACATCAAGTCCTATTAGCTCTACTGATCTTCTGGGAGAAAACCAGTGACTGCTGTGAAAGTGTAGCTGATGACAAGGGAAAGACTGTGTGACAGCTGACAGGAGGAAATAGACCCCAACGGGGCTGTTATGGGCTAGCTACCCATAACAGCAGGCTCCATCACCTTGTCAGGGCACAAGAGCCACCCTCACTTGGCTACAGAAAATTTAAAAATAAACATACCCCCAGAGTCTGTGAGAGCCAGAAGGCTCTCTGACTGACCTCTCGGTAATGAATCTTGGCACGGATATGACAATGAATCAAGAAAGTGGCAATACTCTTGAGAAATCAGCAGCTGGACATGTTCTTCAGACCTGTAGGTGTGGCTGGACCAAAGTAACATTAACTTGTAGTCTTAAAATTCATCAAGGACAGAAGAAATGCTCGAAAATCTCTACCCTAGGGCCCCACATTGACCAGGTTCTGTTAAGATTAAGGTCAAATCAGTTGGATGAAACCCTGCAGCAGGAAGAAACTCACAGTCTGCTGGGTATCAGCACCCTATGGGATGTGGAAGAATTTTCAGGCACAAGCAGTAGTCCAAGACACAGCCAGGCACATCGTAAAGTGGAGAACGTGCAAGGACGTAAGCCGTTGGTGAAATGGCCAAAGTCTAACAGCAAGGAGTGGGAAACCATCAATGCAGATGTGAGCCTGATCTTAAGTGGCATCAAGGGATCAGCAGAAAAGAAGTTGGAGAGGATGGGTGACCTGATCTACAGCTACGGAAAGGAGAAATTTGGAGTGAAGGAACAAGTCAGCAGGAAAGATATGCCTCCTCCCCCCAAATCCTGTCGTCTCCAGGAAATCCAACGACTTGTTAAAGAGAGAAGAGGCCTGAGGAAGTTGTGGAAAAAAGCAACAGCAGAAGAAAGGGAGGGCATCAACCTCCTTCAAGAGGACCTAAAACAGAGGCTCTCGAAGCTGCGCAGAGCAGAGAATTTAAGGTAACGACACAAAAAGAAGGAAAAAGCAAGAACGGACTTCTACAAAGATCCCTTTAAATATGTGAAAGGCATTTTCACAAAAGAGAAAAGCAGATACTTGAAAGTATCAAAAGAGGAGGTTGAAAGAGATCTCAGAATCATCCACACTGATAAGTGAAAAAATGAACCGATACTTGTCCCAGCTGACATCCCACCAGTCTCACCCCCACAACATCAACTTAGCATCAGGCCTCCCAAGCTGAGCGAGGTGAAAGAGGCAGTGAAGAAGGCAAGATCGGCATCAGCACCAGGCCCTAACGGTGTTCCGTATTGTGTCTACAAGAACACCCCGGATGTTCTGATATTTCTCTGGAAAAACATGAGGGTTGCGTGGGAAAAGCAAGTGATCCCCAAAGCCTGGAGAAGAGCAGGGGGAGTTCTGATCCCAAAAGAAAAGAATTTGTCCACCATCGAGCAGTTTCGCCAAATAAACCTTCTGAACATAGAGGGCAAGATCTTTTTCAGCATATTGGCACAAAGACTTACAAAGTACCTGAAACAAAACCATTTCATTGATACGTCAATCCAAAAGGCTGGCATAGCAGGCTTCTCGGGATGCCTTGAACATACCAGCATCATATGGCATCAAATCCAGATGGTTAAGAAAGAAGGAAAGGATTTGCATGTCTTGTTCCTCGACCTGGCCAATGCCTATGGATCAGTTCCTCATTCCCTACCGTGGACTGCTTTTGAATTCTTTCAGGTGCCTGCCACAATAACAAATCTGGTAAAACACTACTTCCACGATCTGCAAGTTCGTCTCACAACATCAGACTTCACCACAGCGTGGCAACCACTGGAAGTAGGCATCATGGCGGGGTGCACCATCTCCCCATTGGCCTTCACTATGGCAATGGAGCTCATTATCAGAGCCTCAAAATGGGTTGCGGGAGGAAAAGTGCTACAGTTTTGTCAATGGTTACCACCGAGATGAGCATATATGGACGATACAACAATACTGACGACAACTGTCCCCTGCACCATGAGACTTCTGGAAAAGCTTCATCAAAACATCACATGGGCGAGGATGAAGATCAAGCCCAGCAAGTGCAGAAGCATCTCCATTGTCAAAGGTCAAGCCACGGATAAAAGATTTCACATCGACGGAACACCCATCCCAACTGTTTCAGAAATGCCAGTGAAGAGCTTGGGCCGATGGTATGATGCTAAGCTCAAGGACACTGGGCAGTTTGAACAACTCAAAAAGGATACCAACAGGTACATAGCTTGCATCAACAAGACTTTGCTGCCAGGAAAACTCAAGCTGTGGTGCTTCCAGTTCGGCATACTCCCAAGACTCATGTGGCCTTTAACAGTGTATGAAATCCCCATCAACAAGGTGGAAAAGATCGAAAGAGTGATCAGCACCCATGTGAAACAGTGGCTTGGAGTTCCACAATGCTTAAGTCCTGCTGGACTGTACAGGAACGGCAAATTAAAATTACCAATTGCAAGTCTTGTGGAAGAATTCAAATGCACCAAAGCAAGGTTGGTCATGACTCTCGCTGAATCTGAAGATACTGTTATTCGAACAGCGGCCCCCCCCGTGTGACAACGGGGAGGAAGTGGATCCCATCTGAAGCTGTTCAGAGTGCTAAGTCTGCTCTTCGTTTCAGGGATGTGGTTGCCAAGTCCAACATGGGAGAGCCGGGCTTGGGCTTGTCCCAAAGGCTCCTCAACGGCACAAGGCAATAACAGTGCAGAAGAGACGGCTCGTGGTGGAGGAGGTGAGAAGACAGGAGGAGGCAGAGTGACATGCCAGGGCCGTGTCAATGGCCAATCAGGGCCAGTGGACTAATTAGGAAAGCCTGGAAAAAAGGAAACTCAGCTGGCGTGACATCTGGGAGGTGGAGTTTGTTGGCTAAGTTTTGTCATCAGAGCCACTTATGACCTCCTACCCACACCCCAGAACCTGAACCAGTGGTAGGGAGAAGACCCCACTTGCTCCCTCTGTCAAGCACCTGGATCACCGAGGCACATTTTAACAGGATGCACCATGAGCCTCAGCCAGGGGTGGTATACTTGGCGGCATAACCAAGTTCTTAGACAGCTGGCATCAATCTTGGAACAGAGGCGAATCACCACACATGCTCTCCCACAAACATCGGCAAGAAATGCTCACATCACACAATTTGTACCAGCAGGTCAACTTCCAGAGCACCATATAACATCAAAAGAGGTAAGCATTCTGCAGGTTGCTCGGGAATGGAAAATGGACGTAGACTTGGAAAAAAAGCTTGTGTTTCCCCCAGACATTGCAGCTACAACACTCCGGCTGTAGAAGTAGGATGCAGGGGATTTGTGGCTACAGGTACAACCAGTCTATTGAAAAAGATGGGGATGAGGGGTTATTCAATCCAACAAGCAATCAAGTCCTTGTCAAACGCAGCAGAAGAAAGCAGTAATTGGATTTGGATTAAAAGGAAAGACAACAACTGGGCTGCAAGATGAAGACAGGAGCACATGGAATTGAGAGGGGTGTATCTGGGACACCAGGTAGCACCATTGAGCCCTCTGGAGACGTTGTGGGCTTATCAACAAAACGTCAAAGAAGGAGGGTGCCCATCTGATGACCCTGATGAGGTACCTACCCTCCCTCCTTGTCACCACTCCAAGCCCACTGCCAACATCCAGAGTGCCAACTTACCATAGGGATTGAAACATCAGGTCCAAGTAGCTCTACTTTACTGAATGTTCACATTCTTGTAAATGATGTTTGTATTTTGTGTATTTTTATGTAAATAAACTTCCGTAGTTTTTGGGAAAAAAAAGGTGATGTAAGTTTAGGACCTATACAGTGAATCAAAAGGCATTTACAGGTGTTGTGCAAAAGGGGGACCTCGAAGAACAAGCGCAGGCACTTTCAGTGAACTTTGCACACGTAGATATACAGTGGTGAAGGTGCTTTGTAAGCTGACCTTCATCAGTCAGGGCATGACATTTCGGAATAGGTACATTATGTTGCAGTTATACAAGTGATGGTGAGACTGCACTTGGAGTACAGTTTGGTCACCCTATTACATAAAATATATTGTCAAGCTCAAGAGAGTACAGAAGAGATTTATGAGGATGCAGCCTGGACTTGAGAGCCTAAATTTTAGGGACCCATTGGATACACTGGATTTTCTTTTTTGGAATGTAGGAAAATGAGAGATGATTTCATTGAAGTTTATAAAACTCATGAGGGATATGGATGAGATAGATGGTCAGCCTTTTCTCCCAGGTTTGAGGAGCTTAAAACAAAAAGGCACAAATCCAAGAGGGGAGAAATTTAAGAGACCTGAGAGATAACTTCTTTACACAGTGAGTAGTGAGCACTTGGAATGAGCTGCCAGAGAAAGTGATTGAAACAGGCAGAATTGCAATATTTAAGAAGCATTTGGATAGGCATATCAAGAGGAAGGGCGTGGAAGGGTCTGAACTGAACACAGATGACTGAGACTAATGGGGAGGATGCTATGGTCGGCATGAACAAGTTGTGTCAAAGGGCCCAGTTTTGTGTTGTATTACTCTATGCCTATTGATGATCACTGCTTTTCATGATCCTGATATTCAAACCTGTCAGTACATTTTAAAGCCAAATAATGGCCCACTGTGCAAGCAGATGTGTACCTAGCTCCAGTATAACCTTCAGTACTGAGGGAGGATCTCTCAATATAACCCTGTGTACTACCCATTTGCTGATTCCAGTTGCACTGATACTGCTGCCTACAATTAGATCAGCATGGCCAGTAACTGAATAAAACACAACTATCAGTTGGGTGACCTTGGCAAGCTAGCTGGAGGATTAAACTCTGATTAATGCACTTTGTTTCTCAACTTTTACTTGAAACAAGTCACAATGTGGCATATAACTGAAAGTGCTTATTAACCTGTAGTCAGCACAGTGAGAATAGATAAGAATAGGTCAGCTGATAACATATACATGGACTTCAGTGAAGCACTGAACAAGATCCCTCAAGATAGGCCTAAAAGATTAAGGCCCATGGGATTCATGGCGAGTTGATAGTTTGGATTTAAAACTGGTTTTGGCCAAAGAAGAGTATAGTTTTAAAGGAGTATTTTTCTGACTGGAGGTTTGTAACCAGTGGGGCTGTGTGGGGATCAGTTCTGTCAGTGGGGCTGTGTGGGGATCAGTTCTGCCAGTGGGGCTGTGTGGGGATCAGTTCTGCCAGTGGGGCTGTGTGGGGATCAGTTCTGTCAGTGGGGCTGTGTGGGGATCAGTTCTGTCAGTGGGGCTGTGTGGGGATCAGTTCTGCCAGTGGGGCTGTGTGAGGATCAGTTCTGTCAGTGGGGCTGTGTGAGGATCAGTTCTGTCAGTGGGGCTGTGTGGGGATCAGTTCTGCCAGTGGGGCTGTGTGAGGATCAGTTCTGCCAGTGGGGCTGTGTGAGGATCAGTTCTGCCAGTGGGGCTGTGTGAGGATCAGTTCTGTCAGTGGGGCTGTGTGAGGATCAGTTCTGTCAGTGGGGCTGTGTGGGGATCAGTTCTGTCAGTGGGGCTGTGTGGGGATCAGTTCTGTCAGTGGGGCTGTGTGGGGATCAGTTCTGTCAGTGGGGCTGTGTGAGGATCAGTTCTGTCAGTGGGGCTGTGTGGGGATCAGTTCTGTCAGTGGGGCTGTGTGGGGATCAGTTCTGCCAGTGGGGTTGTGTGAGGATCAGTTCTGTCAGTGGGGCTGTGTGAGGATCAGTTCTGCCAGTGGGGCTGTGTGGGGATCAGTTCTGTCAGTGGGGCTGCGTGGGGATCAGTTCTGTCAGTGGGGCTGTGTGAGGATCAGTTCTGTCAGTGGGGCTGTGTGGGGATCAGTTCTGCCAGTGGGGCTGTGTGAGGATCAGTTCTGTCAGTGGGGCTGTGTGGGGATCAGTTCTGTCAGTGGGGCTGTGTGGGGATCAGTTCTGTCAGTGGGGCTGTGTGAGGATCAGTTCTGTCAGTGGGGCTGTGTGGGGATCAGTTCTGTCAGTGGGGCTCAGTTCTGTCAGTGGGGCTGTGTGGGGATCAGTTCTGCCAGTGGGGCTGTGTGGGGATCAGTTCTGTCAGTGGGGCTGTGTGGGGATCAGTTCTGCCAGTGGGGCTGTGTGGGGATCAGTTCTGCCAGTGGGGCTGTGTGAGGATCAGTTCTGTCAGTGGGGCTGTGTGAGGATCAGTTCTGTCAGTGGGGCTGTGTGAGGATCAGTTCTGTCAGTGGGGCTGTGTGGGGATCAGTTCTGTCAGTGGGGCTGTGTGAGGATCAGTTCTGTCAGTGGGGCTGTGTGGGGATCAGTTCTGTCAGTGGGGCTGTGTGGGGATCAGTTCTGTCAGTGGGGCTGTGTGAGGATCAGTTCTGCCAGTGGGGCTGCGTGGGGATCAGTTCTGCCAGTGGGGCTGTGTGAGGATCAGTTCTGCCAGTGGGGCTGTGTGGGGATCAGTTCTGCCAGTGGGGCTGTGTGGGGATCAGTTCTGCCAGTGGGGCTGTGTGGGGATCAGTTCTGCCAGTGGGGCTGTGTGAGGATCAGTTCTGTCAGTGGGGCTGTGTGGGGATCAGTTCTGTCAGTGGGGCTGTGTGAGGATCAGTTCTGTCAGTGGGGCTGTGTGAGGATCAGTTCTGTCAGTGGGGCTGTGTGGGGATCAGTTCTGCCAGTGGGGCTGTGTGAGGATCAGTTCTGTCAGTGGGGCTGTGTGGGGATCAGTTCTGTCAGTGGGGCTGTGTGAGGATCAGTTCTGTCAGTGGGGCTATGTGGGGATCAGTTCTGTCAGTGGGGCTGTGTGGGGATCAGTTCTGTCAGTGGGGCTGTGTGGGGATCAGTTCTGTCAGTGGGGCTGTGTGGGGATCAGTTCTGCCAGTGGGGCTGTGTGGGGATCAGTTCTGCCAGTGGGGCTGTGTGAGGATCAGTTCTGTCAGTGGGGCTGTGTGAGGATCAGTTCTGTCAGTGGGGCTGTGTGGGGATCAGTTCTGTCAGTGGGGCTGTGTGAGGATCAGTTCTGTCAGTGGGGCTGTGTGGGGATCAGTTCTGTCAGTGGGGCTGTGTGAGGATCAGTTCTGTCAGTGGGGCTGTGTGAGGATCAGTTCTGTCAGTGGGGCTGTGTGAGGATCAGTTCTGCCAGTGGGGCTGTGTGAGGATCAGTTCTGTCAGTGGGGCTGTGTGGGGATCAGTTCTGTCAGTGGGGCTGTGTGAGGATCAGTTCTGTCAGTGGGGCTGTGTGGGGATCAGTTCTGTCGTTTGTAATGCATATAAATGATTTGAATATATAAGTGTACTGATAAGCAGATTTGCAGACAACACAGAAAGTGCAGAATTGTGGATAGCAGAAAGGCTGACAGAGGCTGGAGCAGGATATACAGTAAAAAGGCATCCGCTAGTCTTGTGAGACCATGGATCTGTGCCTGGAAAGTCTTCACTCTCCAGGGCGCAGGCCTGGGCAAGGTTGTATGGAAGACCAGCAGTTGCCCATGCTGCAAGTCTCCCCTCTTCACGACACCGATGTTGTCCAAGGGAAGGGTATTAGGACCGATACAGCTTGGCACCAGTGTCGTCGCACAGCACTGTGTGATTAAGTGCCTTGCTCAAGGACACAACACGTTGCCTCGGCTGGGGCTCGAACTCATGACCTTCAGGTCGTTAGTCCAATGCCTTAAGCACTTGGCCACGTGCCCACAGGATATACAGTAAACTAGTTTGAAATATGGGCAGAGAAATTGCAGATGGAGTAAAAATAAAAGAATTGGGCAATATGATACTAATAAAAGTGGGCTCCTAGTCCAAGAATCTCTCACCATAAATATTTAATTTCAAGACTGCCCCAGCTCCACGTAAACAAGTATCCCAGATGATTTAGTACACAAAATATTATTAAAGAACTTAATAATCATAAACTAGAATAACACATCCACATGCATAGTTTTGTCAATTTGAGATACGTGGACATATTTAAAAAGATCACAAAAAACAATGTCTACCATTGCTTCCATGTTGTAAGCTGGCACGGTCCAAACTGCACATTCTGTCATCAGGCCATATAGCCAATACTGTTATCTGAATTCACTTAAACTACTGCTCTACAACTGTTCAAGAGGATACTCTCCACTTCTCTCTTACCACTATCTTTAGTAATGAACAGCGGCTTTGCCTACAACCCAAAAATAACGTTCAGTTCAAATTGGAGAAGATTTAAGAGCATGCATTAAAATGATCATGCAGATATAACTGATATGACCAAAAACATGCACATATCACTGAACACTGTAAAAACACCCCAAAGAACATCACAGGTGAGTCATCCTACAAAAACAGGCACCAAGCAAAAGACAACAACACTAGCACAGATGATCAACCACCAATCATTGTAGGTCTTAGAGAAATAAAACAGCAAGATTTGAGTGGTCAGGAAAAAAGGGACTGGAAGCTTAATGCTCTTATAACCAAGACATAGCACTGCTGAAACTAGGGTGAAGTTTATGGACAATGCACAAGAGACTCAAGTTGATTGAGTCTAGAGATCAAAAAAACCTGCAAGTGGTTACAAAAAAAGAGAGGAAATTAGAACTGAAGGATTGGATAATTTTTTGATATATACATACTTATCAATATTCCAAGGTATTGTATGTGAAAAGAAGTGACAAATGAGGCATTCAGTTAATCAAAGTGTTAAGAATAAAGATCTTCCAAATTACAGCAGGGTTCAGTTCCTGAGAACTGCTCATAATCCGAAGTTTGCAAATGCCAACTACAGAGCAATATACAGAGATTTTAAAAAAACACACCAGCCAAGGATAACGTAGTTAAACTAGGGTGCTTAACTCCACCATTAAGAGACTATTTTATGAATTGTGCCAGTGATAACAAGACTAATTCTGAACCACGTTTGCACATGGCATCGCAGCAGCTGACAACACTATGTCTCATGTCTCTGGTCTCTCAAACGCTCATTCATATGGGTTCTACAGAAAGTCACCAGTTCATAACACAGGGAGGACTGGTTACATTAACTTATTTACATTCAAGTATTTAAGAAATTACTTCACACACTGAAAGTTACGTTAACTTTACATCTAGAAAAGACACCTAGACTATTTCTGTAATTTCACAGAAGGGTGCCTGAGGTTTAGAACAAAGGAAAGAAAAGCAGAGATACACAGCTTAGCATGCAGAATTGTTCGGGCTCAGCAGTTTCCCATATAGTAGTTTCTATGATTAACCATTCACTGCTTTTATTGCAAATGTACAAGATATTGATGTATTTGGAATATTATGTTCAGTTTTAGTCACCCTGTTAAAGAAAATATGCCATAATGCTGGAAAGAGTAAAGAGAAGATTTACAAGAATGTTGTTGGAATTCAAGGGACTGTTACGAAAGATTGAGCATGCTGGGACTTTATTCTTTGAAGTATGAGAAAATGAGAAGTGAGATTATAATGGCGTGTAAAATCATGAGGAGCAGAGTTAGGATGAGTACAGTTTTTTTCCCAGGAATGGGAAAATCAAAAACTAGGACACACACTCAACGGCCACTTTTTAGGTACACCTGCTTGTTAAACTCATCGGGGTTGAGCCCACTAGGGGATCAGCTATTCTGGATTGGGTGTTGTATATTGAAATAAATTTCATTAAGGAGCTTAAGGTAAAGGAACCCGTAGGAGACAGAGATCATAATATGATCCAATTCATCCTGCAATTTGAGAGGGATAAGCTAAAGTCAAATGCATCAGTATTACAAAGGAGTAAAAGGAATGAGAGGCACAAGAGAGGAGCTGGTCGAAGTTGATTGGAAAGGGATACTGGCAGGGATGACGAGGCAGCAGCAATGGCTGGGATTTCCGGGAGCAATTCAGAAGACACAGGACAGAATTATTCCAAAGACAAGGAAGTATTCTAAAGGCAGGATGGCAACTATGGCTGACAAGGGAAATCAAAGCCAACATGAAGGGAAAAGAGGGCATATAATGGAACAAAAATTGGTGTGAAGGTAGAGGATTGGGAAGCTTTTAAAAAACAACAGAAGGCAAGTAAATAAGCAATAAGCACGGCAAAAATGAAATATGAAGGTAAGCTAGCCAATAATATCAAACAGGACAAAAATAGTTTTTTTTCCCCAATTTATAAAGAGTAAAAGAGAGGCAAGAGTAAATATTAGATCCTGGGAAATGACCCTGGAGAGGTAGTAATGGTCAGAGCACAGAAGTGGGTGCAATTCCTATTACTAGGAAGGTATTTGGGAAGCTGAAAGATCTGAAGGTAGATAAGTCACCTGGACCAGACGGACTACACCCCTGAGATTTGAAAGAGGTAGCTAAAGAGATTGTGGAGGTAATAGGAACGATCTTTCACGAATCAAAAGATTTTGCCATGGTTCCGGAGGGCTAGAAAACTGCACGTGTCACTCCACTCTTCAAGAAGGGAGGGAGGCAGAAGAAAGGAAATTATAGGCCAGCTAGCCTGACCTCAGTGGTTGAGATGATGTTAAACTCAATTGTTAAAGGTGGGGTTTCAGGATACTTGGAGGCACATGGTAAAATAGGCCACAGTCAGCATGCTTTCATTCAGTGAAAATCTTGCCTGACATATCTATTGGGAATCTTTGAGGAAATAACAAGTAGGAAAGACAAAGGAGAATTGGTGGACATTGTGTATCGGATTTCAGAAAGCCTTTGACAAAGTGCTGCACATGAGGTTGCCTAACAAAATAAGAGCCCATGGTATTACAGGAAAGATACTAACACAGTTAGAGCATTAGCTGATTATCAGAAGGCGAAGTGTGGGATTAAAGGAAGCCTTTTCTGACTGGCTGCCGATGACCAGTGGTGTTCCACAGAGTTGGTACTGCTACTCTTTACATTGCAAGTCAATGATTTCGATGATGGAACTGATGGCTTTGTAGTCAAGTTTACAAACAATACGGAGATAGGTAGGTAACGGTGAGGAAGCAGGAAGGCTGTAGAAGGACTTAAAACAGATTAGGAGAATGGGGAAAGAAGTGGTAGATGGAATACAGTGTTGGGAAGAATATGATCATACACTTTAGCAGAAGGAATAAAAGCACAGACTATTTTCTAAACCAGGAGAAAATCCAAAAGTCCAAGGTGCAAAGGTACTTGGGAGTCCTCGTGCAGGATTCCCTAAAGGTTAACTTGCAGGTTGAGTCAGTGGTGAGGAAGGCAAATGCAATGTTAGCATTCATTTCAAGAGGACTAGAATATAAAAACCAGGACATAGTACTGAGGCTTGGCCTCGCTTGGAGTATTGTGAACAGCTCTGAGACCCTTATCTAGGAAAAGGTTGGAAAGGGTTCAAAAGAGATTCATGAAAATTATTCCAGGAATAAAAGGCTTATCATAAGAGTATTTGATGGCTCTGGGACAGCACTCGCTGGAATTTAGTTGAATGGGGGAGGGGGGGCAGAATCTCATTGAAATCTATTCAATGTTGAAAGGCCTAGATAGAGTGGATGTGAAGAGGATGTTTCCTATAGTGAGGGAGTCTAGGACTAGAGGCCATAACCTCAGAATAGAGGGGTCCACTTATATCAAAGATGAGGAGCAATTTCTAAGCACTCGATCCTTTTTGTTTTTAACCAAACGCTTGTTAATCTCTGCCTTGACTGAGTCTTCACAGCCACCTTTGGTGGAGAAGGTTATTCAGCAAATATGATATGGGATAATATCTGGTAAACGATCAATATGATCTGATTGAGAGACGAGTGAGATACAAAAGACCAAATTGTTTTTTCCTGTTTCTACCACTCAGTGAACAATGCACTCATAGCACACCTATGAAACACATACAGCAGCATTAACGGTACATTTATAAAATTGAGATCGTGGTAACAGCACATTTGTGTGACTACAGTAAGAAAATAGACAGCAATATAAACAGTAAGCACATGAAACACACAGATATATTGAATATTAGTTTATAAAGTCACAGGGTTATTTTCATATATACAAATTACAATGAAAAATTTTGAAGTTACCACTAAAGTGCAATAACCCACAACTTTATACATTAACTACAGGTAAAGTCACTCACAGGGATATGACAGAAATACATTTATAAAGTTACCATATGCACATTAATCAAGTTGCCTTCATGCATCTTACAAGTTACCATGAGGACAAGCATACATCTTGTAACTTTGGCTACGTTCACACCCACGCACAATGTTTAGTGACTTCTTAGATTTCAAAGTAAACTAAATTCATCAAAATATACAAAGAAAATGGCTTTATTCACCATTAATTATGTCATTCAATCTAAGCATTCACAGTGTTACTGATTCTATACATTTGTAGTATGATCACCTTCATTATAAAGTGTGCCTCTACCACCCACGTGGCCCGTACCATTCCCCCCCCCACCTTTGGGTAACACAAGTTTTTTAAGAAACTGTTTCATAGGACCTAGTCCCTCAGTAAACTACCTGCCTGCAGGTGATCCAGACCTCTCCATTCCCTACACGCTCTAGTGCCTATCTAAATGCCTCTTAAATGCTACGACCAAGATTGCTTCCACCACCAGTGCATTCTAGGCACTACCACTTCGTGTAAAAATAAAGTTCACAGCAAACATCTCCTTTAAACTTTCCCACTCTCATTTTAAATGCATTTTTTCTCGTATTCGACATTTCCACCTGGAAAAAAGATTTGAGTACTTAATAACCTTACAATTCTCTAGCAAGTTTCCGTTCAGCCTCCAGTGCCTCATAGAAAACAACACAAATTTGATTAATATCTCCTAATAGCTAATATTCCCTAATCCAAGCAACATCCTGGTGAACCTCTTTTTCACCCTTTCCAAAGTCTCCACATCCTTCCTGTAACAGGACAACCAGAACAGCAGATAACACTGCAAATGCAGCTTCACCAGTTTTATATACTGCAACATGACTTTATGATTCTTGTACTCAGCGCCTTCTCTGAAGACCGATATGCCTTCTTTCCCAGCCTAATTGTGTTGCTACCTTCAGAGAGCAATGGACTTTGACCCCAAGATCCCCCGTACAATAATGATGCAAAGCTCCTGCCATTTACTGTGCACATTTCACATTTACATCTGACACCACCCCCAAAAGTGCAATATATATCCCACTTGCGTGGATTAAACTGTGTACCCATTTCTCCATATCTGCAAACGACTGACATTCTCCTGTAACAATCTTCAGTAACATCTCCACAGGTTTTGGCATTCGCAACCTTTACTACACACACAATATACGCACACTGACCAACCTCGGGTACACACACACAATATACGCACACTGACCAACCTCGGGTACACACACACAATATACGCACACTGACCAATCCCGGGTACACACACACACACACAATATACGCACACTGACCAATCTCGGGTATACACACACACAGTATATTCACACTGACCAACCTCAGGTACGTATACACACATACACACACACACACACAGTATACTCACACTGACCAACCTTGGGTACACACACACACACAGTATATGCACATTGACTAACCTCGGGTACGTACACACACACAGTATACCCATACTGACCAACCTCGGGCCTCGGGTACACACACAGACAGTACACTACACTTACATTGACCTCAAATACACAAACACATTTACACTAACCTTTTGAGTGTGTTACACACACACGTACACATACACACATAGAGTACATTTACACTGACTTCAGATAACAAACACGGCTGTGCTAACCGAACATTTACAGTGTTAGCACTGCCCACGCAGCACTGTCCGTTATCTCGCTCCCAAGTGATTACCTTCAGCCACCTGTCAGACCTGGCCCGTCGGCGTCCAAACCACTACAGAGCCAACCGCCGTGACGGGATCGGACAGGTGGACCTGCTCCCAGTCGCCGGCCGCTGCTCTCCTCACCTGGTCAATGCGGCCCACCAGAGCCGAGTAGACGAGTGCACCGGGCCCGAGTGCGTGAGCGGTCGGCGCTGCCGGCTCCTTCCCCGAGCTCATAGCGTTCAGGTGGAAGTCTGACAGCGGAGGGTCCGGTGAGGCTGCCCTGTTAATGGGGCAGCAGCAGCGAGAAGAACCCAGACAACCGTTTCAGTACCGGCCTCATGTCGACAGATACCGATCGCCTCCCGTTCAACACGTCAACCGAAAGTAAGCGGCACCGGAACTAACAGCGCCACCTCCGCCATCACTGTTCCGGATGGCTGCGCTCCCCCAGCAGCGCCGCCAGCCGCCGGCCGCCGGCACTACAACCATCCGGCTCCAGTTCGTTTCATAAACATTTAGTCTCGAACATCTGCTAGGTGAAAATAGGTGCTTTTCAGTTTCTTAAGAATCTTTGGAAGCTTTCTTCACCTTGAAGAGCTTCTACAACCAATGCAGAACTTTGAAGCCCAGTCACAATTGTAATCCCTCCATAAATGCTGCCTGACCCACTGAATTCATCCAGCACTTTTGTGTGTTGCTCCACATTGCAGCATCTGCAATCCTTTCTGTTTCCACGATTGTAAACCTTCCTGTTATGCAGTCCTTTGGGGTCGAGAATGGCTTGTTTCCATTCCAAAACTATCAGACTCTGAAGTCAAGGTGACATCCACAGGCTGGGTCAGGAAGCACTTGGGTCAGGCTGGCAGTAAAGGGGTTCACTGCTCTGTCAGACTTCAGCACACTCCCACGGAAAGATCTCTTGGTTCTCAAGTACAATTCCACCTGCTGCTCCTCCAGTTCATTAAGTCACTGACTACAAAAGCTCATGGTGATGATACTATTCTTCTTCAGTGAGGCTTTGAGAACATCCTTGAAGCTTTTCCCCTTCCCCCCTACTAACCTCTTGCCATGTGAGAGATCAGAACAGTGAGCCTGTTTCAGTTGTCAACTTGGTCTGACTATTGGAGTCAACACTGTATAATTCGGGACTCAGCCTTAGCCAAGGGTAGGATGACAACACTGGTTTGCTTGTCGGCTAGTGGGTTTGGAGGATTTTGCAGTGAGCATGTAGGTCGTACCCCTTTGCTGTTTTGTCCTGTTTGTGGTAGTATATCATATTGCAAAAGCACTTTGTGATCAGGGATCACTTTGCGCCTGGTTTGAGGTCTTCATTTTCAAGCACCCTTTTCCTCAAACAGATGAAGGCAATTTTAGGTAGTGCAGTGCTATAACGAGCGATGCTCAAGCAACCCAAGTACAATCCTGACCTCAGACGCTGCTTGTGTGGAATTTGCTCGTTCTCCCTGTGGCAGTGTGGGCTTCCCCTCCACCCCCCCATACACATTCCAAACACATACAAGTAGTCACTGCAAATCACCCTTCAGTAAAAATAAAGAGTCAAAGGGAGAGGGAATAAACGGCAAGGCTTCAGAGAAATAAAGAGGATAAGGGGACAGCTAGGAGCTTAGCCCAAGCTACAGGCCCTCCTGCGTTGTAAAAAGTTGTTGGGATTATGAAAGCTGAGGTCCTCATATTCTGGCTTCACCTCCAGCCCTGATTTAAAAAGGACTGCACCAATGGCAACGTTTTCAAGCAGCCCAAGTGATCGGCTTTCAAATTCCTTCCCCGAACCACCCCTACCTGCAGAGATGGCACTCGCTAAAACCCTCCTCTTTAACCAAGATTTCAGTCACCAGCCAAGTATTTCCTGTGCCTCAGTGCCAAGTGGGTTTATATCACCATGGGATAACATGATAGATTAAGTGCTACATGGATACAAGTCCGTCATAGTCATACAACATAGAAACAGGTTATTTGGCCCAAAAAGTCTATCCCAACAAAGATTCCTATCTAAGCTCTTCCCAAATGCCCATATCCTTTCCTATCCATGTGCCTATCCAAATACCTTTTAAATATCATTAATGTGCCTGCCTCAACCATTTCCTCTGGCAGCTCATCCCATACATTGATCAGCCTCTCGCTGTAAAAGTTGCCCCTCAGGTTCCTATTAATTTTTTCCCTTCTTACCTTAAACCTATGCTCGTTAGGTTTTAATTCCACAACCCTGGGAAAAAGATAGTGTGCATTCATCCCATCTACATCCCTTATGATTTTATATGCCTCTAAAATCATCTCTCATTTTCCTATGCTCCAATAAAAAGTCCCAACTCACTGAACTTCTCTCCGTAACTCAGTCCCTCGATTCTCAGCAACATCCTCATGAATCTCATCTGCAACTCAATGACACCTTTCCTATAGTAGGGTGACCAAAACCGAACACAATATTCCAAATCACCAACATCTTGCACGAGCAACATAACATACTTAATGTCCTGACTGACGAAGGCCAGCATGCCAAAAGCCTTCTCCAGCACCCTGTCCACTGGCAACACCACTTTCAGGAAATCATGCACTCCCACGTCCCAAATTGTGGTTATATATGCAGAAGATCAGATATGGGACTTCAACACACATGGACCCAAGGGTAAGAATTACCAATGACAGAAGCATCATACTCTCATAGAACTACATATAACAGAAGTAGGTAAACTGGGAGTAAACAGAGATACTTACAAGTTCCGAGAGTGAACGGACAACTGATCTCACAGTGTTGCTCGTAGCCAGGATGACTCCATAGAGTGCTGAGATAATCCGTGGCAGCCACTGGCTCCTCTCCTGGGAGTGTAGAGACCCTGATATTCAACATGGAACAGAGACAGTGAATGAACCAGCTTACTTGCCTACAGCACACATTATACTCATCTAAGCTTGGTAAGAGATTATAAAGTCTTCATAATTCCCATGTGTGAACTTTCAATGATTTATACCCAAAAGCATCCAAGCTCCTCGGAGCACCAACCATTTATAATCTCTCACCATTTCCAATGAAAACCTCAAAATCAAACAAAAACCTGCAGATGTTGAAAATCTAAAATAAAAATCAGAAATGCTGGAGATACTTTGTTCAAAAGTTTCTCAATTCACAGATGTGGCCCGGCCAGAATTATTTCCAGTACTTTCTATTTTTTTTTATTATTCTGCTTTTCAATTCTATCTACTTTATATTCCAATCACAAACAAGAGAAAATCTGCAGATGCTGGAAATCCAAGTAAGACACACAAAATGCTGGAGGAACTCAGCAGGCCAGGCAGCATCTTGGAAAAGAGTACAGTTGACGTTTCTGCAGGATTTGCTACAGAAGGGTCTCGGCTCGAAACATTGACTGTACTCTTTTCTATAGATGCTATCTGGCCTGCTGAGTTCCCCCAGCATTTTGTGTGTGTTACTTTATATTCCATCTGCCATGTCCTTGCCCATTCACTTAGCCTATCCATTCCCACTGCTCCCAAGTCCTCTCTGCACCCTGCCTCTAATCAATACTGAAGACACAAGAGACTGTAAATGCTGTAATCTGGAACAACACACAAGGTGCTGGAGGATTTCTGAGAGTTGAGCAGAATCTATTCCCCCCAGATGCAGTTCGATCTGTGAAATCTTCCAGCAAATTGCTTGGAGCTTACAGTGATTCAGACATCTCTCTTCAATGGCACCAAGATATGGAGTCACAGAGCCATGTTATGGTCCCTTAAATCCCTGGCTGTGGAGAGACACAAGGTTTGCTCTACCTATATGATCTCAGGACATGCCACAGTGTTTTACAGCTCATCAAGTACTTCCTCTAAAATCATCATGTGGGTTTTACACATTTTACCAAAGAAAGTTCACAAGAGAGAGAGCAAACTTAGAGTGGTGAAGGCTGAGAAGAGAACTTGTAGAAGTTTAAAAGCTTATGAGAGACGTAGAGAGACAGCCAATATCTTTCAGCAAGATTGAAACATATAATATTGTATGGCATACAAAATGAAAGGGGTTAAATTCAAAAGGCACATGCAAATAGATATTTTCTAAAAACAAAGTGGTGGGAGGCGCTACCAAGGGTGATGGTGGAAGCAAGTACAATAGAGGCATTCAAGAAGCTCTTCGGTAGGCACATGAATGTGCAGAGAATGGAGGGAAGTGGATATAGTGTTGGCAGAAGGGATTAGTTTAGTTAAGGGTTTAATTAGTTCAGATTGTGGGCCAAAAAGCCCATCTGTGCTGTTTGTTGTATGTTCTATAAGGAACTCTAAAGGCAAATGTATGGAAAAGACAAATGATTGTAACCAGCAGTTATTCTACACCCACCTCTCTCTGTCTCCAAATGAGCCCCGTCGGCAACACTCCCACACACACTATCCACCTCTTGCCACTCTTGCTTAAGCAGACTGTCATCCACATGGTCCATTTTGTCAGACTTTCCATCTCTCATTGTAGGAGGTCCCATCTGTGATTCCTTCCCACCCTCAGCATTCAGGACACACCGTTCTCCCAAAACTTCCTCCTCTGACCTCCCTCCAACCGTCACGGAGCCTGTTCCTCTGGCGCACTCCCCATCATCCCTCCGTTCAGCCTCGCCAAGTTCTATACCATCCTCTGGAGAAGGTTTCCTCCCAGCATCTTCCATGCTCCCTGTAATGTTAGAAGGAGTTACTTTTGCTTCCTCAAGTTCTCCACTGGGATGTTGCTGCGTCAAATCTGGATACACTGGTTCTCCCTCTGTCACCTGTGTGTGACCTGCTCCACCCTCGGGACTGTTAACGGAAGGAAGCTCTTCCTCCAGATCCTTTAGAGGCTCTGGAGAAAGCAGCTCCCCCGGTCTGACATTGTGCTTTTTGCTCTCAGTCTCCGTGGAGTCCAACTTTCCCAGTGTCCCCTCACTTCCGCTCCCCTGCTGCTTTTCCTCCAAACGTGATGCATGCTCTGAGAAATGTGCAGAAGGCAGCCCTCTTTCCAGTTGTTCCTCCTTCTCTCCTTCCTCTCTGTCTGCTGCTTCTGGTTTGCTTTGATCCGGTGATTCTGTCAGAGAAAAACAAGAGCAAATTCTTGGAGTTCCTGAGAATAAAACTTCCGGGGGGGGGGAATACTCTTTATAGACACTGTAATTCCAGAGGACTGGAACATTGCATATATCACTGCTCTCTATTATGAGGAAACCAAAATATAGGAAATTATAGGCCAGATAGCCTGATTTCAGTGGTTAGTAAGATGTCAGAGTTCATTATTTAAGGATTAGGTTTTGAGCTACTTGGAGGCACGTGATAAAATAGGCCAAAGTCAGCATGGTTTCCTTAAAGGGAAATCTTGCCGAACAAGTCCATTGGAGTTCTTTGACAAAATAACTGGCAGGATAGACAAAGGCGAGTCAGTGGATGCTGTTTATTTAGATGTTCAGGCCTTTGAAAAGGTGCTGCATGAGGCTGCTCAGCAAGATAAGATTAGATTAGATGGTATTACAGGACAGATATCAGCATGGACATAAGATTGCTGACTAGCAGAAGACAAAGACTGGAAATAAAACGGGCCTTTTCCCATTCGCTGTCAGTGGCTAGTGGTGTTCCACAGGTGTCGGAGTGGGTCCGCTACTTTTCACATCACATATTAATGATCTCTATGATGAAAATGCTGGCTTTGTGGTAAGGTCTGCACACAAAGCCATCATTTTCATCATAAGATCATTAACATGTAATGTGAAAAGCAGCGGACCCAACTCGGACACTTGTGGAACACCACTAGTCACTGACAGAGATAGGTGGAGAGGCAGGTAGTGTTGAAGAAGCAGGGATTCTGCAAAAGAATTCAGACAGATTAGGGGAATGGGCAAAGTGTAGCTGGTGTAATCTACAGTGCGGGGAAGTGTACGGCCACTGTACGTAATACAGCGTGGGGAAGTGTGTGGCCACTGTATGTAACTGTACAACCACTGTATGTAATACAGCATGGGGAAGTGTGTGGCCACTGTACGTAACACTGTGTAGAGAAGCACACGGACGGCCGCTGTACGTAACACGGTGCGGGGAAGCACACGGCCGCTGTACGTAACACGGTGGGGGGAAGCGCACGGCCGCTGCACGTAACACGGTGCGGGGAAGCGCACGGCCGCTGCACGTAACACGGTGGGGGGAAGCGCACGGCCGCTGCACGTAACACGGTGGGGGGAAGCGCACGGCCGCTGCACGTAACACGGTGGGGGGAAGCGGACGGCCGCTGCACGTAACACGGTGGGGGGAAGCGGACGGCCGCTGCACGTAACACGGTGGGGGGAAGCGGACGGCCACTGTACGTAACACGGTGTAGGGAAGCGGACGGCCGCTGCACGTACAGGGAAGCGCACGGCCGCTGTACGTAACACGGTGGGGGGAAGCGGACGGCCGCTGTACGTAACACGGTGCAGGGAAGCGCACGGCCGCTGTACGTAACACGGTGGGGGGAAGCGGACGGCCGCTGTACGTAACACGGTGCAGGGAAGCGCACGGCCGCTGTACGTAACACAGTGTAGGGAAGCGGACGGCCGCTGTACGTAACACAGTGTAGGGAAGCGTACGGCCGCTGTACGTAACACAGTGTAGGGAAGCGCACGGCCACTGTACGTAACACGGTGTAGGGAAGCGCACGGCCACTGTACGTAACACGGTGTAGGGAAATGTAGAATGAATAAAGCATAGACCATTTTCTCAACAGTGAGTGAATTCAGAAACCAAAAGTGGAAAGGGACTTGGAACTCAGAGAGCAGGATTCCCTGAAGATTTGCTTGCAGGTTGAGTCAATATTAAGGATGGCAAATGCAATGTTAGCATACATTTCAGGAGGGCTACAATATAAAACAAGGATATAAAGCAGAGGCTTATAAGACATTGGTCAGACCACATTTGGAGGACTGTGAGCAGTTTTGGGCTCCATATGTAAGAAAGGATTTGCTGGCATTGGAGAGAGGGTTAATTTACGAGGAGTGTTTGATGGCTCTAAGCCTGTACTCACTCAAGTTTAGAAGAATGGGGGGAGGGGGGTATTCGCATCATAACCTACCAAATATTGTAAGGCTTGAATATAGTGGATGTTGAGAAGATATACCCAATAGGGGGAGAGTATAGGACAGAGGGCACGGCCTCAAAATACAAGTATATCCCTCTAGAACAGAGATGAGGATTAATTGCTTTAGCCAGAGAGTGGTTAATCTGTGGATTTCACTTCCACAGACAGTTATGAAGGCCAAATCACTGGGTCTATTTAAAGTGGAGGTTGGTAGGTTCTTCATCAGTAAGGGCATCAAAGATTACAAGGAGACAGCAAGAAAATGGGAGTGAGACTAAAGATAAATCAGCTGCAATCAAATGGTAGAGCAGACTGCTCCTATGTTTTATGGTCTTATGTCTTATGATCAGGAGAAATACACAAAATGCTAGAGGACGCAAACACGAGGAAATCTGCAGATGCTGGAATTTCAAGCAACATACATAAAGTTGCTGGTAAACGCAGCAGGCCAGGCAGCATCTCTAGGAAGAGGTACAGTCGACGTTTCGGGCCGAGACCCTTCGTCAGGACTAACTGAAAGAAGAGCTAGTAAGAGATTTGAAAGTGGGAGGGGGAGGGGGAGATCCAAAATGATAAAAGACAGGAGGGGGAGGGATGGAGCCAAGAGCTGGACAGGTGATTGGCAAAAGGGATACGAGAGGACACATTCCTTTACACACATTCTTTCTCTCTCTCTCTCTCTCTCTTTTTCTCCCTCTGTCCTTCTGACTATACCCCTTGCCCATCCTCTGGGCTTTTTTCCCCTCCTCCCCCTTTTCTTTCTCCCTAGGCCTCCTGTCCCATGATCCTCTCATATCCCTTTTGCCAATCACCTGTCCAGCTCTTGGCTCCATCCCTCCCCCTCCTGTCTTCTATCATTTTGGATCTCCCCCTCCCTCTCCCCCTCTCAAATCTCTTACTAGTTCTTCTTTCAGTTAGTCCTGACGAAGGGTCTCGGCCTGAAACGTCGACTGTACCTCTTCCTAGCGATGCTGCCTGGCCTGCTGCGTTCACCAGCAACTTTTATAAATTCTGGAGGAACTCAGTGGGCCAGACAGTATCCATGGACGGAAACAGACAGTCAACACTTTGGGTTGAGACCCTCCATCAGGACTGGAAAGAAAGAGGGGAGATAGTCAATACAAAAAGAGGATGGAGGAAAGTGCATTCGGCAAGGGCTGTGGACTGCAATCATCGTTGGCAGAAGCAGCACAAGGTTTCAAAAGAGCTCAGGGTCTTCTGGAACTTTTCAGTGGGCTACAAGCATAACGATCTCTCAGGCACACAGCAAAGGCCAATATAGGGAAGCGAGCTGTAAGCAAAGCAGCCATTCTTGGAGTGGCTATTGTGTGAGTGGGCAGTGTTAAGAGTGGCCACCTTTGGCTCAACAGGCTTGGTGTGAACAGGCAGAGCCTATGAGAAAGTTTCTACCGTTTTTTCACCTCTCGTCTATTAGTATATAGCTAGGGCATGGAGAATGGATCCAGGGTCAGTGGTATGTTGTTTGTGTCAGCAGGCAGGTACCCGAGTGACAGTCGGGAAAGGAAGTAGCCAGCCAGTGCAGAGTATCCCTGTGGCCATTCCCCTCAATAATAAATACACTGCTTTGGAAACTGTTGTGGGTGTGGGGCTTATAAGTGGGACACAATAACGACTGGGTCTCTGGCACTGAGTCTGGTTCCGTGGCTCAGAAGGAAGTGGGGAGAAAAGGCGTGCAGTAGTGACAGACGATTCCAGAGTTAGAGGAGCAGACAGGAGATTCTGCTGTGGAGCTGGAAGAGACATGTGGCTAGTATGTTGCCTCCCAGGTCCAAGGTCAGGGATATCTCAGATTCTAAAGGGAAAGGTGAGCAGCTGTAAGTTATGGTATATATTCGTACCAATGACATAGGTATGAAAAGGGAGGAGGTCCTGAAGAGAGATTTTAGGGAGCAAGGTAGAAAGCTGAAAAACAGGACCTCCAGGATAGTAATCTCTGGATTACTGTCTGTACCACATGCCAGTGAGGGTAAAAATACGATAATGGGGAAGATGAATGGCTGAGGAATTGGTGCAGGGGGCAGGGTTTCAGATTTCTGGATCATTGGGATCTCTTCTGGGGAAGGTATGACTTGCACAAAAAGGTGGGTTACACCTGAACCCAAGGGGGACCAATATCCTTGCAGGCAGGTTTGCTAGAGCTGTTGGGAAGGGTTAAAGTTAATTTGACAGGGATGGGGACCAGAGTGATAGGGCTGAGGATGAGGCAATTGGTATGCAATTAGCTGTAGTGTGTAGCGAGACCGTGAGGTGGAACAGGCAGATACAGCAAAATTGCAGTCAGTTGGATGAGTTGAAGTATAACAAAGGGGCAAAATCGAAAAGGGTGATGAATACAGAACTGAAGGTGTTATATTTGAATGCGTGCAGTATACAGAATAAGATGATTTGCAGTGCAGTAACGGTTTGATAGGTATGAAGTTATGGGCATCACTGAGTCGTGGCTGAAATAATATCATAATTGGGAGCTTAACATCCAAGGATACACTTTGTATTGAAAGGACAGGCAAGTTGGCAGAGAAGGTGGGTGGTTCAGTTGACAAAAAATTAAATCAAATCCTTTAAAAAAAAGAAAGATGTAGAATCCTTGTGGGTAAAGTTAAGAAACCGCAAAGGTAAAAACACCCTAATGGGAGTTATATACCAGCCTCCGAACAATAGCCAGAATGTGGGATACAAATTACTACTGGAGATAGAAAAGGCATGTAAAAAGGGCAATGTTATGATTTCAATATGCAGGTACATTGAGGAAAACTGGATCCCAAGAGGGAGAATTTGCAGATAGCCTACAAGATGCCTTTAAGGAGCAGCTTGTGGCTGAGCCTACTAAGGAAAAGGCAATTCAGGATTGGGTGTTGTGTAATGAACCGGGTTTGATAATCGAGCTTAAGGTAAGGAACCCTTAGGAAGCAGTATTCATAATATGATAGAATTCACCCTGCAGTCTCAGAGGGAGAAGCTGAAGTCAGATGTATCAATATTACAGTGGATTAAAGGGAATTACAGAGGCATGAAAGTTGTTTGGAAGGGGTTACTAGCAAGGATGACTTCAGAACAGCAACGACTGGAGTTCCTGGGAGCAATTCAGAAGGCTCAGGATAGATACAGCCCAAAGATGAAGGAGACCCATTAATGAGCTTGTGGCTTATAAAGAGGCCAATTTTATTTTAAACACTTCCATTCACCCTGGGTTTTAATCTGCTTCTGCAGACCAACTACCTTGGATGAGAATATGAGACTTGCAGTACAGCAGCATAGTCCAATAGCTGGTGTCCCACAGCTCCAGTGACCCGGGTTCAAGCCTGTCCTTGTGCAAAGACAGCGTGCCTTCTCTCAGTAACCAAGTGAGATTCTCCCCTGGGCACTCCGGTTTCCTCCCACATCCCAAAGAAAGGTGTGCTGATAGGTTAATTGGCCATTATAAATTACCCTAGTGTGTGAATCTGGGGCGAGTTAATGGGAACATGGGAGGAACAAAATGGGATTAGTTTAAGTGTCTACTTGATGGTCAGTATGGACTCATTGAGCCGAAGGACCTGTATCTGTACTGCATGGCTCTACAACATCTCCCACAATACTTTCTATCACTGAAAGACCCGGATGTAGAGTGGATGTTTTCAATAGCAGGAGAGTCATGATCTGAGGGCACAGCCTCAGAATAACGGGACAGCCCATTAGAACTGAGATGAGGAAGAGTTTTTGTTCCGCCAGAGGGTGGTGAGTCTGTGGAATTCATTGCTACAGAGGGCTGTGGAGGTCAAGTCATTGCATGTATTCAAGACACAGATTGATAGGTTCTTGATTGGTAAGGGAGTTAGAGTTACAGGAAGGAGGTATGAGAAACAGACTGAAAAAATATCAGCTATGATGAAATGATGAAGTGGACTCAATAATGGTCTAATTCTACTCTTATATGTTACGGTCTTTAACCTTCTCCCTATGACTAAATGGCCTGACATTTCCTGCTTTCCCTTTCTCCATTTGAGTTAAAATGACTATAGATTTCTTCAGGCACCTGTCTACCACACACATTTGGAAATGCAGTATGAAATTGTTTATAAAATTTATGAATGGAATGGGGACGCAATCAGCCTTTGGTAATACATGATAAAACGTTGTGGCCTGGCACTGCTCACATCCAGTCCTTCTGTTTGACAAAATGCCCTTCAGTTCACTGCAGCCTTTGTGCTACACAAGAGCATCAGTGCTCATGTGTTCGATCAGGACTTCAACCCATAATCTCTGACTCGGAGGCCAGAACAAAACCCACTGAACAGAAGTTCTCACTTGAACAGGTGGACTGTTTTTTGGTTCTAATTGTAAAAATTGTATATAAATTGTTTTTGTGAATGTTGTGTATCTGATGCTATATAGTTAGAAGACAAAGTTTGTGAATAATTTGCAATTACCTGGTTTTCTGCCATTAATTACTCATAAAATATGGTCTGATCTTCACCAAAGTCCCAATAATAGACAAACACAATTCTCTAATAACACACAAACAATTATATTTCTTCTCATCACTACCAAATACACCATTTAAACAATCACAGTCTAGGTTCAAAAAAGTATGTGAACCTCTGGGGCAAAAACTATTTGGAATCACATGTTCCAATCAATGAGATGAGATTGGAGGTATGGGTTGTAGTGGTGCCCTGCCCTATTAAAAGAAGTCACATAAAGTTAGGTTACTGACAGAGCCTGCTCTTCTCAAGAAAGATCTATTATGTGAAACATGCCTCAACCAAAACAACTTTCTGATGACCTTAGAAGAAGCACAATGTGCAATGCTGAAGGAGGTGAAAAAGAACCAAGGTAACAGCAAAAGGCCTGCAGAAATCTCTAGAACTTGCTATGGTCTCTGTTCATGTGTCTACTATAAGAAAACCCCTGAACAAAAATTGTGTTCCTGGAAGGATACCACGGAGGAAAGCACAATCTCCAAAAAAATCATTGCTGCATGTTTCACATTTGCAAAAGACCACTTGAATGTTCCACTATGCATCTGAGATAAGGTTCTGTGGACAGATGAGACAAAAACTGAACTTTTGGCAGAAATGCACACTACTATGTTTGGAGGGAAAAGGGCACTGCACACCAACACCAAAACCTCATCCCAACTGTGAAGCATGGTGGAAGGAGCATCATGGTTTGGGGCTGCTATGCTGCCTCTGGGCCTGGATCACGTGGGGTGGAGCTAGGGAGACAATGGCGTCTAACGGCAACTCCTTTGCTTGCATCTTTGAAAACAGCTCTATTTCTATCTTTAATATCTCTATCTTTTCCCTTTCAGGATTCTTTTGAAGACCCTGACCTGGAGTTACAAGCTGACTTCGGTCCTTTGCGGGAATGGGACCCGCTCTCACGACTGGTTGCTATTTGATATACCAAGGACACTGCCTAGAAGATTAGCTCACCTTCGGAGTTTCAGGATTGTGTGGTTCTGCAGGTGGGCAGACTCGAGGTCAGTGCCTCTGCAGGAAATCGGTGTGTCATGAGAGATAGAAGATCTCTGCCTGTGTGCCCAGAGACCTCAGTTCTTTGGGCAACAGCTCAGAGAAAGCGACGCAACACACTTTTAACATCATAAATCAGCAAAGTTGTTTTGTTATGTCTCCCCTCTTGCTGTGAAACGGAGACATCTCTTTTTCTCTTATTAGGGAGAGAGAGCACCTGTGGTATGTCGAACTACCAGGTGAACGAGTAGTCTTTGGGGTACTGCAAGTCTGTGCCTTTATTGATGCTTTGTTGCACACTTTAGTGCTCAGTGGGGGGGGGTGCCGATTTTTTTTGCTGGTGGGGGAGGGGGGGATCATTGCTTTGCTGCTGCTTACTCGTGGGACAGGGGAGCTGTGGGGGAGGCTTTGGGGTTCTAACTTTTAACTGTCATTCATTCTTTGGGCACTCCTCTGTTTTCATGAATGGTTGCAAAGAAAAAGAATTTCAGGATGTATATTGTATACATTTCTCTGACATTAAATGTACCTTTGAACCCTTTGACAGCTAGTAATCATTGAGGAAACAATGAATTCAAAATTGTGTCAAGACATATTTCAGGTCAACGTCAAGACAGCAGTCCGTCATCTGAAGCTTAATAGAAGTTGGATGATACAACCAGACAATGACCCGAAACACAAGAGCAAATCAACAACAGAATATTTTGAAAAGAAGAAAATTCATGTTTTGGGATGGCCAAGTCAGAGTCCAGACCTTAACCCAAATGAAATGCTATGGCATAACTTGAAGAGGGCTGTTCATGCAAGGTATCCCAGCAATATTGATGAACTGAAACAGTTTTGTATAGAGGAATGGTCTAAAATTCCTCCTTGCCATTGTGCAAATCTGTTCAGCAGCCACAGGAAACATTTGGAGGGATATTGCTGCTAAATGAGGTTCTACCAGTTATTAAATGTATGGGTTCACATACTTTTTCCAGCCTGGAATGTGAATGATTAAGCAATGAAAAGTACAATTGTTTGTGTGTTATTAGTTTAGGCAGACTGTGTTTGTGTATTATTGTGATTTAGATGAAGATTAGACCATATTTTATGAGTAATTAATGCAGAAAACTAGGTAACTGCAAAGGGTTCACAAACTTTTTCTTGCAACTATGTGTGTAAATTATTTATACATTTGTATACATATACACATACACACACATATATATACACATATACACACACACATATAAATACATACACATATTCACACACGCACGCTTATCTTCTACAATCAAATTAATATTCAACTCTACCATGGAGGAAACGATTCCTTTCCTTCGACAACTCTTCTCCAGAGGCGAGAGTAACACTGTCCTTGATAGCTGAGTATTTCATTCTTAATTGAAACATAAGCTCCTGAAGGTCATTCAAAATTACAGTCTCTTCATCACTGTCCAGAGGGTTTTCATCTATCTTTTGTTGATTCATTTCAGCTCTTTTGTCCAACATATTCTCCACCATGTCGAGGATCCTTGACTCTGATTCCTCAAGTATGTTGTCAAGAATGTTCTCAGTATCTTCCTCATTCGCTTCAGATAACTTGCTGAGATTTAGCTCCTTGTCCAAATCATAAAGCACAGCTTCAACCTCCAAAACTTGTCGAGGACTTAGATACTTTTGCACAAGCTGAAAGCCCTTTTCATTCAAGGAGCCTTTCAAAATTGTAAGCTTTTCCACAGCCTCCTGGTACTTGAGATCTGCATACTCTTCATTTGCATCTTCTGACCCAATATAATTGCTTGGTTGTATGGAATCTTCAGTCTTCTTCTCTTTCACTTTAAATGGGTTTGAGGAATTTTCAATCCTGGAATAAGTCCCAGGCCACCTGCCCTCGCTCTTTGCACTCTCTTCAATAAGAAGACTCTTATCAATCTCACCATTTTCTTTATGCAAAGTTCCTGAAAGATTCTTCAGGTCCTGAGTCTGGTCTACCTGCTCTTCACGCTCATCTACAGACCTTAGAGAGGATTGTTCTGATTTCTTCTCATTTTCAATCCAATTTGCTTGTCCTTGAATGTTCTGAGCATGCTCCTTCCTTACTTCATGGTCTTTCTCTACATCTTCCTTTGCAGCATCTTCTCCTCCAGCTTGCAGATCTACCGGCTCCACAGTATTCCCTTCCTCTGTAGCATTCATATCATTAACACCTAACTCATGTCCAAGAGCTATGTTGGCATCTCGTTCTTTTGCCATTCTGGCATCTGCAGCATTTTCATCCTCTAACAACTCTTCTGGCTGATCTTCATCAGGCAATTCATCTAAAACTTCACTGTCTTCACTGTTTAGATCTCCTTGGCTATCATCTGAAATTCCAGTGTCAGGCAGTTCTGAATAACTATCTGAAGTTACATTTACATCTCTCTGGTCATTCTTTTGCATGTCATCTTCATTCTTCACTGTTTTGCGGTCTTCTGGGTCCATCATTTGATCTTCAGCTTGCACTGCATCTCGTGAAAGGGTGGTATTGGCATCTTTTGCAGGAAGCCCTTCACTTGTCACTACCTTTATTTGATCTTCTGATTTTAACCCTTCATTTACAGTATCTATCCCTTCGGGATACCCAGATGGTTTGTCCATTCCAGTTTCTAGTTCTGACTGGATAAACTTTGGGAGTTCTTGATTCATCTCAGTTGCCAATTCAACTTCAGTGTCAACTTGCGGTTCAATTTCTAGCCTAATTTCATCTGATTCTGGGACAGTCACAGATTCATCATCCACAGCATCCTGTGACTGCAATTTGCCCTCTTTGTGTTGCCCTGAACTTTGACTATCTACTGTAGACACAACATGTTGCTGCTGCTTGGTTCCCTCGTCTTCCATAACCAACATTTCAACATTGGTTTCAGTTTCCAGGCTCGTGTCAAGGGCCCGAACTGTGGCTTCAGGATCTTCTGTCTCCTTTACAGCAACATCAGTTTCAGCTGTTTTAGCAACTGAAGGTCGAAGCTTATTGCCAGCATCTTCTGACATACTCAACAAATAGATCCTATTTTCTTCTACTGGATTTTCACTATTTCCCACACTTGGATCATTCAGCAAGTCTTCAGAATCAGAACCATCTGGGTCTGTAACCTTGGATGTTATCTCATCTCCAGTTACAACTGCAGAAAAGGTCTCTCCAAGAGTTGTCCATAGCCCTCCACTTTTTCTGTCTTCTGCAGTTAGTGTTTCCCCACTTTCGGTAGTTTTCTCAGTTACCTTATCTAACGGTTGTCCCTTTTCTGGACTAATAGAAGCTGCTACAGTATCTACAGCTTGAGTTGTAGTTTTAGTGCCAGCTTCACTAGATTTTAAATCTTCCCCAACTTCCTTATCTTGTTGAGGAAGTGAATTCCCATCTGAGCTGGAAAGTAGGGTTATGTTTACAGGAGGCTCAGCCAAGTGATCTTTGTCCAATTCTACATCCGACTCTGCCTTTTCATCCAATGTAGTGTCTTTACTGGCCACTTCATGATCTACCACAATCGCATCTCTTGTTGACCCAGATCCAGTTTCTAATACCGAAGAGCCCTCAAGTTCTACAAGTTCTTTCTGTCCACCTTCTGATTCAAGTTCTGCTACAGACAGCAGTTCCGCAACATCCAGGGAAACTCGAGTGTCCCTGCCATCTTGACTTAGCCCTTCACTCCCTGCATCTTTTGGAGAAGTGGCTTCTGGCTCCTGAGAACTGGATTCCAAGTATGTGCTCACTTCAACGTGGCTACTACCATCCCCTTCCACTGAATGGTCTTCCAAAGAGGAAGTATCATCACCCACAACAGCAGGTTTTTCTTCAGGAACTTCATCTTCAACATGAAGAGTTCTCTCATCACTTAATGAACTGTCTACAGTTTCAGCTCCTCTCCCTTCAGTCTGTGTTAGGGAGTCCCCACCTTCCTGCTCTGCAGACTGAACAGCTTCTTTACTTGCTTTATCGCCCACAGACTTAATTCCAGGCGCTTTTGATGTCTTCCCAGACTCATCATCTGGAATCTGTTGGCCCGTATCATCCTTCCTCCTCTCCCTCGGACTTGCATCCCTTTCTTCAACGTGCTCCTTACTCTCAGCCTCACTGGAGCCTGCAATTCTGACAAGCTTGTCAATATCCACCTCATCAAATTCTTCTGGGCCTTCGTCAAAACACACGAAGTCTGTGTCCTGCAAATTTGCAAGAGGTAAAGATTAAAGTCAAGCCTTTCAAATCTGACACTCTGCCTTCACCCTGTGAACACCCTATAGAATACCAGAACAGGTCCCACCACTACAAATCCCTGAAATGACCACTACCCCACTTCAGTAACCCCAAACACCTGCCTGCAGACTCCCCAGCAAGTGGCAACTTTACCCACACCTGGGGGGGTGTCTACAAATACTGGCATAGCCTCCAACCCAGAGATCTCTCTACGAACACCACTTCATCAACCCACATAATGCAGAATATCTTTGCAAATACAAGGAGCTGCCTCCAACCAAGGGCCCCCCAGAAATATCAGTAAACCCATTCCTTGCAAATGCCACCCTTTGCAGGAGGTCCTGCTCGGATGAGAAAGGTGGAGGGTCTGGGTGTTTCAATGTTGTCCGAGGGAATGTGAAGCTGCGGGAAGAGTGGAGGAGGCAGCTCAACTGTCAGTAAACAAACAGGGTGAAGGATGGAATGGAGAAGAACTGGTGCTGTTTTGCCCCAAATTGGACAAGGCTGACTGGGGAAAAGGCACCATTACCCTCCTCAGGTTCAGCACCCTGAGGGGGAATCTTTCCCAAAAAAAATGCCTTTTGTCCCACCCCCCATGCAAGGCTACCAATATATCACTTTGAATCGGTTAAAGTGAAATGGCATTGTAATTTGCCAATTTGTAATCCATTAAAGGGGAGAATTTTTCAATATGCCATTAGAAAGTTAAAGGGAGAGAGGGTTCTAGTCATTTAAATGATTGATGAGAAATGTGGGCTGGATGAAAAAAATTATTAGCCATGTTTAAAACAAGCATTATAGACTCAGGTCAAGGCCCTGGCCATTGAAAACTGAGAGCAGGAGGTGAAATTTCTTTAACTGGAGGTGGATAAATCTTTGAGATTCTCTGTGCCATGGGGCTGTGTAGACTCAGCCCTGAGTTCATTCACAACAAAGTTCAATGAACTTCTGGATATTGTAGAATCAAGGGATATAGGTGCAGGAAAAGGACACAGGTAGATCAGTCGTTGTTGAACAGTGAACATGCTCAGGGGGCCGAATGGCCTGATTCTATATCTCCTGTTTCCCCTTTCTCCACCAGACACCACT
The DNA here is from genome assembly GCF_030028105.1 of Mobula birostris. Classification (NCBI taxonomy): domain Eukaryota; kingdom Metazoa; phylum Chordata; class Chondrichthyes; order Myliobatiformes; family Myliobatidae; genus Mobula; species Mobula birostris. The sequence continues at coordinate 132,245,003 of NC_092371.1, forward strand.
CTGCCTACCACCGTTCCATACTAACTCATAAAATTCACTCAGGCAGTAAAGGAACATCTATATCAGTGTGTAATCTACATTGTAAACTGCAACAAAAATAATGAAAACCAATTTAATAATACAGAAAAGATGAGTAATTACCTAAGGGAAGCTGCCCTGGCATCTCGCAGGACTTTGTTTATGCTTCAGACAGGGTTAGACAGCATCCTTAAGTAGAGTCTGTTCTTTGACACTGTCACATATGCATGCACTTAGACAAAAAACCCACACTCACCTCAGCTGGCAACTCCACCTCAGTAGCCGAGTACACTAGATTTACTTCAATCAAGTTGCTGGGAAAATATCCAAACTGACTCCCCACCTGTGACAGAAAGATTTCATATCAAGAAAGTTAACATAGTTCTGACTGATCAGGAAAACAGCCAGTGTGAAACTTTCACATCATTTATAATATTAAAGTTGATTTACATATTACATTTTACAGAACATAATCTGCACCATCACAGTTACAAAAACAAAACTCAGGTTTTTTTTTGCTTCCGATAGGTTCCACGTGGGATAGAGCAATCTCCAGTCCTCCTCTACACAAGTTATGTAGCTGTCCTGCTTGCATGTGAGGGAGGTGAGGATGGCATTACAGAGTGGCTTCGACCCCTGGCTCCCTTGCAAAGGTCCTAGAACATTTAAAGGCATTTCTCAATAGGTCCTCTTGACCTTGGAGTGAAGCCAGTGCCAGGACTAGTCCATGGCTTAGTATCCCACTGAAGTCAGCACGTTGATGGTGGATCATGAACTGTTTCTGTCTCTCCCTGTCCTCAGCTTTGGTTATAGTTCTGTAATAACTTGAAGCCTGGACTACTGATCTGTAGAGCTGTGTTCAAATTCCTCAGCTGTGGGGTGGATTTTATGTTAACATAATTGAACAAATCTGTAACTTAAAACAAATGTTGACCTCAGTTACCACCACCATAAAGCAGCAAAAACCTTTTTAGTACACTAGTTTATTATTGTCACATATCAACATACTGTGAAAAACTTGTTTTGCATACCACCCATACAGATCAATAGGTGCGCCAAGGTAGTACAAGGTGAAACGTTATCCACGTGCATGGTACTGCACAAAGTGCAGTGCAGGTATTTCCAGGGTGCAAGGTCACAATGGGGTAGCTTGTGAGGTCAAGAATCCATTTTATTGTACTAGGGAAACATTCAATAGTCTTACAACAGCGGCTCAGAAAATCTCCTTGAGCCTGGTAGGTTGTGCTTTCAGGCTTTCATCTTCTGCCTGATGGGAGGAGGAAACAGAGAGAATGTACAGGGTGTGTGGAATCTTTGATTATGGTAGCCACTTTACTGACACAGCAAGAAGTGTAGACAGTCTAAAGAGGGGAAATTGTGATGTGTTCAGCTGTGTCCACAACTATGCAATTTCTTGCTGTCTTGTACAAAGCAATTGTCATACCAAATCATGATGCATCTGGATGGGATACTTTTCACAATGCATTGATGAAAATTAGTAAGGGTCAAAGGGGACATCCCAAATTTCTTTAGCCACCTGAGGAAGCAGAGGCGCTGATAAGCTTTCTTGACCATGGCATCAACATGATTAGACCAGGACAAGATTTTGATGACACTCATTCCTAACAACTTGAAACTCTCAATCCTCTCAATCTCAGCACTTCTGATGTTGATAGGGGCATGTGCATTGCCCCCTTTTCTGAGGTCCATTTGTTTTTCTGATATTCAGGGAGAAGTTGTTGATGTGACAGCATATTCACCATAGCTCTCTATCTCATTCCTGCACTTTGACTCGTTATTTGAGATAATAACTTTGGCAAGTTATTTTGATAATAACATTATTATTTAAATGGTTAAAGACTGCAGCATGCTGTTGTGTAGAGGGACTTGGGAGCGCTTGTGCATGAATCGCAAAAAGTTGGCTTGCAGGAGCAAACGAAATATTGGCCTTCATTGCTAGAGGGATTGAATTCAAGAGCAAGGAGGTCATGCTGCAACTATACAGGATACTGGTGAGGCTGCACCTGGAGTACTGTGTGCAGTTCTGGTCTCCATACTTGAGGAAGGATATACTGGCTTTGGAAGCAGTGCAGAGGAGGTTCACCAGGTTGATTCCAGGGATGAAGGGGTTAACCCATGAGGAGCGATTGAGTCGCCTGGGACTATACTCTCTGGAGTTCAGAAGAATGAGAGGGGATCTTATAGAAACATACAAAATTTTGAAAGGGATAGATAAGATAGAAGTAGGAAAGGTGTTTCCATTGGTAGGTGAGACCAGAAATAGGGGACATTGCCTCAAGATTCAGGGAAGGCAGAGGTGACATAGGGCTGGAAGTTGTTGAATCATTGTGGGTAGAGCTAACAAACTGCAAGGGTAAAAAGACCCTGATGGGAGTTAGATACAGACCCCCCAGACAGAAGTAAGGATATGGGATATGGGATATGGTCTACAAATTACAATGGGAGATTAAAAATACATGCCAAAATGGCAATGTTACAACAGTCATGGGGGACTTCAATATGCAGGTAGATCGGAAAACTCAGATTAGTGCTGGTTACAGGAGGGGGCATTTCTAGAGTGCCTATGAGATGGCTTTTTAGAGCAGCTCATGGTTGAACCCACAGGAGGATTGGGGGTTATGCAATGAACCAAAATTGGTTAGAGACCTTAAGATAAAAGAACCCTTACGGATAAGTGATCTTAATATGATCCAATTTATGCTGAAGTTTCAGAAGAGACGCTTAAGTCAGTTGTATCAGTATTACACTGGAGTAAAAGAATCACCGGAGAGGAGTTGTCCAGAACTGATTAAAAAAGAACACTGGCAAGGATGATGGCAGAGCAGCAATGGCTGGAATTTCTGGAAGCAATTCGGAAGGCACAGGATGTATACAACCCAAAGAGGCATAAGTATTCTAAAGCAAATATGACACAACAGTGGCTAACAAGAGAAGTCCAAGCCAACACAAAAGCCAAGGAGAGGGCATATAATAGAGTAAATATTAGTGGGAAGTTAAAAGGGTTGGGAAGCTTCTAAAAACCAACCGAAGGCAACTAAAAATAGTCATTAAGTCCTGGAATACAAAAGTAAACTAGCCAATAATATTAAAGAGGATACCAAAAGTTTCATCAAATACATAAGGTGTAGAAGACAGGTGAAAGTGGATATCGGACCACTGGAAAACAATGCTGGAGAGGAAGTAATGGGGAACAACAAAATGGTGGATGAACTGAGTAAGTATTTTGCTTTAGTCTTCACTGTGGAAGACACTAGCAGTATGGTGGAAGTTCCCAGTGTCAGGGGGCATGATGTATGTGAAGTTACCACTACTAGAGAAAAGGTTCTTGGGAAACTGAAAGGTCTGAATGTAGATAAGTCACCTGGACCAGATGGAGTACACCCCAGAGTTCTGAAAGAGGTGGCTGAAGAGATTGCGGAGGCATTAGTAATGATCTTTTAAGAATCACTAGATTCTGGAATAGTTCTGGAGGACTGGAAACTTGCAAACGTCACTCCACTCTTCAAGAAGGGAGAGAGGCAGAAGTAAAGAAACTATAGACCAGTTAGTCTGACCTCAGTGGTTGGGAAGATGTTGAAGTCGATGATTAAGGATGAAATCTCAGGCAACTTGTAAGCAAAATGATAAAATAGGCCATAGTCAGCATGGCTTCTTTAAGGGAAAATCTTGCCTGACAGATCTGTTGAAATTCTTTGAAAAAATAACAAGCAGGATAGACAAAGGATAATCAGTTGATGTTATGTATTTTGATTTTCAGAAAACCTTTAACAAGGTGCCACATGAGGCTGCTAACAAGCTACAGGAAAGATTCTGGCATGGATAAAGCAGGGGCTGATTGGCAGGAGGAAAAGAGTGGGAATAAAGGGAGCCTTTTCTGGTCGGCTGCCAGTGACCGGTGGTGTTCCACAGGGGTCTGTGTTGGGACCAATTCTTTTTATGTTATATGTTGATGATTTGGATGATGGAATTAATGGCTTTGTTGCAAAGTTTGCAAACGATATTAAGATAGGTGGAGGGGCAGTTAGTTTTGAGGAAGTAGAGAGGCTACAGATAGACAGATTAGGAGAATGGGCAAAGAAATGGCATATGGAATACAGTGTTGGGAAGTATACGGTCATGTTTTTTTGGCATGCGTCTGCGTGGGTGCGAATCTGTGCGTGTGCGTGCGAGTCTGTGTGTGTGCATCCATCCATGATGATGTCTTTTTCATGGCCTTTTACAAGGCGTGGAGCGAGAGAGAGACTGTGACGCACCACTCCTCAGACAGACATTTTTGCAGTATTTTTTCCTTTATTTTACGAGGTCGAGTTGCGATCTCAACTCTCAACCCGGCATGGATGGAAAGCGTACTCGGGAGCGGACTCAACTGGTTTCGAACCCTGGAACCTCCGCTCCCGGGTCCGGCGCCGATGGTCATGCATTTTGGTAGAAGAAGTGAAAGAATTGACTGTTTTCTAAATGGAGGGAAAATACAAAAAACTGAGGAGGATGAGGGGTGACCTGATAGAGGTGTATAAGATGATGAGCAGCACTGACCATGTGGATAGTCAGAGGCTTTTGCCCAGGGCTGAAATGGCTAACACCAGAGGGTACAGTTTTAAGGTGCCTGGAAGTAGGTACAGAGGAGATGTCACGGGTAAGTTGTTTTTTTTTTATTACGCAGAGTGGTGAGTGCGTGGAATGGGCTGTCGGTGACGGTGGTGGAGGCAGATACGATAGGGTCTTTTAAGAGACTCCTGGATAGGTACATGGAGCTTGGAAAAATAGAGGGCGATGGGTAACCCTAGGTAATTTCTAAAGCAAGTACATGTTCAGCACAACATTGCGGATTGAAGAGCCTGTATTGTGCTGTAGGTTTTCAATGTTTCTACTGAGGTGCAAAAGGAATTGGGAGTCCTTGTGCAGGATTCCTTAAAGGTTAATTTGCAGGTGGAGTCAATGGTGAGGAAGGCAAATGTAATGTTAGCATTCGTTTCAAGAGGACAAGAATATAAAAGCAAGGATGTAATGTTGAAACTTTATAAGTACTGGTGAGGCCTCATTTGGAGTATTGTGAGTAGTTTGAAGCCCGTTATCTTAGAAAGGATGTGCTGAAACTGGAGGTGGTTCCAAGGAGGTTCATGAAATTGACTCCAGGATAAATGGCTTGTCATATGAAGAGTGTTTGATGGTTTTGGATCTGTATTCAATAGAATTCAGAAGAGTGAGGGGTGACCTCATTGAAACCTGTTGAATGGTGAAAGGCCTTGATAGAGTGGATGTGGAGAGGATGTTTCCTGTGCTGGGAGAGTCTAAGACCAGAAGACACAGCCTCAGAACAGAGGGGTATCCTTTTAGAACAGAGATGAGGAGGAATTTCCTTAGCCAGAGAGTGGTGAATCTGTAGAATTCTTTGGTAGCTGTGGAGGTCAAGTCTTTATGTATATTTAAGGCAGAGGTTGATAGATTCTTGGGTGGTCAGGGCATGAAGGGATATGGGAAGGCAGGAGATTGGGGCTAAAAGGAAAATTGAATCAGCCATGATGAAATGGCGGAGCAGGTGCAATAGGACAAATGACCTAATTCTGCTCCTATACCTCATGTTCTCATAGACTTTATAATACAGTTTTATAAGATTATGAGAAGCACAGATAAGGTGGATGGTCACAGACATTTTCCCAGGGAGTTGAAGTCTAAAACTAGAGGGAATAGATTTAAAGAGAGAAAGGAACAGATTTAAGGAGAGAAGGGAATGATTTAAAAAGGAACAACTTTTTTCATGCAGAATGATCAGTAAATAGAATGAGCTCTCAGATGAGGTGATCAACACTGGTACAAATGCAATATTAAATAAGATATATAGATGGGAATATGGACAGAAAAGGCATAGAGGGATACAGACCAAATGTAACCAAACAGGACGAGCTCATTTCGACATCTTGGTCTGCATGGACAAGTTGGGTTACAGGGTCTTTTCCTTGCTGTATGATTCTAGGAATCTATGATAAAGCTGAAAAGCATACAGAGATTCGGTTTGTTGACTGTATTAGAAACCACTGTGTTTTTTTAATAATACTTTTTATAAGATTTGTACTTTTTAAAACAAACTCCTGTAAAAAAAAAAGGATCTAGTGCTTTCCCGGCGTATATGACGAATTAGCGGTAGCAGAACATTGTATTTGCACTTGCCATAGGATAGATTTTGACGGTACAAAAGACTGTGCCACACCAATGGCTTTTAGGACTGCCTGGTGAAGGAAGCCATTGAAATAGAACTTGAGGAAAAGAATTTTAACAAGGACGGAGGTTTCACTCTAAGTAAGAACTGGAACTTGATTGTAAACAAAGGAGGTCAACGGAAACCCTGTTTGGATGAGGACTAACCAATCAGGAGGGACGGACGATGGGGGTATAAATACCACCAGACTAGACATGCTCAGGCATCATCCCTGATGAAGATGGCAGAGTCTGTCATCAAAACATCAGTTAAAATCGATACCTGTATCTGGCTGGAAATACGTATTTTTCAATTCTTATTTTTTCAATTGCATTCACAATTTTTGACTCCCAGAAGAAGCCTAAGGATCGGAAGATAAACTGAGATCCACTAATTTGATACACAACGCGAGGTAATTACTTTGAAGAAAAAAACTAAGAAGGAAGTTTTAAGCATGTAGCTGGAAGGTAAGACATTCCTCTGTTCCTTAACTGTCCAAGAATTTCTTCAGTACATCATTTAAAGGGAGTTTACGAGTGAGCGGAGTCATAGTTGTACAACCCACTGAGGGTTAGTATAAATTATCAGAAACTCAGGTTTGATATTATTGTCACCACGGAGTTGTGTGACTCGTAGGGCAAGAGGCTGACAATAGTTTTAAGATATCAGACGGATATTTGTTTGGTTGTAACCTGATATTATATTCACAACAGGGTTGTGAGTTTCATGAGATTTCTGGTGTCTTAAAGAGTACTCCTTAAACTAATATAATGGCCAAAGCCAAGAGAGAAAAGTTAATTGAAATCTTAAGCACTTACTTAAGTGATGCGTTTAAACTTGATACAGTTAATAAAAAGATACGGAAGTAATGTGCTACTGATGCTAAGTCGAGTAAGGACTGGCTTATAAATAATATTGGAGTGATTTGCTGTAAAATCAGTAAGCTGTGGTTCGGAACTAAAAAGACAACTTCGACACTGGTGACTTTAACAGAGCTTCAAAGGTGCAAGTGTATTGAGTTACAGATGCAGATCAATACCTTCAAGCACGAATGCGCTGATTTAGGAAAAAACGCATAACATGCTAAAAGAACAGTATGAAAAAGATAATAATTCAGCAGAAACACAGATCTCTGCATTGATGGAGCGTGTTAAAATACAGCATACAAATTATGTCCATACTCAAAAGTTCTATTCAGAGTTGCAAAGTGAAATGAGGCAAATCTGCGCGGCATTGGGGAGACCTTTGGTAGGCGGTTCGGCCAGCCCAGTGGGTGGTGTTAACTGGGATGTCAATCATGTTGAAAGCCGCCACCCCAGAAACAGTAACCCCTTGGGAACTCCAAGGAACTGCAAAGTGATATTGACTCACTAGAGACCTCTAGTGGCTGAAGACATGATGACAGTAATGAAGTAATTGGTCTGGCGCCATGGGAAGACTAGCCCCAGGACTTATTGAGCTACATCGTGCAATAGGCCCTCTGGCTCTTTGAGCTGCGCCACCCAGAAGTCCCCTGATTTAATCACAGGAAAATTCACAATGACCAATTAACCTACCAACTGGTACGTAGTTTGGACTGTGGGAGGAAACTGGGGCACCTGGAGGAAACAGAAACCCAAGCATTCACAGGGAGAACATACAAACTCCTTACAGGCGGGAGTGAAAACACGCAAGGCTGATGATAGAGATTATGAAAGGAAACAGGAGGCAATCACCAGATCTGGAAAAAATTGATAAATGGTCCAGGGAAGTCCTACATCCTAAAAAAGGAAGCTTAGAGACTTAGGCTAAACTTCAACTAATTAAGAATATATATAAATTGCATCCATATGATGGCATCAAATTTTACATCTCAGAAAATAAATCAGTTGACATGGTGAGTTGAAGATAATATAGGAGAGGATAGACAGAATTACCAGCTGGTTGGGAAGTAATTAAGACGAGGTTGGAGGGACAAGCCCGAAACCAGACAGATTCGAAGATGGTGGTCAATTGCAAACAAATATTAGGAGGATGTTTCTGAATACGAAAACTGCTATAGGACAGTTTGTCTCAGTTACTCAGGAGTCCCTGGAATAAATGAAGATAATATTGAAGAAGCTATATATGGCCCTTTCAAGTCGACTTTCGCAGATGCCTCGATACCAGATGTTGCCAAAATGGTGAAGCTAGCAAAAGCAAATTGGAGGGAAACTTCCGTTTCCTACAGTGAATTGGAACAACGTGCCAAATAAAAGGAGCGGATATCAACATCTGAATAAGCACAGTATAGATTGGTCAATGATCTCCAGCTGATGCAAATTATGTGGGAGACGAGGACTTTGGGCTAGATCTTGTTGGCATTTGATATCAACTTCACCACCAACCTGAACAGCAAGATGAACCCCCTGCTTCATGAGGAAAAACATTGACAGGACGGCATAATTTCAGGGTAAAATAACAACTGTAATGAAGATGTTGTCAATGTTGCAAAAATGACTAGGCCAGGCCTTGCAGCCTTCGTCTGCAGGAACAGAACAAGAATCAGACGGATTATATACACTGTTGTCAGTAGACATGGAAGACCATGATGATCGTGACTGTAAGAACTGTAACATGCCAAGGAGATGCAAATTATCATAAAGAAATGCCTTTGTTGAACCCAGATCTGATTCTGTACATTGATGGCTCCTCAACCATTGAGAGTACTTTGAATGGTTGATTGGGCTGTTGCCATGGAAAATGAAGTGATAGCCTCAGTAAATATGACTCCTAGTACTTCTGCAAAACAGGCAGAACTGAAAGGTTTAATTGAAGCCTGTAAACTAGCAGAAGGAAGATCAGCTAATACACTGGACAACAAATTTTTTCAAAAGTGTTGCTTCCTCAGAATTTTTTTGTTTATGATAGACTGCTTGAAGATGAACACAAATATAATTTCAGACTACTTGTATCACAAAGGAATTTGGAGAAACAACAAATTAACTTTTATTGAATATAATGTACTTAATTGCATAATGGTGCTGATGCTTTGCAATAGTTCAACTAAGTTAAAAATATTCTGTTAATGATTTTCATTTGTATTCAGTGTCTGAGGCTTCTCGCTTAAATGTCCAACAATAATTCGCCAGCAGTGATAGATTCCAGTTGCCCTGATATCTTTTCTCCATGACCGCAATGTCCTGGTGAAACCTTCCACCATGCTCGTCACTAACAGCACCAAGATTTGCAGGGAAGAAGTCTAAATGGGAACGCAGAACATGAATCTTTAGTGACATGTTGTATTTCATGGTTTTATATGCTTGAAGCATGCTTTCAACCAGCTGCATGTAGTTTGGTGCTCTGTAGATGCTGAGAAAAATTTCAACTACTTCCTTGAATGCCTTCCTTGTGATTTTCTCTGGTCCCAGTAGAAATTCTTCAAATTGACTGTCATTGATGACCTGTTTGATTTGTGGACCAACAAAAATGCTTTCCTTAATCTTGGCATCAGTTATTCTGGGAAGCACCTGTCTCAAATATCAAAATCCTTCATAGAAATTTTTGTGCCTGGTGATAGCAAATTCCATCCTTATAGTCCTGAACCCAATAATTATTACTAAAACCTGTCCTGCCATGCAGCAGCCACGTTGCCTAAGCATGCCTGGACAAGATAGGAAAATTTCCAGCTTACATTGTAGGCAACATTTTAATTAGAAACCATAGAAACCATATTATGAACTGAAATAATAAACACAAGTGATTTCAAAAAATGGTGCGTGATAGGGAAATTTCATGGTGATTTTCATGATCAGTAGCCCCAAATTCATAAGATATTCAGGTATTCAGGAAGCAAAATCTTTGTTGTCCAGTGATATGTACATGATTCTCAAATTGCTTTTGGAGTTGTTCATGTCTTTGGAAATTTATCAGGACCAAAAGGATGTCTCACAGCCATGGGAACGCCAATCAAGAATGGCAAATGAGTACAAAAACTCATGGAAGTCATACACCTGCCACCAGAAGTTGAAGTATTAAAATGTAAAGGTCAGTCTAAAGTGACCACAATGGAAAGCTGTGGAAATCCATTTGCAGATGAAACTGCAAAAAGGGCAGCGAAAGAAGGACTAAAGAAAATTAAAGAAATGTGAGAAAACCCGGTAACTGAAGCCAGGTGAAACACTGTCACAGACGAACACGTGAGATGTTCGAGAAACACAACATCAGTGTTCAAATGAAGAAAAGTAGTACTGGATGGAAAATGGGGAGTTATTAAATGACGATTGAGTATGGTAATAAGGCACTAGAGACAGACTGGTGGCCCCGGCTGAGCTGCTTCCTTACTTGGCGCAGCAGATACATTCCTTAGGACACATCGGAGTACAAACGATAATCGGCAGATTCTTGCAATGGTGGTGGAATCCAAAGTTCAGGATGCAAACTCAACAAACGGTTGAGAGATGTATGACATGCTAGAAAATAAACCCCATTTCAACGGAGAAGCTACCTCAACTAAGTACTCCTGCCCCACCTGATCCATTTTTACATCTACAAGTGGACTATATTACCTAACCGAAGTGCCAAGGATGTGTTACTAATAGAGGGCAAATTTTCAAGAAGGTGGAAGCCAACCCAGCACAAAAAGCTACCAAACCGATTCTGACCAAAGAACACATTTCACTGGGAGTGTTTCTCAAAAATTATGTCGACTGATGAACATGGAATGGTCTTTAATCATCCAGAGTCATCAGGACAAGTTGAAAGAATTAATGACATTATCAAACAACGGCTGACTACGTATCACGAGGAAGGTGTACCACGGCCTACAGCCCCATCTTTGGTTTTATGCAGCATCAGGACAACCCCAAACAAGAAAACAAAACAGAAACCATTTGAAGTGGTAACGGGACAACCTACATCACTACCAGGAGCTCTCGATCTGAGAGAGGCTGATGTACATGTTATGTCAGATAGTTTAGTTGATTATTGTGCAAAACTAACACAGTCTGTTCAGTTTGCTTTTTAACAGGTTTCTGCTGCTTGGAGTGGTCCATCGGAAGGAGGACACGCCTTGATTCCTGGCCAGTGAGTCCTAGTCTGGAAACTGCGTAAGGAATCCCTGGGAGCTCAGTGGGAAGATCCTTACCAAGTACTGTTAATTACCAATTCAGCAGTTAAGGTAGAAGGTAATAGTAAGTGGATACATGCCAGCCACTGCAAGCAAGCTACAGTGACTCCAGATTAAGACAAGTAATGTGGAAAGACTTTAAGACCAAATACAATTGTTGCACATTTTCATTGAACATTATTATCATAGTCTACATGCTTTTGTGTTTGTTTAAAAGCGATTACCTTGAATTTTTTAATGTGATTCTGCTAGGGTCTGTTACTGAATCAAAAGGGGGGAAATGTTGGAAACTACTGTTTCTTTAATAATACTTTAATAAGATTTGTACTTTTTAACAAACTCGTAATTTTCACACTCACTGGCAGGAAGCGGTAGAACAGCTAAAATAGTGGTTTATATTTTAACTTTCATTGGCTAGGTGTTAGCACATTACTCACATGATATAATTTTTTAACATAGCCTATTAACTAATTAATCACCAAGAAATGCCTTATCTATAAAAGTGATGGATTTTTCAGAAGCACCTTCTTTTATTCCTTGTCGTACACCCTTTAATTCCCCTCTTAGAATTGTTTTTCAGCTCTTTATTTAATTTGCTTAGTATTTGTATGTTCATCTGTACTTTAAAGTAAACTGAAACTTGGAATGAAGACGGCTTTCCATGTTTGACTCCTGGAAGAACCCTAACAGTCAGAAATTAAATGGAGATCCGACCGCTGTGGTGGAGCAATTCAGTCATGAGGAGAGACTGTTGAAGCTGGGCCTGTTCTCCCTGAAAAAGAGATGGGATTGACGTACTGAATATAAGATAATAAGAGACATAGATAAGGAGAAGTTTCCTGTGGTCTACCCTACCACAGAAAAATAAATGTAAAGGACATAGATTCAGGGTAAGGGCAAGAAATCTAGAAAGCACCTGAGGGGGACTTTTTTTTGCCCAGAATACCTGGAATGCGCTGTCAGAGACAGCATTGGAAGCGGTGTCACAGAGAATACTTAAGGAGTGTTTTGACTGTCACTGAATTGCTCAGGCAGAGAAGGCAATGAGCCAAGTGGTAGAAAATGGATTAATAGAGATGGGTTGGGCCAATGGCCTTTGTATGTTGTATGACTCTTAACACTGCAGCAGTGAGCTCAGGTGCTTGTCCTGGATTAGGGGTTGAAACCACAATTCTCAGCATCAGAACAAGTTTTCACGATGCAAGAGCAGAGCGAACAGGCCTTGTTAAAGGGTATTTAATGTGACAGACACATACACAGAGAAACACAGCCATAAAACACTACTCACACTTCCAGCCCAGAGGTCATTTCTCTTCCCTGCTAATTTATAATACACATAAATGGTTTCACCCGCTTTAAACTTTAGGAAGCGGCAGTCAGGACCCACGAAATCCTTCACAGCTTTACCACGACACATCAGCACTGGAAGATATGGAAAATAATTAGCTGTAGCTCCCCAAACCACCTCATCCATCAGACCCCCAACTACTTCTCCCCACCATCCCCACAGACAAAATCATTCCCCAACTCAACCTGTCTCTACCACCCACTTCCCACCTCACCCAATGGACAAAAAGACTTCTCCGTCCTCTCTAACCCCCTCAATCATTCAGTACATTTACTTACCACCTGTTGGAAATACAGAAAACATTTTTAAATCAGCACCTGGGGTTTCGGGAAAAACTGCTGTTAGTTCTGGAAGGAGGTTGGAGATAGGGGTTCATGAAAGGTATTCTTGGGAAAAGTTGCCCCTCAGACTCCTAATAAATCTCTCCCCTCTCACCTTAGACCTATGCCCTATATTTAGTGATTCCCCAATCCTGGGGAAAACAAATTAAGTACCTCACCTACAGTCCTTATGACTTTCTACACTACAGTGGATTCTGGTTAATTGGGACACATCGACACCAGATCACTTTGGCCCAATTAAGTGGCTGCCCTAATTAGCCAAGGTTTCATGGGAACAGTTTAAAAGTTTTTTTAAAAAAAGACAATCTACTGTTTAACTGAGTAACAAATTATGCATTTAAATGACAAACAGAACAACTCAGAACAATATCTATACTACTTCAGTACCATAAAACTGTGTATTAGTTCCTAATTGTTATCAGAGGGATTCATCCAATGTACCTGTGCGCTACTGCATTCTTTTGATTAACTGTAAATGAACAAAAACAGCGCAGACACCTACTGCAGATAATGGACTGCCTTCATACAAAGCTATCGAGGATAGCATCCTCCAAATCTTCATTTTCATTGTAACATTCAAGGTGATTGTCAATACCTTCAAATTTTTCATAGTTCCTAACTTGTTGAAATAACAAAATCATTTCATTTTCACTCCCAGCTGTTTCTGGCATCTCCAAGCCTGAATGCTTGAAATCACAGTGAGCAAAACGGTTCTGAATTGTCTTTCTGCTTTCCTCTCGCGTTATCAGTGACAAAATTCACTTTTTTTAAAAAAACACAAGTGCATGCAACTGGCGCTACTTAAAAACTGTTTGAACTAAGCATGGTGTAGCGTCTATCGGCCAAACAAGTGCACACATCTGACACTAGTTAGAAACTGTTAGGCAACAGTCTTCTGCCCCAATGAAGTGACATAGTGTCCCAAATAAAGGAAGAAAATCCTTGCAATTTTCTCGAATAGTTTTTGTTCTTTAAGAGTTGTCCCAAATAAGTGGATATCCCAATTAACCAATAGCCCAATTAATCGGAACCTATTATATTTTAAAATTAATTGGTTTTTGAATATAGGAGAATCTCAGGATATTGGGTCATTGCAGGAAAATTAAGTTGAGAAAAGTGGTCAGCTATTAGCTCACAGACTGGCAGGTGTGAGAGGCATAGCAGCCAACTCCTACTTCCCTTTCATATGTTCTGACAATAAACGTCCTCTTTATGGTGCTGTTATCAGCTCCAGATAACCAGAAGCAATACACACACTCAATTAAATACTTTTCAAATGCCGGCACGATTGTAGCTCCAAATGTCTCCAGGTTAAGAAAACCCAACTTATAGATACCCCTCCATACAAATGAGTTCCCATATTATAAAAAAATGTCTAACCCATGTACATACATTTATTCTATAAACAGAACTAGTTTCCTCTCTCCCTTCACTTTTAGTTTGTTCTTTTTATCATCTTGTTTACTTTTGCTGTTGTTCATTACAATACAATGGAGATATGATTACGACATCAGGACTCCTTTTTATCTATCTTCTGACACATGGACAAAATTGTCTTATAGACATCTGCATAATTTAAACTTGTTTGTTACTGGGGAAGGCCTGTATAAGAAAATTACCATACCACCTCCCCCACCCACCATTTCTCTGTTCGCACTCAGCAAGATGTTGATCCTGTTATAGGAAAAGTGCTAAAATAAACATAGGAAATTTATGAAGATGTTGCCAAGAATCGAGGGACTGAGTTATGGAGGGTGAGATTCAGCAAGTTGTGAGTTTTTCATTGCAGCATTGGAGAATGAGGGATGACCTCACAGGTGTGTAAAATCATAAGAGACAAAAATAGGGTGAAAGTGCAATCTCTTTACCAGGGTCGGCAATAAAGAACCAGAGGGCATAGATTTAAGGTGAGAGGGGAGAGATTTAATAGGAATCTGAGGGACCACCTTTTTCATCCAGAGGGTGATCAATGTATGAAAGGGAAATGATTAAGGTCAGTCCATTAGTTACATTGGATAGTGACATGGATAGAATATACAGTGGGTTCTGGTTAATTAGGACACACTGGGACTAGTACATTTTGGCCCAATTAAGTGGCTGCCCCGGTTAGCTAAAGTTTTATAGAAATAGTTAAAAAGGTTCACATTGCTGTCCTCTGAGGGGCTGGTGATTTGAGTCTGTTCCCTCAGATGAGCCACAAGTTCATGTCACTGCCCTCGGAGGGGCTATTGGTTTGTGTCATTGCCCTTGAAGGGGCCAGTGGTTCCAGTTCGCTGCCCTCAGAGGCGCTACTGGTTCGAGGCACTGCCCTCAGATGGTGGGACCCGATGCTCTGGGAGATGTTATTGAAATTCTGAGATTTATGGATTGGACTGTAGTTCATATTGGCCTCTTTCAATTCTATGTTTTTTCTCGTGTTCTCATCCATTCTTTCTTCTTGCTGATTGGTGGGCTGGGGGTTTGGAGTTTGATGTTCCTGTTGTTGTTTCTCCATCTGTTAGCTTTTTATGCAAGGGAGGACTTGGGGGGTTTGGGATTTGTGAGTTTTTGTTTCTTTTTCTTTTTATGCGGGGGGGGAGATTACAACTAAAGGACGGGGGGGCAGAGGATTGATGTTTTTCTTTCAACAACTTCCATGGTTTTTTGTATTTTATGGCTATCTGGAGAAGACAAATTCCAGAGTTCTATTCTGTATACATACTTTGATAATAAAATGAGCCTTTGAACCTTTGAGAAAAGACAAACTACTGTTTAACAGTTTATGAATTTAAATGAAAGACAGAACAAATTAGACCACCACCAATAATACAACATATTATATATTTGTGTATTCATTCCTCACAGTTATTGACAGAGGAATTCATTCAGTGGAGGCTGCTGGTGCTTTTGATTGATTGTAAATGAACAAAATCGATGCAGACACGTAGTGCAGGTAGTCGACTTCCTTCATTGCCTTCCTGCATGAAGTAATGTCGTAATCCAACAATAAACTGCCTGCCATCCTGTGTAGTCACTAGCTCATTCAGATGCATCATCATCATTTTCCTCGTCTTCATATTTCCCACTGTGCTGTTCTGATACAATGCTTTCAATGATTGCATCCTCCAAATCTTCATGTTCATTTTAACATTGAAGGTGATTGCCAATGCCTAAAATTCTTCATAGTTCCTAACTTAAAGTCATGAAATCATTTCATTTTCACTCTGGTTGTTTCTGGCATCTCCACACCTAAGTGCTTGAAACTGTAATGAGCAAAACCGTTCTGAATTGTCTTACTGCTTATTTCTTGCCAACTGTCATTGACAAACTGTACTGCCTATAAAAGGTTAACCCTTGAACTCACTTCCTTGGAAATGTTTTAATGTTTAAAAAAAGCAAAGGTATCAAAAATCACTGCTTTTTGAATTAGCATCCATTGACCCAAATAGATAACATAACACAAGCACACACAACTGACATTATTTTAGAAACTGTTCACTCTAAGCACTGTGTAGTGTCTAACAGCCAGACAAGTGCACGCAACTAACACTAATTAGAAACTGTTCGGAAGCAGTTCCTATCTCAATTAAGCAGCATAGTGTCTCAAATAAATGGAGGGAATCCAGGCTATTTTCTCAATTAGTTTTTAGTCTTTAAGAGTTGTCCCAAATAAATGGCTGTTCTGATTAACCGATTGTCCAATTATCCGGAATCCACTGTAGTTACAAGGATCTGGACCAAATGCAAGCAAATTGAACTAGCTTAGAAGGAAATCTTGGTCATATGGAACAGCTGGACTGAAGGACCTGTTTCCTGGTTATATGACTCCATCCACAAACAACACTGAAATAAATGGTCAGATAATATTATACAGAAAGCTCTCCTGCAGAAGTAGCAGCTGAGACAGGCAACACCATTTCCTTCAGTTCTGTAGCCTGTATCAAGGGAATCTGCCCAGGCTCTGACTTTGGGACTTGGAAAAAGGCCACATCCACACGACATGAAAAACAACATCACAAACGGAGAAACTATTTGAAGGAATGTTCATGCAATTCCAGATATTTTGACAAGCAGAGAATTTCAGAGCAAAATACAATCAGAGCCCCTTTCCCTCCTCCACCACCATCATCTCCACACACCCCTCCACTATCCATCCCTACACCTGAACTACTCTAAGTTTCTTAATAAAAAAAACGCCCACCTATGACCCCTGCAACACCCCCACATCTAACTTCCCTAACAACCTAGCATCTCAACATCCCCCTCTTGCGCAATTTGTCCTGTTAATACCTCCACACAGCCATAGCTGCCACAACCTCAGTGTGTATACATTCCAAGTATGCCATCTCTAACCCTCCAGTCACACCCTACCACATCCACACATTACCCAGACTCTCTCATCATGTTTGCTAAAGTAGCCTGGGGCAAATTCTCCTCTCTGAAGAATCATGATTCTGAGCTTAAAACAACTGTATGTTCAGCCAATGGTAAAGTTACAACACATCATCACATAGTGCTTGGTATGAGGAAGTGATGCAGGAGTGGAGATCTGCCAATTTTTAAAGAAGAACAAAATTACAGGAAAGATTTCAGGGAGGTAGTTCACACAAAGAGGAAGTTGGATCAGCTCGATTTAGGAACATGGAGATACAGATATAAGATTAGACACGGACAAGGTTAGTGGCCAAAGCAGCTCTGTGTGTAGCAGGGTGAATACTGCTTGTGTGGAAGACAAGCATATACACAGACATGGTCAGTCAGACAAAATAATCTCCTCCTATGGTGCAGTCTTTGAATCAGCTGCTCACAAGTGTGGTGATGGACAAGTGCCATTACCTTCTGTGGACCTCATTTGAGGAGGAAAATTCCCTGATTCACATGCCTCAGGAGCTCCTGAATTTTCTGAAAGCTAAACAAGGTCATGGTCTCCTATCCAGGCTTTCGTATTTTAAAATACCCTGTTGAACTCAATTAATTTCCCAATGAAAAATATCTCCATCAAATCTTTCCTTGAATTTAGGAGGCCAAGTGATTTATAAAAATTACAAAAAGGCATAGATCATCCTTTCTTCCCCTATGGCAGGGGTATCAGAAACAAGAAAGCATAGGTTTAAGGCAAGAAGTAGGAGTTCTAAAGGGAATTTGAGGGGCAAGGTTATATTTTACACAGAGTGGTTGATATTTAGAAGTTTACAATCAGATATTTTTCAGAGACATTTAGACAGACACAAATAAGCAACACTTACAAGAGCACCCTCCTAATCCAGGCAAATGAAATTAGTCTAGAGAGACAAAAATAGGTCTACATAGACATGATAGTCTGAAGGGCAGGTTTCTGAGCTGCAAAACTCCATTCCTCCATCTCCACTCCTTCAGACCCAGAGGTTGTACCTCTGAGCATTTTCTTAAACTCTGTTTTCCATAACCACACCAACTCAAATATCAATCTGATTTTAAATAAAATTTACAACCTGAATTACTTCCCTCAAAATCTTTCCAAATTATCCCTATCACCCTTCGTACCTCAGGAGAAGACAAGATGGAAGTTTTCACATTCATGGTTTTTACTGTTTGTTATAACCATGAGTTCTGTTTTTTTTTGGTGCTCAGTATCTGGGCATCTTTCGCATATCCAGCATAGACTGCTCATTCCAATTTGCCCTTGAGAAGGTGGAGGGGTGAGTCCCCCTCTTGGACTACTTCATCCCTCCTGGTGAAGGTGTTGAGGAGGGAGTTCCAGGATTTAGAGTCAGTTATAGTGAAGGAATGGCAATAGATTACAAATTCAGGATGGTATGCAGCTTGGAATGGTAGTGTTCCCCTACACCTGCTGCCCTTGTCCTTGCTGGTAAACACTCGGTGACCTTTCACTGGAGTAGCCTGGGTGATTAACTGCTGTGCACTTTGTAAATGGTATACTTTCTTTAGGAAGGGGGAGAGCCAGTATTATAGGGTGGATCAGTTTTAAGAGGGCCACAGGAACAGAACCTTGGGAAGGGGTACAGAGGCAAACATAAAGAAATATCTGTAAGTAGTAGGAATAGTTGAGAAAACAATTAAAAAATAAAACTTACACAATCCTAGGCTTCACACAGGACAGTCCTGTACCTAAATGAGGATCTAGTTGCTTGGAGGAAAGATTAATTGATTACTGATATTGTGCTACAATGAGTTTGAGGAAAACAGGACAGTTCTGGAGCTCAAAACAAAAGCTTTATATACAAGAGTTCAAAAGAGTTTCACAAGTAAATATTAGAAGGCTGCATCCTCAAGCTGCAGAAACAGGACCAGGGGTAGAGCTGCATGTTCAAGGGTCAACCATTTACCGGTGAAGAGAGAAGGAATTTCTTTGTTCAGGGATCTGCAAATCTTTGGAATTCTCTCTATCCCAGAAATCCATGCACGCTCAGACAAGTTTATTCAAGGCCAATTTGAGTGATTCAGTCAGCATCTGAAAACCTTAGAGAACAGTCATTTGCCGAGGTAGACTCATTCTGTAAACAACAAAGCAGGCTCAAGAAGCTTGCTCCTACACCTCTTCCTCGCTCTTAAAAAAAACAGGACAACTACATTGATAAGACAGTAACAATATTGATAAGAACACCCATTTCCCTCCATAAATGCTGCCTGACCCGCTGAGTTCCTCCAGCATTATGTATGTTACTCCAGATACCGGCATCTACAGACTTTTGTGTCTCCTGCTCATAAGACAATGGTTCAAATACAATAAAAATATTGCATCCAATTCTGGGTACTTTCAAAAGAAAGTGAGAACGTTACTTGGGCAGTCCCTCAGAAAGGAGGATGACTTGCTTCACTAGTTCACTGGGTGCTCAGATAGCTGGTGAGGCCAAGGTGGGAGCTGTAGACTCTTCCACACATGGGGCAAATGTGGCTAATGGACTGGGAGGTGGGGGGATGTGGGGGCGGTTTATGAGCTGGTGCATTCCTTCTACCACTTACACAGGGCTTCTGTGTTCTCCTGATGCAGGGGCTCAGGGTACTCGATATCATCTTGAAGGCTCCTTCCCCAATTTGAAGGACAATGGGCTAGAGGTTCCTAAAGGTCAGTGGGGATATTACATTTCTTCAAGGAGATTTTAAGCAGATTTGTAAATCATTGGCAATGAACAATCTGCTGCAGAAACTAAGCAGGTTGGGCAGCATTCTTGGGGGAAAGGAACTATCAACATTTCAAATCAAAAACAATGCATCAGGACAAGACCAAGTCCCATTGTAGTTTTGACCCAAAATATCAACAATTCCTTTCCCCTCCCACAGACTGATCTCTGTCCTTCCAGCAGATTGTTTGTTGCTCCAGATTCTAATACCTGCGGTCTTTTGTCCATCTTTCATAAATCTTTTCCTCTGTCTACTTGGCCGTCTCTTCCCATGATAGAACTCAAAACAGAATGTCTGATTCAGGAGTCTGGTTCCAGGCATGCGAATGACACAGCCTGCCCGATGTGTGTACAACCAAAGCCTCAATACTCAGGATGACACTGATGTTGAATTATGCAGAGAATATCTGTGGCACTTTTGCTTCGGAACCATCTCTCAGGAACGGGGGAGACACAGAACGTAGAATATAGTACAACACAGGAACAGCCCTCAATGTTGTGCTGGAGTAATTAGGCAACCGTGCTGACACACTGTCCACTTCTGTCCATTCTCTGCATATTCATGCACCAATTTAAGAGCCCTCAAATGCCTCCATCATATTTTCCTCTACTACCATCCCTGTCAGTGCATTCCAGGCACAAAGCACTCAGTAAAAATAAAAAATTATCCCTCCTCACCTTATATCCATGCCCTCTAAAATTAAACATTTTGCCCACGTGGGGAAAAGATGTGGGCCGACTATTTATACTCTTTCTGAAAAGGTGCAGTCAGACAGGACAATAGTGATAGGAGACCTGATTAAGAAGGGACGGCAGAGTTTCTGTGGCTGCAGTAGAGATGCCAGGATGGTGTGTTGCTGCTCAAGTGCCAGGGTCAAGAATATCTCTGACCAGCTGCAAAAAATTCTTAAGGGGAAGGATAAATAGCCAGAAGTCATTGGACGCATTGGTACACACGACACAGGCAGAACAAGGGACAAGGTCCTGCAGAATGACTATAGGAAATTAAGGATGAAATTAAAATGCAGGACTTCCAAGTCACACCTGGTGCGCCAAGCTAGTGAGTCCAGGAACAAAAAGATAAGCCAGATGAATGCATGGATGAGGGGCAGGTGCAGAGGGCAGGGATTCAGGTTCTTGGATCATTGGGATCCCTTCCGGGATTTGAAGAAACCTGTTCAAGAGGGATGGGTTGACATGAACCGGAGGGTGACCCATACCCTAGTGGGGAAATTTGCCCCTTGTTACCAAGGAAGGTTTAAAATAAATTGGCAGCAGGCGGGATTCAAGAGTGAGGTCAGTGAAGTGACAGGGTATGTGCAGCAACTAAAGAGTATAAGCCTAGCAAACAGGATAGCTATGCTTACAATAAGTGGCAGACAAGACCTCTGATTCAAATTGCAGATATTTCAATGCACTTAGCTTAACAGGTAGGGGGAGACAAACTGAGCACATAGATTACCTCTAGGGACTAGGGTACTGGGGCCGTAACAGAAATGTGACTGAAAGGCAGATCAATGCTACCAATGCTACAGATGCGACAGAGAAACAGGTCAGATTGGAGGGGAGTCCCTTTAGATAAGAGAACACATAACAGCAGTGTTTAGAGAGGATATTCTTGAGGAACCATATAATGAGGGTATTTAAGTATAACTTGAATATCAGAAGGGAATAATCTATGGACCATCAGTAGATCTATATTATAGTCAATGGGAACTTGAGAAGCAAATGTGTCAAGAAATTGCTTGTAGTTGTGAAAATAGGAGGGTGCTAAGATTTCAATGTTCAATTCAACTGAACATTCAGCGTGCGAAGGGGCCTCAGGTTGGAGGAACAACACCTTACATTCCGTCTGGGTAGCCTCCAACCTGATGGCATGAACATTGACTTCTCTAACTTCCGTTAATGCCCCACCTCCCCTTCGTACCCCATCCATTATTTATTTATTATTATATTTTTTCTCTCTTTCTCCCTCTGTCCCTCTCACTACACTCCTTGCCCATCCTCTGGGTTTCCCCCTCCCCCTTTCTTTCTCCCTAGGCCTCCCATCCCATAATCCTCTCACATCCCTTTTGCCAATCAACTTTCCAGCTCTTAGCTTCATTCCTCCCCCTCCTGTCTTCTTCTATCATTTCTGATCTTTCCCTCCCCCTCCCACTTTCAAATCTCTTACTAGCTTTTCTTTCAGTTAGTCCTGACGAAGGGTCTCGGCCCGAAACGTCAACTGTACCTCTTCCTGGGGATGCTGCCTGGCCTGCTGCGTTCACCAGCAACTTTTATGTGTGTTGCTTGAAGTGGGCAGCATTTATGTGGTGCATCCCAGAGGGCTTCCTCACACAATGTATAGAGAAACTTACTCAGAAAGAAGCAATACCAGACTTCTTCGGGAACAAGGCGGGCCAAATAACTGAAACAGCAGCAGGAATACATTTGGTCTGGAGTTAGTCTCGAAATAACAACCTGCTGAGTGAGAGGGGAAGGAGAGTGCATGATCATCTCTCAGAGGCTGGTGGGTGAACTGTCCTCATTGGGACTCACCCCTCTCTGTAATTGGATCTTGGATGTTGTGATGAAAGACCCCAGTTGGCAGCAACACCACCAGCTCCATCATACTCACTGGAGTTCCCCAAGGGCCACACGCGCAGCCCGCTGCCGTTCACGCTGCTGATTCACGACTGCAATGCCAAACCCAACTGAAACTGCATCAAGTTCACTGATGATACAACAGTGGCCAGCCTCATCAGCCTCCAGAGAGGCTTGTCAAACCTGAAACTCAATGTATACAAAAGAGTTGATTGTGGACTTCAGGAAGGCACAGGTCAACCACACTCCATTGCACATCCATGGCTCTGCCATGGAGAGTGAAGGGCACATAATTCCTTGGTGTGCACATTATGGAGTCTGATCTGGACACACAACATTTCCTCAATAGTCAAGAAGGCTCAGCAATGTCTACACCTTCCGAGGAGACTGAGGTGTGCAAGGATTCCTACCCCCATTCTAACAACTTCCTACAGCACCATCGAGAGTGGCCTATCCAACTGCATTGTGTGGTACAGAAGCTGCAAGGCATCGGAACACAAGACCCTACAGAAGATAGTAAAAAGCTGCCAAGAGGATCACCAGGGTCTCCCTCCCCACTATTTGTGACATTTATGGGGAGCATTATAAGAATCCCCACCACCCATCCAACACTCTCTTTGACCCACTAATATCAGGATAAAGGTACAGGTGCATCAGGACCAAGTAAGTCTACCAGTCTGGGTGACAGCTTCTTCCCTCAAACTATGAGGCTCTAATGAATATTCCACCACCACCACAATCTCATCACTCTGACAGTGAGCCTTTGATTGTACTGCCTACTTGTGCAACACACTACTTGCAACTGGAATTATATTTAACTTACTGTAGTAACACCTTGTTTTACGTGCTGTGTACGATATATATTTTGTAGATGCACCATTGTCTAGAGGAACTTTGTTTCTTTTAGTTTGTATTATATATAAACAAACAAAAAAACAAACACACACACACCTGGACAGTCAGGTGACAATAAACTTGAGAGTATTGCACACTGAACCACAACTTGTACCACTGACCACTGCAGTGCACTGGGAAGTCTTGGCACTTCCTCACGTTATGGAATGGAAATTTGCTAATTTATTTTACCAGCAGTGCAATAGTTAAATGATCTGATTGGTGTCCAGTGGTTTACACTTATAACGCAAACTCAAATCCCACTCCTACCAGCTGAGGAATTAAATAAACCTGAAATAAACCACCAGCAGCAAACTACAGAATCACAAAATTCTAACTGGTTGTCTGATCCTCCTACGTGAGGAAAATACACCAGCCTACTTCCAAATGGTAGTCTGGGCTCGCAGCACATGCGGACATTAACAGGATGTGGGTGGCGCTGTCAATGAATGAATAAATCAATTAAAATTCTTGAGTCTACCCAGATGAAACCAGATTTAGAACTGCATATATGTTTGAAGTTAGAAAACTCCATCAACAACAAATGCATCATTATCTTTGGCAAAGCAATAATCTGAAGAAAGAGCTGATATTTTAGATATGATAACTAATTATGTTTAGATTACAATAATTATAAGTAATTTACACCTCTGATATGCTTTCAATGAGGTGATAAAATGTGTCCAAAGGTAGCTCCCGTGGTTTGAAGAGTTCGGCGCTCGCCGACCTCGTTATTCCCAAAACATCCAGGCAGCCAATAAAGTTCAGACTGATGCTTTGGGTGTCCTGCAGCTGCCAACAGGTCAGCAGTTGGAGCCTAGGACATCTTTTCTGTTCGTGACTTGTTGTTAATTAATTAAAACAGAACCTAAGGGTTGTTTACAAAACAGGTTACTTACTGCTGCATTCCTCGTCCAGGCAGCGTTTGAAATCGGACAAAAGCTTCTGCCCAGAGCTGACGGCAGCGACAAGCAGCGCCCATAGACACATCTCCTTCAGCACTGCAGCCATGTTGCGCGGCGCTGGATGACGGCGCAAGCGCTCTGACCGCCGCGACACGTCAGCAGCAGAGCGGAGCCGGGCCGGCCCGGACAAGAGGGGAGTGCGGTTAGCTTGGGGGTGGGGGGAGTGAATTCGTGGAGGGGCCGTTTCGGATAAGGGACAGTAAAAATAGGGAAGGAGGCTGAAAGAGAGTGGGGGTAGAGGTGTATGTATCCATAAAAGGGAAGAAAGGGAGAGACAGAGGAAGAGTGAAAAGTAGATTCCCGAAATCCCCAAGAACACTGAAATTTACTCAGTGAGAATGAGCAAAGCAGCTAACTATAACTTCTGGAGCCATTGTTTAACAGTAAACCTTAGTGAAATAGTTAATATGCATAATTAGTTCGTCCCTCCACACTGTGGCTTCAATATGTAACATCTTTAAGATGCATTACAGTTACCCATCAGAGGCTCTAACCCCTACTGGCTGGGAGAAGGGCAGAAAGTACCCACGGGTTTCCAACGCAGTTACACCCCCATCCAGCCTTGGAAATAAGTTACTTATCTTTCATCATCGATGTATCAAAATCCTGGAACTCCCTACACTGTGCATTATCTTCACCGCACAAACATCAGAGTTCGGTGTTGCACCTCAGTAGCTCCCTCTCCAGGACAATTAGTGATAAGTATTAGTTGCCAGCATTGTAGCAATCCAAGAATACTTTATAAAGATTAACATGCAGACTAATTAGGTTCTGTGATTCTGGAAAGCAAACAATATTGTGGAAAAGCAATGCTCATTTGTAATTGATTTATTATTGTCACACGTGTGGAAAGCTTCTGTTTTTCCATGGTATCTAGACAGATCACTCCATACAGAAGTATCTGGAGTTGGGAGCTGGGATATAAAGATAGCTAGAGCGACAAGCAGTGTTGTGGAAGCAGGTGTCTGCAGAAGGACTTAGAGAGACTCAGGGAATGGGCAAAGAAGTGGATATGGAATATTGTATATTAGGAAATAAAGGCATTAACCTTTATATTATGTATACAACATTCCATCTGCAAAAAGGTGCAAGAAGATGCAGAAGCCCTCAAGCAGGATTCCCTATTGTTTAACTTGCAGGTTGAGTCAGTGGTGAGAAAGGCAACTGCAATGTTAGCATTCATTTCAAGAGGACTAGAATACCAAAGGAAGGATGTAATGCTGAGGCTTCATAAGGGACTAGTCAATCCACACGCGGTAGTATTGACAGCAGTTTTGACTTTATTACTTACATCCTTCAAATACATGAGTAATAAACTTTACATCTCCATTACATCACTGTGCAATTATAGTAATTTATAATAAATAGTGTACAACAGGATAGTTAATATAACATAGAAATACAGTTGCATCAACATGAAATAAGCAGTCTGATGGCCTGGTGGAAGAAGCTGTCCCAGAGTCTACTGGTCTTGACTTTTATGCTGTGGTATCATTTCCCACATGGTAGTAGCCAGAACAGTTTATGGTTGGGGTGACTCGGGTCCCCAACGATCCTTTGTGCCCTTTTCACACACCTGTCTTTGTAAATGTCCTGTATAGTGGGAAGTTCATATCTACAGATGCACTGGGCTGTCCACATCACTCTCTGCAAAGTCCTGCGATGAAGGAAGTACAGTTCCTATGCCAGGCAGTATGCAGCCAGTCAGGATGCTCTCAATAATGTCCCTATAGAAAGTTCTTAGAATTGGGGGGGGGGGGGGCATATCAAACTTCTTCAGCTGTCTGAGGTAAAAGCGGTGCTGTTGTGCCTTTTTCACCACACAGCCGGTATATACAGATCAGGAGATCCTCGGTGATGTTTATGCCAAGGAACTTAAAGCTGTTCATCCTCTCAACCCCAGATCCAGTGATGTCAATAGGCCTGTCTCCATTCCTCCTGTAGTCCACAACCAGCTCCTGTTTTTGCAACATTGAGGGAGAGGTTGTTTTCTTAACACCATTGTGTCAGGGTGACTTCCTCTCTGTAGGCTGCCTCATTTTTATTTGAGATTAGGCCAATCAATGTGGTGTTGTCAGCAAATTTAATTAGCAGATTGGACCTGTGGATGGTGACAGTCATAGGTATACAGAGAGTAAAGGAGGGGGCTTAGTACACAGCTGTGTTGAGGGTCAGAGGTGAGGGAGCCCACTCTTACCACCTACCAGCGATCTGACAGGAAGTTCAGGATCCAGCTACACAAGGCAAGGTGAAGGCTGAGGTCTCTGAGTTTCTTGTCGCACCTGGAGGAAATTATGGTGCTGAGTGCTGAACCCTTATCTAAAAGGTGTGCTGGCACTGGAGAGGATCCAGGAGGTTCACAAGAATGGTCAGGAGTGAAAGGAAGTTGAGGGCTCCAACCCTGTACTTGCTGAAGTTTAGAAAAATGAGGGGAGGATCTCATTGAAACCTATCAAATATTGAAAAGGGTAGACAGAGTGGATATGGAGAGGATATTTCCTATAATGGGAGGGTCAAGGATCAGAGGGCACAGCCTCCAAACTGAGGGACATCCATTTAGAAAGGGGATGAAAAAAAAAGACTTCTTTAGCCAGAAGGTGGCGTATCTATGGAATTCATTGTCAGAGAGCTGTGCAAGCTAAGTCATTGAGTATATTTAAGGTAGTGGTTGATAGGTTCTTGAGAAATCAGGGCATCAAAAGTTACAGAGAGAAGCAGGTGAATGGGGTTGAGAGGGATAATAAATCAGCCATGATGGAATAGCAGAGCAAACTCCTTTAATAGTGCAACATATTTACAAACACAAATTACAATACTTTGGAAAAAATTATCAGATCTGAAGAAATGTCATCAACCTGAAAGAAGTTGGTTCTTCTCTTGCAGATGTTGCTGATTTACTCCATTTTGTTTTATTTATGATTGAATTTATAGTCCATTATATCTGTTATCCGCGCTATTGTCCCTGACATTCAGCTTTATATGTATTAACCCACTATTTCATGGGACAGAGGTCATCGTTGAAGCAAGTCAATGATGCTCATTTCTGACAGATATAATTGGTACCAAAAAGAGACCACTATTCCCACTGCCATCAGGTCCAAGCACAGCCCAGACCCAGTTGAACCAGTCCAACCACATTAAGCTCAGTCCATTTGTACCGTGTCCAGTTCATTCAAAAATCTTCTACACTTTGTTATCAGGACTTTCAAGGCTTCAGACACAAGCACTTCCGGTGGAAGAATTCCCGTTGATTCCACTGAAACTTTAAAGGTACAGAAGCTTAGCGGACAGCACACAAAATCTTGGGAAAAAAAACCGCAAGGACAATTACTGTTTTTAATAGGATAACTCATCACTCAAAGCCCAAGGATCAAGCTTGCCAAAATCTTTCTAGGACCTTGCACGTTCTCTGTGAATAAACATGACAGATGCAAGAGAAAGACACCATTACAGAACTCCTTTATCTAATGGACAATATTCAGCTATACGATCAATCAAATTCCCTCTGTCTCATCAGGCATTCTATAAAACTTTTAGTCACCAAGTTTGTTTGATACATAGCCCAGTGTCTCCCATATAGGAAAATCAAAATAAAATGTGTAAATGTCAGAATTCTGAAATTAAAAACACAAAATGTTGAAACAAATTTAAGGTTACAGGTTAAAGATTAGGTGCAGGAAAGAATGGGCAGGATAAAGGAAATATTTGTGATGAGATAAAGCCAAGGGATAAGCTGAAGAGGTCATCCAACAACCTTGGATGTTGTTTACACCCACTCTCTCTCAGCTCTGACCAAAGGTCTTCTACCCCAAGTATCTAGTCCAGATGAAGGATCTTGACCTGAAACGTCAACTGTCTATTTCCCTCTTCAGAGGCTGTCTAACCTGCTGTGTTCTTCCAGCAGCTTGTTTTTTCTCCCACTTTAAGTAGCTGCAGGTTTGTGCCTCTGTCTACCTCAGGCATTATTGCTCTTTCCCCAGATACTACTCAAATAAAATATGTCCATAATTTTCTGTCCCTTATGACTACTGGTGGAATAATGATCTTGCAAAACACCTTGCGAAACATTACTACTTGAGAGTTAAAATGCAATTTGTCCTGATGACCAAGATCTAGCTGTATCTTTCTCCACAGCATTTTGTTTATTTTACAGTCTTCTAGCACTGGAGATGGTTTGGAAAGGATAGGAGTTGTGGACAGTAGCCAGTGAGCACAGACCAACAGTTGTCCAGAGATTGGAGTGCCCAGCATCAATCCAGTTGTCTGCACTGTGGGGAGGGAGTTCAGGCATGTCCCTGTTCTGTATACCCGAGGCAGCCAGTTGCAGTTGTAGAAGAGTATTACAAATATGTCTACCAAAGGGTGCCAATGGAGGAAACAGTTTCTGTGTGGGCTATAGGGACATATTGAGGAGACAGCGACAAGGGTGAAGGAAGTAATACCTGAGAATCTGCAACATGCTGTGTAATTGTTAATATAAGATAGGATAATTCAGCTGTATTGCAAGTGCAGGCTGTAACCTCCCAAACCATTAACAGAAAATGTTGGATATGTGCCCATTACCCCACCACTGCTGCCTCCTCTGAACTCTTCCGTGAACTGGATGAGGTTCAGCCAAAACTACACTGACTGGCAGCTCCAACACATCAGCCCTAAGTAATTCTGAGTTTGCGGTAACAATATCTGTAAAATCCTACCCTAGGATTGAGCAGGTACATGTACTACAGGAATAACTGATCCTGAAGCTGACTAGGTAAAAATTTATGCACATGCTCTTCACCATTATTACCCCAAGAGTCACCATAAGCAGGAGGTAGAGAATCCCTTTGCCTTATGGAACACCGGGTTTCACCAGTTCACCTGAGCCCATTTACCTCATTTGGACATGGCAGAGTTGTAGAGCGCTGTGATTAATATTTCAGCCACCATAGAAAAGGTAGAAAACGGGTGGACTTCCGGGTCATCAAGGGAATGGCGGCGTAAGGAAAAGGTCTCTCGACAAAAAAGAAGGTAAACTGCCCCAAAATCGAATTTAGACAAATACTTAATATTGCATAACTATATTAATAAAAGGGGCAAGGATGATGTCTAAGAACAAGATTAAAAAGTCCGCTCCGAAGGCTGATAAACATAAAGAGACACAGCAAGGCGACGGGCATAGCTCCCCACTGCAAGCCAGGACGGAGATAATGAGGGGGAATCGGTGACTCTGTCTTTGATTCTCGGAGAGATTCGCGAGTTCCGACAAGATAACAGCAAACAGCTGGAAGATATTAAAGGAGAAATAGTGAAAACTAACTCGCGGATAGATGAAGCCGAAGCGAGGATTGTTGGAATTGAAGAGAAGCTACAAAACGCAGAGGAGGTGATAGCAGAAATGCTGAAGCTGCAAGACCAGCTCCAGTGGAAACTAATAGATCAAGAAGGCCGCTTGAGAAGGGAAAATGTGAGGATTTACGGAGTTCTCGAAGGAACTGAAGGTAAACCTGGATTGATGATTCCCTTCGTGGAGAAGCTGCTTAGAGAGAACCTTGATATACCGGCCGCGAAAGACCTACAGATAGAAAGGGCTCACCGTGCGTTGACACCACAGCCTCCGGCAGGCGCCCAGCCCAGATCGATTCTGGTCAGATTTCTCAGTTACAGAACGAAGGAAGAGGTGCTTAAAAGGGCATGGCAAAAGAAAGGTTTCATGTGGAACAACTGTAAAATCAGTTTAGACCACGACTACGCACCGGAGATTCTTACCAGATGGAAGGAATATACGGAAACACGGAGAGTCCTGAAGGAAAACAACATCAGATTTCAGACCCTTTATCCAGCTCGGCTGAGAGTCTTTTACGACGAAGGGACAAAAACTTACGCTACGGTGGAGGAGGCAACGCCAGACCTGGCGGACCGGGGACTACCTATTAAAGTTATCACCCAACCGGAGTCGCTACTGGAGAGGATTCGGCAGAAGTCGTGGCAGTTAGTGGGGCGAGGACGCTCCACACGAACCAGAGTGTCAAACTACAAGGAAAAGCTGCAAATATTCAGATGTGAATGTACAGAGAACACAGATTAATTAAGAGAAATGACTGAAAAGAGTAAATCGGACTTAAAGGTAAAATGAAAACTGGTAACTGAAAATAAACTAGGCGGAATAACTTGAATTTGGTTGAGACATAAATAGGAGAAAATTCTCTATGATTATTCAAACTGTTGAGGGCCCTCTAATACAGGGTGAAGATAGAGGTTATCCCTCTGAACTGAGGCAGGTCGGTGCTCAGGCCTCACTGTGGGAAGTCGGGAAAAATTTTCAAATGTTACACGTTCAAAAATGTCTAGGGTGTGGTTATATGTCTTGATTTACTGTTGAGAAGGGATTGCTTACTGTTTGGTTAGAAAAGGAGAGTTTTTTTTCTACTAGAGAAAAATGCAAACTGAATTGGTAAAAATAATTTCCTATAATGTTAATGGGGTTTTGAATCCAATTAAAAGAAATAAGATTATGTCTAAATTGAAAAAAGAGAGGGCACAAATAGCTTTCCTCCAGGAAACACAAATGAGCCAATCTGAACATGGAAAATTAAAAAGAATGGGCTTTAAGCATATATTTTATTCATCATATAAATTGAGTCACAAAAGAGGGGTAGCTACTTTAATGTCAAGTACTCTTAATTATGAACATATTTCAGAGACGAGAGACAAAGAAGGACGGTTCGTAAAAATCACAGGAAGAATAGAAGGTACAGAAATAACAATGCTGAATGTTTATGCTCCTCCAGGTTGTGAATGGTCATTTTATAGACACATTTTTGACCTAATGGTCAGTTCTCAAGGGGTAGTAATTTGTGGAGGGGATTTTAATATTAGATTAAA
Source organism: Mobula birostris (assembly GCF_030028105.1). NCBI lineage: Eukaryota > Metazoa > Chordata > Chondrichthyes > Myliobatiformes > Myliobatidae > Mobula > Mobula birostris. The sequence goes on from NC_092371.1 coordinate 132,276,419, forward strand.
TCCTATATTAGATTCTTCAAGAATAGTTACTCAGAATAAACCTCTGACTCGGAAAGTGAATTCATTGATGGAGGAGTTGGGAATTATAGATGTCTGGAGGGAATTACACCCTACTAGTAAAGATTATACATATTACTCTTTTCCTCATTCAGCCTATTCAAGGATAGACTAATTCTTTATCTTTAATACAGATAGACTCAGGATAAAAAACTGTAATATTGCAACAATTGATCTGTCGGATCATAGCCCAGTCTCTATGTCTCTAATCCTGGAAAGGAAAATGAGGAAAACACTATGGAGGCTAAACTCACATATACTCAATAACCCAAAAGTAATGGAGAGATTAAGGGGAGAAATCAATGACTATATAGACCTTAATGACATGGGAGAAACATCACCAGTGATCTTATGGGATACATTGAAAGCTGTACTGAGAGGGAAAATTATTTCCATTACCACTCACATGAAAAAAATCAATGCACAAAAATTAGCAGACCTTCAAGGAAAATTAAAACAACTTCAAGTTGTAGATAGCAACAAAAGTAATTCAAATCGAAAACAGGAAATTAGGAAATTGCAAAGTGAAATTGACGATATTTATACGTTAGAAACTCAAAGAAATTTTCTTTACCTGAGACAAAAGAATTATGAAGTAGGAGGTAAGTCAGCTAGATTATTAGCATATAAATTATGAAAACAACAAGCAGACAATACAATTCATAAAATAAAGAATCCAAAGACAAAGCTTGTGGAGAGTACAATAGGGAAATTTCAAGAGAGTTTTGAAACATATTATCGAGAGCTGTACTCCCAACCCCGGGCCCCCAATGAGCCCTATATAGACAGTGTACTGAATTTTTTAGATCTACCTAAACTTACAGATTTACAAAATGAAAGTTTATTAGAACCAGTAACTGTCAAAGAACTGAACGTGGCCATCTCTAGGTTAAAGGCTGGAAAGTCCTGGGTTCTGATGGGTTTACCTCAGAGTGGTACAAGTCCCTGAAGACACAGTTAGCCCTATTACTACTTAACACCTTTAATTGGATCTTGCAGAGAGGAGAAACTCCACCTTCCTGCAGAGAAGCGATTATTTCAGTTATTCTTGAAGAGGGGAAAGATAAACTAGAATGTGGCAATTATCGGCCAATTAGTGTTCTTAATTTAGATTACAAACTATTTACATCTATATTAGCGCGCAGATTGGAAAAGCTTTTACCTGGCCTAATCCACTTAGACCAGACTGGATTTATTCAACAAAGACAAACACAGGACAACATAAGGAGAACTCTGCACATATTAGAACAGGTTAATAAGAACGAGACAGAGACAATGGTAGTAGGATTGGACGCTGAGAAAGCTTTTGATTCGGTTAGTTGGGCATTCCTATACAGAGTGTTAGGAAGATTCGGCTTTCAAGAAAAGTTTATTAAAGTAATTCAGACTCTATATGACAGCCCTACAGCCCGAATTAAGATAAATGGGGACCTCTCTGACTCCTTCATCTTAGAGAGAGGCACTAGACAGGGATGCCCAATTTCTCCTCTCCTTTTTGCGCTATATATTGAACCGCTTGCCCAACTAATAAGACAGAGCGAAATCGTAAAAGGTATCAAGGTGGCAGGGATTGAACAGAAAGTGGCGTTATTCGCAGATGATGTTTTGGTCTATCTGAGTGAACCAGAAAAATCATTTATAGGATTGTTTACACTGTTGGATGACTTTGGGAAAATATCAGGTTATAAAATAAATGTAAAGAAAACGCAGGTTATGTCCCTAAATTATACACCATCCAAAAAATTGCAGGATACATACGATCTTAAGTGGGAAGCTAAATCATTAAAATATTTAGGAATAACCCTGCCGAAGGATCTTTCAACACTGTCACAGGTAAATTATGGGCCATTAATCTCAGAGATAAAAGCAGATATGCATAGATGGAATCTTATCCCCTTTTTAAGTTTAAATTCAAGGATAAATACTATAAAAATGAATATTCTTCCTCGGTTATTGTACCTTTTCCGTACTTTACCAGTGGAGGTGGATGATAATCAATTCAGGGAATGGGACAAATGGATTTCCCGCTTCATTTGGCAAGGAAAGAAACCTAGAATTCGATATAACACCTTACAGTTAGGGAAGGAAGGAGGAGGTATGGTTCTTCCTCGCCTGAGAAATTATTTTTATGCCTCACACATAACCCCTCTGTTATATTGGCGTAATAGGGAATATAAGGCTAGATGGAAGGAAATAGAATTTGGATTAGTTGACAGTTTTCCTCTACAGGCCTCAATAGCTGACAAAGGATTGATGGCCCAGTTGGAAAAATTTAAAAACAGTTGGATAAATCTTACATTAAAAGTATGGCAGAAGGTGGTTAATTCATGTGGAATTAATAACATGTTAAAACTCTTTAGATGGTATGCATATGATACCAAATTCCTTCCCAACAGAGGAGATAAAAGATTTGAGCTATGTATAAAGAAAGGTCTTACAACCTACCTCTCATTTATAGATAAAAGAGTATTACAAAGTTTCCAAATCCTGCAGGACAAACATGGCCTAGAACATAATGACTTTTTTAGGTACCTTCAAGTACGAAACTATGTTAACCAGAGTTGTAGATATACAGACCTATAAACAGTAGAATTAGAATTTTTCAAGATTCTGAATTCGGCTTGCAGTTCAATACCTAGTAAATCAGTTTCTCGATTATATAATGCACTCTCCCATGCTAAAAATGTAAATACACTGTATATTAAAGAGAAGTGGGAGAAAGAAGCGGGGTTGGTACTTTCAGAGGAGGCTTGGGGGAAAATCTGCAGCTTTCAATGGTCCTCGACTAATTCTTTGACTTGGAGAGAACATTGTTGGAAAAACATTATAAAATACTTCCAAGACCCCATATCAGGAAAAATATAAAGATACAAATGTGCGGCTCCAAGGAGGCAAATCATTTTCATATTTTCTGGGATTGCCCTAAATTAAGTCTATATTGGGAAGGTATTCATAGAACATTAGTTAAGGTACTTGGGTCCCAGATACCTCTGAACTTTGAGACGCTCTATTTGGGGCATGTATTGTTTCTTGAACAGAAGGAAGATATAAAGTTGCTGCAGGCCCTCTTAGCGGCAAGTAAGAAATCAATCACTAGAAAATGGCTAAATCCAATACCACCTACATTAGAAGATTGGTACGAAATTATCTTGGAAATATTTCAAATGGAAAAGTTGACTTACTCCCTGGGAATTCAAAAAGAAAAATTTTATCAAATCTGGAATAAATGGATTGAATATATAACCCCAATACGAGCAGACTTTAGATGACTCTCCTAATGATTTATACTGCTCTTCTCATCAACACAGTAATATTGCTAACATAAGCACCCCTAGTCTAAATGTTTGTTTTTTTGGTTTTGTTTTCTTTTGGAAAATAGAGAATTAACACAAGTAAAGGGAAAGATTTGGGAAAGGGATAAAAAAATGAAAAAATTAAGTAAATAAGTACATAGGGATTGGATAATTATGTCTGCGGGCAGGAGCAAGCATGAACAAATTAGGATATAAACACCTACAATGGTTGTTACATAGGCTTATATACAACATTTTGGACCAGTGGAAATGGTCCAGAAGGGTTATATGGAAACTATTACCATTTATCTTAACAACTAATACCATTACTTAGCCTAATAGGTTAGATTTACCACAGTACATAATTATCTATTTAAGTGTTTATTTTCCTTTTGTATCATCTCAATGTGTACTTAAGAATGTATAAATAATTGTAGTTTTATACATATAAAAAAAATGGAAAAGGTTATATGTGTGAAAAAAGTACATGATATTTGTGAATTCCTTATCCAAATGAAAATAAAATTTAAAAAAAAAGGTAGAAAACAACACCATGCATGTGATACGGCCCTGCATATTCAAATAGAATCCTCACCTAAACTGGTGCTTTAAACATTGCACCAGCTGGCTGCAAGCGATTATTTTGCAGTATTGGAGGCTTAAAAGTGCACTGAGGTGGATAAATTCCCCAGGCTTGACCTTGTGCATTCAGACATTGTAGAGGGCTGGAAGGAGGGAGGCTGCAGAGCCCCTTGCAGAGATAATTGCTTCTTCTCTGGCTACAGGCAATGTTCTGCAGGGGTATTGAGTGGCTGATGGTTTAAAATGGGTAGCAAAAACAAATCAGGAAACTGCAAACTGGTGGGTCTGGCATCAATGCTGGAGGAAATACTGTGGAACAGGATCAGCTGAAATTTAGAGAGAGTGATTTGGGACATTCTGATTTGGGCTTTGTAAATGAGAGGTCATGTCTGGCAAATCTCTAGGATGTCTTTGAGGAGGCAACACAAGGGAGGAGTTTCAGATTTCTGGATCATTGGGATCTTTTCTGGAGAAAGAATTACAGGTAACACCTGGACCTGACAGAGACCAATATCCTTACAGGCAGGTTTGGTAGAGCTGTCGGCGAGGGTTTAAACTAATTTGGTTGGGGAATGGGAGCCAGAATGATAGGACAAAATTGCAGTCAGTGGGATGAGTTAAAGTTTAACAGAGGACCAAAATCAAAAAGGATAATGAATACAGGACTGAAGGTATATTTTAAATGCAATCAATATATGGAATAAGGCAGATGATTTTGTAGAACACTTAGAGATCAGCAGTTATGCTGTTGTGGATATCACTGAATTGTGGCTGAAGAATGAAAGATCATAGATGAGAGCTTACATCCAATGATACACATTGTATTGAAAGGGCAGGCAGGTAGGCAGAGGGAGTGAGGTGACTCTGTTGGTAAAAAAAAAATGAAAACAATTCTTTAGACCGGTGACATAGGATCAGAAGATGCAGGGCTGGCTGGTGGCGCAATGACATTGGCGCTGGACCCGGGAGCAGAGGTTCCCGGGTTCGAAACCAGTTGGGTCCACTTTAGACTACGCTTTCCATCCGTGCCGGGTTGAGTATCGAGATCACAACTCGACCTCGTAAAATAAAAGGGAAAATACTGCGCGCACAGAGTCGCACGCACGCAGGCACACGCCAAAAAAAAAGGATCAGAAGATGCAGAGTCCTTGTGGGTAAAGAGGGCAGTGTTGTGATAATCATGGATGATTTCAATATGCAGTTAGATTGGGATAATCAGGTTGGTGCCAAGAGAGGGAATTTGTAGAATGCTTATGAAATGACTCTTTAGAGCAGCTTGTGGTTGAGCCCACTAGGGGAATGGCAATTCTGGATTGGGTGTTATGTAATGAACCAGATTTGATTAGAGAGGTTGAGGTAAAGGCACCCTTAGGAGGAAATGATCGTAATATGATAGAATTCACCCACTAGTTTGAGAAGGAGAAGCTAAAATTAGATGCATCAGTATCAGTATTACAGTGGAGTAAAGGGAATTACAGAGGTATAAGAGATGCAGAAAGTTGACTGCGATGGGACACTAGCAAGAATGACAGCAGAACATCAATGCTGGAATTTCTGGGAGAAATTTGGAAGGTGCAAGAAAGGTGCATCCAAAAAATGAAGTATTCTAAAAGGAGGATGAGGCAACCGTAGCTGAGAAGGGAAGGTCAAAGACAACATAAAAGAGAGAGAGTGCATATAGCAAAAATTTGTGGGAAGGTAAGGATTGCAAAGCTTTTAAAAACGGATGGCAACTAAAAATGAAACAAGTAGAAAAAAGATGAAATATGAAGATAAGCTACTAATAATATAAAAAGTGGATACATTTTTTTTCCAGATATATAAAGAGTAAAAGAGGCAAGAGTTTATATTGGACCGGTGCAGAGATAATAATAGGAGACAAAGAAATGGCAGACAAACTTAAGAAGTATTTTGCAACAGTCTTCACTTTGGAAGACACAAGCGGAATGCCAGAAGTGTGAATGTCAGAGGGCAGAAGTGAGTATTGTTGGAATAGGGAGATAAGTTACCTGAGCCAGATGGACTGCACCACAGGATTCTGAAAGAGGTAGCTGAAGAGATTGTGGAGGCATTAGTAATCATCTTTCAAGAATCACTTGATTCTCAAATGGTTCTGGAGGACTGGAGAATTGCAAATGTCATTCCACTCTTCACAGGGAGGAGGCAGAAGAAAGAAAATTATAGGCCAGCTACCCTGCCATCAGTGGTTGGTAATATGTTGGAGTCTATTATTAAGGATTAGGTTTCAGAATACTTGGAGGTACATGATAAAATAGGCCAAAGTCAGCATTGTTTTCTAAAAGAGAAATCTTGCCTGACAAATCTATTGGAATTATTTGAGGAAGTAACAGGCAGGATAGACAAAGGAGAGTCAGTGCATATTTATTTAGATATACAGTACAGTAACAGGCCCTTCTGGCCCAAAGAACCTGCACCACTCAATTAGCCCACTTAACCGTACATCTCTGGAATGCAGTAGGAAACTGGAGCACCCGGGGGAAATCCACAAGGAGAACACACAAACTCCCCACAGAACGTGGCAGAATTGAACCTGGGTCACTGGCACTGTATAGCATTATGCTAATCACTACACTATCATGCCACCCATGCATTCCACTGCATCTAAGTAAACTGTTGTTTATTTAGATTTTCAGAAGGCCTCTGACAAGGTGCCACATACGATGTTGTTTAGCAAGATAAGAGCCCATGGTATCACAGGAATGATAGGAACATGGATAGAAGATTGGCTGACTGGCAGGAGGCAGAGTGGGAATAAAAGGGGCCTTTTCTGGTTGGCTGCCAGAAATTAGTGGGTCAGTTTTGGGACTACTTCTTTTCACGTTATATGTTAATGATCTGAATGATGAAAGTGATGGCTTTGTGGCCAAGTTTTCAAACAATACAAAGACAGGTAGTGTTGAGAAGGAGGGTGTCTGCAGAAGGATGAAGACAAATTGAGAGACTGGCAAAGAAGTGGAACACAGTGTAGGAAGGTGCATGGTTATGCACTTTGACAGAAGGAATACAGGACTATTGTCTAAATGGGGAGAAAATTCAAATATCAAAGGTGCAAAGGGACTTGGGAGGCTTTATGCAGGATTCCCTTAAGATTAATTTGCAGGTTGAGTCAGTGGAAAGGAAGACAAATGCATGTTAGTATTTATTTCAAGAGGACTAGAATACCAAAGCAAGGATGTAATGCTGAGGCTTTATAAGGCATTGATCAAACTATACAGGAGAATTGTGAGCAGTTTCGTGCCCCTTATCTAAAATATGCGATGGCGTTGATGAGGGTCCATAGGTGATTCATGAGAATGATCCCAAGAATAAAAGGGTTAACATATGAGGAAGATTTGATGGCTCTGGGCCTGTACTCATTGGAGTTTAGAATGGGGGGGGGGGGAAGAATCCCATGAAACCTATCAAACATTGAAAGGACTAGATAGTGTGGATGTGGAGAGGATGTTTCCTATAGTGGTGAAGTCTAGTACCGAAGGGCACAGCCTCAAGAATTGAGGGACATCCATTAAGGATGGGGATGAGGAAAAAATTTCTTTAGCCAGAGAGTGGTGAATCTGTGGAATTCATTGACACAGATGGCCATGCAGGGCAAGTCATTGGGTATACTCATTGGGTTTTGATTAATCAGGGCGTCAAAGGTTACGGGGAGAAGGCAGGAGATTGGGTTGAAAGGGATAATAAATCAGCCAAGATGAAATGCAGAGCAGACTGGAAGGGCTGAATGGCCCAATTCTGCTCTTGTGTCTTACGGTAGCCAAAAGGTTAGATGAGGGCAGGACAGTTTTATGTTAAATATGTACAGTTTTGCACAACTTTGACAAGGTCCCTCATGGCAGTCTAGTCCGGAAGGTTAGATTGCAAGGGATCCAAGGGAGATAATAGATCGGTTTCATAATTGTCTTTGTGGCAGGAAGGTCCAACCCTCAGTGATCGTTGAGGGTTGCCTGTGATTAGTGGTGTCCTACAGGGGTTGGTGCTGGGAGCTTTGTTAAAATTCATATAAATGATTTTGCTGTGAATGTACAAGCCATGGTTCGTAAGTTTGCACATGATACTAATATAGCTAATGTAGCAGAAAGTATACAGGTTAATGAAAAATTACAAGGGATCTTAATTAGCTACGTATGTGGGTTAAGGATTAGCAAATGGTTTACAATACACATAAATGCCAAGTCTTGCATTTTGGGAGCTCAAACCAGGGTAGAATGGTCGGGTCCTTGGATGTTATAGAATAGAGGGACCTAGGAGTTTAGGTACCTAGTTAGAATAGTGATGAAGGCATTTGTCAGGCTAACCTTCCTCAATCAGGACATTATATGAGTTGCAAAGTTACATTACACCAAGACATTGGTGAGGCTGCATTATGTAGTTTGATCACCCTGTTATAGAAAAGATGCTAATACACTAGAAAAAGTGCAGAAAAGATGAACATTGAATATACCAGAATATTGCTTGTACTTGGGGGCCTGACTCACAAGGAGACATTGCATGGACTAGAACTTCATTCCCAGGAACTATATAGTCCTAAACCTCCTTATGACAGCTAGTGAAGAGGTCTGCACTGCTATAAAATGAGTCCTGCTGCTATTTTGTTGATCATAGTGGCTATATACAACACAGGGGTGCAGAACAAAAGCAGATTTTACATAAAGTGGCAGAGAATGAACCTTCTGATTGGTGGGGATAGATACCAGATACTGGGATGCACTGTTAAGCAACTGATAACTATGTTCTCATTGTGTTGGCTACAATAGTGGTGATCTACCTATCCAAGTAGCACTGTATCTAGGTGACATCTTATGTGGGACCACAAGACAGCAAAGGCCCCTATAGCTATCTCCAAGTTCCCCTTAACTAAACTTCCAAAAGAAACAGAGCAAGAAGCTCCCTATGCCTTAATGAACACACAGTATGATCAAGAGCCATCTTGGCTGTCCTTGAGGACAAAAGAGGAGAGTGTAGAAGAACATAAATAACATGGTTGCATAAGGTTTAATGATTAACCACACATCCTTGCTACAGCACCACCATTTTTGTCATAATCTTTGTCTGTATGCATCTGACCACTATGTGATGAAGCACAGTTCACGGAAAGTTAATGAACAAGAAATCAAGTTTGCTAGAGCTTCGTGCTTTCCCTTAACTGCTCCCTTGCTAGCAAGATAATAAAAGGATTTCGCTGTTAACAGTCAGTGTGGAGATTATTTACAAGTCACACACGTGGCCAATTGGTTAAGGCATTGGACTAGCGATCTGAAGGTTGTGAGTTCGATCCCCAGCCAAGGCAGCGTATTGTCTCCTTGAGCAAGGCACGTAACCGCACAGTGCTCTGCGATGACACTGGTGCCAAGCAGTATCGGCCCTTGCCCCTCCCTTGGACAACATCAGTCTCGTGGAGAGGGGAGACTTGTCTTCCATACAACCTTGCCCAGGCCTGTGCCCTGGAGAGTGAAGACATTCCAGGTGCAGATCCATGGTCTCGCAAGACTAACGGGTGCCTTTACTTTGCACAACTAAAAACAATCCCAAACCCAAAACTCCTTCTAGTGCTACACTTCAAATCCCCCCAAATGAATACTTACAGATGTAGTGATCTCGAACTCTGCCAAGACGGACAAGGTCTTTAAGATCATCATGACGAAAAATCTCCCGACTGCAAGTGTCCAATCTTGAGTTCACAACGTTTGCAACTTTTCTTCCTAAGACCAAAGGAACATGACTTTTCAACTCCTAAAAATCAATATTTTACATCAGACGAGTCACCGAGATCATCTGGTTCCTTGGTTGTCCCACTTCAAGTGTTACTAATGCTGGCTAACAATGTGCCAGTGGAAAACTTGTAACAATATGGCATACATAAGGTTTTCCTAGTTTATGCAATCGCACCACATGTAGGGAAGCTGAAGACAACAGATCTGATGAGACCAGATGTATACCTCTGTATGGTTATTTCATTCATTATGTGCCATGTCATATGACGTGGATGATCATGGTCTTTATTTTGTGACCGTGATTGTTCTTGGCAAGTTTTAACAACTGAAGTGGTTTGCCATTGCCTTCTTCTGGGTAGTGTCTTTACAAGACAGGTGACCCCAGTCATTATCAATACTCTTCAGAGATTTTATGCCTGGCATCAACGATCACATAACCAGAACCTGTGATATACACCAACTGCTCATACAAACATCCACCAGCTGCTCCCATAGCTTCACATGACACAGATTCGGGTGCTCAGCAGGTGCTAAACCTCCCAAAGGTGACCTGCAGGCTAGTGGAAGGAAGGAGCGCCTCATACCTCCTTTGATAGAAATGCTTCTCCACCCTGCCAACCAATCAGAAAGGTTACATTCCACAAATTCAATAAACTGATGCATTATCAGTACGAATCTTAGACTTTACCAGGAACTTGTAACCACAGGGCATTTAGCCCAAAGCCTCGCATCCCACTTTCTCACATTCTTCATCTTTGTCTGCTGCCATGCATCCATACCATCCACCAAAGCTGCAAGCTCATAAAGGACAGGCAACCTGTATCACTTGGAAATCTTCATTTCTCTGGGTTTGGTTTGAAAATCCAATTCCTAAACTTCTTATGTATAATGTCATCAATAGTAGCCTGCATTAAAGAAGGCAAGAATGGAAAAGCTCTTTCTATCCTTGTTCCACTAAATGCACTAAGGAAATTGCAGTCCAATGCAGGACCCCCTTCTTAAACGGGACTTCCTGAATATACTATCTCTTCTTATGAAGTATACAATGATTCTCACAGCTCTGGTAAGACTTAAGGCTGGTTTATACTTCTGCATTAAATGGACACCATAACCTACGCAAGTGGCCTTGTGAGCATTTATATTTGTTCGTTGGTGTGTCTGCGTCGCTCGGCAATTCGTGCACGTCACGCATGCGCACTCACCTGCCCGCACAAGGCTTCATGGTCATGGTAGTCTCGAGGTAAACAAGACGCGAGCGTCTCTTTTCGGGCAAAATGTGTCCTCCATAATTTCAGAGGTCTGTAAAGCTTTATGGAAAGCATTTTAGCCAGAGTTCCTTCCCTACCCTTCAGTCGCCCAATGGGAAGCTATTGCAGCATAGAATGACATGCGATGCCACCAAGCAGACCAATCACAGTTGTTGCCTTCTGCGTAGGGTTCCACGTCGGCTTTGCGTAGGGTTTGCAGTGACGCAGACCTTACGGCAACGCATTGATGCAGAAGTATAAACAAGGCTTTAGGTTTAAGTATAAAATACCTTCATTTCATTTATCAATCTTTTAAAGTAACTTGTTTCAAATAACTTATATGTCCCCATTTCCCATGCCAATTATTTAAGTTGTCCTGTACAAACCTTTCTTTCACTTCTTCCACTAGAAAGATCCTTCCTTGACATAAATAGCTTATGATTCTGCACACTTGTACTAAAACCAGATTACAGGAGATGCTGAAAATCTGAAATAAAAAGAGAATGCTGAAAATATTCAGGCAGCATCTCTGAGGAAAAAAGTTAATGACCTGAAACATCTCTACAGAGATGGTATCTTTCTTGAAGAACATTTACAGTTTTTTGTGTTTATTTATGTTGAGACTCACCTTGTTGTCCTCTGATCTAAACAGCACATCCAGATCTAGGACACAATTTTAAAAAAAACAGGGATTTCAAATTCAACAGTAGAACTGACTCACCATTCACCATCTCAATCTCAATGACACCCGGAGAGAAACACTGCTTGAGTTTCTCTGCAAGCTCCCCTTCTATGGGACTCAGTAGAGTTATTTCAGGTAAAAGTCGGTAGCTTGCTGTGGCAACAGGAGAGAACTTGGCATGGTCTTTAGCTAGGAAGTGAACACAAAGGACATTATATTCATGCACTATGGTGCAGCTCATATCATGATTTATTTTGCATTCTTTCCTCAGTTTAATAGTGATATTTTTACACCTGGCACTCCTCCCCCATCCAGTCCTGGACTCCTCAAGAAGAGAAATTATTTTCTCTTCATCACCCTACTGGATGCTTTTATATATTTTTTTGAATACACTGCTTAAGCCAAGTGTTGGCCTACTGCTCATAACACAGTAGAGGCCAAGGCCATTTTTCTTCTCAACAACAAGACCATTCAGTACCTGTACTATTGACCCAAAGAGGACTATTATAAGCAACATGATTCCCTCTCCTACCACTGCCTTACCAATTCCTTTCACACAGTGTACGACGACATCAATTTCTTGCCCTGGGCGAAGTTGAGCAATGAGGATATCATCATGCACAGGCCGAATTTCAACCTGCCCAAAAAGATCTGCCTGGTTCCCAATGGGTACCCACTTCAAGTGCTTGGAGTAGACTGAAACGACAAATGGAAGAATGCAGGGCCCGTACTGCAGTATAACTGAATTATGGAAGAAACATGATGAATCACAAAATTATCAAAACTATAATATTTAGAAAACTTCCAATACCAGTTCATATTGATTTGCATTCATTTCTGGTCTGCCAATTACAAAAAGGACATAGAGACCATGGTGAGGGCTCATGTGAGATTTATTTATTAGAGATACAGCATGGAATAGGTCCTTCTAGCAACCCATGATTTAACCCAGTGTAATCATGGGACAATTTACAATGACCAATTAAGCTACTAACCAGTATGCCTTTAGACACTGGGAGGAAACTGGAGCATTCTGAGAAAACCCATGCATTCCACAGAGAGGACATACAAACTGCTTACAGAGAATGCCAGGATTGAACTCTGATGCCTCCAGCTGTAATAACATCACACTAGCCACTACGCTACCATGAAGCCATTTTCCCTAACTTGAGTTTACAGACCATAATCCCTCTGATTCAGTTTTCTAACACTTGTGAACCTCCCCCTGAATCAACTGATGAGTGTTCATGCAAGTGTTAGAAAATTCACTATTTCAGTAAGATGTCAACTCATAGAGCTTTAGTGAATAGGGAATGTAAAATAGCAGAACTGTGATTTTCAGATATTTACCTTTATGATTTAGGTACAGCTCTTCAGGATCTGAAGAGTCTTTGAGTGCTTTAGGATTTTTGGTACATTTCACTTTCAGGTGGAATTGCAGAGTATCAATCTCTGTTCCTTCTTCATCTCCTGAAAAAGTAATAATGCTTAGTCCCCTGAACGTTAGGACACTTCAACATGTTCAAACACAGTAATTTCACTGAAGCACACAGTGACCCCATTCCTGCATCTGCACTTGACAGCAGAAATGTAGGATACAAGTGGAAATGCTGAAAATACTCAAAAAGTCAGGCAACATCCATGAAGAGAACAAAAGAGTTAATCAACCCAAGATGTTAACTGCTTTTCTCCATAGATGCTGCCTGACTTCTGGAATATTTTCAATATATTTTGCAGTTATTTCATGTGAAAGTTGTTTTTTTTTTTAAAAATAGGAGATCTGAGGAAAGGATTTTTCACCTGCTGCCTGAGAAGGTGGTGAAGGCAGGTACACTCGCAAATAAAAGACTACAGACAAGATCCCAGTTACAGGGATTAATATAGACAAGTAGAATGGTAAACCTAGATGTGCTGGACTTAAGGATTCATCTCTGTTTTGTATGACTCAGATGCAGAGATGTTTCTTTGCTGTTTAATGTGTGTTAATAGTACAGCAGCCATTCTACATCAGTCCCACTCAACGGGTATCACATCTGCATATCAGGTGGTGCTGCTCACTGGGGCAAAACAACTCCCTCACCTGTGCTCCTGTACTCAAACAGTCGTGGGTCCGCTTTGATGGGGATGAGACCCAGTCTGTGTGCCAGAATCTCATCCTGAACTATGGAGGTGTTGTTGTAGATAAATGCCTTCTCCACAGCCATGGTTGGGACCTGAACAACAGCAGAAAGGTTAGATTCACTGCAGTAGAAGTAATGTATTAAATGTCACCTTTATGACAAGCTCCACAAAGAAAATGCTGGTTAGCAAAACTAATGTCTTCTGGACAAAAGTCAAAGTAACATGAGTATTTTAAAAATTGGAAATGAAAGTTAAGATAAATATACCAAAGTTGAGACTGAACAATATCAAAATGTTCCCTTGGCATGCACACTGGATTGGAATAAAAAAGTAATGTCACAGATGAGACAATATTTAACCAGAACAATTGTAATAGATCATGAGAACATAAATTAACTGAATAAGTAGGCAAGAAGCCAATTAAGTTCTAAACGCAGAAGTGTGAAATGAAAATAATTCGGCAGAAGGATAATGAAAGACTTCTTAGGGCATCCAATTCTGTCCACCTCACTTTAGAGAGGATAGGAAGGCCCAAAAGGTATAGGGTACAGTCGAAAGAGTCCGGAGATGAAAGACTTCAGCGACAGAAGTTGGAGCTCTTTAATAAAGATTTATTATCAAAGTATGTACATGTTACCACTTGCAGACATCTACATGAAAAAACTACAACAGATTATTCCAAAAAATATACATGGACAGACAGACCAAGTTAAGGATAGATGGACTATAAAGTATGAAAACATCACTGCAGTAGAAAATAGAACAGCAGGATTCCTTTTAAAATGGCAAGGGACTGAAAGGTGATCTGTGGTCAGAAGGACAGAGGAGTCCCTCTGTGTGAATATTGAAAATTAATGTGACTATCATCCACAAACATGAACAAATGGATTTCTGTCAGGCAGTCCATTAATAGATAGAACAAATGGATGTGACCACTTTTCAGATCCTTGACAGGTCTCTTCAGTTACATCTCAACTCAGCACAGTAGGGATTTAACTGGGGATCCTACTGGACTGTGAAGTGCAAGAACCTAGAAAGCTTTTCAACCCAGTCTGCATGTTTCCAATGTGCTCACAGACATTTCAACACATATTGTAACACAAATGCCATAAACAGTTGAATCATATACAGCAGTGGTCCCCAACCTCTGGGCCACAGACTGATACGGAGCCACGAAGAATGCAGCGGTAGCCGGAACGCACCCAGCACATCTTTAAGAAAAAGGCCAAAATAAACAAGCTAATTCATTAGGTGCCGTCTGGCACATAAATGTCGGCCCAGATCAGAGGTGACACAATCCGCAACCAGGCAGCACCTAATCAATTAGATTATTTATTTCAACTTTTTTCTTAAAGATGTGCTGGGTGCGTTCCGGCTACCGCTGCACCGCTGCATTCTTTGTGGCTCCGTATCGGTCCGCGGCCCGGAGGTTGGGGACTACTGATACACAGTATTCAAGGAAATTCCATTAACTTGAAGCACTAACTCCACCGATCCCACATGACCCATTGAGTAAGTCTGTTAGTTTCCATATTTATTTCACACATTCAAAGGGTCTCAATGCAAAATGTAAATTATGCACATTAACAACTAAAACATTATGGTAATGCTAATGATCTAAAATGTCTTACGGCAAATACAATTTATAATTTGCAGCATAACAGCCTGCAGTTTTATTACCTCAGCAAGCAAGATCCTGCGGAAAGCATTTGCAATAGCAGCATTGATTCCAATCATGTCAAACTCCAAAGTGTCATCCTCCAACCGAACAATGTCAATCCTAAAATTCTGATGAAGACAAATGTCACATAACTTTCACTTTACAGGGAACTCACATGAGTTTTCACTTCTGCACCTTAGTTAAGTGGAGTTAATTCTGGTATAGATAGTTCCAAAAGCCAGCAACAAATTGGTTCCAGAGCATTAAATGAAGCTGTGTTGTGCAATCAGCGACCTCAGAGTTCAGACGGAGGGGAATGATTATCTGGAATGAACTGCAAGAGAGGCACTTGAAAGGTACCTATCTAGGAAAGGCATAAAGGGTTACTGGCTTAATGAGGGCAAATGAGATTAGCATAGATAGGCATCATAGCTGTGAGCCAGAAGGGCCCATCTGTATGTTGTATGATTAAATGATAAGAAACATAAGAAAAAGATTGGCCTACAAAACCAGGAATAAGACAGAGGTCAATGCAACAGTGAATTTTTCCCTCTTTGTGGCAGTAACAAATTTTGTCTACAGTTTGGTCCATAGACTTGGTTTTTGAATTAAGCTTTCTGAATTAACATCAACAAGTTTTGAACAATGACAAAGGATCTTTAACTATTACCTAATGTAAACCCTCTATTTTGAAGAAAGCTAATTTCTTCCCTCATAACACAAAAATCAACAAAGTGGACGTTAGAAAACCAGGAACTGATCCCACTCAAAATGTATAAAACTGCAGAAGGCCTGATACAGCTGACACTGACAGGGTGTTTCCTTGACCAGTCTATTCGTTTAGGAGACTGAAATATGGAGCAAATTTCTTCAAGGAAGATAGTGAATCTTTGAGATGTTCTACCTCAGAGTGCTGTCAATGTACATTAGTCTTAATCTGGAATTTATCAAGAGTCGCAGGGTGATGGGGACCAGAGTGCCAGGACAGTGGAGAGGTTGTGGAGACATGGTGTTAAGACCTCAGAAAAAGTCAGGAATGAAAAGGTTGAGCATGGTGTGATGAATGTGTTGCGTATACCTCAATGTCAATAGTATTGTAGGAATGGCAGATGAGCTCAGAATATGAATCAACACATGCGATTATGATACTGCAGTCATTACTGAAACATGATTGCAGGAGGAGCAAGATGTAGAATACAAGAGCAGGGATGTGATGCTGAGGCTTTATAAGGCACTTGTGAGGCCTCACCTTGGCCCCCTCATCTTCGAAAAGATGTGCTGGCATTGGAGAGGGTCCAGAGGAGGTTCACAAGGCTGATTCCAGGAATGAAGGGATTATCATATGAGGAACATTTGCTGGCTCTGGGTCTGTACTCACTGGAATTCAGAAGGATTGGGGGGGGGGGGGGAGATCTCATTGAAACCTTTCAAATGTTGAAAGGCCTAAACAAAGTAGATGTGGAGAGAATGTGTCCCATGGTTGGGGAGTCTAGGACAAGAGGGCACAGAGGGGTGTCCATTTAAAACAGATGCAAAGAAATTTCTTTAGCCAGAGGATGGTGAAATTGTGGAATTTATTACCACAGGCAGCTTTGGAGGCCAGGTGGTTGGGTGTAGTTGAGGCAGAACTTGATAGGTTCTTGATTGGACACAGCATCAAAGGTACAGAGAGAAGGCCAAGTGGCTGAGGAGAAAAAAAAAGGATCAGTTATGATTGAATGGCAGTGTAGACCAAAAAATTCTGCTCCTTTGTCTTATGGTCTATGGAATGAGACAGGACAAGTGACATAAGTTATGTAATGGAACATTTTGTATCTAGTGATCATAATGTCATTAATTTCAAAATAAATATGGAAAAGGTGGGTCTCATCTGCATGTTGAGATTTTAAATTGGAGAAAGGCCAATTTTGATGGTATCAGAAATGATTTGGCAAGTGTGGATTGAGACAGGCTGTTTTCTGGGAAAAGTGTACTTGGTAAGGGGGAGGTATTCAAAAGTGAAAGTTTGAGAGTACAAAGGTTGTACGTGCCTGTCAGAATAAAAGGAAAAGATAACATGTTTGGGGAACCTCAGTTTTCAAGAGATATTGAGGCCTGGTTAAGAAGTGAAGAGGAGGTGCATAGCAAGAGACCACAATGAGTGGCTGTCATTATTAAATATTTCATGTAGTGTAAATTGGCGATGTATGTTCTTAACAATTGTTCAGAGATAAACCATTTACCATGAGTTTCCCATCCCTATTCTTTTCTGGAGCTTGAATTACTACCATATACCTGACAACATGATTAGCTATTGTGACGAAAAACCAAGTTATCAGAAGATTGATGCTGATGAGAGAGATAAGAGAGACAAAGGGAGAAGCGTTCAAAATGTTAATGAGAGAGGAGAGAGATTAACGAAAAGAGACACAATTCCCAGTATTGACAGACCGGTTGCTTTGAACCTGAACTGCTTGAAGTTTGATGGACAGACGATACCCCGGCAGGGGGATAAAAGGAACAGGTTCGCTAAGGCACGACAGACACCACAAGATCACGAGATAACGAGACCCTGGAAGCGCGATGTGCCCCCACAAGTTGGTGGGAGTTTGGAGATCTGGTCACGGTACCGACCATAGACGCAGAGGGTGAAAAGGTACAATCGGCGGGAACCTGGTGTGTGTGTGTGTCCACCCTTGCCTGGGTGCCGGGTTCACCGCGGAAGAACGATCGTATCCAGAATGGAGGGGTCACAGTCGGTGACCTCAGAAGACATTAAAAGGGCTCGCCCAAAAGCTAACTGCGAGGAACATCAAAGGTCTGTTTGAATCGAAATTTGCATATTCTCTCTCTCTCTCCAACGGCACATCAGCAATTACTGCGAACTGTACTAAGCTGAACTGAACTCTGCGTCACTTGAGACTGATCATTTTACCCCTAGACTGCGATAGAGCTTGATTGATTCCTATTATCCTAGTTCTGTGTACATGTTTGTTTTATTATTGCTAACCTGTTGCATTTATATCGTTATGATTAGAGTACTGTGTTACTTGTTTCTTTAATAAAACTTTCTTAGTTCCTTTAATAAAACTTTCTTAGTTCCAGTAATCCAAACTCCAACTAAGTGGTCCATTTCTGCTGGTTTGGCAACCCAGTTATGGGGTACGTAACGCTATTAATGTGTGAGGCAAGGTTATGTATTAGACTCAAAGGGGTTCTTGCCTTTTGTGGATAACACTCCAGAGTGACAGAACTTTTCTAGCCCAGCAGTACTGCTCCTTGTGCAATCTTAGTGAAAACTGACCAACCTCATAGAGACAGAGAGCTGAGACTTTGACTCACTGAACATTGCATCTCTAATGCACCTTCCCTCTGATCAAAGACACAATGAACTGCTGTCCATCGTAGTGCATGTCAATACCTAACTGATTACACTAGGTATATTCAGAATATCAAGATAATGTTTCCAAGTTTGCTGTTTCAATTGACTGTTCTGAAGGATTTGAGACACAATACACTGTTTTAAAAGTATATTGAAATAACTTGCATATTTTAAAGTTTAATTAGAATATACATATTCTCAGCACTGATGAATGTAGTACTTCATGAATGTAGAATCATTTTCCTGACTTGTATTAAGAGATGTGAGGTTCCCAAACAACTAAAAGCTATAATTACTACCACTCTTACTCGGCTGTTAAGGTCTGTTGTGGCTATACAAACTCCTTCTGGGGCTAGGTTTCAGGATATGTGTTTCGGAGTAAGTTAATCTGTTCCAACACTTTTGAGTTTGTTATGAGGAATTATTACGAGAATTAATGAGAGGTAATTAAAACTCTCAAGTTTTAAGAATAAATTGGATAGGTACATGAATGGGAGAGGTCTGGAGGGTTATGGACTGGATGCAGGTCAATGGGACTAGCGGAATAATGTTTCGGCAAAGACTAGAAAGGCCGAATGGCCTGTTTTCTGTGCTGTAGCCTTCTATGGTTCTAGGTATCGGCAGGTAGGACCAAATGAGGTACTTAATGGAGTACAAGAAATGCAAGGGGACACTTAAAGAAGAAATCAGGAGGGCTAACAGAAGACATGAGGTTACTGATCCTCTGCGGCGTCACCACGATCAAGTAGACACATCAAGTGGATAAGTGTCAGTCCCAGAGACCGGATCCCCCCACCCCAGCCTGCGTCCAGCCGGCTGCCTGTTCCGTACCTGCTCGAAGCGCCGCTGGTCCCACGTGTCGTCGTAACCGGGGTAATTCCCAGGGAAATCAGTGGTATGGACCTGAACAGAGAAGGGAAATTAACAAATTCCTCCTGACAAGATTGACAGTATACATACCATTAACATTAACGCAGGAGGAAACACTCACGTTCTGGACACCGAACTCCTTCAAAACCACTCGGTTGCGTATCAACTCGATGCGCTCCCGGCCGTCCGCCATTACGGACACTAGGATTTAAATTTGCGCGAGATTCCACAGCCGTGCAGCTCTCCTCCCGTCGGCAAAGCTCGCGAGATCCACCACCTCCCGGCTGGGTCAGCGAGATCACGTGAGGTCACGTCACCGCTTCCACTGAGCGCCGTTCGGGTGGGCCGCCGGTGCTACGGGCGATGGCGACGGCAGCGGCAGCGGCTGGCGGTGCCGGAGGGACGAAGAACGGCGAATGGGGAAACTTCGAGGAGGCGCTGCTGCAGGTTAAATAAACTTTGCCATTCAGGACCCGCAATGCGTATCACCTGACTTTTCGTTGGCTCACGCAGTGCCCCACCCACAAAGTGTTCCCGAGTGATTGTGTTACCTCCACATTGCTTCCATAATACCTTTCCCCATCCATTATTACCCCTACCCTCAGTTTCCCCACTGGGTATTCGTCTGCATTGTGTGATCCCTCTCTTATGTTGCCCCCCCCCCGCAGTGTGTTCCCCTCCTTATGTTGCCCCCCCCACAGTGTGTTCCCCTCCTTATGTTGCCCCCCCGCAGTGTGTTCCCCTCCTTATGTTGCCCCCCCACAGTGTGTTCCCCTCCTTATGTTGCCCCCCCGCAGTGTGTTCCCCTCCTTATGTTGCCCCCCCGCAGTGTGTTCCCCTCCTTATGTTGCCCCCCCGCAGTGTGTTCCCCTCCTTATGTTGCCCCCCCGCAGTGTGTTCCCCTCCTTATGTTGCCCCCCCCACAGTGTGTTCCCCTCCTTATGTTGCCCCCCCGCAGTGTGTTCCCCTCCTTATGTTGCCCCCCCCACAGTGTGTTCCCCTCCTTATGTTGCCCCCCCGCAGTGTGTTCCCCTCCTTATGTTGCCCCCCCGCAGTGTGTTCCCCTCCTTATGTTGCCCCCCCGCAGTGTGTTCCCCTCCTTATGTTGCCCCCCCGCAGTGTGTTCCCTCCTTATGTTGCCCCCCCGCAGTGTGTTCCCCTCCTTATGTTGCCCCCCCGCAGTGTTCCCCTCCTTATGTTGCCCCCCCGCAGTGTTCCCCTCCTTATGTTGCCCCCCCGCAGTGTGTTCCCCTCCTTATGTTGCCCCCCCGCAGTGTGTTCCCCTCCTTATGTTGCCCCCCCGCAGTGTGTTCCCCTCCTTATGTTGCCCCCCCCCGCAGTGTGTTCCCCTCCTTATGTTGCCCCCCCGCAGTGTGTTCCCCTCCTTATGTTGCCCCCCCGCAGTGTGTTCCCCTCCTTATGTTGCCCCCCCGCAGTGTGTTCCCCTCCTTATGTTGCCCCCCCCGCAGTGTGTTCCCCTCCTTATGTTGCCCCCCCGCAGTGTTCCCCTCCTTATGTTGCCCCCCCCGCAGTGTGTTCCCCTCCTTATGTTGCCCCCCCGCAGTGTGTTCCCCTCCTTATGTTGCCCCCCCGCAGTGTGTTCCCCTCCTTATGTTGCCCCCCGCAGTGTGTTCCCCTCCTTATGTTGCCCCCCCGCAGTGTTCCCCTCCTTATGTTGCCCCCCCGCAGTGTTCCCCTCCTTATGTTGCCCCCCCGCAGTGTGTTCCCCTCCTTATGTTGCCCCCCCGCAGTGTGTTCCCCTCCTTATGTTGCCCCCCCGCAGTGTGTTTCCTCCTTATGTTGCCCCCCCCGCAGTGTGTTCCCCTCCTTATGTTGCCCCCCCGCAGTGTGTTCCCCTCCTTATGTTGCCCCCCCGCAGTGTGTTCCCCTCATGTCTCCCCCCCACACACACATTGTCTAACCTCTGAATCTTTTAGACATGGAGTCATAGAGTACTACAGCACAGAAACAGGGCCTTTGCTCCATCTAGTTTGTGCCGGCCTGATTTTGTTCAGTCCTGTATACCTGCACCCGGATTATAGCCTTCCATACTCTCTCTCATTCTTATACCTAGCCAGACTTCACTTAAATGTTGCAATTGAACCCACTTCTGCTGGCAGTTCTTTCCTCAGTCACACCACCCTCTGAATGCAGAAGTTATCTCTCAGATTCCCCTGAAATATATCACTTTACACTATAAACCTATGGTCTCTAGTTCTAATCTCACCCAATCTGAGGACTGCATGCATCCACCCTATTATACCCTTCTTGATTTTGTGCACTTCTGTAAGATTTCCCCTCATTGTCCTGCAATCCAGGGAATAAAGTGCTAACCAATTCAACTGCTCCCATGTAGCTCAGATCCTCAAGTCCCAGCAACATCTGTATAAATTTCCTCTGCACTCTTTCAAGTTGATGTCTGTTCTGTTATTCAGTAAGATCACAGCTGATCCAGTCTTGGCTTTAATACCATATTCCTATTTCACATGACCCTTGAAGCATGTATCTGTACAGTAAATGTTAGTCTCGTGGTCTTCTGGGCTGCCTGGGGCTGAGAGTTCTAAGGATTCATGAGTCTTGAACGTTATGTAAACTTGCATCTTAAATGAGCAACCCCTTATGAAAATGTGTCCTGTAGTTGGAGGTACTCCCATCAGGGAAGCAAACAGTCGACATCCACCTGATTAATCCACGATCAGAATCTTATACATTTCAGTAAGATCACCTCTTCGGTTATCAATGAGACCTCACCTAAAATACTGTATACAACTTACTACATAGGGTCAAGCTTTCTTCGTACGTCTCCCTTCTCTGCAATGCCTCAGTGCAATACACAAGATCAGCATTGTATGCAGTATTTTAGATGAGGCCTCATTGCACCATGTAAAGTTACAGCTTTTATAATCCTTCCCAATAAAGACCAATTTCTTATTACTTTCTGTTCCTGCACACTAATTTTTTAATGTTTCATGTTCTAGGACCCTCAGTTCCTTTTGTACCTCAGCATTTCATAGTCTCATTCCAATTCAATAATTATCAGGTTTGTCATTCTTCCATCCAAAGTGCATTTTCTTCATTATCTTCTATCTGACTACATATTCTAATCACTTACTTTAAACTGTAATTCTTTTGCAGGCCCTGTACTCCCCACAATTTGCTAATCCATCTATCTTTATATTACTAAAGCTGCTAACAAAACACTCAATCCCTTTACCGAAATTGTGAAAATATACACTTGAGGACCTGCACTTTTGCCTGTGATACTCCACTGGCTACTGACTGCCAATCTGAAAATTACTCACTTGACTCTTAGTTATCTATCAGTTATTATCTCTAAATATTCATCATAGCGGATTCCAGTTAATCAGGCTGTTGGTTAATCAGGGAAAATCTTAAAAGCAAAAACTAATTGAAAGAATTATCGGGATTCTTTTCGTTTATTTGGGATTTTAAGCCACTCAGTTGGAGCAAGGGTCCAGTTCCAACTGGCATCAGTTTTCCGCACTTGGGTGGCCTTTGGACGCTACACCATCCTTAGAGTGAATAGTTTTTAAATAGCGGCAGTGTGTGTTTGTGTTCAACAAGCAGTGATTTCTGTTACTGATAGCTGATGAGAAATAAGCGACAAGGCAATTCTAAACTTTTTATTTATTGAGATACAGCATGAAATAGGCACCATCCAGCAATCCCTTAATTTTATCCAAGCCTAATTGGGGAACAATTTACAATAAACAACTAACCTACCAACCAGTATGTCTTCAGGCTATAGGAGGACACCAGGGCACCCAGCGGAAACCTACGCAGTCACGGGGAGAACATACAAACCCCTTACGGGCAGCGGCGGGAATTGAACCCGGGTCACTGCCAAGCTTCCCCTTTGCTCACTGCAGTTTCAAGCGTTCAGTCTCAGAGGTGCCAGAAACAGCCGGGAGTGAAAATGAAATTATTTCACTATTTCAACAAATTAGCAACTGCAAAGAATTTGAAGGTATTGACAATCATCTAAAATGTTACAATGAGAATGAAGTTTGAGGAGGCAGTTATCGATAGCATTGTAATATCTCTGCTTATTTTGTTCATTGTGTACACCAGGTAAATTCCTTTGTTGATAACATTTAGGAACTAACACATAGTTTTATAGTATTGTACTATTGGTTGTGTTTTAATTTGTTCTATATTTCATTGAAATACATAATTTGTTACTCAATTTTTTTTGTACTTTTTAAGTATTTCTTTGAAACTTCAGCTAATTGGCCCAAAATGTACTAATTCCAATGTGTCCCAATTAACTGGAAACCACTGAATATTATCCCCAGGACTGTGTGCTTTTATTGAATACCTTCTGGAAAGCAACACACTGCAGTGTTTGTTGATTTCCCCTTTACTCACCCTGTTTGTTTTTTACTTAAATTTATCAAACACTGTTTATCATTTTTCTAAATAGCCTACTGTTAGCTTTGTAAAGGATTCCATAAGGCATTGGAGCAGGATTAAGCCATTCTGCTGCACTATTTGATTTATGGCTGATTAGGGTTGATCTATCAACCCCATTCGCCTGCCTTGTCTCCACTGCCTTTGACACTCTTATCAAGAACCTAGCAACTTCTGCTTTAAATATGCCTAATCACTTGGCCTGCACAGCTATCTGTGGCAATGTATTCCACAGATTCACCACCCTCTGGCTAAAGAAATTCCTCCTCCTTTGTATTCCGAAGTTGTGCACTCTGGCCCTAGACTTTCCCACAACTGGAAACATCCTGGCTGCGTCCACTCTGTCTTGGCTTTTCAATATCCTATAGGTTTCAATGGGATTTCCCCTCTCATTCTTCTCAATTCCAGCAAGTACGGGCCCCAGAGCCATCAAAGGCTCCTCATGTGTCAACCCTTTCATTCCCAGGATCATTCTTGTAAACATCCTCGGGACCTTTTCCAATACTAGCACATCCTTTGTTAGATATTGGCCCAAAATTGCTCTCAATACTCCGTATGTGGTCTGAACAATGCCGTATAAAGCCTCAGCATTACATCGTTGCTCTTGTATTCTAGTCTTCTCAAAAGGAATGATAACATTGTATTTGCCTTCCTTACCACTGACTCAACCTGCAAATTAACCTTTAGGGAATCCTGCTTGAGGAGTCTGAAGTCCCTTTTTACCTCCAATTTCTGAATTTGTTACCCATTTAGAAAATAGCGTATACCTTTATTCCTTCTACAAAGTGCCTAACCATACACTTCCCTACACTATTCCACCCGTCACTTCTTTGTCCATTCTCCTAATCTGTCCAAGTCCTTTTGCAAACTCCCTGCTTCCTCAACACTTTCTGCCTTTCCACCTATCTTTGTATCATCCACAAACTCAGCTACAAGCCATCAATTCCATCATCCAGATGATTAACTTATAACATGAAAATCAATCCTTGCAAAACACCACTAGTCACCGGCCACCAACCAGAAAAGGCCCCTTTTATTTCCACACTTTGTCTTCTGCCAGTCAGCCAATCTTTTGTCCAAGCTTCTATCTTTCCTGTAATATCATGGGCTCTTATTTTGCTTAGTAATCTCGTGTGCAGCGCCTTGTTTAAAGGCCTTCTGAAAATCTAATTAAACAATATCCACTGACTCTCCTTTGTCTATCCTGCCTGTTATTTCGTCAAAGAATTCCAACGGATTTGTCTAGCAACATTTTGCCTTAAGGAAACTATGTGGTTTGGGGATATTTGCCTTAAGGAAACCATGCTGAGTTCCCGAATAATGGACTCCAACATCTTGCCAACCACTGAAGTCAGGCTAACTAGCCTATAGTTTCCAGTCTTTTGCTTCTCTCCCTTCTTAAGAAGTGCAGTATTTTCCTAATGAAAGAAGTTTAGTGTAATGCCATATAGTTGCTGGTTTTCTGCCTCACTTAAGTAGCATTACATGTGTCATTTTCCAATTCTCTGGAGATGAGAATCCACCATCTTAGTAATCACTTCAAAATCTCTAGCATGCAGGACCTTGGTTTAGAGAACTTGTCAGCCTTTTACCTATTAGCTTGCATAGTCATTTTCACCCTCTAGATGGTTTTTAGTTATTAGAATGTTTTAATGTTTCCTACACTGAAGATTGATACAAAATAAGTATTTAGAGTCTCAGGCATGTCTTTATTTCCTCAGTCTCATCCTCTTAAGTTCCAACAGTGATCAGAGAAGTTACTGCGCAGTCTGAAAAAAACAAAATAGACTGAATTCCAAAGACACAGATTTTTCTTAGTACAGATTTAGATTATGAGAACACTCAGTCCTCTTTTATTGTCATTTAGAAATGCATACATGCATTAAGAAATGATACAATGTTTCTCCGGAGTGATATCACAGAAAACGAGACAGACCAAAGACTAACACTGACAGAACCACATAATTATAGCAGTGCAAAGCAATATCATAATTTGATAAAGAACAGACCATAGGCACAGTGGGAAAAAAAAGTCTCAAAGTCCCGAGTCTCCGATAGCAGGCAGCAAAAGGAAAAACTCCCTGCCATAAACCTCCAGGCACCATCAACTTGCCGATATCTTGGAAGCGGCCGACCCTGAGTCCATCCGTCCGAAAACTCAAGAGCTTCCGAGCAGCCTCACCGATACAGCCTCCCGAGCGCCTTCGACCTCTCCCCGGCCGCTGAAACACGCAAAACCGAGGATTTCGGGGCCTTCAGCTCCGGAGATTCCGGTTACCACACAGTAGCAGTGGTAGCAAAGCAGGCATTTCAGAAGTTTTCCAGATGTTCCGCTGTGCTCTCACGTCTGTCTCCATCAAATCAGGATTGTGCACGGTCCCCTACTTGACAAATAACAGATATTCAACACCGAAGTGGCCGCGCGCACTGTTGTCGCGCCGCCATCTTCGTCCCCCTCCCGGGAGGTTTAGTCCTGTTTTCTAGTACTATATGTTCTTAAATCAATGTAAGGCATATCATACTGGATTTTGCATATTTACCAGAAGTCTATCTGTAGATAAGCATTCAGCTAGATGAATAAGATGACTGAAATCAATACTAAGTTTATGATAGAATAGGGTGGGTCACAGACAAAGGTTGTAAATTTAGATGGATTCTAAAAGGTCCAAGCAGTAGAGTCAATACAATAGGCTGGGGGCATTCTAAATAAAAGTTAAATTACAGAAAATAAAAAAACATTTCAAGAAACCTGAAAGACCCAAAGCAAACCTTAAATGGCAGGTGCTTTACTTGCCAAATCATAGAAGTAGTGGCAGAGAAGGAGGGGATTCATCTCCTTAGATCTGTGCCAACCCAAGGAAGGTCCCTTTTTGCCCACACCAGTCTGCCAGTTGTTCTTTCTTAAGTAAATCAGAATCAAATTTATAATCACTGACAATGTCGTGAAATGTTTTGTGGCAGCAGTACAGTGCAATGCACAAAAATTACTATAAATTACAATAAGAATATATCATATAAATATATAATGCAACAAGAGAACAAAATAGCAAAGTAGTATTCATGGATCATTCAAAAATTGGTTGGTAGAGGGGAAGAAGCTGTTCCTAGAATATTGATTATGAATCTTCAGGCTCCTGTTCACCTCGGTGATAGTAGTGAGGAGAAGAGGGCAAGTCCTGGGTGGTGAGGATCCTCCATAATGGATGCTGCTTTCTTGAGGCATCACCTTTTAAAGATGTCCTCGACGGTGAGGAGGATAGTGCACCCTGAGTTTATAACCACCTGCAGACTTTTCCAATCCTGTGCAGTGGCCCCTCCATACCAGATGCTGATGCAATGAATCAGAATGCTGTCCATGATACATACGTAGAAATATGCTGGTCTTTGGTGATATACTAAATTTCCTCAAACTCCTAATGAAGTATAGTCTCTAACGTGCCTTCTTCATAATTCTATCAATATGTTGATCCCAGCGTATATCTTCAAAGATGTTGACACCCAGGAAGTTGAAACTCCCCGCCCTTCCCACTGCTGATCTCTCAGTGAGGCCTGCTGTGTATTCTCCCTTGAATCAATTCCTTGGTCTTAGTGACATTGAGTGCAAGAGTGTTCTGGCAATTCTGAAGTGCATATCGAATTCCTTTGTGATTCTTTTTCCATCACCTTTACAGACAAGGTGTAGGTACTTTCTGTTAGAAAAGCACTTTCCTCTATCTTCCACATGTTAAACCACTCAATGTGATTCCTTTAACCATTTGCTTACAGCAACAGTTTCTCTCAATGTAAACCTGCTAAACCAATATTGATCTGGTACACCTTAACTGAAACTCATCTCAACCTTCTTTTGCTCCAAGGAGTACAATCCCAGCTTGCCCAGTCTAACCTTGAAGCTGGAATCTCTTCTGTGGAACAGCTCCAATAAATATTTCATGCACCCTCTGTCACTACTATTGACTAGTGTAGCTTCAGGTCTAAGAATGTTATGTTTAAATAATCTTAATGTTTTTCTGGTAATGTTCTAAAATTATGCCGATACTTAGGGCAGCAGCTCAGCAGTGATCGACATGGAGAACATGGATGACACATCTGGCTCAAGTTTTGAGGATATGGGAGAGATGCATCAGCAAATGAAGGAGGAAGATGATGTGGGTGAGGAACCTGTGACTACAGAGGAGGAGGATGCAGCATTCCTTGGTATGAAGGGATTGAAAGGACAGCTGGGCAGAGAAGTAGCAGATCAGGTGTGGAGCCAGGTTTGTCTTGTGTTGGGTCTGATGTTTTCTTTCAAGGTGAAGCACTTTGCGATGAAATTTCTCTTGCTTAAAGCCATCTTTCACCATGAGAGTGTGAGAAGAATTGTGGGTCAGGAGAGGTATTTGAATGTATACCTGACCAGTGAGTCAGATTGACCTTGAAATTCACAGCCAGTATCAGCACCATTACAAACCAGATTCTTATATCAAGTACTGTGATTTTTTTTAAACCCATGCAATATTCGTCAACCTTCCAACATCAGGAGTGTCTACGATAGTGTGTATCATTTGTTGTGCCACTTAGTGACATAAATTACTCGAGCACTGGCACCTGTTCTTCTAGCAGCCATCTTGATCCCACTGTGTAGCCTAGATGTCCCAGGTACTGTATTGCACTGTATCCAATGCCAATCTAAAGTTTTGTGTTGACTGCTCCCCCTTTTCTTCTGATTATGGGTCACTCTCTGGGCCACTGTTTCATTTGTAACCGTGGTGTAGACAAATTACAGAAGTTGTTCCTGTGTTACGTTCCAGTGTTAAAAAGAAACAACTCAATGTCCACAGTAAATTGTAAACAACAAATTGTAACTAAAAATGAAAAAAAAAACACCAATCCCTATCTCAGTCCTTCTGCTGCAAAAATGTTTATTCATGTCTTTGCCATCACTGGTCTTGAAATCTTATTGTTGCAGAAGTAAGTTCTGCATATAACCTGTCCCATATTAAACCTGATAGGTTCAAGTAATACTAGACACAGGAGATTCCACAAATGCTGGAAATCTTAAGCAACACCCACAAAATATTGGAGGAACTCAGCAAAGCCAGTAGCATCAATAGAGTGGAATAAACAGTCGATGTTTCAGGCCAAGTCCCTTCATTTGCACAAAGACCCAAAACATTGACTATTTCCTTCTTTACTTCCTTCCTGACTTGCTGAGTTTCTCCACTATTTTGTGTGGGCTGGTTTAAGTACCACTGCAATGCTCTGTGCTGAACTGCATTGCCTTCTCACCCATGTAACTGTTGTTGGGGAGTGTTCTGTTATTTTAAGGGCATCAACTCAATAATTTGTCAAGCTAAATTTGGATTATCTGTTTTAGGTGTGGCAAGCAAGCAAGATTCAGGCATCAAAGGCATTCAATCTGTATGG
Organism: Mobula birostris; assembly: GCF_030028105.1. Lineage (NCBI taxonomy): Eukaryota > Metazoa > Chordata > Chondrichthyes > Myliobatiformes > Myliobatidae > Mobula > Mobula birostris. Next base: position 132,305,858 of record NC_092371.1, read on the forward strand.
TAATATTGATATACTCAGACCATACTTTGATGTTGAGCCCATCCAAGTGAGGAACAGGTAGGTGTGCTTTAATTTAAATGTTTTAGCTCTGTTTTTCTATTGATGGATAAAGCTCTATAAATGATGATAGTTGTCTGGCTGACACCCCGGTTGTAGCAAAGCACTTAATAAGAGTGTTAGCAAATAGAATTTGATACCAAGGTTACATTAAGGTATATAAGCAAGAGCTAACAAAGTCAGAGACATGGGTATTAAGCAGCAGCATTAAGATACAAAGGTTTGCGGAGGAACTCTGGCACTTGTGGAGCCACAAACACCAGTCTTCTTATTGGGCCCTTAGCTCCAGTGGAGCACAGGTTGTCGATGACCTCCTGGCTCCATCGTCCTTTGTTCTGAGCCAGTTTCTTTCTTTCTTTTTAAATCTTTTTATTGAATAAGTATACAAAAAGGTAAGCCATATAGGCACTAATACACTGTTAGAATATAATAAAATTACAGGAGATATTAATACCAAAAAAATGATACAAACAATGTAATTTAAACATAACGTACCACTGTAACATAATGGTATACTAATTTTTATATATATATCAATAGAGAAAAGGAAAAAAAAAACCCAAAAAAAAACCCACCGTGCAACTAACTAAAAGCAAAGCAAAGCAATGGGCTAACTTGAAACCAAACAGAGTTAAAAAACTTAAAATCACGTCCTCAATCCCAACCTCCATTAAAAACAGTAAAAAAAAAAACAAGAAGGGTATATATTACATTAAATGAAAATATTGAATAAAAGATCTCCAGGTCTGTTCAAATTTAAATGAGGAGTCATAAAGATTGCTTCTAATTTTCTCCAAATTCAAGCATAATATCGTCTGAGAAAACCAAAAAAAGGTAGTTGGAGCAGTAAGCTCTTTCCAATGTTGTAAGATACATCTTTTCTCCATTAAAGTAAGAAATGCAATCATTCTACGGGCTGAAGGAGAAAGATTACTGGAAATTTTAGGTAGTCTAAAGATAGCAGTAATAGGGTGAGGAGAGATATCTATATTCAATACCTTGGAGATAATATTAAAAATGTCTCTCCAAAAAGTTTCCAGTGTAGGACAAGACCAAAACATACGAGTTAAAGAGGCTATCTGCCCCGGACATCTATCACAAAAAGGATTAATATGAGAATAAAAGCGAGCTAATTTATCTTTGGACATATGTGCTCTATGAACAACTTTAAATTGAATTACGGAATGTTTAGCACAGATAGAGGAAGTATTTACTAATTGTAAAATCTGCCCCCAGTCATCCACGGAAATAATAGATCCCAATTCTTGTTCCCAATCTGACCTAATCTTATCAAATGGAGCTTTCCTAAGTTTCATAATAATGTTATAAATAATAGCCGATGCACCTTTCTGACATGGATTAAGGTTAATTATAGTATCTAAAATGTATGTAGGAGGAAGCATTGGAAAGGAAGAAAGTATAGTACTTAGGAAATTTCTAACTTGTAGATATCTAAAAAAATGTATTCTTGATAAATTATATTTATTAGATAATTGTTCAAAAGACATAAGGGAACCATCTAAAAATAAATCCAAAAAGCATGAAATACCCTCAGTCTTCCAAATTTGAAAAGCACGATCCGTAAAAGAGGGAGGAAAAAATATGTTACCTAAAATAGGAATTGCTAGCCCAAATTGGTTAAGATCAAAAAATTTTGTGAATTGAAACCAAATACATAAGGTATATTTAACTATTGGGTTAGACACCTGTTTAAGGCGTTTCAAATCAAAAGGAGAGGAACCTAAAATGGAGCCAAGTGTATACCCCTGAACAGATTGTAATTCCAATGCCACCCATTTAGGAATGGATAGTATATCCTGGTCAAGTAACCAAAATTTCATATGTCGAATATTAATTGCCCAATAATAAAATCTAAAGTTAGGTAATGCTAAGCCTCCATCTCTCTTAGCTTTCTGTAAATGTATTTTACCCAGTCTCGGGTTTTTATTTTGCCAAATAAATGAAGAAATTTTGGAGTCAACGTTATCAAAAAAAGATTTTGGAACAAAAATTGGTAATGCCTGAAATATATATAAAAATTTTGGCAAAAAAAACATCTTAACTGCATTAATACGACCAATCAAAGTTAAATATAAAGGAAACCATTTAGATGAATGTTGAATAATATGGTCAATTAAGGGTAAAAAGTTAATCTTAAATAAATCTTTGTATTTACAAGTAATTTTAATCCCAAGATATGAAAAATAATTATTAATCAATTTAAATGGAAAGCTATGATATAAGGGAAGTTGTTTATTAATCGGGAAAAGTTCACTCTTACTGAGATTTAATTTATAACCTGAAAAAAGACCAAATTGTGCTAATAGCTCTAAAACAGCAGGGATGGATTTTTGGGGATTAGAAATATATAAAAGTAAGTCATCAGCATAGAGTGATATTTTATGGGACTTTAAGCCCCGAGTTATCCCAGTAATATTTGGAGATTCTCAAATGGCAATTGCAAGAGGTTCTAATGCAATATCAAATAATAAAGGACAAAGAGGACACCCTTGTCGAGTACCTCGAAAAAGAGGGAAAAAAGGTGAGCTTAGAGAGTTAGTACGGACCGAGGCCACAGGAGAATGATATAACAATTTAATCCAGGATATAAATTTCGAGCTAAAATTAAACATTTCAAGCACCTTAAATAAATAAGGCCATTCTACTCTATCAAAAGCTTTCTCAGCATCTAAAGAGATAACACACTCAGGAACATTTTGTGAGGGAGTATAAACAATAATTAACAGTGTGCGAATATTATAAAAAGAGTAACGACCTTTAATAAAACCCGTTTGGTCTTCCAAAATAATAAAAGGAAGTACTTTTTCTAATCTATTTGCTAATAACTTAGAAAAAACTTTAGAATCAACATTTAATAAAGATATTGGTCTATAAGATGCACATTGAGCAGGATCTTTATCCTTCTTTAATATTAGAGAGATTGACGCTCTATTGAAAGATTCAGGAAGTTTACCAAGTCTTAATGAAGCCTCAAAAACCCTACAGAGCCAAGGGATTAATGAAGGTGCGAAACATTTATAAAATTCTACAGTAAACCCATCAGGGCCAGGAGCTTTCCCCAAATTCATAGAGAAAATAACATTCTTAATCTCATCCGTGGTAATGGGAGTATCTAACATAGAAGACATATCCTGTGAAATCTCAGGGAAGTCTAGATTATCTAAAAAATCATTCATATATTTAGAATCTCGAGGAGACTCTGATTGGTATAAGGAAGAATAAAAATCACAGAAAGTTTGATTAATCCCCACATGATCAAGTATCAGTCGGTCATTTTGGTTATAAATCTGATTAATTTGAGATTTAGCATAATTAGACTTCAGTTGATTAGCCAACAGTTTGCCAATTTTGTCACTGTGTACATAAAATTCACTTCTTGTTTTCTTTAATTGGTTTACAATCGAGGACGAAAGTAATAAACTGTGTTCCATTTGAAGTTCAGTTCTTTGTTTATATAACTCCTCAGAAGGAGCTATAACATATTTCTTATCAATTTCCTTAATCTTGTCCACGATTGCCAGCTCCTCCTGCTTCAGCTTTTTCCTCAAAGCAGCAGAATACGAGATAATCTGACCACGAATATAAGCTTTAAAAGTATCCCAAAGAATGTTCACAGAAATATCCTCTGTATAGTTAATTGTAAAAAAAAAGATCAATCTGTTCATTCATAAAGTTAACAAAGTCCGAGTCCTGAAGCAACAGCGAATTAAAACGCCATTGTCTATTATTTTGTGTATTGGCCTGAATTTTAATAGAAAGCTTAAGTGGAGCATGATCCAAAATGGTTATAGAGTCATAATCACATTTAATCACTGAAGAAATAAGACGAGAATCAATAGAGAAATAATCAATTCTTGAATAGGAATGGTGAACATGTGGAAAAAAAAGAAAAATCTTTTTCCTGAGGGTGCAAAAAACGCCAAATGTCCGTCGACCCAGAATCAGAGAGGAATGAATTAATCAAAGTTGCAGATTTATTAGGTAAGGTCCGTAGAGGAGCCGAACGGTCCAAAGCTGGAGATAAACAGGTATTAAGATCTCTGCCCCAGGTCAATGAAAACTCATTCAAATTCGAGAACTGATTGAATAATGATTTATAAGATTCCGGACAGTCCATATTAGGAGCATAAACATTAACCAAAACTACCTTTTTATTAAATAGTAGACCACTAACCAATAGAACTTGATTGAACTTCCATTCGGATCAGAAATAAACATTAACCAAAACTACCTTTTTATTAAATAGTAGACCACTAACCAATAGAACTTGATTGAACTTCCATTCGGATCAGAAATAATATCATGTTGTATAAAAGTAACTGAGGAGTCTATAAAAATAGAGACGCCTCGAATCTTAGCATGGAGTTCGAATGAAGCTGTTGATCCTTCCAGAATTTAAAAAAACGTAGTCTGTCCCCCCTTCGCACATGGGTCTCTTGTAAAAATAAAATTTGTGCTTTAAGTCTCCGGAACACTTGAAAAACTTTTTTCCTTTTAATAGGATGATTAAGACCATTAGTATTCCAGGAGACAAAATTAATAATAGACTCCATAAACCCTAAAGTCAACCCGCAACAAGGAGGATTGACGATAGGCTCGACCCACGAACCCGGAAAGGGAACAGAACATACAAGAGATACCGGGAAGAAGAACGCAACCAATACTTCAATAATGTACATAGCCCAAGAAGAAAGAAACCAAAACGTGAAGCCCCTCCCACCACCCCCCACCCCATGACCCCAAGGCTAAATCTAATGCAGACCAGCCCGAAAGAAGCAAGCACTAAAACTACCCCCATGACTTCCGGTACACGCTCCCTAGAAAAAGCGTAAATATAAAAAAAGATCAGCTAATTATAAAACAGTAAGAGAATAAAAAAAGGTAACTCAATTAAAACAAACACATAATATAACAGAGTAAAAGCCAGAAAATATAAAAAAACCGCAACAAACCCCAAACCCTATAAGTAAACAAAACAAAAAAGAATGAGATTATTAACATAAACTAGTTATGAAAACCTACAAAACAAAGTAGATTTAAAAAACTACAAAATTTAAGGCCACAAAGGAAATACGTAAAATGACGGTGAGGGAATAACCACCCAGAATCTCCTGGGAAAAAGAAAGGAATGACGTAGTTAAAAAAGAAAGTTTAGCAACCATATTAAATAATCAAAAATAAACTTTTCTGCCCATATAGGACAAAAAAAAATTAAGACTGACAAATTCACAACCTCCGATCAACGGAGATAGTTAAAAATTACGATTAAGATGTTAAAGGTGAAAATTGATCCAGATAACTCTGGGCATCCGATGGAGATTCAAAAAAATGGAGGGCTCCATCCGACGTACGAATCCTTAGATATGCAGGGTAGAGCAGCGCTGGTTTTAAATCCATCTTGTAGAGTTCCGACATCACAGATCTGTAACGAACCCGTTGATCCCGGATTGGTTTACTGAAATCCTCCACGAATCGGAACTTAAGATCCAGAAAATCAATGTAACCTTTAGATCGAACGAAATGAAACAGTTTCTCCTTGTCTTGAAAGTAATGAAGACGTAAAATGACATGTCGAGGTTTATCTGACCTAAGCGAGTATGATGGAACTCTGTGAACACGATCCAATAACGGTGGTTGGTCAGGAAATACAGTAGGAAATGCATCTTTTAAAAGTTGAGAAAAATACTTCATAGGGTTATCAGATTCAACAGCTTCACGCACCCCAATCATTTGAAGATTCTGCTGTCGCATTCTGGATTCTAAGTCAGAGTTTTTAAAGGTCAGAAAGTCGAGTTTCTTCTTCATTACATTAATTGTTTCTTTGATTTTCTCCATCTTGAGCTCACTTTGTTGCGTGGATTTTTGAAGATCAGATATAGCCGACTGATGTTCCGTAATAGATATTTGTATCTTCTCGATTGAATTGGCAATTTTCTGGAAACTAATTGAAATTTCATCACGAATCAGCTCCGTAATAGAGGTTGAAATTTCCCTTTGAATTAGCTCCGATATAGCTTTCAAAGTCACCGGTGGTTCAGTCGGAGGGAAATCGGTACCTTTCGGTCTACCCGGAGGTTTGCCGTCCTTCCCGTTTTTTCCATTCTTAGGCATAGCAGACCTTAAACGCATCCGATTATCAAAGAGCCCAATTTGTTTCAAATTATTGTAAAAGTCGATGCCTTAGTGGTTAATTAAAATATAGCTGATCATAAGAAGAAAAACTCAGAGGTAATGGAGCGAGTCAAGAATGCGACTTCACTCCATGAGCGCTACCGGAAGTCCTCCTGAGCCAGTTTCTTGTAGGTGGACTAGGAGTGTCTCCATCATCCAATTTTGGCATTGACATCTCTCCTCCATGTGTTCTTTGGATGTCCGTTTTTCCTCTTTCCTCTTCCATTTTAACGCCTGCCTGGTGATGTTAGTTGCTTCCTCAAAGTGTGGCCAAACCTCCTCCATTTCCGTTTCCATGTTTTTATCTCTATGTAGATTTTTGTTGGTGTTTTCCCATAGTTTCTGGTTGGTTACTTTGTCAGTCCTTCTGATGTTTAGGACCCTTCTCAGGCACTGGTTGATGAAAGCCTGCAGTTTTTGTCATGTCTTTGTTGTTCTCCAGGTTTCAAACCCATATAGAAGCGCTATTTTAAGATTTGAATTAAAAATTCTGTTTTGGTTTTCCTTGATATGATTCTGGATGTCCACACTTTCTTCAAGATGTTGAAAACGACTGTGGTCTTGTTGATCCTGACTTTGACATCCTCATCTGTTCCACCATAAATACCCATAATGCTTCCAAGACGGACAAAGGGGAGCCATTAAATTCTGGGATAATTGTCAGTTATGTCATGGGTATGTGGTCCAAAATTATATTTTAAAAAAATACAGAAGCAGGTCATTCACCCTAAATTAAGTTACTTATCCTCCACATTATCTGTAGTTGAGGTTCTGTAGACCTGAGTTATTGCCATATTCTTTGTCCCACTTCTATTGCAGCAACTCCATCCATTCTTCAGAGTATATACATCTTTTAAAACTAATCCCAACAATGTACTGCTTTTCCTGTTTTCTTAAAGTTCCCTTCTCTGCCCTAAATAACATGCATTTGATCTTGTACCATTTATGCAAATACTCAAATTGAACTAGATTTATTTTTAAGTGCAACTTTATGGTTGTTGATCATAATTGCATGACGTCCGTGAAGTTTGTACAACTGTCTATTTTAATTACTCTTGTTAATGGTTTATATCACTTTCCTATTAATTATTTTCTGTAATTTTCCTGTTGCTCAAGGTAGTTCATGCCTTTTAGAAATATGTAAAGCATATTCAGTACCTTGAGCGCTGATGTAAGATTCCTGAGTTTATCTGTGTTTCAAGTTTAATGAGCCCTTCTCTCAATAGAAAATGTTGAAAAGAGTCAACGGGTTGGAAGGTCAGGCAACACCTATAGAGCTAATATTTTGCATCAGAACAGCATTCAAGCAGTGCAGTCTCGTCCCTCTGCCCCCACATAAACTTCCTGACTTACTGAGTTCCTCCAGCATTTTGGTTTTTTCTTTTTTTTTGCTCCAATTACAACACCTGTAGTCTCTTGTGTCTCCATTCTACCTAATTTTTGGTCTGATACTGTACTATTTGGACTCATTTAAGTCTAGACTCTCACATGTTCTACTTTGTTTACAATTCCAGATTGGTGGAGTCTCTAATTCCAGTCCGGATGATTACTTTCCCTCAGGTCTGTTTAATTAAATTTCTATTTGTAACCTACTAGCCACTCATCCTTACCTGTTGGGGACTATTACCTGGAAAGACAGCCTATTAACATTGTACCTACTGTAAATATTTTGAATATAAACTAACCAAAGTGATTTTATTAGACGTACATTTATCTAATGTGGTGAGCAGAAGGAGGAGAGGAGACTATCACATTGGAAATCTGGTTTCCATGGCCTCCCAGAAACTGGGACGAGGGGTGAGGATCAACTGAAAATTTTGAAACTAAGGTTGCTAGGTTTTTTTTTTTTTTTACTTGCGAAGAACTTTAAAGTAGTTTGATAGAATTAAAGAACATACTTGAAGATTGACTAGGATAACGGGTCAAAAGGGCTGACTAGCCTCTTCCTGATACCTTAGAACCAAATATCTTGGCTTTTAGTTTGTTTAATGCCAGTGTTTGGGAGAAATGTTCTACTAGGGATTTAAAGAATGGCATTTATTGTGTCTTTCTCTCCTAGAAAGTTGCAGGCGAGTTGTATGGCCCTTTAATGTTGGTTTTCACACTCGTGGCCATTCTTTTGCATGGAATGAAGACGTCTGGAACAGTAATCGTAAGTGTCAACTTGATTGTGTGAATAAAAGGTTGTCACTGTTTAAGGACAATTATGGATTGGCAGATGGTCCCAGTGTACTATACATAAGTAATAATCAATGTTTTCAGAAAAGTACTATGCAATACATAGGGATCTTTCAAAGATAGGCAAATTTTGTTCTTGCCACTTATGACTCCACCCACTGCGTGAAGAAGAGTTGCCCCTCAGGCCTATAAGGTCGCCCCTAAGTCTCCTACATTCTAAAGAATAAAGTGCTAGCCTGCCCAACCTCTCTCTTTAACTCAGCCCCTTCTTATACACACTTTACAGTTTAATCACATCCTTCCTATAACGGTGACCAAACTGCACACAATACTCCAAAAGCAGTCTCACAAACATCTTGTACATCTGCAACATTATGCCCAAACATAATGAAGGCCTGCATGCCAAAGGCCTTCCTCACCAATCCATCTACACTTTCAACAAACTATATACTTGTGGAGCAGAGAGACCCAGGATATAACACTGTGAAGGCCCTACCATTCACTGTAAAAGTCCTATCTTGGTTTGTCTTCCCAATGCAGCATCTCACACTAATCTGATTGAATGCCATTTGCCAATCCTCAGCCCACTTACCTCAGTGATTAAGATCTTCCTAAAATTTTTGATAACTTTCTTCTCTGTCTACAGTACCACCTATTTTAGTACCATCTAGCTACACTTACTAGTTACACCTTGTCTGTTCATGTCCAGTGTATGAAAGTCTCCTGTGGCACACCAATAGTCACTGGCCTCCAGTCTGAGAAACAGCCTTCCTGCGCCACCCTGTGCTTCCCAGCCTGGAGCCAATGATGAATGTGTTGAGCTGACTCTCCCTGTATCCCATGCATTCTACCTTCCAGACCAGCCTCTGTCCACTGCCCTGCCCTCATCTATCCTGTTGGTTTCTTCAAATAAGTTCTAACAGATTTGTCAGACAAGATTTCCCACTCTCAAAGCTGTGTTCACTAATCCTAATCAGATCTTGTCCATTCAAATGCTGGTTGGTTCTGTTTCTCATCACAAACAGTAACTTAACCGTCAGTGATGTCAGAGTTACTGGTTCCCTGACATATTTTTGCTGTCCTCCTTAAATAACAGCTTAACAGTAGCCATCTTCCAGAATTTCACCTGTGCCCAAAGGCAAAACAAACATCTCTGCAAGGGTCTCCGCAATTTCTTAACTAACTTCACACAACTCCAAGGATGCCCTTGTTCAGACAAGATTTATCCACCTGAATGTGCTTTAAGACCACCTGTACCTCCTTGGTAATTTATTTGTGGACCAAGACTTCACTACTCATTTGTACCAATTCCTTTTCATATTATAAGGGATAAGCTGCCAGAGGAAGTGGTTAAGACAGGTACAATAACAACATTTAAAAGACACTGGACAGATGCATTGATAGTCAAGGTTTAGAGGGATATGGGTCAAACAGAAGGAAATGGGTCTGGTATGGTTTCACTTCTCGGTTGGCATGCTTCTGTGAGGTATTATTTTATGACTCCAAATTAACAGATGTAGACTGATAAACATGATCCAAATGGATTCACTGATTGATCACAAGTGAAATGGGAGATGTCCTGCAGAGACGGAGTTCAACAAATCCAAAAAGGGACATCTGAAATAAGGGCCGTGCATCAGTGCAGCTGGTAGACCCACTGCCTCTCACAACCAGGGACCCGAGTTCACCCCTCACCCTGGGTGCTGTCTGTGTGGAGTTTCTTGTTTCTCCCTGTGACCATGTGAGCTTCTCCTAGGTGCTCTGTCTCCTCCCATGTCCTAAAGACGTACAGGTTCTTTGGTTAATTGGTCCTACTGTGTCGATGAGTGGTAGAATCTTGGGGGAACTGATGAGAATATGTGGAGAATAAGTGCAGGGCTGGTGTAAATTGGTAGTTGGTAGTTTGCACCGACTGAATAGTTCTACTCTAAAACAGAAATAGCCAACAGGTCCTGTAGAATAAGAAACGGCACCAATGTTTCAGTCCTGTGAAATCAAGGAAAATTGGAAACATTGAAAATTACAATGCTGTGTAGAGTTTTGTTTACCCTGTTATAGGAATCAATGGGTTAAACTCAAAAGAATACAGAAAAGATTTATGGGGCTGTTGCTAGGATTAGAGGGCCTTAGTTATGGGGAGAGGTTGGCCAGGCTCATTCTTTATAGGAAAATGAAGGGGACCTTACTGAAGTGTTAGAAATCGAGAGGCACGTATAAGGTGGATGGTAACAACCGTTTCCCCAGGGTAGGATAGTCTAAATCTAGCAAGCATAGGTTTAGGCTGAAAGGGAGAAGATTTAAAAGGGGACCTGGAGGGCAACATTTTTTAAGCAGAGGGTGATGAATATCTGGGACGAGCTGCCAAAGGAAGTAGTTGAGGCAGGTACAGTAGTATCATTTATGAAGCCCTTGGATAGGTACAGGGATGGGCAGGGTTGGCATGGAGTAGTTGGGCTGAAGGACCTGTATCCATGCTGTGTTTCTCTGAGTCTAAGAGACAATCCAGATTGAAACTAGGATGAAATGGTATCCCATCTTCCTGTGTCTAGTTTACTCAGGCCTTTAAATATATTTTGGCCCATCGTTTAATAAGCATTTCAAAATAAACCTGTGGCGAGTTTAGAATTGGTTGTTGCTGCAGTTCTGATTGATTGAAACATTAAATGTCTGGGATCCAGTACATTAGAAGAGGGTAAACTGGAAAATAGCATTGACTTTGATAAATCTGATATTATTTTCTGAGTAAGAATGCAAATCAGTAGTAATGGTCAATACAGTTAAACCTGAATACGTGCCAGCTGTTCTGCCTGTGAGGTGGTAGTTCATCATCCCCACTATTCATTGAAGAACAAGAGAGTCCTCCCAATATTCCTTTTTCTCTACTACCATTATAAAATTTGGTCAGGCACCTGTCTGATTTATGGGTTAATGCGTCATTATATGTACAAAGTGCCTGTCATTGTTTTCATAAGTCTTAGCACTACAATGTAATTTTCTGTAAAATATGAGACGCTTGTAATGAGGATTTAACCTAACAAAGTGCTTTATTGTATTGGTGGCTGGGATGTATTTCAGTGGGAACAGTTTTACACCTTCAGTAATGTACCCCAGCTGCTACTTAAGACAGCTGGTGAATGGGGAGGAGGCATCTTCTGTTTACTGATGAGCTAGCAGAGTTGTTAAGCTGTTACGTATCACTGTCACATGTTCTCACAGAGAGAAGGCACGCTGATGGGCACTGCAATTGGAACCTGCTTTGGCTACTGGCTGGGTGTCTCCTCATTTGTCTACTTCCTTGGCTATTTGTGCAATGCCCAGATCACGATGGTACAGATGCTGTCACTGGTGGTGAGTCTGAGATGGTTGGGAAGTTTGTTTGGTAAATAGTAAGTGGAAGAACACAACATCCACTTTGTTTTGGTGTGTGTGTGTCGGGGGGTGGGGGTGGAACACATTTGCCAATCATTATCTTTGTGAAGTCGGCAGCATTTTGTGAAGATTAAGCTGATCAGGAAGATTCTTCCTTGTGGTTTCCCATTCAGTAATCATTCTCCATTCCTGAGCACTGACACCATAGTCATATTTTTACCCATGTGTTGTACTTCCTAGCAAAAAAAAAAACATTAAGCAAGTTTAAAATTCTCCCCCTCTAAGGGTCATCTGGGTTGTACAGTTTCCCTGCTGAGCTCACCCAACAGTCAAAAGCTGTGAGTTAAACTTGGAGCTTACCCAGTCACTATGCTGACGTATAATGCTAAGGCACCATCTTTACCCACTTGGATGTAAATAGACATTTGTGCACTTTATTTAACCCAGTAGTGGGGATTTCAGTTTCTGAGTAATGGATACTGAGATCAGGTTGATCTTGAAAGTATCCAATCTATGAAAAATTAGCTTCATACAGTTCAATACAAAATAAATTAAACTTTAAAACTTCATATAGGGTACCTCCTGTACCTAATAAGGTGGTCATTGAGTATATGTTTGTGGTTTTCTACTGCTGTAGCTCATCCACTCCGTGGTTCAACATGTTGTGCATACAGAGATGCTCTTCTCCACACCACTGTTGTAATGTGTGGTTATTTGAGTTACTGTCACCTTCCTGAGCTTGAATGTGTTTGGCTATTCTCCTCTGACCTCTCTAATTAACAAGGTGTTTTCGCCCACAGAACTGCTGATCACTGGATTTTTTTCCACACTATTTTCTGTAAACTGTGGATGAAAATCCCAGGAGATCAGCAGTTTCTGAGATACTCAAACCTCACCAACAAATATTCCACAGTTAAAGTCATTTAGATCACATTTCTTCCCCATTCTGAACCTCTTGACTATGACTGTATGCTTTTATGCATTGAGCTGCTGCCACATGATTGGTTAATGAGATATTTGCATTAATGAGCAGGTGTACCTAATTAAAATGGTCACTGAGTGTACTTTATATAATAGTAAATAACTGCAAATTAAATGCAATTAGCAGTAGTGCAGTAATTGATTTAGAGCAAGGACTGCGGGGCACTCCTTGGTGTGGTGAGTTTAATATATTGGTGTGCTGGTAATAAAGTATCTGGATGGTCAGCACTAGACTGTATTTCTCACTGTCAGTGATGAAGGATGTGCCAGTTGGCTTAATAATTTGTTACTTGTGTTAAATATCTGTGCCACTGTTTTAAATTGATTCTGCTGTCTTGCTCACAGGGTTATGGTTTGTTCGGACCTTGCATTGTATTGATTGTCACCTACAACGTACATCTTCATTCTCTTTTCTACCTGTTATGGCTTATCGTCGGAGGGCTCTCCACCCTCAGGATGGTAAGACATCATTCTTTGGTCTCCTGTTAACAGTACCAGCTTCTCGATGCCGATTGCCGCGTTACAAAAAAGTGTGTCATGGCTTTAGAGCATAAGAGACATGTTGAAGACTGTTCCCATAGCTGAGAGGTAATACCTGTCTGGATAAACAGCCTTTGAGCTCTTTCCTCTGCTAGTTATGAATAGTTTGAAAGCGCAGGTTTACAAAACGTATTCCACTCCATCTCATGAGGGAGAAAGAAGATTTAGAGTTTCTAAATGCAGTTTAATCACAAATAATTCAGGAAGACACTCTGTAATCAGAGAATAGATAGAAATCCAAACCTACTATATCAAGAGGTAGTATTTCTGGGGAAATTGGAAGAGCACAAAAAGAATGGGGCAGTGTTAAGGGAGAGTTAGGTGAAGAACGTTGAGTGTTGTATATAAAATCTGGTGCGGATCGGTGAGTCAGAAGACCTCTTTTTGTATAATCTGTGTTACTTGAGGGTGAGGGAGAGATGATGAATCATTTGCTGAAAGTTTGAGGAGGCTTGTTCAGATTGGGAATGAAACCTGAAAGCTGTGGTGCCATTTATCCTCTGAGCAACAGGGAGCTATAGTTTAAATTCTCTGTCAGAAATGGGGCTCTTGTGGTGAGACACAGGTTTGGAGATCTGTGAGTGTAAGATACAGCTTGCTTCGAGTACCTATTCTATGCTCTGAATCCCTTCTGTTTTCACAGGTGGCTGTGATGCTGTCCCGCACCGTTGGACAAACTCAGCGGCTCACTGTTTGCGGGGTGCTTGCTGTTCTGCACATGGTTTTCCTGCTTTACCTGCACTTTGCTTACCACCGGATTGTGGAAGGTACTGAAGTCGTGCCTGTTCCGTGGCCATTGATAAAAGGCTTCTGATCTCAACTTGGCTGATAGGATAACATTCTTCAGGGTGTTGCTCAGTTATTCCCAGCTGCACAGGCAGACTCGGAATTCTCAGAAGAAGGCAGCTTAAGGATGAGGTTTATGGTGTCAGGCTCACTGTAGGTGAATAAATTGGAATCTGTCAGAATCCATTAAGTTTTAATCACAATTCCTTAAAGACTTCAGGAATAAACACTGAGAAAAATATCTGCAGCTGGAGTCCCTAAGGCAGTCCTGCGTTGATTTCAACGCTAACCGGCAACTCCTGCAATGTCGCTGGTGCCAACCTGTATCGGTCTCTGCCACTCCTTTGGATTCATCAGCTGCGTGGAAGGATGGATCCTGCTACATGGGCAATGGCTTGCTCTCTATTACATATTGTCCTGGCTTGTGTACTGGTTTGCATGTGATAGCTAGGATGCAATGTCCATAGTCAACCCCGACCAAAAGAGGGCCATCATTGTCATCTGAAGGCCACTTAGCTGCGAGACTGGAAGGTAATTGTTTCTCATTGCATAGTACAGCTAAAATAACGTGGCCTTGATTAGATAAGCTGGTCCCCTGCAGTCTGGTCTGGTGATCAAAGCTGGCTTACAGCCACATTGTGGCTCGTTGCTACAAGATGCATTTACCACAGATCCACCAGTAGATTGCTTTTCTTCCTAATTTTGGTGCTGTGCCTTGTTCTATATAAACTTTAACAAATTCTTTAACTGGGTTGAATTGAGGAGGTGACACCAGCTTTCAGTTTTGGAAGGCAGCTGAAGGTCTGAAATAATGGGCAGTTGTGAAACACTTTTTTTTTCCAACAGGTATCCTGGATACTTTGGAAGGAGTGAATGCTGGCCCAGTGAGATTCCCCCGAGACGTCTCAGCACTTTCTGTGACTGTACCAAACAGCACAGTGAGATTGATTGGTGCCAGCCTGCAGATGCATTGACCCTGCGTAATCTTGGGATTTCTGTTTCCTTCTTGCTCTCAGAGATCCGAGGGTACTGCGTACAGACCGTGCAAGGTGGAGGGTACTGAGGGGAAGTGTTTATACTCTCCTGTAGACAGCCGTACCTGTACCTGCAGAATAAACTGCTTCATCATACTAGTAGGGACGGGGCTGTGGTTCAACACTTCCCCACGTCAACAGATCAAGACAAGTGTATATAATTGAGCATTACTTTTAAAAAATACATATGTGACTTTTGTTGTTTGATTTCTCATTGCTTGGAAGAGTTATTGGATTGTTAAATAAATGCATGTCACTTGTACAACTTTTATTTAGTTAAACAAAACTACAACAATTCTGGCCCAGGAGTGTGAAAATCCTTCCCCCAGAGTGGAGCAGAGCTGTAGAAATTGGCATTGATTCCCAGAAGTAGCTTCAGGTTGGAGCTGTTGACTTCTGTAACTAGGGTAGGAGAGATGGCCTCAGTAGATGGAGGAAAGGGTGAATTCTCATTCCCTGTGACTCAGCAACTAAAGAAACAGCAGAATTAAGTCACTGACCTCGCATTGAATAAAATACTGGATGAACTTCCTGCTCAGTTCTATGCTGCGATGTGAACCCTCCTCCCCAGTGTTGGTCTCAGACTGTGCCTCTTCCCTGCTCCTCCCCATTTCCTGCTCACCAGCACCCCTTCTTGTATCACTGCTCATTGTCATCCTCGCTCTCCTTTACCCTCAATCCCCTTTGCATGATGCTGCTCTCTCTTGCCCCACCTCCACTATCCCCTTGCTCCTGCCTTGTACTCCGTGCAGTGTGAGTTACTGAGAGTGGTGGGAAGGAGGAGTTTTGTGCAAAAACAGTATTCAGGAGGTTCATTTTCCTGAATATTCCATTGGGATTGAGGATGGCCTTCCATGTGAGATTTTGTGGTGACTGATGAAACACTGGGGAAATGGCACACTCTTCTACACATGGAGTAGAGGGTGCCAGAATGGGTGGATGGCTGATTTGGGAAGTGATCTGATCCTCATGACCTTTACGCTGGACTCCTTCCTGATTTACCTAACTCTAGATTTCCTTTGCCATCCTGGCTGCCACTGACTTTAGCATGTTGTGGGCCAAGGATTCTCACAAGTTGATGGGGAGATGATTTTTTTTTTCAAGAAGATTTTGAGCACGTTGTTTAATCTTTTCCTCTCTCAGCCTGGTATTCTCTTCCTGAGACAAAGTATTTGTTTCAGGAATCTGGGGTCAGGTATATGAAAGACATGGCCTGTCCATCATTACCAAGATCTGGATGCTTGGGAGAAAAGACTGATTTTGGCTTGTTTGTCCATCTGTTCAACTTGGAGAAGATGGCATTGTAAGTGTTTTTCCAATGCCTTCAGATGCCTGCTGTAGGTGGTCCAGAGTCTCAAACACAAGACGGACCACCAACAGCAGGCATATGAAGGCATCACTGCTGCTTGATAGACCATGCGTTCTATGTCTGATCTGAAGTCTTGATCTTCAAACCCATTTCCTCAATCATTGGTGTAGTGAAGATGAGAATGAATTTCATCATTGATATCTGCTTCACTGAGAAATGGCTCCTGAGGCAGAGGTTAAGTGGAGCCTCCTGTGGAAGGTATGGCTGTTGAATTGTTAATGTTGTACAGAACAGAACAGAACAATCCAGGGCGCGTTGAGAGTTCCTCACTGCATCTTGTTTGGCACTTTGGGCAGCAACCATACCATTTCTCTTGCATTTGTGTGTTTTATGAGGCCAAGTTGCTAGCTCGATGCCTCAACCCAGCACGGATGGAAAACATGCAAGAAGCTGGCCGGATTTGAATCTGGGATCTCTTGTTCTGAAGTACATTGAGGTCAGAGTAAAGCAAAAAGGCTTGTGTCAAATACTGGAATATTAATACACCAGAATCCTTGAAAAATATAGAATGTATAGGAATGAAATTGGAAGAGAATAAAGGGAAATAAAGAGAGGAAATTAAAAATACTGGCAAGTGAACTCAATGAAAATTCAAAGGTGTTTGGAACTAGCAAGAGAAAAAAGAGAAGAATGATGGTGGCTTATCAAAAGTCAAAGTTTCATTTATTACCAAAGTATACAACTCTGAAATTCTTCTCCAGGTAGCCACGAAACCAAGAAAGAAAAGAGTGGCAACACTATTATCAACCCCCAAATCCACTCCCCCGAACAAAAAAAGGAGAAAGATTGGGCAAAAACACAGAATATAAAATACTGTAAGACTGAATAAAAAAAGTGCTTGCAGTTTAATGTCATTGTCGGGCAAATAACTAGAATCAGTTCTGATGTTTGATCTAAACCTCTTTAACAAGGCACAGATTAATAAAGTACAGTCAACTTCAATTTAAGGGATGGTTGTGTCTGACTAATTTGATTGAATTCTTTGAAGAGGTAACAAAAAAGATCAATGATAGCAGTGTATTTGATGTGGTCTACATGAATTTTAGCAAGGCTTTTGATAAGGTCCCCTGTATTAAAGCGAGTGGAAGTAGTAAAACCCATGGGAACAATAAGACATAGGAGCAGAATTAGGCCATTTGGCTCATCAAGTCTGCTCCACCATTCAGTCATGGCTGATCCTCTTTTCCCGTCCTCAGCCCACTCCCCGGAACTTTTGATGTGTTGTTCAATTGAGAACCTATCAAGCTCTGCCTTAAATACCCCCATCAGCCTGGCCTCCACAACTGCCCGTGGTAATAAATTCCACACATTCACCACCCTCTGGCTAAAGAAGTTCCTCCTCTTCTCTGTTTTAAATGGATGCCCCTCTATACTGTGGCTGTGCCCTCCGATCCTAGACTCCCCCACCATGGGAAACATCCTTTCCACATCGACTCTATCTAGGCCTCTCAACATACGAAAGATTTCAGTGAGATACCCCCCCAATCCTTCTAAACTCCAGTAAGTACAGACCCAGAGCTATTAAATGTTCCTCATATGATAACCCTTTCATTCCCAGAATCATCCTTGTGAACCTCCTTTGAACCCTCTCCAATATCACCACATCTTTTCTTAGATGAGGAGCTCAAAACTGTTCACAATACTCGAGGTGAGGCCTCACAAGTGCCTTATAAAGCCTGAGTATTACATCCCTGCTGTTGTATTCTAGACCTCTTGAAATGAATGCTAACATTACATTTGCCTTCCTCACCACCAACTCTTACCTGCAAGTTAACCTTTAGGGTGTTCTGCACAAGGACTCCCAAGACCCTTTGTATCTCAGATTTTGGGATTTTCTCCCTGCTTAGAAAATAGTCTGCTCATTTATTTCTTCTACCAAAGTGCATGACCATGAGCATTGTATTTCATTTACCATTCTCTTGTCCATTCCCCAAAACACAAAATACTCTGCAGATGTTGGGGTTGCTGTTTGTTTCCACGAATGCTGCCCAACCTGCTGAGTTCCTTCAGCGTGTTGCGCGTGTTGCCTTGTCTGTTCTCCTGATCTGTCTAAGTCCTTCTGCAGCCTTCCTGTTTGCTCAGCATGAACTGTCCGTGGCACCAATCTTTGTATCTTCCACATACTTGGCACCAAAGCCATCTATTCCAACATCTAAATCATTGATATACAGCATAAAAAGAAATGGTCCCAACACCAACCCCTCCAAAATACCACTAGTGATTGGCAGCCAACCAGAAAAGAATTCTTTTATTCCCACTTTCTACCTCCTATCCAGGAAGGAATGGCAAACTGCATCCAAAATAGTGACAGAATTGATGTTTTTTTTTAAACAGACTGTTGACCAGTGAAATCTCTGTTTTGCACCTGGTCACTTACATTTTGTTCTATTCATTAATTACGGAGAAAATGTAAAGGGGAAATATAAATAAGTCTGCAGGTAATACAAAAATTAGCTGTATAGTTAACAGGAAAAAATTCTTAGATTCCAGTGTGGCAAAAATAATTGACAAATTTAATGCCGAAAAGTCTCAATTGTAGAAGGTGAGAGACTATATATTAAGTGGCAGGATATCAAGTGGTATGAAAAAGCACATCCACAGAGCCTTAAAGGTAAATGACGGGTAGATATGCTAGTCTAAAAAGTCATACAAGATACTTTATTAATAAAAGCCAGAGAGTGAAAGAGAAGGGGAAACCATGGCAGTTGCTGAAAGCCTGAAACCAAATGGAAAATGAATTAGAACTTGAATTAGTTTATATTTGTCACAGGTACCTAGATACAATGAGTTAAGGTAGCGCAAGGTAAAAAGTTCAAAGTATATTTATTATCAAAGTACATGTTACTTTGCAAAGTACATGATTCATTTTCTTGCAGGCATACTTAATAGATGCAATAACCATAATAGAACCAATGAAGGAGTGCATCCAATAGGGTGGACAACCAGTGTTCAAAAGACAACAAACTACATATATAAAATTTAAAAAACAATAATAATTAATTAATAGATAGATAAATAGACAAACAAATGAGCTGGCAAGCAATAAAGCTACACACATCAAAGTTGCTGGTGAACGCAGCAGGCCAGGCAGCATCTCTAGGAAGAGGTACAGTCGACGTTTTGGGCTGAGACCCTTCCCCCCTCCCCCTTTTCCTTCTCCCCGGACCTCCTGTCCCATGATCCTCTCATATCCCCTTTGCCAATCACCTGTCCAGCTCTTGGCTCCATCCCTCCCCCTCCTGTCTTCTCCTATCATTTTGGATCTCCCACTTTCAAATCTCTTACTAGCTCTTCCTTCAGTTAGTCCTGACGAAGGGTCTTGGCCCGAAACGTCGACTGTCCCTCTTCCTAGAGATGCTGCCTGGCCTGCTGCGTTCACCAGCAACTTGATGTGTGTAACTTGAATTTCCAGCATCTGCAGAATTCCTCGTGTTTGCGTTTTTAAAGGCAAGCAATAAATATCAAGTACATGAGATGAAGAGTCTTTGACAGTCCACAGGTTGTGGGAACAGTTCAGTAACCCTCTGGTTCTAGAGCCAGATGGCTGAGGGGTAGTAACTGTTGCTGAACCTGGTAGTTTGGGTCTTGAGGTACCTGTACCACCTCCCTGATGGCAGCAGCGAGAAGAGACCATGACCTGGGTGGTGGGGGCCCCTGATATTAGACATTGCCTTCCTACAATGCTCAATGGTGGGAAGGGCTTTACTCGTGGTGAACTGGTCATATCCACTACTTTTTGTAGGATTTTCCATTCTAGGCTGTGATGCAGCCAACCAACTTACACTCCATCTATAGAATGTTGTCAAAGTTTTTGATGCCATGCCGCATCTTCACAAACTTCTAAGGAGGTAGAGGTGCTGCCGTGCTTTCTTCGTAATGGCACTTGTGTGCTGGGCCCAGGACGGGTCCTCTGAAATGAAAACACAGAGGAATTTAAAGTTGCTGACCCTCACCAAACAATAACAAAACACAGAATACAGCATAACAGCTCCAGAGAAAGTGCAGTGCAAATAAGCAATACGGCGCAAGATCAACATGAAGTAGATTGGGAGGACAAAAGTCCATTTTATTGTACTAGGGAACCATTCAATGGTCTTATAACAGTGGTGTTAGAAGTTGTCCCTGAGCCTGGTGGTATGTCCATTCAGGCTTTTGTACCTTCTGCCCGATGGGAGGGGAGAGGAGAGAAGAGAATGTCTGGGGTGGGTGGGGCCTTTGACTATGTTGGCTGCTTAATGAGAATCAGAATCAGGTTTATTATCACTGGCATGTGACGTAAAATTTGTTAACTTAGCTGCAGTAGTTTAATGCAATACATAATCTAGCAGACAGAAAAAAATAATAAATATAATAAATAAACAAGTAAATCAAATACATATATTGAATAGATTAAAAAATAACATGCAAAAACAGAAATACTGTATATTAAAAAAGTGAGGTAGTGTCCAAAGATTCAATGTCCATTTAGGAATCAGATAGCAGAGGGGAAGAAGCTGTTCCTGAATCACTGAATGTGTGTCTTCAGGCTTCTGTATCTCCTACCTGATGGTAACAGTGAGAAAAGGGCATGTCCTGGGTGCTGGAGGTCTTTAATAATGGAGGTTGCCTTTCTGAGACACCGCTCCCTAAAGATGTCCTGGGTACTTTGTAAGCTAGTATCCAAGATGGAGCTGACTAGATTTACAACCTTCTGCAGCTTCTTTCAGTCCTGTGCAGTAGGCCCTCCATACCAGACAGTGATGCAGCCTGTCAGAATGCTCTCCATGGTACAACTATAGATATTTTCGAGTGTATTTGACATGCCAAATCTCTTCAAACGCCGAATAAAGTACAGCCGCTGTCTTGCCTTCTTTATGACTACATCGATATGTTGGAACCAAGTTAGATCTTCAGCGATCTTGACACCCAGGAACATGAACTTGCTCACTCTCTCTACTTCTGATCTCTCTATGAGGATTGGTATGTGTTCCTTCATCTTAGTTTTCCTGAAGTCCACAATCAGCCCTATGGACAAAGTCCATGGAGGAGAGACTGGTTCAGTGATGTGCTGACCTGTATCCACAACTCTTTGCAGTTTCTTGTGGTTGCCATACCAAGCCATGATACATCCAGATCAGATGCTTTCTGTAGTGCATGATAACAATTGGTAAGGGCTGATAGGGACATGTCAAATTTCTTAAGCCTCCTTGGTAAATGGAGGCATTGGTGAGCTTTTTTAGGCTGTGGTGTCTACATCATCGGTGATGTTCGCTCTGAGGAACTCCGTTGATGTAAGGCGGGAGCATGCGCCCCTTCCTGAAGTCATCGAATGACCAGCTCTTTTGTTTTGTCGATATTGAAAGGTTGTTGACATAATACAACGTTACTAACCTCTCAACCTCCTGTCTTTAACAATGGTTGTGGCACAGCCCAATGCAGTAACATCATCTGCAAACTTAGAAATGAAGTTAGAGCAGAATCGCAGAAGCATGCGTGGGCAAACAGTAGAGGGCAGAAGATGCTACCTTGCGAGACACCAGCGTTTAGAATAATCATGATGGAGGTGTTGCTGTCTTTCCTTAATGATTGCAGTCTCAATCAGGAAGTCGAGGATCGAGTTGCAGAGGGAGGCTCTAACTCCCAGGGTCCAGAGTTTGGTGATAAACTTGCTTGGACTTGTAGTTTTTTTTTGCTGCAGCAGCAGTACAGTACAATATGTAATGTGTACGATAAATTACGATAAGAAATATATACAATAAGTAGTTCAGAAAGAGAGCAATGATAGTGAGGTCGTGTTCGTGGGTTCATTGTCCGTTCAGAATTCCGATGGCGGAGGGAAAACTGGTGCGTGTGTCTTCTGATCCTGTGTAGTGGCCCCTCCATACCAGACGGTGGCGCAACCAGCATGTACACCTGCAGAAATTTGTCCAGTCGTCGGTGACCGTACCAAATCCTTCACACTCCTAATGAAATGTCGCCTCCGCTGGCGTGACCTCTTCGTACTTCCATCGATATGTTGAGCCCAGGAATCTTAAGAAGCCTAAAAATATATAAAATCGATAAACCTTTCTGCTAAATGCTCAACCCTGGGAATAAAACTGCATATTTGGGCGCATTTAAAATAAATATTACAAATGCTTACTGGTTTCGAACTTAGTGTGTATAAAGACAGTTTCATCTGCAACTTGCCATTAGAGTGGGGGTGGAGAGCAAGCTGTTCAGCTCAATAGTAGACCGGCCCGAAATGCCGCTTCTCCCCTCCCCCAGCCTCCTTTGTTCCAGCCTGTTTAAAAGCTCCACATTCTCCGGGAAGTATGTGGCCGCTGGAAAACACTGGTGCTTTGCGGTGTTGGGGGACGGGAGCAATAAAATGTGCTGATAAAGGCCCGTGTCCTGAAATTGGCTCTGCTAAATGTTTCCGGCCACCTCTCTGCTACAAAGTTCAAAGTAAATTGATTATCAAAGCACGTTTTGAAAAAGTATTCTGGCCGTGCCCCCCACAACTATTTTCACATTTTATTGTCTCATTTTCGAAATTTAAAATATATTTTAGTAGGATTTTTGAGCTAATCTACAAAACATTGTGCATCATGTCAAATCAAAAGATAAAATTCCAAAACCTGTTAAAAAGTATTCATCCCCTTTGTGATTCGATGCTGATTTTTCCCAGGTTCTCCTTACAAACTCACACCATTTGTTGATGTAGAAAATTGGAGGATCGGCTGTTTTCAATGAATTCATAAGAATAAATACTTTCTCTCTCTGTAGGGTCCAACAGTATGGTAGATTTCCAACAGACCAAACCAAAATGAAGACAAAAGAGCATTCAAGATAAATCAGGGAAATGATAGTGGAGAAGCACAAATCTGAGGAAGGGTACAAGACCATCTCCAAGGCACTGAACAGACCCTAGAGCTCAGTGCAGTCCATTGTGAAAACTGGAAAAAATATGAAACCACAGATACACTGCCTCAGTCAGGCTGCACCTCTGAACTGTGTCGCTGCTACTGAGAGGCCAACAGTCACTCTGAGTGAGCTGCAGGATGCAGTGGCTGCATCTGGAGGTGAAGTTCATGACTCCAACATCTTTAAGGCCTAGTACAAAAGGGTATTTATAACAGTGACAAGGAAGAAGCACTGGCTAAAAAAAAAAGTGTAATTTATAAGATACTATAAAGATGAGGAAGAAGGTTTCGTGGTTAGATGAAACTAAAGTGAAACTTTTTGGCCTCAACTCTAAGCAGTATGTGTGGCATAAATCTAATACTGCACATAAGCCAGGTAACACCACTCCTACAGTAAAGTATGGTGGAGGTAACATCATACTATGGGGATGCTTTTTAGCACCAGGGGCTGGAAATATGGTCAAGATTGATGGGAAGATGAACACTGCTGAATATAGAGAGATCCTGGATAAAAACCTGTTAATCTCTTAACAGCTTTAAACAGAAAGCTTAAACTGGGGAGGAAGTCGGTCTTTCAGAAGGACAACGACCCAAAGCACACTGCCAGAGCAACCATGGAGTGGTGTCAAATGAAGAAAATTCATGTCCTTGAGTGGCCCAAAGTCCTGATCTTAATCTGATCGAACATCTCTAGTAAGACCTCAAGATTGCTGTTCACCGCCGCTCCCCAACTAACCTGGCACAGCCTGAACAATTTTGCAAGGAGGAATGGGCAAATGTAATGAATGAATGACACTTGTTAAACTCACCTCAACATGTCTTTTACATTTTAACCCACCAGGGGCAATAGAAAAGTCACTGTTGCAAACAGCGCAGCAAGCAACACTGTCATTATTTTTGACCCCTATTAGGCAGGGGTATACTTTAGTGTAGTCTGGGGTGAAGTACATTTGATATGTTGGAACACTCTGGAACCTACCTACCTACCTACCTACCTACCTACCTTCCTCTCCCCCTCTCTCTCTCTCTCTCTCTCCCCACCCCCCTCCCTCCCTCCCTCACTCACTCTCAAAAAATCAATTTCTGGGATATTGTATATAATTTGCGGGCGTCAGGGAGCCGCTATCAATATGTGGGAGACTCCTGGAACTTCCGGGAGAGGTGGGATGTCTGACATTGTGCTAAACTAATAGAGATTTATCCAAAAAGACTACTGGCTGGAGTAGAAGCAAGAGATGGTTCAACTAAGCACTGAGCAAAGGGTGGTGAATACTTTTGAACATTTTTTGAATTTTTAGTTTTTCATGCTTAACAATTTTCCCTGTTTTTTGAGCTCTTTGTGAAAAAAGGAGCATGAGATTCACAAATAGAAATTCTCAGTTAAATTGATCAAAATCCTTGGTTGTTGTACTTCATGATGTGAACAAATGATTGGGGCTGAATCCTTTACAAGACACTGTATATCACCATACTACCCTGAGAGTCACTTTCTTGCAATAGAATAAAGAAACATAATAGAATCAATGAGAAACTACACTCAAATAAAGGAGGTCAAACAAGCAATGTCACAATAAACAAACTGTGAAAATACAGAAAATAAATAAGTAAATAAATAATACTGAGAACATGAGTGTAGAGTCCTTAAAGAGAGTCCATGGGTTGTGGAATCAGTTCAGAGTTGAGGTGAGTGAAGTTATCCATGTTGGCTCAGGAGCCTGATGGTTGAAGAATCGTAACTTCCTGAACCTGGTGGTGAGGCACCCAAGGCTCCTGTAGCTCCTACTCTACCCAATGGTAGTAGGGAGAAGAGAGTATGGCCTTGATGGTGGGGTCCGAGATGATGGATGCTGCTTCCTCATGGCAGTGCTACTTGTAGATGTGCTCAATGGTGGGGAGGGCTTTGACTGTGATGGACTGGGCTGTATCCACCTTGGGCATTGGTGTTTCCATGCCAGGCTGAGATGCAACCAGTCAGGATACTCTCCACTCTATATAAGTTCGTCAAAGTTTTAGATGACATTCTGAATCTTTGTAAGAAGGGAAGGTCCCAGGACAGATTTTCTGATATGATAATTATGATAACAACCAACATTTTTAAAGTTGCTATCCCTCTCCACCTTTGATCACCTAATGAGGACAGGCTCATGGACCTCTGATTTCTTTCTTCTATGGTCGATAATCAACTCTTCAGTTTTGCTGATGTTGAGTGTGAGATTGTTGCGACACCATTCAACCAGATTTTTACTCTCCCTGCTAGATGTCTATTCATCACCACCTTTGACTCGGCCAGCAACACTGGTGTCATTAGCAAGCTTAAATATGGCATTGGGGCTGCACTTAGCCTCACAGTCATAGGTGTAAAGCAAGTGGAGCAGGGGGCTCAAGCATATAACTTTGTGGTGCGTCTGTGCTAATGGTGATTGTGGAAAAGATACTGTTGCCAATCTGTTCTGACTGGGGTCTGCAACTGAGAAAATGGTGGACAGGAGGTATAGAGGCCTAGGTCTCAGAATTTCTGGTAAGTTTTGAGGGGGTGTTAGTATTGGTGGCTGTAAACCACAATTACTTTAGAACTAACATCAGAAAAATATTAGTTCATGTTCTTTGGCTATCTTGCCAGACACTGGATTTTGCAAACACAATCGAATGTGAGAGTCCACGTGTTCAATAACTTACATTAAATTCGACTCACAAACATGTTATGCACACTTCCTCGAGAGCACAGAATCTATAGTGCCAAGACATAAATTAATGTACTTCAATAAGTTAATGTACGTGCTGACATTTCTTAGCCCCTGATTGCAAGCTCTGTATCTCCAGTAACCAAAAATCTAAAAAAACTGTAGATGCTGGAAATCTGAAATAAAACCAGAAATGTTGAAAATGCTCAACAGGTCACAGGATTTTATGCACGCCTTTTATGCAATCTTTGAAAGGGAGAATGAAACGATACCTATGTACACTCCTGCAGCATCTGGTGATCTTGTGATCTCTGTCTCGGAATCTGACCTCAGAACATCTTTCAAGAGGGTGAGTTCTTGGAAGGCATTAGGGTCTGATGGTCTACCTTGTAGGTCTCTGAAAACCTGCGCCAACCAACTGGCAAGAGTGTTCAAGGGCACCTGCAATCTCTGACTGCTACAGCTGGAGGCTCCCACCTGCTTCTTCAGAACGACAACGATCTTACCAGTGCCCAAGGTGAGCTGCGCCAATGATTATCGCCCAGTGGCACTCACATCTGCTGCGATAAAGTGCTTTGAGAGGTTGGTCATAGATAGAATCAACTTGCTGATGACACAACTATTGTTAGTAGAATTTCAGGTGGTGACAAGGAAATGTAGAGGAGCAAGATAGATCAGCTGGTTGAGTGGTTTCACAACAACAACCTTGCACTCAATGTCAGTAAGACCAGGGAATTGACTCTGGACTTTAGGAAGGGAAAGTCGAGGGAATACACCAGTCCTCATCAAGGGATCAGTACTGGAAAGGGTGAGCAGTGTCAAGTTCCTGGGTGTCAACATCTCTGAAGATCTCTCCTGAGCCCAACATGTTGATGCAGTTACAAAGATGGCACAACAGCAGCTATATTTCATTATGAATTTGAGAAGAATTGTTATATCACCAATTATATTTGCAATATTTCTACAGGTGTACTGTGGAGAGTATGCTAATGGGTTATACCACTGTCTGGTATGGAGGGGCCACTGCACAAGATCAGAAAGTTGTAAACTCAGCCAGCTCCACCATGGGCATTAGACCTCCCAGCATCGAGAACACCTTCATAAAGGCATATCCATCATTAAGGACCCACACCACCCAGAATATGCCCCTTTCTCATTGCTACCATCAAGGAGGAAGTACAGGAGCCTGAAGACACACACTCAATGTTTCAGGAGCAACTTCTTCCCTCCACCATCAGACTTTCTCATTATTTTTTCTCCCTTTTTACACTATTTATTTAATCTGATTTTTATATACAGGTATACGATATACTTATTGTAATTTATAGGATTTTTATAAATGTGTGGCCAAGTGGTTAAGGTATCAGTCTAATGATCTGAAGGTCATGAGTTCCAGCCTCAGCTGAGGCAACGTGTTGTGTCCTGGAGCAAGGCACTTAACCACACATTGCTCTGCGACGACACTGGTGCCAAGCTGTATCAGCCCTAGTGCCCTTCCCTTGGACAACATCGGTGGTGTGAAGAGGGGAGACTTGCAGCATGGACAACTACCGGTCTTCCATACAACCTTGCCCAGGCCTGGACCCTGGAAACCTTCCAAGGCTCAAATCCATGGTCTCATGAGACTGACGGATACCTATAGGATTTTTAGTACTATATATTGCTATGTACTGCTGCCACAAGACAATACATTTTACAAAATATTCCAGCGATATTAATCCTGATTCTGATTCATTTGTGGAGTGAGAAGTAAGAGCTAACATTTCAAATTTATGATCCTTCTTCAGATCTGACAAAAAATGATACATAAAATGTCTCTCTCTTTGCAGATGCAGCCTGACCTGCTGAGTATTTCTAATTTTTAGCTTAAATGCAGCAGTGTAGCGGTTAGTGCAACACTATTACAACATCAGCAACCTGGGTTCAACTCCTTTGCTGTCTGTCAGGAGTTTGTATATTCTCCCCATGACCTCATGGGTTTCCTCCGGGTGCTCTGGTTTCCTCCCACAGTCCAAAGATGTAGTTTAATTGGTCACATGAGTGTAATTGGGCAGCAACGACACGTTGGGCCGGAAATATATGTTAATGTGCTGAATGTCTAAATAAATAAATAGAAATTGGTTAGAAAGGACCAGCAGATACTGTCTATACAGACCATGATTTCCAAATGACACTTACAAATATCCCTGGACCCAAAATTAGAGTAACCACACCATGGTTTGTCTCCTTCTTTAAACAGGGGGTAAGGAAATTGAGACAGGATACATTTGAGATTTGGTATACAATGTTGTAAGCCAGTGTTCTAGGAGCCAAGCCAGAAAGTGGGAAGCCTCTGCCACATCCGTTCCATTTCAGAACATCTGCGATGTCCTTTTTCTTCAAAGGACAAGTTTCCTGCCTTCTACCATTGATGCTACTCTCACTGCATCTCTTCCACCTCCCGGACATCCGCCCTCACCCAACCTTCCTGCCACCATAACAGGGATAGTTTCCCCTGTCCTTACCGACCACCCCAGGACATCCACATCCAGCACATCATCCTCTGTAAATTCTAGTACTAAACACATTTTGTCTTCTACTCTCCACTTCCCGCAGGAATCACTGTCTCCGTAATTCCTTTGTTCATTTGTCCCTCCCCATTGATCTCCCTGTTGGCAATTAACCCTGTAAGCAGAACGTGTGCTACACTTTCATCCTCACCACTATTCAGGGTCCCAGATAGTCAACACTTTTCACCTGCAAGTCTATCAGGGATCATCTGCTGTATCCCATGCTCCCCGTGCAGCCTCCTTTACATCAGTGAGACAGAATATAGATTGGGGGACCCCTCCGTGAGCACCTTCTCTCTGTCTGCCACAACAGGTGGGATTTCCCAGTGACCACCTATTTTGATTCTTCTTCCCACTCCCAATCCAACATCTCAGTCCATGGCCTCCTCTACCACCACGATGAGGCCACCTCAGGTTGGAGGAGCAACACCTCATATTCCATTGAGTAGCCTCCAACTTGATGGCATTGAGTTCTCCATCTTCCAGCAATTTTTCATCCTCCCTTTCTTTCTTCTCCCATTCCCCAGTCTGGTTGCCCTTTCATCCCTTCTCTTCTCACCTGCCTATTGCCTACTTCTGGTGCCCCTCCTCCTTCCCTTTCTCCCAGAGTCTACTGTCCTTTCCTATCAGATTCCTCCTTCTACAGCACTTTACCTTCTCCATCTATCACCTTCCAGCTTCTCATTTTATTCCCCCTCCCTCACTACCCCTCTTCCCTGTCCTCTATCACCCACCGGCTTCATTTCCCCCCACATTCTTATTCTGCCTTCTTCCCCCTTCTTTTCTAGTACTGATGAAGGTCTCAGCCCAAAATGACAACTGTTTCTCCTCCACAGATGCTGCCTGACCTGCTGAGTTCCTCCACCATTTTGTGTATCTTGCTCAAGATTTCCAGCATCTGCAAATAAAAATAATACCAAGAACATGAGTTGTAGAGTCCTTGAAAGTGAGCCTGTGGATTGTTCAAGAACCAGTTCAGGCTGTAGGCGAGTAACTGTTCCTGAACCAGGTGGTGCGGGACTTAAGGGTTCAGTACGTTCTTCCGAATGGTAGTGGTGAGAAGAGGGCATGGCCTGGATGGTGGGGGTCATTGATGATGACTGCTGCTTTCCTGTGGCATGTGTATCGGTAAAGGTTTGTTAGTGTTTGGTGTCATCCCATAAGACCATACGATATAGGAGTACATCCAGGCTGTTCAGCACATTGAGTCTACTTTGCCATTGCACCTGCCTTCTCCCTGTAACCTTGGATGCTCTGACTAATCCAAAACCTCTCAACCTTCACTTAATACATACCCAATCATTTGGCCTCCACAGCCATCTGTGGCAATAAATTCCACAGATTCACCACCCTCTGGCTAAAGAAATTCTTCCTCCTCTCTGTTCTAAAGGAATATCCTTGTATTCTGAGATTAAACCCTCTGGTCCTAGACTCCACACTAAAGGAAACATCCTCTTCAATAATTCTATTTAGACCTTTCAATATTTGATAGATTTCAATGAGATCCTCCTTTATTTTTGTAAACTCCAGTGAGTACAGGCCCAGAGCCATCAAATGCTCCTCATGAGTTAACCCTTTCATGCCTGGGATTGTTCTTGAGAGCATCCTCTGAACCCTCCCCAATGCCAGCACATGCTTTCTTAAATAAGGTGTTCAAAACTGCTCACAATACTCCAAGTGAGGGCCCACCAATGCTTTATAAAGCCTCAGCATTACATCCTTGCATATATATTCTAGTCCTCTTGAAATGAATGCTAACATTGCAATTGCCTTCCTTACCACTAGTTCAACCTACAAGTTAACCTTTAGGGAATCTTGCACGAGAACTCCCAAGTCTCTTTGCACCTGTGATTTCTGAATTTGATCCCCATTGAGAAAATAGTCTATGCCTTTATTCCTTCTGCCAAACTGCATGACCATACACTTCCCGACACTGTATTCCATCTGCCACTTCTTTGCCCATTCTCCCAATCTGTCCAAGTCTTTCTGCAGACTCCTTGCATCCTCAAACCTACCTGCCCCTCCATTTATCTTTGTATCATCCACAAACCCATCAATTCCATCATCCAAATTACTGACATAAAATGTGAAAAGAAGCAGTCCTGCAGAACACCACTGACAGCCAGCCAAAATAGGCCCCTTTATTGCCACTCCTTGCCTCCTGCCAGTCGACCAATCTTTTATCCATCCTAGTATCTTTACTGTAATAACATGGGCACTTATCTTGTTTAGCAGCTTCATGTATGGCACCTTATTAAGGGCCTTCTGAAAATCCAAGTAACTAGCCCTCCTTTATCTATCCTGCCTGTTATTTCCTCAAAGAATTCCAAGTGATTTGTCAGGCAAGATTTCCCCTGAAGAAAACAATGCTGAATTCCCCCTATTTTATCAAGTGCCTCCAAGTACCTTGAAACCTCATTCTTAATAATAAACTCCAACATCTTACCAACCACTGGTTTGTCCTATAATTTCATCTCTTTTGCCTCCCCCCCTTCTTAAAGAGTGGAGTGACATTTGCAATTTTCCAGTTCCCTGGAACCACTACAGAATCTAGTGCTTCTTGAAAGATCATTACTAATGCCGCCACAATCTCTTCAGCTACCTCTTTCAGAACCCTGGGGTTTGGACCATCTAGTCCAGGTGACTTATCTACCTTCAGACCTTTCAGCTTCCCAAGCACCTTCTCCTTAGTAATAGCAATTACACTCACTTCTGCCCCGACCTCTCGAATTTCTGGCATACTGCTAGTGTTTTCCATAGTTAAGACTGCTGCAAAATACTTATTAAGTTCATCTATCATTTCTTTAACCCCCATTACTACCTCTCCAACATCACTTTCTAGCAGCCTGATTTCCATTTTCACCTCGATGTAGTTATAAAGAAGGCAAGGCAGCAACTATACTTCATTAGGAGTTTGAAGAGATTTGGCATGTCAACAAATACACTCAGAAACTTCTATAGATGTACTGTGGAGAGCATTTTGACATGCTGCATCACTCCCTGGTATGGGGGAGCTACTACACAGGACTGAAAGAAGCTGCAGAGAGAGGTAAATCTCATCAGCTGCATCTTGGGGACTAGCCTACAAAGTACCCAGGACACCTTGAGGAAGCGGTGTCTCAGAAAGGTAGCATCCATGTCTTGCCTTCTTTATAACTACATCCATATGTTGGGACCAGGTCAGATCCTCAGAGATCTTGACACCCAGGAACTTGAAACTGCTCACTCTCTCCACTTCTGATCCCTCTATGAGGATTGGTATGTGTTCCTTCATCTTATCCTTCCTGAAGTCCACAGTCAGCTTTTTCGTCTTTCTGACATTGAGTGCTAGGTTTTTGCTGTGGCACCACTCCACTAGTTGGAGTATCTCACTCCTGTACGCCCTCTTGTCACCACCTGAGATACTACCAACAATGGTTGTATTGTCTGCAAATTTATAGATGGTACTTGAGCTCTGCCTATCCACACAGTCATGTGTATATAGAGAGTAGCAGTGGGTGAAGCACACACCCCTGAGGTGCACCAGTGTTGATCATCAGTGAGGAGGAGATGTTATCACCAATCTGCACGGACTGTGATCTTCAGGTTAGGAAGTCAAGGATCCAATTACAGAGGGAGGTACAGAGGCCCAGGTTCTGTAACTTCTCAGTCAGGATTGTGGGAATGATGGTATTAAATGCTGTTGAACAGCCTCCAGCACCCAGGGCATGCCCTTCTCTCACTGTTACCATCAGGTAGGAGGTACAGAAGTATGAAGACACACATTCAGTGATTCAGGAACAGCTTCTTCCCCTCTGCCATCCGATTCCTAAATGGACATTGAACCTTTGGACACTACTTTCTGTTTTTTTACACGTTTTAAAAATCTTTTCAATGTATGTATATTGTAATTGATTTACTTATTTATTATTATTATTTTATTTATTTTTCTCTTCTATATTATGTACTGTATTGTATTGAACTATTACTGTTAAGTTAACAAATTTCACGTCACATGCTGGTGATAATAAACCTGATTCTGATTCTTTTACTCTTTATATATCTGAAAAAATTGTAATTTTGATGCAATTCCAAACAAGGCTCGCCAGTCATTCCTACTGTATTTCATTAGGAGTTTAAAGAGACTTGTTGTGACAACAAAGACTCTTGTAAATTGCCACAGGAGTACTTAGGAGAGCATCCTAGCTGGTCACATCACCATCTGGTAAGGAGGGGCCACTGCACAGAATCAAAAAAAAGAAGCTGCGGAAAATTGTAAACTCAGCCAGTTCCACCACGGGCGCTAGCCTCCCCAGCATCGAGGACAGCTCAAGGAGGCCTCGTTACGGACCCCCCCCCCACCCCCCCCCCGCATCATGCAGGGCATGCCCTCTCCCCATTGCTTCAGGGAGGAGGTACAGAAGCCTGAAGACACACACTCAATGTTTCAGGAACAGCTTCTTGCCCTCTGCCATCACGTTTCTGAATGAACACTGAACCCATTAATACTACCTCTCTATATTTTTGTACTACTTAATTTATTTTTTTATATATTTCTTACTGTAAATTTAGTTTTTTTATTATTACTATGTACTGCTACCGCAAAACAACAAATTTCGCAACGTATGCCTGTGATATTAAATCTGATTCTGTTCGTATCCTCTTCTATATTATCGGCCTGCTTACCTTCATTCAGTATTTCATCTTTTCTCTCCTTATTGATTTTTTAATTGCCTTCTGTTGTTTTTTTTTAAAATCTCATTCCTACAGTCTATCGGCATTTAGAAGGAAGATTGAAAATCTGGCGAAGTGGTGCCACTACAACAACCTCTCACTCAATGTCAGCAAAACCAATGAGCTGATTATTTACTAGAGGTGGAAAACAGAGGTCCGTGAGACAGTACCCACTAGAGGGTGAGTAACTTTTAAATTCCTTGGCATTATCATTTCAGAGAATCTGTCCTGGGACCAGCGTGGAAGTGCCACTACAAAGAAGGCACAGCACCTCTACTTTCTTGAAAGTGTGCAGAGATTCGGCATAACAGAGCGCCCTGCTGAGTTCCTCCAGCATTTTGTGTGCATTGTGCAGAGGGTTCTGATTGGTTGCATCACGGCCTGTCATGGAAACACGCAAAAGTCTTGGATATAGGCTAATCCATCCCCAGCACCGAGCACATTTGCAAGGAGTGCTGCCACAAAAATTGCAGCATCTTACACCAAGGACGCCCATCATCCAGACCATGTTCTCTTCCCGCTTCTGTCATCGGCAAGGAGGTACAGGAATTCTTACCACACAGTCATCAGGCTCCTGAACCAGCAAGAACTCACCTCAACACTCAATTTCTTCCACAACCTACGGACTCACTTTCAAGGATACCACAACTCATGCTCGCAGTATTAGTTCTTTACTATTTTTTATTATTCTCATTTTGGATTTGCTCAGTGTTTTCTTTTGCACATTGGTTGTTTTTCAGCCACTGTGCGTAGTAGTTCATTCCTTGACCTTGAAAATGAATCTCAGGGTAGTATAATTTTGGCTATGTTTTATGGCCTCTCTTTTGCTCTTATGCTGTCTTCGACTGTTTTCGAAGGATCTCGGCCCGAAACGTCACCTGTATTTTTTTTACATAGTTGCTGTCAGGCCTGCTGAGTTCCCCCAGCATTTTGAGCGTGTTGCTTGGATTTCCAGCATTTGCAGATTTTCTCTTGTTTGGGGTTGGACCTCTCTCATGCCTCTTTTTCCCCTTTACTCCACTCTAATACTGAGATCTGATTTTAGCTTCTCCCTATCGAACTGCAGGTTCCAAAATCCCTAAAAGGCAGAGCCTTCGTTCAGATTGCATCTATGGTCAGCAATACCCCTAAAAAGGCACAACATGCATTGAAACACCTCCAGATCCTCTGCTTGAGCCTAAACAACAGCTGGCTCGAAGGTAATGCTGGAAAGATGAGCGGATGGCAGTCGGCGGTGACCAATCAGGTCGAGTTTCGGGGACCAGTCTCTTCTCTATGATTGGGTAATTTAGAGTCGGCACCGCCCGACGTATTGTCATTGGATTACCCCGACAGACACCGTGTTAGGATTGGTGGATCCGCGGGGAGGGTGGGCCATGTTACCAGGGATCTGATTGATAGGCAGTCAGGGTCGCCGGCTGGGCCTGGGCTGGCGAAGCTGTGGTCATGGCGGAGGAGCTGACCGGCCTCACGGATGAGCAGGCGTATGCCGCTTGTTCGGAACCGGACCCGAGTACCAAGGTGCGGGCTGGGGGCTGTAGCACGGGGCGTCGATGCTCGGCGCCTTGGACTTGGAGCAGACTCGATGAGCCGAATGGCCCAATTCTGCTCCTGAGTCTAACGTGGTGTTCGGGAGGGGCTTGGGCAGCACGGTGTCTCGGCCGGGACCGAATGGCTGGGGACGCCTCGAGGGCTTGTGCCGCCGAACTGGGGAAACACAGGCAGGCTGTGCGGTGGTCGTCTGCCGGTCAATGCATCCGGGGGCAGGGTCTGAGCCGTCAGGAAGCCCTGTCAAACACTGCCAGCAGGAGGCCATGCGGCCCATCATTCCTGTACTGGTTGGAGAGTTACCCAGCCTCTCCCCCTTCCAGTCGTAGCTTCTCCAAACTTCAAATGTTTGCATCTGATGAGGGGTTTCTGCTTCAACCATCTTTTGAGACAAGTTTTTTCCCTCTTACTAAATTGTTTTTAATTGCTGCTTCCACTTCTGTTGATCTCTCCCTATTGCTAAAGAAAATGAGTGCTTTCTTTGTGATGTTTGCATGTTTTATGTAACTATGTGCGTTTGATAATAGGTTTTTTATTGTTTCGTGTACTGTGGTACAGTGAAAGCGTTTTATTTGTATGCCATCCAAACATCAATTCATATACATCACGAGTGTACTAGAGGAAAACAATAAAGTAATGCAGAATTCCATCACCGTTACCGAGAAAGTACAAAGTAGACAAATAAGGTGCAAAGGCCATTTCTCCAGTTCCTCTGTTCTCCCCACCACCAATCTCAAAAACCTGTGGGTTGGTTGATTAATTAACTGCTGTAAACAGTGTGGGTGAGTGACAGAATCTGGGTGAGATACTGGGAGTATTGGGAGAAAGGTTATAGGGAAAATTGGCTGGTAGAGACTTGGAACCTGAAACTACATGTCCAAGGGAGTGGGGGAGGCAGTCTTACTTTGAACATTCGGAAGCACTTGAATCAGAAGGGGGTAGATTATGGACCAAGAGGTTTAGCACAGAGTGTACCTGATGGTCAGTATGGATGTCATAGGCTCCTCAGACCATCTAGTCTACAACAAAATGGCCTGTTTCTATTCTCTGTGATTCTATTAAATAAGATGGTGGGGGGGGGAAGGTGTTGAACTGACCCATTGCTATTCAAATTAATCCCTAGCTTACCCTCCTTCCATAGACAGACAGGAAATGAGGAAAAAGTAAATGCCTTACCAGTAACTTGATTTCTCCTCCAGTATTATTGCATGTTAACTAGAGTGCATTGATTTCCCAGTGTTCTCATAGTCTCTCTCTTTCAGGATTTTATAATGCAACAGACAATGCTGAGAGTGAAGGATCCGAAAAAATCTCTTGATTTTTACACCAGAATCATTGGAATGACGTAAGGAACATTAAAAATTGAGTAAATAATAAAAAAAAAGAAAGTGAGCAAGTGATTTAGAGTTGAGAGTGAGAGTAAAAAGCACTCAAGGAGCCCACAGGTTAAACAAAATGAAACACACCATTGAGTTTGTCTGATCTGTAGTTACTTTCTGGGGTGTTGGCGTGTGTTACCTAAAAAGTGAAATGATCCAATTTGCTTTCTGATGTTGACTAATCTGAGGTATATTTCCCACATTTTTCTGCTGATGGTATCTCTCTCTACGTCAGTTGCTTTCATTTTTGTGCTAAAATAATTGCCTTTCTAAATAGTTTTCCTAAAAGAATGTCCCATTTTATTTGTTCAGTGCATGTTCTGATTCAGGTACTTGCAAGTAAACACATGTCAGAAATGTCTACATTATGTTAATATTACTCATTAATATTTCCCAACGTACCTCCTTGTTAGAGCATGGGTTACTGTCACACCTCAGACAGAGTGCTGTGTGATCTGGGTCTTGTGTGACATTTTGTTCCAGTGATAGTTTTGCTCCCGAATCGTTGTATATCAACACTTCACCACACTGTTTCATTTGATCTCCCAGCATTTGTAGAACCACAGAAACGTTACAGAAATGAAGGAGACCATTTGGCCCATCATGTCTAGGCCAGATCGATGCAAGAGCAATCCAACTCATCCCATTCCCCACAGTCCTGTACATTTACCTTGCTTGCCGTGTTTGTCATTCTCCACTGAACAGCAACTCATGTTCTGCCTAGGTAGTCTAAAACCTGATGGCATGAACAGGGAGACAGAGGTAACCTGCTCTCCCTCTGTCCTCACCTACCCAAGTCCTCCGACACACATTCACTTCCTTCCAATTCCCCTCTCTCCACAGCCCGCCCCCCGTAACCCAGTTTCTTTCCCCTCACCCATTCACTCCATTACCCATTTATCACCCACACTCTCCTCCTACTGTTCCCATCTGTCCATCTCACCTCCCTTATTTGGTTCCATGATCCATCGATCAGATTCCATCATTTTCAGTCTTTTATGCCTCCACCTATCACTATCTCCACTCCTCCCTCCTCCATCTGCTATCACCCCTCCTCACCTGGACCCACCTACTGTATTTGTCTCTCTTCCTGGCCTCTCTATTTTGGCTATTTGACATGCTGAGTTCCTCCAGCAATTTGTTTTCAGCCACCCCCCCCCCCCACCACCGCTAATCTTGGCAGTGCATTCCAAATTTTAACAACTTCCTACATTTATTTAAAACAAGTTGTACTTAAATAACTTCTGGTTCCTTTGGCCAGTTCGGGACCTCTTTGCCAGTGGTTTCGCCCCAGCCACATCCTTCACGATGATAAATATCTTCATCAGACCTACCTTCACACTTCTCTGTTCCAAGATAAACAAACCCAGTCTCCCCAGTAACTACAATCCCTTTTCCTTGCAACTAATTTGATACATCTCTTCACCCTGTCCAAAGTCATCACGTCTTTCCTAATGAGTGGCTCCCAGGACTGAACACCTGTGTGACTATTGTTTCAGTAAAGATTCCTCGTGGAGGGAGTTCAGACACCTTTGCTCTGTGAACTTACCCCTTTATAAATTAATCCAACTGTTCCAGTTTATTGTTATCAAAGGCATAAATGCCTTTAAAGATGAGATTTCTGGAGCAGCAGCACAGTACAGTAGATTACCAGATGAAGATAAATATCAGTTAGCATTAGTGTGAATGAAGATAAATTACAGAAATATGTACCCAGTGAGTGCCCTGGGCCCTCCTCTTCCTGCTGTGGTATATTTAGCTACACAGGCAGAAATTACTTGGGAACTATTGCATTTTGCTAGCTATCACTTTTTAAAATGCACTTTTACCTATCAGTGATTTGGGATTTAGCCCAAGTCCAGGATTGAATTTTATTTGGTGTCTGTCCTCTCTGAACTTCATTGTGTAGAAAAGGTTTAAGTACACCCTGCCTTTTGGAAGGGTATATCCAGCTGAGGCAGGGCCTGGGCTTCTCCTTTGATCTTGCTGGGTTAAACGTTACTTAGTTGGCATTAAAAAAAAATCCAATCCAATAAATTCAACACAACAAGTCAATTGCCTGGAGGATGTGACAGCTGGTTCTGTTATAAAGTGCCTTTAACAATGAAAGGGTGCCCCAAGATACTTCATAGGAACAGAAAAACAAGAGCAAAGATTGGCCATTTGGCCCTTTGAGCCTGATCTGGCATTAACTGTGATCACGGCTGATCCTTTGTCTCAGTACCACATTCCTGTTTCCTCCCCACCATCCTTAGAGCCCTGTGAACATAGAACACTGCAGCACGATACAGGCATGATGTTGTGCCAACCTTTTAACCCGCTGAAAATCAGACCAACCCTTCCCTGCTACATAACCCTCCACTTTTCTCTGGGTTTATAAATCTGTCCATTTCCTTGAGTACTTTCGCAGAGAATTCTACAGGTTACCCACCCTTTGAGTGAAGAAATTTCTCCTCATTTTACTTTTAAATTTCTCGCCCAGTGGCCTGAGATTGTGAGCATTCATTCTGGGTGAGACTTCCTCCTGCGTTTATGGTTGTTCTCAGTGTGAATAGTACAAACATCTCTGGACTTACGGATAGGGAGTGGGGCTGTGGCTCAGTGCCTGTCGGGAAGATGAATTCTGAAAGTATTCCTTGCTTGTGCCTGAACCGATGTCCTTTGTTTGGCGTCTGCATGGTTGCCCGTAGCTAGGCCTCTGAGTATGATCAAGGGTGTGTGTCTTTTAACTGAGCCCAGCAGGAGTCAAAATGAGTGGATGGGAAATGGAATCCTGTGCAGTTCACTGGTGTGTGAAGCCACGGTCTCCCTCTACCTCCTCCCTCGTGCTGAGTGAGTCATACAACATAAAGAGGCCCTTCAGCCATGCTGTTCAAATTACCCATTTTACCCATATCCCAATGAACCTTTCCTGTCCACGTTTTTCTCTGCCTCAATCACTTTCTCATTTCATATAGCCACCATCCTCTGTAGAAAAAGTTGCCCCTCATGTTCCTGTTAAATCTTTCCCCCCTCACCCTCAACGTATGCTCTCTGGTCCTTGATCCCCCAATCCTGTGGGAAAACAATGTCTTCATACTATCTGTACCATTCAGTATTTTACACGCCTCTGTGAGGTTGCCCTCGGCCTGTCGTGCTCCAAGGAATAAAGTCCCAGCCTGTTCACCCACTTGCTGTAACCCAGTCCCCTGAGATCAGTAAATCTTTCCTGCGCTCATTGCAGTTTATCGACTCATCAGGACCTACTCCTCCTTTTCCTGGGACCTTACACCACTGCTACTCCGTTCTGTGCTGTCCATGCTCTTTCTCTAATGGTTATTTTTCCAACTTGCTCCTAGACTGCTGCAGAAAGTTGATGTTCCCTCGATGAAATTCACACTCTTCTTTCTGGGTTTTGAGGACAAAAAGGAAATCCCAACAGAAAAGAACGAGCATACGGCCTGGACCTTCTCTCGGAGGGCTACCATTGAGCTGACGCAGTGAGTGCAGCAGGGTGCTGAACGGGGGCGGGGGGGGGGTGCTGCAGTACTGAGAGCATGCAGGCGTTTTGTCCACGTCAGATTCTCCTGCCTGCTGGATATTCCACTGGTTACCAGAAGCATCCAGTGTTTTCCTTTGTAAAGTCCGATGGCACTGTGAATTGTAGCCCATCGCCAGGCATGTTCTGTATACACAGCTGGTTCTCCACATGCAGCTTGGCTTTCTTATGAAGTTATATTCGCTAATGTGCACTGGTGCGGAAATGTGCAAAACTCACTAATACAGTCTGGTAGAGAAGGCACAGGGCGCAGTGCTGGAAAATTCGCTGAGTACAGGTGGATAGCAGAGGCACAATGGGGTGAAGGGCCTGGTTCCATAACCTATGACTCTATTTTCACTGGTACCTTTAGTGCTGTAAACTGTCCTAAGTCGTAATATTCTCAACAAGTCACGTGTGCCAGGTCTGGCCAAGGAGGGAGATTCTGAAAAGAATCTGAGAGTGATAGAGATTACTGGGAAATTAATTCCCAGCTTGGGGCCAAGACACGATCACCAATATGTGAGGTAAAATTGAAGATGGACAAGATGCAGGAGTGAGAGCGAATGTGAGGGGTTCTGGACTGGCAAGGTAGAAGGCCTCAAGACTGGGGGTTTGGAAAGTGGGGTTAGGCTTTCAAACTGAGGTGCAGAAGCTGATGTGGGTCATTGAGCCCAGGGTGGTCTTGACAGTACATGTGAGGTGGGAACCAGCTGGGAAGGGCAAGGCCCAAATGGCTGCCCTACGCAAGAATCCTGGTGACCTTCAACTGAACCTGGAATTGGTCTTTTCCCCCCTCACTGGAGATTTTTATCCATTCACTGTAGACTCCTAATTCCCCTACTTCATCCTTCCTCCCCTCCTGGTTCCGTCCACCTACCCATCACACAGTTCACCCTCCACCCTGGCTTCCCATCTCCCTCATCTGGTTCATGGTTCCATTTGTCTTGCCTCTTCCTGATAATGGTTCCCAATATTCACATCTATTTGTCAGATTCCAACACTGGTAGACCTTGTGTTCCTCCAGCTGTTGTCTCCACCTTCATCTTCCCCTGCCCTCAGCTGGTTCCCGGTTCTACCTACCCCTTTTTGCCTGCCTCAATCTATCGTGCTCCTGCTTCAGATTTCCAACTCTATCACCACCCCACTCCTAATCTAACTCCATCTGCCCATCATCCTTCACCCCACCCCACTTCATCTACCAATCACTTCCAGCTCCTGTCTTACCCTTGCTCCTTTCCTCTCTATACTGGCCATCATCCCTGTTCACTCAGTCAGGGTTTCAACCTGAAATATCAGCTATTCCTCTCTCCCCACCCACAAGTGCTGCTTGGGTCACTGAGTTCCTCCAGCAGATTGTCGGTCCACATTCCAGTTCTTGTCTCCCTTGCACTGACCTGACAATCCTCTGGATAGGGACCTTTTCTCATACCCCATTATCAGGATTGCATGGAGTTGCTGCCAGAACTCTGTAAGGGAGCCCACAGAATAAGGGTTGTGCTCATTGTCCAGCACTCATGGGTCCAAAAAGGACTGTCCTTCTCTCATTGTGATAAACATAGAATGTGACAATGAACTGTTCTCTGACTGCAGAGACCTCCTGACAGGTAACAGATGACTGGGCAGATTGGCTTCTGGTCTTGTCTTTGATTGCATATGTCTGTGTAGAGAAAGCTGTGTATAAACTGAAGATGTTGAAAAAGATTTTAATAGGGAGGACTGGAGGGGCAAGGAGAAGAAGTTTACAGTAGTTGTGGAGAATAAGGAATGGAAACTTGGCAACCAGCACAGAAGGAGGAGTGAAGGCATGGGCCAGGGGCTGATGGACAGGGTGAGGGTGCTGGCTGAGGTAGTAAAGAGTTAACTGGTGTGGCATGAATGGAGGAGACTTGAAGTTCAGATATCCTGGTATAAAGTTCCTGCTGGAAGACCATTAAGCTACTATCTATATTTCTGGTCATGCTTATGAGATCAACAGAGGAGATCGAAGGATGGCAGCAGTACTGGAGCATGTTAACTAGAGGCATTTGTCCAGTAGAGATGGACATCTTGGCTTTGTGCTAAATAACACTAACACTGTGGTACTGTGTAAAGTTACTGAAAGTGGCCACTTCCCCAACAGAGCAGTAACTGGGCACGGGGAAGATTGAAAGATTGGGGTAGGATCTGAGGAATTTCTTCTCATCCAGGCAGTGTTGGGTGTTAAAACTTGCTGTCTGGATTGTTGGTGAAGGCAAAAGCTCCCACCACGCATACAGGTCAGTCTGCCAAGAACACGACTGAAAGCTGGGGAGATCCACTCCATTGCTGTTGATCAGATGGTGAGGCTCAAATGGGCTCTTTCTCTTTGATGAACTGAATGATGGTACGAAGCTAGTGAAGCTGCCATCCTTGGGTGGGCCAGTTGATGAGGGAATGTGCCAGGGGGAGCGGCTTCCTGATCATTCACTATTTTTTGTACTTTGTAGCAACTGGGGCACAGAGGTGGATGAAAACCAGGCCTACCACAATGGCAATTCTGACCCCAGAGGATTTGGTAAGCCTAGTCCCCTTGATTCTCCTAAAAGCTTTGCAGGTCATTTGGCCAAATGGGAACAAAATTCCTATATCAGGAGGTCTGTCCTCTGCTTTCTATGTAGCTCTGAGTAGGGGGTGTGGTGGGGAGGGGTTGGCAAGAGGTCATGGTGGTGGTCTACAGTCAGATTTCTCGACTGGGCTTGTTAACAGTCTTGGTGTGTTCTCGGGGTGAGAGGAAATCACAGGTTCCTACTCTAGATCCATCTGCTTGGGAATGTGTTCCTTGCCTTTCCTATTGCCAGTCTGTGCCTGATAGAATCATACAATTCAACAGTGGAGGCAATTTGGCCCATGGTAAGTGATTGGTGCTGGACCGAGCTCTGATTCCTATTTATAGGCTTACTTTGAAGGAGGTGGCTTCTGCAGCACCAAGTTTGGACGCTACAATTTGGGGAGTTGGTGATTGTCCCTCCTTGTACTGCGACAATGACAAGTGGCTGCATATTCAATCGTCTCAGGTAGTCAGTGCTTTGAATTTTCATCTGGAGATGCTCCTTACCTGCAGGTCACTTGGGCATTGCTGTCCCTGACGTTTATGCAGCATGTAAGCGGCTTGAGGAACTCGGAGTAAAGTTTGTGAAGAAGGTGGATGATGGTGAGTCCTTTTGTCTCTGTGCTTTCCGGTATGACAACAGTTGAATGTACTGACAGAATAAATTCCAGATCCTTATTATACTCAGC
This sequence comes from Mobula birostris, assembly GCF_030028105.1. Lineage (NCBI taxonomy): Eukaryota > Metazoa > Chordata > Chondrichthyes > Myliobatiformes > Myliobatidae > Mobula > Mobula birostris. The sequence continues at coordinate 132,348,893 of NC_092371.1, forward strand.
AGGTCAGGCAGTATCTGTGGAGAAAGAAAAAGAGTCAATATTTTGGGTTGATGACCTTTTGTCGTAACTGAAAATGTGAGAAAGTGAGACAGAGGGCAAAGAAAACAGAAAATGATTGGACTGGGGTGGTGAAGTAAGCTTGTCCAGGCGGCACAATGCTTTTAGTGCTGAGCAAATGGATCTGTCATAAACATGGGCAGATGAATCAAGGCAAGTGGATACCGTGCTGGAACTGGACATCTATGTCTCTGTCCTAATACAGACTGTTCCTCTTGTTTTCCAATTCCCTCCCATCTCTACAACTTAAAAGCTCACTTGCTTATTGTTCCAGTTCTGAAAAATTAACTGATTCTCATTCCACAGACACTGCCTACCCTGCTGATTGTTTCCAACATCTTTTGTTCATACTTCCAACATGTTTTTTATTTCTGCGTTCCTTTTGTTCCAGGGCAAGTAAGGTGAGGGGAGGTGGTGAGAAAATATGCAAACCAGTGCAATCCGTTTTGTTTTTGCTTCAGGTAAAATGAAGGGGCTCGCTTTCATCCAGGATCCAGATGGTTATTGGATAGAGATTCTCAGCCCAAACCAAATGCTTAAGATAGTATGAATTGTGGAGCACGAACTCGACAACAATTTGGATTCTTCAATACAGAGCAGTTGTCATTGAACCTATGCAGCGTGAGATTTAATAGAGTTTTTGTGACCTGGCATTTTTAATGCTCATCTTTAGGTGGTCACTACCAGCTTCCTGGGAAATTATGAGCTCATTAATTAACAAGGATGATTGAAGCTTAAATTTTCTGTAGGCATGAAGTCTCCAAAAAACATTTGTGTGAAACCTTTGACTAATCCTAGTGTACAGAAGTACAAATTCCTCAGTGATTTCTAATATTTGCTTGGATTACCTCTTAATTTCAGCAAAGGGGGCAGAAGATAGAAGGTTGAATTCTTTTGCGGCACATAAAATGTTTAAGGTTCTAAATCCACATTTCCACTTCTATTGAAGTGGTTTCAAACTGCAGTGTAATTGTAAATTCAGTGCAAAATGGTTGGATTAAATCACTCTCTGTAATCATAATTAGCGATTTTGATTCAAACTTGTTAGAAAACCATGAAGTGTCTTGTCAATTAGTGGAGATAATCTGAGAGCCATTGCTATTTAAAATTGCAATCAAGAATTGTTGTTGAAATTTGGTTCCCTTCTTCCATCTAGCCTTAAAATAAATTCTAATTAGGGTGGGAAAATCTAGTCCCAAAACTGTAGATTATAATCTGTCATCACAGCCCAGGGATTTCATTTGTGTAAAGCATACCCAGGCTGCTCGCTCATTAAAATCTTGTTGGTATTTAAACTGTCTTAATCAGGAAGATATGCTTTTGTGTTTTGATAACATCAGTGTGCCAGGCACACTCTTGGCACAGTCTTGATGAGAATTTGTAGATTAACTGAGTAGTGATTTATGTTAAATAACAATTATTATCACGTAGATCCTAATCTATAATAAATGTTTACTTCGCTGTTGATTTCCAGAATTAGACTTTTTAAAAATCAAATGTAAGCTGGACTTGAGATCCTTTTGAATTAATAGACCCAAAATTGTTTCCCTGTACTTCGGCACACCAACAAATCCACTTCCTGTTTGTACAGCACCACTCTCCTGAAGAATGGAAACACTCTGACCGTGCAGCCCAATTGAAATTGGTTTATTGTTGCATGTACCAAGGTACATTGAAAACTTGTTTTGCATGCCATCCATACAGATCATTTAACTGCAATATTGCATTGGGGTAATAATATAAAACAATAACAACACAAGATAAGTGTTACAGAGGAAGTCCACAGAGGGTGCAAGGCTATAATCAGGCAGATTTTGAGGTCCAGGGTCCATCTTATCAGGAGACCAAAGGGGAATGTTCAATAGACTTATTACAGTGAGATAGAAAATCATTGAACCTGGCTTTATATCTGCTTGATTGGAGGGGAGGGAGAGTGAGCATCTGGAATGGGTGGGTGTTTAATCATGTTGGCTGCTTTGCAGAGTCCATGGTGGGGAGGCTAGTTTCTGTGATGTGTTGGAACTATATCCACAACTCTTATCATTCCTTCCCTTCACAGGCTGTCTAGTTGCCATATCAAGCTGTGGATGCTTTCTGTGGTACATTGATTAAAAATTAATGGGGGTTAAAAGAGATATTGCCAAAAAAAAATTAAATCATTTTCATCAAATGGCTTTTCCCGATTGAACCAAGTGTCTGCAATCCCTACAGAGGCCACTGGCCAACATGTCTGTTACTAAAAGTCATAACCAATCCCACTGTAATGTTCTTCCCCACAGTTTTGTGCCTCCTCTGTATCAAGTATTGCTCTGATTTTCCATCTTTTAAAGAAGCAGGACAGTCTCTAACTTTTAAGTAAGTTTAATGCATATTTTTAGAAATATGTTTCATTCTCAAATGTTATCATTATTCTCAGTAAATCAATATATCATTTCTAATCTTCCTACACAATTTACATTGAGTTATCAGTATTTTCCCTGTATACACAAACCATTTGATGTGAGTTCCAGCTGCTTTTGTACAACAGTGAGAGGACCTGAAACCGGACTCTAACTATGGAACCTCTGGCAACAGCACTGAACTTAGTGTCCCCCAACACGTAGTCCTGAACCTTGGAACACATTGCTATGATTGTGGACAGTTCCTTATAATTCTGCTGCAATTGGCTTATCTTGACATGTGCCCCTGAGAACAGACCATACGTCATAGACCTCCTCTTCACAGATGTATAGTCAGATATTCCATCTCGCCTCTCACTTACTCTTTATATATCTGAAAAAATTCTTGCATCGTCTTTTATATGATTGGCTAGCTTACCTTCATAGTTATCATGTTTTTTTAGTTGCCTTCTGTTAGCTTTTAAAAGCTGCCCAATCTGCTAGTTTACCACTAATTTTTGCTTAATTGTATGCTCTGTCTTATTCTCTTATGGTGTCGATCACAGTTGCCTCATCCTTCCTTTAGAATACATCTTTGGGACGTATCTATCCTTCACTTTCCAGACTGCCCCAAGAAACTCTAGCCATTGCTGTTCTGCCACCATCCCTGCGAGTTTCCCCTTCCAATCAATTTTGACCATCTCCTCTATCATGCCTCTGTAATTCTCTTTACTGTAATACCGATACATCTGACTTTCTCTTCTCCCTGTCAAACTGTAGGGTGAATTCTATCATTATTATCGCTGCCTCCTCAGAGTTCCTTTACCTTAAGATCCCTAATCGTTAAACAACACCCAATCCAGAATTGCCTTTTCCCTAGTGGGCTTAACTACAGGCTGTAAAAAGCCATCTTGTAGGCATTCTAAAAAGTTATTCTCTTTGGTTCCAGCACCAACCTGATTTTCCCAATTTATCTGCATATTAAAATTCCCATGACTATTGTAATATTGCCCTTTTTACATGCCTTTTCTATCTCTTTTTGTAGTTTGTACTCCACATCCTGGCTACTGTTCAGAGGGCTGTATGTAACTTAAATCAGGGTTTTCATACCCTCACAGTTTATTAACTCTATCCACAAAGGTTCTACATCTACCAATCCTATGTCACCTCTTTCTAAGGATTTAATTTCACTTTTTACCAATAGAGCTACCTCACTCCCTCTGCCTACCTGTGTGCCCTCTCCTGTCCATATAACGTCTATCCTTGCATGATGAACTCCCAACTATCATCTTCTTTCAACAATGACTCCGTGATGCCCACAATGTCATACCTGCCAATTTCTAACTGCAGTACAAGATCTACTTCTGTCTGCATACTGCACGCATTCAAATATAACATCTTCAGTCCTGTATTCATAAACCTTTTCAATTTTGCCCTTGTTACCGGAAGTTAAATTCTAATTTTTTTCTTGTTATTTATTCTGAAGACTTTCATTATCTCCCCTGCACTCTCCATCCCTTTTACATTATCCTCATTTCTTGAAACTGTTGAACTTACTGTTTAGCTTAAAGACACTTCAACCTATTCCCACTAACTGCAATTTTGCCCCATCAAGTGCTTATCCTTCTTCACAATCTCACTACACACATCTATTTGTATACCAACTGCCCATTCTCTGTCCTATCACACCATTTCCCGTTCTGCCAAATTAGTTTAACTCCTCCCCAACAGCTGGAGGAAACCTGCCACAAGGATATTAGTTCCCGAGTTCAGGTGTAATCTGTCCTTTTTGTATTGGTCATACCTTCCCCAGAAGAGGTCCCAATGATCTAAAAATCTGAAACCCTACGTCCTGCATCAACTCCTCAGTCACACATTCATCTACCAAATCATCCTATTCTTAACTTCACTGGTCCATGACACAGGCAGCAATCCAGAGATTATTACCCTGCTTTTTCACAATTCCATTTAGCTGCCTATATTTTCCTTTTTCCTGCTATGTAGTTGGTACAAATATGTACCATGCATTCTGGCTGCTCAGCTTCCCCATTTAGAATGGGGTGGACCCAACCCAAGATGTCCCTGACCCTGTCACCTGGAAGGCAACACACCATCCAGGCATCTGTTTCACATCCACAGAATCTCCTGTCTGCTTTGACTTACTGAGGCCCTCCGTTGGTCAGGGTGAACCATGGATATTGTGCCCTAGACATCTACGTATCCCTCTGACTATTGAATCCCTTATCACTACTGCACTCCTCCCTCACTTCCCTTCTGAGCCTCAGAGAGCAGGACTCAGTGTCAGAGATCTGGTGGCTGTGGCTTTCCCCTGATAGATTGTTCTCCCTCCCCAACAGTAACCAAAGTGGTATATTTATTATTGAGGAGATTTGCTACAGGGTACTCTACAATATCTGCCTATTCCCTTTCCCTCCCTTGACAGTCACCCAGCTACCTGCATCCTGCGACTTACTGGTGACTGCCTCCCTGTAGCTCTTATCTATCACCTTCTCCCTCTCCTCCCAGGTGAGCCAGTCATCCACCTGCAGCTCTAGTTCCCCAATATGATTTGAAAGGAGCTGCTACAGCTGGATGCACCTTGTGCAAATGTAGTTACCAGGGCAGTGGAGGTGTCTCAGAGCTCTCACGCTGACCCTGGACCCATTTCCACTAGAAAGAAATAAACTTACCTAGCACCTTCACCTCTTCTCACCTAAACATTTTGAGCCTAAGCCTGAAACTAACCACTCTAACACTGTCCCATTCCCACAGTGTCCGATCAGTTTAAACCTAATTTATTTTTATTGACCTTTGCCAAGTACCTAATAAATTGCAATTGAAGCCCATCAGAAAGTCCCAAAAGCCCCACTTTCTTTTTTTAATATATACTGCCAAGACAGTATTTGTAGTGAAGACTGTACTATCCACTGATGACAGGTACGAAGGGCCATTACTGAGCTGTGCTGTGTGTTTTAAATTGCCTTCACTGGCTGCATATTCACTCAGTGTATGATGGTCACTGCCAGGCCATCCCTGAATGGGGTGAAGGAGCCAGTTAGCTGTGCAATTACGTAAAAATCTAGCTTGCATTATTTGGCACTTCAAAAGGCCTGACAAACTGGTAGTGTGAAAGGATCTTCAAGGGCTAAAGTACCAGAGTACCTATTTATCATTAAGCTATCTTGGTCCATCCTACTATGTACATGCACCAGACTTGTACATTTCCACGTTTCATTGCTGAGGCAAAGGGATACAAGAACAACCCAAAGCTTCAACCATCCCTTTGAGCAGCACACATCAAAGTTGCTGGTGAACGCAGCAGGCCGGGAAGCATCTCTAGGAAGAGGTACAGTCGATGTTTCAGGCCGAGACCCTTCGTCAGGACTAACTGAAAGAAGAGTTAGTAAGAGATTTGAGAGGGGGAGGGGGAGATCCAAAATGAGAGGAGAAGACAGGAGAGGGAGGGATGGAGCCAAGAGCTGGACAGGTGATTGGCAAAAGGGATATGAGAGGATCATGGGACAGGAGGTCTGGGAAGAAAGACGGGGGGGCGGGGAGGTAACCAGAGGATGGGCAAGGAGTATAGTCAGAGGGAGAAAAAGGAGAGAGAGAAAGAATGTGTGTGTAAAAATAAATAACAGATGGGGTATGAGGGGGAGGTGGGGCATTAGCAGAAGTTTGAGAAATCAATGTTCATGCCATCAGGTTGGAGGCTACCCAGACGGAAGAGAAGGCACGATGGCATAAACATTAATTTCTCTAACTTCTGCTGATGCCCCACCTCCCCCTCACACCCCAACCGTTATTTATTTTTATACACGCATTCTTTCTCTCACTCTCCTTTTTCTCCCTCTGACTATACCCCTTGCCCATTCTCTGGTTTCCCCCCCCCACTTGTCTTTCTCCCTGGGCCTCCTGTCCCATGATCCTCTCGTATCCCTTTTGCCAATCACCTGTCCAGCTCTTGGCTCCATCCCTCCCCCTCCTGTTTTCTCCTATCATTTTAGATCTCCCCCCTCCCCCTCCCCCTCCCCCTCCCACTCCCACTTTCAAATCTCTTACTAACTCTTCTTTCAGTTAGTCCTGACGAAGGGTCTCGGCCTGAAATATTGACTGTACCTCTTCCTAGAGATGCTGCCCGGCCTGCTGTGTTCACCAGCAACTTTGATGTGTGTTGCTTGAATTTTCAGCATCTGCAGAATTCCTGTTGTTTACCATCCCTTTGACTTCAGACAGTGCTGCTGACTTCCTCCCAGCAGTTTGTTTCTTTTTTGAACGAGGTTCCAGCATCTGCAATCTCTTGGAGATTTCATTGCCCTATCTATTCCCTATATAAATTGAGCAGTTGACATTTTACCATTTTCCAATATATTTGCATTTATAGATGCTCCAAATGTGTTTAAGAAATTGTTTGGCTCCTTCCCTTGACATTTCATCATCGTGCCAAACTGCCAGAAACCATATGAGTGCATGAATGACCTTTGTTGTTGCTGCACTGTGTATAGCAACTGAGTTGTTCACCTGCAGCAGTTCATTCATCCGATCCTACAGGCTAAGGTACTGGTACTGTGTTTTAAAATGTTCATTCCCAAACTTGAATATGGATGAAGTGGTGCCCTCTGGAGACAAGAATTATTTGCAAGAATGGGAAGAAGTGATGAGGTAGAAATGAGTAGCGCTATTCACACAATGAAGGGCTGAAGCCCTGGTCTTTAGATTTCGCTTCATGCTATGGGCCAAGGTTTGGACAATTTGCACTTTCACACTATGGAGGGCTCTGGTGGTTCAGTTGTGTTCATTCAAAGTAGTTATTATCCCGGGAACAGCGGTCACGTGTGCAGGATTTGTCTGCACAACGTGGGTACCGGAACCTAACTGCATGGCCATTGCGGCGCAGAAGTCGTTTTAAGGCGGTGCACAGAGCTACTATATAAACGGCCCCGCTTCCGGTGGGTGCGCATTTACGTTCGGCAGTGCTGCGGAGCTCGTTGGTTGTCTTCAGACGAAGCCCCGCCAAAACGACAATATGGGCGACGAACGAAAGTTGTTCGTCGGCGGACTGAGCTTTGAGACGGACGAGCAGGCGCTGGAAGCCGTTTTCTCCAAGTACGGCGAGATCGTTGACACCCGGGTGATCAAGGACAAGGTCACCATGACGTCCCGCGGCTTCGGCTTCATCACCTTCGAGAACCCGGAGGATGCCTCCGAGGCCTTACAGGCAATGAACGGCAAGTCCTTGGACGGCCGCCAGATCCGGGTGGACCACGCCGAGAAGAAGTCGGGAGACGGCGGTTACGGAGGAGGACGCGGCGGCTACCGGCGGGGCGGCAGCTACACGAGCGGAAGCGGCGGCTACGGAGGCGGCGGCTACGGTGGCGGCGGATACGGTGGTTACGGCGGCGGCAGTGGCTACAGCAGCGGCGGCTACGGCGGAGGTGGTTACGGTAGCGGAAGCGGCGGATATGGTGGCTATCGGCAGTACGAGCCCAAGTCGGGCGGCGGCTACTCCCGGGGGACCCGTGGTAATAACTACGATCGGTACTCTACCAGATAGAAGCCCACCGCCGGCTGTGCTTTCCAGGTCACCGTGATCCTCGACCACTTGCTGTTTCTGAAGGGACTTTTTTTTGGGGCGAACGCCGTCTAATCTCTTGAATTCAATCTCGCTTCTTCGGGACGCTGTCTAACTCTCCGTCCGCTCACATTCCCATCCTTTGTTGCAGTAAAGGTTTCTCACAGCAACGGCGGGGCAGGGGGGAGGGTTTGCCGGACCTTTTCCGAAATTCCGAACTTAATTAGTCCCTTAGCAGTGTTTCTCTCCCACAATAATTTCCCAATAGCTTTTGTTCTTTTTGTTTATTTTTGACTGTTAAGGATGTAGCTCCATTGACCTCCGCATTCTAGCCCGTCAGCTCAGTGCTGCCTCTCCCAGTGCCCGGGCGTTGCGTTAGCTGCTGATTTTTGTTTGCTCCGTTCTGGTTTTAAAATGGCGTACTCGCCTTGTGCAGAGACATTCAATGCTCAAGTGTGTCGGCAATGTGCTCCAACAACTCCTCCTCCCCTGCCCGCCCGCCCGCAGTAATCTTTAGGACCGCCAGGGTATCTGGCTGACTAACTGCATTGTAACGTAACATTTTCGTCTTTAGTCTCAGACCAGTTTTGGAAGTGGGAGCATTTTCTATTTTATTCTCGAGGTTTTATGGGGCCACATTACTGATTTAAATAGGGAACAACGATCCAATTGATTTTTAAGTAGGCTGGGGGATCCGCTGTAGTTTCAGCTGGTTGGGGAAAACGCCACATTTCTGGAGATTGCATTCGTGAGCAACAGTTTGACTTTGTATCTTCTGTTACAGATATGACTGTTTTAATGAGTGCAAAACATTAAAGAACATTGATTCGGGGGAGTGGTGCAGTCCATCCCCGGCAATTGTACACTTATCTAGTTATATTGTGGGTGATACTGATATCTGACAAACTGTTTTCAATGTAAATCTTGTGCCATCCCAACCAGTAAACACTGTATGCTGGTTTGGAGTATGGCCTCTGCATTAAGTGAGAAGTCTGCAGTTGAAACTTTAGTACTGTCCTACTACTCTAAGTAGTACAACATTAAGCTAACAGTTTTTTTAATGGCAAATTGTTAGGAAGTTGATAGCTGTTTCTTATTGAATTTTCATGAGTTAGCATGGAACGTTTTTGTACAAAAACTTGCCACTTTGGAGACATGTCAATGGGAAAAATAAAAGTTAAAGATATTCAGCTGCTGTCTTGATCAAGCTTTTTGGAAACTGGTAAAGATACTTGCGTGCCAACAGTCCTTAGAAGAGGATTTCCAGTAGGAAAGTTAACTTTTGTTCTGTCCACAGATTCCACACTTGAGTTTCTGGTGCCTGGGGGATTTTGCTTGGTTGAAATTAAAATGCCTGTCTCACATGGACAATTTGAGGATCAAGCAATCTACTCAACAAGCCACTTCAATACTGGTCTGTGGAGATGACATTTTACAGCTGATGTCTGAGGTGGAATTCATCAATGCAACACATTAAAACAATAGTTATCAGCACCTTGATATTCAGCAAATATTCTTGCTATGAGTATCTAATACAAGTAACATGTAGGTCTCACATCAGAAATTCACACAGGGTGGTGCCAAGGTTTTAGAATAAGCAACTGGTTATTGCTGAAAGCCATCAAAAATCACTGAAGATGGATGGAAAGAATTATCTGTATTCTTGTCACTGGTGTCACATCAGTACTACTATTTAAGACAATGCATTTGACTGGCAAATTTCTCTTAAACCTCCTTTGTCATGATATATTCTTCCAAGTATTTGGAGAACTTTTGGCCTAATGTCTTCATCCCTGGGCTAGGTGAATTTAGGTTTTAAATTTGAGCTCAACTGAGTGGTGGCAACACATCAGCTACAAAGACCACATTAATGTTGATGTTATTTATTTATTTAATAATAAATGATATGGATTTCTGTCTTTTCCCAGGGTAGGGGAGTCTAAACTAGAAGGCATATATTTAAGGTGAAAGGGCAAGTTTTAAAGGCTTTCATAAACTTCTACATTGTCTACAACATCACCTATTTTAGTGACATTAGTCATGTTCCTAATGATGTCTTACACATTCACATCCAAATGGTTTATGTAAATAATTTACAACAAAAGTTCCAACACCGACTCCTATGGTACACCACTGCTCGCAAGTCTCCAACCCAGGAAGCAAATCTTGACCACTTTAAAGGTTTTTTCCTCACACAGAAGGTGGTGAGTATGTTGAATGAGCTGCCAGAGGAAGGGGATATAAAGACACTTGGATAGTGAAGGTTTGGAGGGATATGGGTGAAATGCCTACAAATGAGACTAGCTCAGGGAAGCTTTCCCATGCACATGTACAAATGGTCTACGCTGTATGCGTCCAAAAAGGGTAGGAGTCCACCTAAGGAAGGTAAAAATTGGGTATGAGAGGTATCTGATGGGTACGGTTGGGCAAAAATCACAAGATTCTCAAGGTATGTTAAGAATAAAAGGATGGTTGGGAGAGAAAAGGTCCCCTTAAAGATCAGCATATGTGGAACTGAAGGAAATGGGAGAGAGATTTCTCTACAGCAAAAAATTGAAACCCAGGTAATGGGGAAAGTGATCACATAGAAGTTAGCAGAGGTTCTGGGATCTTTAAAATGCATTAAGGTGGATCAATCCTCAGGGTCTGGCATACTGTATTTTTGGACTTTCTGGCAAGAGAAGAAGTAACTTAATTTCTGGCCATGAGAGGTTCCAGGGGACTGGAGGATGCCTAATGTAGCGCCTTTGTTTAAAAGGGTATGGAAAGCAAGTCAGGAAACTGCAGGCGAGTGAGTCTGACCATCAGTGGTAGGCAAATTGCTGGAGGGACAGGATCTACCAATATGGCTTTCTGTGGTGGAGGTCCAGTCTCTCAAAACTAATTAAAGTTCTTTTCGAAGAAGTGACAAAAGGTGATTGATGAGGGTAGGGTCGTGATCTTTGATAAGGTCCCCTGTGGCAGGCCAGTATGGAAGGTTAGATTGCATGGGATTCGGGGAAATAGTAAGTCTCTGGTAGAAAGCAGAGTGTTGGTCAAGATTTGCTTCTTTGTTTGGATGCCTGTAAGTAATAATGTAACTTCGTAATTTACATAAAACAAATTGGATGTGAATATGCAAAGTATTGGGAAGTTGGCATTTGGTGATGAAAACTAGAAGGCTATGAAAAACTACAGGTGACATCTTGATCACTTGGGTATGTTGGCTGAGAACTGGCAAATGGTTTTCAATCTAGGTAAATGAGAGATGCCATTTTGGGAGATCAAGCCAATTTAGGACTTGTATAGTGAATGGTGGGTCTATAGGGAGTGTTATGTACTAGAGGGACCGAGGAGCACATGCATAATTTGTATGCAATGAATGTGTTGGGTATTCCTTCATCAATTGGGGCATTGAGAATAAGAGGTTTTAATTCATGTTGCAATTACATAAGATATTGGTGTGGCTGCATTTTGAAGTATTGTGTTCAGTTTTGGTCACCATCAGCGAGGGTTAGAATAGGATGATTTTGCAGATGAATGTGGCTTTTTAGAGCAGATTGTGGTTGAGCTAGGGGATCAGCTATTTTGGATTGGGTGGTTTGTAATGAACTGGATCTGATTAGGGAGTTTAAGGCAAAGGAACCCTCAGGAGAGAGTGATCATACTATTCTGAACTGGGTTTTGAGCAATGAGGAAGGGTTAATTAGCAATCTTGTCGTGAGAGGCCCCTTGGGTAAGAGTGACCATAATATGGTGGAATTCTTCATTAAGATGGAGAGTGACATAGTTAATTCAGAAACAAAGGTTCTGAACTTAAAGAGGGGTAACTTTGAAGGTATGAGACGTGAATTAGCTAAGATAGACTGGCAAATGACACTTAAAGGATTGACGGTGGATATGCAATGGCAAGCATTTAAAGGTTGCATGGATGAACTACAACAATTGTTCATCCCAGTTTGGCAAAAGAATAAATCAAGGAAGGTAGTGCACCCGTGGCTGACAAGAGAAATTAGGGATAGTATCAATTCCAAAGAAGAAGCATACAAATTAGCCAGAGAAAGTGGCTCACCTGAGGACTGGGAGAAATTCAGAGTTCAGCAGAGGAGGACAAAGGGCTTAATTGGGAAGGGCTAAAAAGATTGAGAGAAAACTGGCAGGGAACATAAAAACGGACTGTAAAAGCTTTTATAGATATGCAAAAAGGAAAAGACTGGTAAAGACAAATGTAGGTCCCCTACAGACAGAAACAGGTGAATTGATTATGGGGAGCAAGGACATGGCAGACCAATTGAATAATTACTTTGGTTCTGTCTTCACTAAGGAGGACATAAATAATCTTCCAGAAATAGTAGGGGACAGAGGGTCCAGTGAGATGGAGGAACTGAGCGAAATACATGTTAGTAGGGAAGTGGTGTTAGGTAAATTGAAGGGATTGAAGGCAGATAAATCCCCAGGGCCAGATGGTCTGCATCCTAGAGTGCTTAAGGAAGTAGCCCTAGAAATAATGGATGCATTAGTGATAATTTTTCAAAACTCGTTAGATTTTGGACTAGTTCCTGAGGATTGGAGGGTGGCTAATGTAACCACACTTTTTAAAAATGGAGGGAGAGAGAAACCGGGGAATTATAGACCGGTTAGCCTAATGTTGGTGGTGGGGAAACTGCTGGAGTCAGTTATCAAAGATGTGATAACAGCACATTTGGAAAGCGGTGAAATCATCGGACAAAGCCAGCATGGATTTGTGAAAGGAAAATCATGTCTGACGAATCTCATAGAATTTTTTGAGGATGTAACTAGTAGAGTGGATAGGGGAGAACCAGTGGATGTGGTATATTTGGATTTTCAAAAGGCTTTTGACAAGGTCCCACACAGGAGATTAGTGTGCAAACTTAAAGCACATGGTATTGGGGGTAAGGTATTGATGTGGATGGAGAATTGGTTAGCAGACAGGAAGCAAAGAGTGGGAATAAACAGGACCTTTTCAGAATGGCAGGCGGTGACTAGTGGGGTACTGCAAGGCTCAGTGCTGGGACCCCAGTTGTTTACAATATATATTAATGACTTGGATGAGGGAATTAAATGCAGCATCTCCAAGTTTGCGGATGACACGAAGCTGGGTGGCAGTGTTAGCTGTGAGGAGGATGCAGGGTGACTTGGATAGGTTGGGTGAGTGGGCAAATTCATGGCAGATGCAATTTAATGTGGATAAATGTGAAGTTATCCACTTTGGTGGCAAAAATAGGAAAACATTATTATCTGAATGGTGGCCGATTAGGAAAAGGGGAGGTGCAACGAGACCTGGGTGTCATTATACACCAGTCATTGAAAGTGGGCATGCAGGTACAGCAGGTGGTGAAAAAAGCAAATTGTATGCTGGCATTTATAACGAGAGGATTTGAGTACAGGAGCAGGGAGGTACTACTGCAGTTGTACAAAGCCTTGGTGAGACCACACCTGGAGTATTGTGTGCAGTTTGGTCCCCTAATCTGAGGAAAGACATCCTTGCCATAGAGGGAGTACAAAGAAGCTTCACCAGATAGATTCCTGGGATGGCAGGACTTTCATATGAAGAAAGACTCGATGAACTGGGCTTGTACTCGTTGGAATTTAGAAGATTGAGGGGGGGATCTGATTGAAACGTATAAAATCCTAAAGGGATTGGACAGGCTAGATGCAGGAAGATTGTTCCTGATTTTGGGGAAGTCCAGAACAAGGGGCCACAGTTTGAGGATAAAGGGGAAGCCTTTTAGGACCGAGATTAGGAAAAACTTCTTCACACAGAGAGTGGTGAATCTGTGGAATTCTCTGCCACAGGAAACAGTTGAGGCCAGTTCATTGGCTATATTTAAGAGGGAGTTAGATATGGCCCTTGTGGCTACAGGGATCAGGGGGTATGGAGGGAAGGCTGGAGTGGGGTTCTGAGTTGGATGATCAACCATGATCATAATAGATGGCGGTGCAGGCTCGAAGGGCCAAATGGCCTACTCCTGCACCTATTTTCTATGTTTCTATATAATATGATAACATTCGCCCTGCAGTCTGAAAGGGAGCAGGTAAAGTCAGACATATTAGTATTACAGTGGAGTAAAGTGAATTGCAGAGGCATAAGAGGACACTAGCAGAGATGACGGCGTAACAGCAATGGCAGGAGTTTCCAGAGGTGCAAGATAGATGCATTTCAAAGAAGTATTCTGAAGGCAAGATACAACTGGCTGACAAGGGAAGTCAGCTAACATAAAAGCAAAAGAGAGAGCATATAATAGCGCAAAAATTAGAGGAAGTTAGAGAATTGAGAAGCTCTTATAAACCTACAGAAGACAACTAAAAAAGCAAAAAGATGAAATATGAAGGTAAGCTAGCTAATAATATCAAATATTATCCAAGTTTTTTCAGAAATATAAAGAGTAAAGTGAGGGTAGATATTGGACTGCTGGAAAATGACTCGGAGAGGTAATAATGGGGGACAAGGAAATGTCTGTCAAACTGAGTGTGCATTTTACATCAATCTTCACTGGAAGGCACTAGCACTATGCTGGATGCTCAAGAGTATTAGGTGGCAGAAGTGGATGTGGTTGGTATTACTAAGAAGGTGGTGCTGAAAAGGTCTGAAGGTAGATAAATCATCTGGACTGGATGGACTATTTGATGGTTCTGAAAGAGATTGTGGAGGCATTAGTAATGGGCTTTTAAGAATCACTAGATTCCATGATGGTTCTGGAGGAATGGAAAATTGCAAATGTCACTTCATTCTTCAAGAATGGAGGTAAGCAGAAGGAAGGAAATTTAAGGCCAGTTAGCCTGACCTCAGTGGTTGGGAAGGTGTTGGAATTGATTGTTAAGGATGAGGTTTTAGTGTATTGGAGGCACAGGATAAAATGGGCCAAAATCAGCATGATTTCCTTAAGGGAAAATTTTGCTTAACAAATTTGGAATTCTTCAAGGAAATAACAAGCAGGAGAGTGAGTGGATCTTGTGTACTTGGATTATCAAAAGTGACTAGGTGCCACAGAGCAGGCTACTTAATGGGATAAGAGCCTATGGTAATACAGGAAAGATACTAGTATGGATAGAGCATTAGCTGTTTGGCAGGTGGCAAAGAGTGGGAATAAAGAGAGCCTTTTCTAATTGGCTGCTGGTGACTAGTAGTGGCAAGGAAGGCAAACACAGCATACTTTTTGTGAGGACCAGAATTCAAAACAAGGATATAATGCTGAGGCTTTATGAAGCAGTGGTGAGGCTCACTTGGAGTACTGTGAGCAGTTTTGGGCCCCTTATCTTCGAAGGGATATGCTGACATTAGAGAGGGTTCAAAGAAGGTTCATGAAAATGATTCCAGAATGGAAAGGCTTATCACATGAGGAGCATTTGATAGCTCTGGCCCTGTGCTCACTGGAATTTAGAATGTTGCAAGACCTATATAGACTGGATGTTTTCTGTAGTGGGGGAGTCTAGCATCAGAGAGCACAACCTCAGAATGGATATAGAAGGAATTTCTTTAGTCAGACAGTGGTGAATCTGTGGAATTTGTTGCCACAGGTGATTGTGGAGGCTAGGTCATTGAGTGTATTTAAGGTACAGGTTGAGTGTTAGATTCTTGACCAGTCAGGGTCTGAATGGAGAGAAACAGGAGAATGGAGTTGGGAGGGAAATGGATCAGCCATGATCAAGTTGCGGAGCCAGCTGAATGGGCCGAATGGCCGAATTCTGCTCCAATGTCTTATTATAGGAATCATGCTGTTAAACAAGCAAAAGTGCAGGAAAGATTGACTGGGATGTTATGTAGATTTAGGGTCCTGTGTTACAAGGGGAGGTTGCGTAAACTAGAGTTATGTTTTGTAACTTCAAAGTACCAAACTAATTCAAACTAAATCAGATTCTGAAATGTGAATACTTAAGGAAGGCATGCATATATCATGTGGTAGTGTAATGTATGTAATTCATGTATTTTTACATATAAATTATATAAACAACATATTTAATCAAACAAAATATTAAATACACAGCACTCCTTCCTGCTTAACTATAAACTCGACCTCAATAGAAAATGCATGTCAGCTTTATACAAAGTGTACTATATAAAGTATACAACTGCTACATAGACATCTACAGAATAGTAAATTTTAAATTGTCCAATTCAAACCTGAAGATTTAATCACTGTGGAGGATTTGTTACTCTTCTGGGATGATGTCTTTCCTGACAAGGAGCATCACTCTGCATGGTAGCTGAGACGGTTTCAGGTCTGGGGCCTCCTCTGTGGTGGTTGAAGGAGTTGATTCTGAGGCTGTAGGAAGTCGTTCTGACAGCTCTGGACATATTTCTTCTCCCATGTTCTTTTAGATTGTGCATCTTGATCTTGGGACCGTGGATTTAGTTCACTAGGGAATTCTCATTAATTTTTCAATTGCTTCCTTTACGATCTGATCCCCCCTCTTGATTTCCACATCCACATCATCTGATGAATCCTGTTTTCGTATGTCCATTGAACCTTTCTCTTTGACCTTCCATTCATCCAGCTGGGCTTTGGTGTTTGCATCCACTTTTACATGTAGCTGTTTGTCTCCCACTTGAAGTTCATGCAATCATCTTAGTGCACACAGAATAGATTTTGATTCTTTACACTCACAAAAGCCGAATGCTTGCAACTTTCCTGAAGCTCTTCGAACTCTTCTAGCTTAAAACCAAGTCACCTTTTTCAAGTAACTGCCTGATTAGTATATCAGGAGCTTTCTCAGATGTGTTACCAACAAAAACTATTGTAATTTGACCACTGCTTTCATCACTTCTATGATTTCTCTGAGCAGTATGGTCCTCCCTTGATTCAATATGCCTTCCAACCAGAGGCACAGACGTTGGCCCCAACACCTGTCTGCCCTCTGCTGACAACGTTCATTGTGTACAGCATGAAGACAGTTGTGGCATCATCCTTTCCTAATTCATGTTCAGTTGAATGTTTTGCGGGGGATGTGGCATGCAAATGGTGAATGGATCTCCAATCAAGTAGTGGTTGTCTCAGATAATCACACCCCCACAATGCTGGTCTTCCTCTTTTTACCACATGTGGTTTGTTGGTTGTTGTATCTCACTATTATGAATGTCATTCCCACAGGCATTATCTTTTCTCCAGTATAAGTTCTTAGCTGGATATCTGCAGGCTTCAATTTAGTATCTTTGAAATGCTGTTCAAACTCATTTTGTGGAATGACTGAAACAGCCGAGCCAGTGTCCAATTCCATTTTAAGTGTGCACTTCTGTTTGTTGCTAGTTTTCACATTGTAAATCTTAAGGTGACACAGCCCTCTATCCCTTTCATCAATATCTGATTTTTCATCAACAGCATGCAGTGTAGCCCTTTTTTTTTGAAACTGCAACTTTTTATTTTTTCTCTTCCCTGTGCAGTCCATTTACTTTTGTCTGCCCAACATGCTCTTTGTATGTGCCCTACTTTGGTGCATTTTCTGAAAGCTTCACCTTTAAACCTGCATTGGTCTGGTGTATGTGAGCCTCTGCCACAAAGGTAACACTATTTGTTTGGCCAGTCTGATTTCTGTTTAGACAGTGTCATTTTGTTCACACTCACTTTTATTCCTGACTGCAACTCAATTGCATCTCTGTCTGCTGCTTCCATTGATACAGCAATTTCAACTGTCCTTTTAAATGCAAATTGTGCTTCAGTTAGGAGCTGTTTTTTTGAATACTTTCTTTCATGTTTCCACAAACTAAACAATCTCTGTACATCATTAAACCCAATCTCTGTACATCATTAAACCCATTTCCAATCTGACAATGGTCAGACAATCCCTCTAATTTAGCTAAGTATGCTGAAATGGACTCTGATCTGCATTGCTTTCACAATATCAGCAAATTTTATTGCTGCTGGTTTGGCTGGAGCAGTCCAACTTCAAAGAAAACTGTATGCCTTTAAACTCAGCAAAACTGGTACACATTTCTCATTAATATTTCATTTGGTTCAAAATACTATTCAATTTGCTGAATATACCCATTACCAGTTGAGCAATCTTCCTGATGTAGCAGCCATTTCTGCTTTCTTTTATGGTTATTATCACCTGGTACTCACTGTTTATGAACCTGTAAATTCTTACATATTCTGCCTTTTTAAAAAAACTCAATCATGTCTCCCTTCTGAAGTACACATGCTGCATTGTCTTTTTAAACTTGACTGTTCCTTATTGTGCTTCAACTGTTTGGTAGTTGTCTCGGGCTTGTTTTAAAAATGCCTTGTCACCACTTCAAAACATTGAAGTTTCAAAGTTTCGTAACTTCAAACTAATTGTTAGGAAGGCACAGGAGTCTGAATTGTGAGTCTAACCATGTTTACTTTAAGTGAGGCACACTCGTATCACATAGTAGCATAATGCAATTCATGTATTTTTACATATAATCATAATGAATTATGTAAACAACAAAGAATGCTTAATCAAGCAACATATGTACAATATTATTCAAATATTAAATGCACAACAACTGGGACTTTATTCCCTGGAATGTAGAGGATTGAGGAGTGACTTTATAGGGGTATATAAAATTGTGAGATGCATTTTAAGGCATCCGTTAGTCTTGCGAGACCATGAATCTGTGCCTGGAAAATCTTCACTCTCCAGGGCGCATGCTTGGGCAAGATTATTTGGGGGACTAGCAGTTGCCCATACTGCAAGTCTCCCCTCTCCACGAGACCAATGTTGTCCAAGAGAAGGGCATTAGGACCCATACAGCTTGGCACCAGTGTCGTTGCAGAGCAATGTGTGATTAAATGTCCTTGCTCAAGGACACAACATGTTGCCTCGGCTGGGGCTTAAACTCACAACCTTCAGGTCGCCAGTCCAATGCCTTAACCACTTGGCCACGTGCCCACAATGAGGTGCATAGACAGTGTGAAAACATATGCAGGGCTACTAAAACCAAGAGGGCATCAGATCAGAGGCAAGAGATTTAATAGGGACATCAGGTGCATCTTCCATGCACAGGGTGGTGTGTAGCTGCCAGAAATTGTGGTTAAGGTGGACACATTTATAATGTTTAAAGCTATCTGGAGAACTACATGGATAAGAGATGTTTAGAGGGCTATGGGCCTATTACAGACACATGGGATTGGGTCACTTGGCAACACAGATTGGCCAAAAGGCCTGTTTTCATGCTGTAAGGCTCTGTGATTTCTGTTGCTCTATTACCATTTGTAATTAACAGTGATCTTCCAGCTTCCTGATCAACAACCCTTCAGTATAGAAGACGTGTCTCCTCTCCACTTACTTCTGATCAACAACCCTACAGTTAGCATCATTTCAACATTCAGGTTCCTATGTCTGATGTAGGAGAACCATATGTCCTTCATTAACAAAAAGGTTCATTAGAGATATACTTCTTGTGACAGTTGGTAAAGTTCTATGTTCCCCAAACCATCCTTACACTACCGTCATAAACAGCATCCTCACGTCAACCACTTTTGCCTGGTTTTACATATAGACAATAGGTACAGGAGTAGGTCATTCGGCCCTTTGAGCCAGCACCGCCATTCACTGTGATCATGGCTGATCATCGACTATCAGTACCCCGTTCCTGCCTTCTCTCCATATCCCTTGACTCCGCTATCTTTAAGAGCTCTATTTAACTCTTTCTTGAAAGAATCCAGAGAATTAGCCTCCACTACCTTCTGAGGCTGAGCATTCCACAGATCCACAACCCTCTGTGTGAAAAAGTTTTTCCTCAACTCCATTCTAAATGGTCTACCCCTTATTCCTAAACTGTGGCCTCTGGTTCTGGACCCCCCCCAACATCGGGAACATATTTCCTGCCTCTAGCATATCCCATCCCTTAATAATCTTATATGTTTCAATCAGATCCCCTCTCATCCTTCTAAATTCTGGTGTATACAAGCCCAGTCACTCCAATCTTTCGACATATGACATTCCTGCCATCCTGGGAATTAACCCAGTGAAGCTACGCTGCACTCCCTCAATAGCTAGACTGTCCTTCCTCAAATTTGGAGACCAAAACTGCACACAATACTCCAGGTGGGGTCTCACCAGGGCCCTGTACAACTGCAGCATCCTCTCACAACATAAGAGAACTACAGTGGTCTACCATCAATGCAGGACTTCTCTGTGTCCAGGAGAAAGAAGAGAGCAAAAAAGAAAGCACTGCACTGTATACTCTTTAAACCACTTTTTATTATGCTGTTTACATTGTAAATACATGCTGGTATTTGTGTATTTATGCACATTTTATTCCATATCTGACTTTAACCTCTAGCTTTATAACAACTCGAGTTCATGCCAACCATCAAATAAACATTTTCAGTAATCCCATTTTATTTTCTATGTTTTGTCTAATGCCTAAGTTTATTTAAACTATGTTCCTATTCTGCAATCAATTCCTCCCAGATCCCATCAGCTGCTACACATTTGTGGTGATTTACAGTGGCCAATTAATACCAACCCTCACAATTTTGAGAAAGTTGGACAAAAACAGATTACTTAGAGGAAACCCATATGGACCCAGACGACTGGAACTGCGAGACAGTAGTTCTACTACTGTGCTGATAGTATGGAAGTATGATTAGTATGCTTGCAGATGACATGAAGATTGGTGGTAATGATAGCAAGGAAGGTAGTCTTAGGCTACAGAATGATAGTGATAGAATGGTAAGATGGGCCAGAGGCATGGCAGATAGAATTAAATTCTGAAAAGTATGAGGTAAATTATTTAGGGAAGACTAATAAGGCAGGTGTAAACACAATACTGTAACAATTAGAAATACAAATATTCCTGAAGACAGCAGCACTAATAGTTAAGTAGGTTATGAAGGCATACGGAATATTTGCCTCCTTTAGCTGACACATAGAATATAAACATAGGGTGATTATGGTATAATGTTATGAAACATTCATTAGAGTACTCTATGCAGTCCCCAATGCCATAGAAATGGTGGAGCAGACTCAATGGATCAAATGACCTAACTGGAACATAAGACATAGGAGCAGAATTAGGCCA
Organism: Mobula birostris; assembly: GCF_030028105.1. NCBI lineage: Eukaryota > Metazoa > Chordata > Chondrichthyes > Myliobatiformes > Myliobatidae > Mobula > Mobula birostris. The sequence continues at coordinate 132,369,888 of NC_092371.1, forward strand.
TCTGGCCCATTGAGTCTGCTCCGCCATTCAATCATGGCTGATCATTTTTTTAAAATCTCCTCCTCAACCCCAGCTCCTGGCCTTCTCCCCATAACTTTTGATACCATGTCTAATCAAGAACTTATTGATCTCTGCCTTAAATACATCCTACAACCTGGCCTCCACAACTGCAATGCGGCATCAAATTCAACGAATTCACTACCTTTTGGCTAAAGAAATTTCTCCACATCTCAGTTTTGAAAGGGCGCCCCTCTATCCTGAGGCTGTGCTTCCTTCTCCTGGACTCTTCCACCATGGGAAATATCCTTTCCACATCTACTGTCTAGGCTTTTCAACATACAAAAGGTTTCAATGAGATCCCTACTCATCCTTCTGAATTCCGGTGAGTAAAGACCCAAAGCCATCAAAAATTCCTCGGATGGAATCATCCTTGTGAACCTCCTCTGGACCCTCTCCAATGCCAACACATCTTTTTTTAAGAAGAGGGGCCTAAAACTGTTCACAATACTCGTGAGGCCTCACCAGTCTCAGCATCACATCCCTGCTCTTGTATTCTAGACCTCTTGAAATGAATGCTAACATTGCATTTGCCTTCTTCACCACTGACTCAACCTGCGAGTTACGCACAAGGACTCCCAAGCATCTCAGCATCTGCATCTCAGATTCCTGGATTTTCTCCCCATTTAGAAAATAGTCCGCACATTTATTTCTACTACCAAAGTGCATGACCATGCATTTTCCAACATGGTATTTCATTTGCCACTATCTTGGTCGCAAGATAATGATGCAGCTCTATAAAACTTTGGTTAGGCCACACTTGGAGTACTGTGTCCAGTTCTGGTCACCTCACTATAGGAAGGATGTGGAAGCATTGGAAAGGGTACAGAGGAGATTTACCAGGATGCTGCCTGGTTTAGAGAGTACGCATTATGATCAGAGATTAACTTAATAGAAACATAGAAGAGAACATTAAGGGAGCTAGGGCTTTACTCTTTGGAGAGAAGGAGGATGGGAGGAGACATGATAGAGTTATACAAGATAGTAAGAGAAATAGATAGAGTGGATAAGCTAGTGCCTCTTCCCCAGGGCACCACTGCTCAATACAAGAGGACATGGCTTTAAGGTAAGGGGTGGGAAGTTCAAGGGGATATTAGAGGAAGGTGTTTTACTCAGAGAGTGGTTGGTGCATGGAATGCAATGCCTGAGTCAGTGGTGGAGGCAGATACACTAATGAAGTTTAAGAGACTGCTAGACAGGTACATGGAGGAATTTAAGGTGGGGGTTATATGGGGGCAGGGTTTGAGGGTCGGCATAACATTGTGGGCTGAAGGGCCTGTACTGTCCTGTACTATTCTATGTTCTAAAATCCCAGATCATCAGCAGTTTCTAATATACTCAATGTTCTATCATTGTCGATGTGAGTGCTACTGGGCAATAGTCATTAAGTCAGCCCACATTCTTCTTCTTAGGCACTGGTACAATTGTTGCCTTTCTGAAGCAAGTGAGAACTTGCATCCAGAGTAGTGAGAGGTTGAAAATGTCCTTGAATATTCCTGCCAGTTGGTTGGCACAAGTTTTCAGAGCCTTATGAGGTATTCCATCAGGACTTTCCACCTTGCGAGGGTTCACCCTCTTTAAAGACAGTCTAACATCAGCCTCTGAAACAGAGATCACAGGGTCACCGGGTGCAGCAGGGATCTTCACAGCTGTAGTTATATTCTCCCTTTCAAAGTGAGCATAGAAGGATATGGACTGATATGGAATTAATGCAGGCAAGTGGAATTGACACTGTACTCTGACAAGCTTAGCCAATTAACATATCCCAGACTTTTTATTCTGTGTCTCCCTCACATTCATCCTATTCCATCAATAAATTTATGAATTTGAATGAATATAGTCTCTTCATCTAGGTAGTAACGTAGATTATAATGATATGTGGCCCAGTGTTGACACTCATAAATTACAGCAACCCAGCCATTTATCCTGACTTATTCTTTGTTAGCCAAACCTTTATTCATGCTAATTATTTCCTTTGCTGTATAATCTTACTGAAAACAGTAAGATGGCATTTTCTTGACTGGTTCCCCATTATTCATGTTGCTTATTGCATTCTCAAAGAAGATCTAATTTTTTTTAAACAATCCCCCTTTCATGAAACCATGCTGACTTTGCTTAATTACAAACACCCTACTACTTCTGCCTTAATAATACATGCCAGCAATCTTTCAGCGACACTTGTTCAGCTAACTGGACCAGCTTCCTGATCTGTCTCCTTTTTATGGACTGGAGCATAATAATTGTGGTTTTCTAATCCACTGAGACCTTCACAGAATCTGAAAGACCAAACTGATTTGAACCCACAATCTCTATAATCAATTCTTTTATGCCAGAGAATTTACCAGATATTAGCTTCAAGATTGGCCAAATCTTCCATTCTTTCCAGTACACCATTCTCTTCCCAATGCATATCTCAGGGTTATTCCAGAGCAAGGAGTATAACTGGTTTAAATGTGACATTCTACAGGCTTTATGAATTGTACTCCACACACTCGAGTGAAATAGTATAGGATTTAGATTAGTCTTGTTTTCCACATGTTGTGAGAGGATGTTAAGGGGAGAATGTGGTGCAGCCAGGCTCCATTCTATAATTACCCAATCTAAATCAACATCAGCCCTGTCCCAATGTTTAGCTAATTTGGTCATTTCAAAGGATAATTTATATGCCCTGACATTTGGTACACTGAGCTACCCATGTCCCTAGACATACACATCCTACTCATTTTAATTCTGGTCTTCTTCTTATCCCATAGAAAATCACTAATCATTTTTTTGCATTGCTTGTAGATAAAATCTGAAATATTTAAAGGAAGCATCATAGAAAGATAGTTAAACTGAGGAGCTATGACCATTTTAACTACATTGACTTTACCGCAGAATGAGTCTCAGTGCCCCCCACTTATCCAGATTATTTCTTACCCTACTCAATAATGAGTGATTATTTCATCCAAATTCTGACTGAGTTTGACCCCTAGATACTTCATTCCAACTGACACCCATCTGAAGTTAAACTGAGATACTGAATTTGAATAACACAATTTTGACATTGGCATAGCCTCAGATTTATTGCAGGTGTAAATACAGTAGGTGATCTCTATGAGAACAGGATTTTTATGTCATATGTGGATTTGCAGAGATAATATAACTTTGTATATAAAGGGAATTTTTGGAAGTATTTACAAATAAGACATTGCATTAGTAGCATATTAAAGAACGGTGGCCCACAAAGTAACTCTTTAACTGAACACTTTACATTACCACAGGAAGTTCATAAAGCATCAGTGTTTTATAAAATGTTCAAGCACTCTGTGGGTGAATCGTGTAACAATCTGAAAGCAGTATGGCAGAAGGATCTTGGAAGCGATATTGAAGATTAGCATTAAGAGCACAATATTGGGAATGTTGGTAAACACTGCCAAAAGGGAAATAAGCAGGTTATAAGAGTGTGCTGGTATCCTTACATTCTTTAAATGGTCATCCCTCTTAATTAGCTCAAGGTGAACTCTGTCACAATAGAAATAATATAATAACTAATTACTCAAATAGTCAAACCATCTATGGTCAGTCTCAGAGGTTCAAGTGGCTGCATAAGCTATTTGCTGATTTTTTCCCCTTCAAATCCTGCAGAGCTCTGGGAGGATATCAGTGCAAAACTGCAGATGTGAAGCTTTTGTTCAAGAAGGGAGATCAAAAAGCAGAACTATTGCCAGATAGCTTAACATCTTTTGTGGGGAAGATGCTGCGGTCTACAAATTTACTAGTTAACTCAGATAAACTGAATGCAATCAAAACAATTTATGAAAAGGAAATCAGTTTGGTTGAGTTCTTTGGGGAAGTATCAAGCAGGGTCAAAAGAAAGAATATTTCCACAAGGCATTTGTTAAGCAATTTTAAAAGGCCAGTTTACAAAGGGTCAGAGTTATGGGGAATTTGTTGCTTTCCAGCAGCAGTACATTGCAAGAGTGAGGTAGTACATGGGTTCATTATCCATTCAGAAATCTGATGGGAGAAGGGAGGTAGCTCTTCAGGCTCCTGAACCTCATCCTTGATGGTAGCAATGAGAAGAGGGCATGCCTTGAGCTTACAAACTCACTGAAGCTTTTGCCAATCTTGTGCAGTGGCCCCTCTATACCAGGTGGTGATGGAACCAGTTATAATCCTCTGCACAATACATCTGAGGAGGTTCCTGTGGAAAGTATATTGACACTCACCACCCAGGCTATGCTCTCTTCTGATGTCAACAAGAAAGTGGTATAGGAGCATTAAGACCCACATCACCAGGTTAAGGGACAGTTCTCTCAACCATCAAGCTCTCGAACCAGTGCTTCACTTGTCCCATCACTGAACTGTTTCCACAACCTATGGACCATCTCCTGTATTTATGTATTACTTATATTTATTGAAATACAACACAGAATATGCCCTTCGAGCCACATTGCCCACCTACCAGCCAGGTCTTTGGACTGTGGGAGTAAACTGGAGCACCCAGAGGAAACCCACAGAGTCACAGGGAGGACAAAACTCCTCAGGCAGTGGTGGGAATTGAAGTTGTGTCACCTGTAGTGTAAAGCATCATGCAAGCAACTATGTTACCATGTCTTTTGTACATTAGATTTGTCCAGCCTGTTGGGTGGAGTCTTTAATTGATTCTGTTTCTTGGACCTACTGAGTATGCCCGCAAGAAAACAAATCTCAGGGCTGTCTCTGTGACACATATACTTTGATAAAATTTTGAACTCTTTTTGAATTATGTCTTTGCACACTACCGCTGCTACAAAAAGTTTTGTGCCATATATATCAGACAATAAACCTCAGTCATGAATCTGATCTGACTTGTGGAAATCAAATTTCAGACATTCACCCACAGAACTTGTGAGCATGCAAGCTTTACCTGTCTAAATTACTTGATCCTGGATGTCTATGGTGGGATCTTAAAAACCTAAAATTACTGCAACCAGCTGCAAATGAGTGAAATTGTTATTTCTGTCACCCATTAGATTTCCCTTGCTGAGAAGTTGTTACATTTCTATCCCACAAGACCAGATATGGGAGCAGAATCAGGCCATTCAGCTCAGATTCCAATTGAATTTTGCTCTGCCATTTCATCCTGGCTAATTTATTACCCCCCTAATCCCATTGTCCTGCCTTCTCCATGTAATCTTCGATAACCTTACTAATCAATTTACCTATCAACCTCCACTTTAAATGTACCCTAATGACTTGGTAAACCACAGCCATCTGTGGCAATGAAATTGTGTAATTCAACAACTATTGAGGCTATGCCATCTGGCCCCACTACCCCCACCAAAGGAAAAATCCTCTCCACGTCCACTCAAGCTAAGCCTTTCAATATACAATAGGTTTCAATGAAATTCCCCCATTCTTCCAAACTCCAGCACAGAACTGGAGCCTCAAATTCTCTTCATACATTAAGCCTTTAATTCCTAGAATCGTTCATAAGACGACCAACGCCCTTTCAGGCATCATGCTTCCTTTAATATTACTTTTCTCTCAAAAATCTATGTTACCATTCTATTTGCCTGTGCAGAGACTCCCAAGCCCCTTTGCATTTAGAAAACAGTCTAGGCCTTCAATCCTTCTACTAAAGTGCATGATTCCACAGCTTCCTATAAATTCCATCTGCCAGTTTGCACCTTCTCCAAATCCATGTTCTGCACATCCTGCTCCCCAAAACCTACCTGCCCTCTGTATCAAGATCAATTCCACCATCAAATCCTCCTACTGAAGATGGCTACTATCGAACCAATTTGACAGTATCTCTTCCCACCACTCAAAAAGTTCCCTCATCTGCTGCTGCATCTTGGGATGAGGCTTTCCATTCCTGAAGATTGATGTCATGACATTTTGAAAGAATGGTCTTCCCCTTCCAATGTTGTCCTTGCCCATATCTCCAGTACTTTCCACACATCTGCCCTCACTCATCCTGCCACAACAGGGATAAGGTTCACTTTAATCACAAATCCCTAAATCCTGCCATATGCAACAGGTTCCTACCATTAAGCACCTCACCCACCCCCCCCTTTCCCATTCATTCCTCCCTATGATCTGCCTCCAGGCACTTATCCCCTTCTTCATCACTACTCAGTGCCAGTCCTTCCACGCAAGACAGCACTCCACTACTGAGACCTGATAAAAATTGTGTAAGATTCCAGTGGCTACCATTAACATTTTCTAAGTTCTGCTATATTCTTCAATCCCATTTTGGACCCACCACTCACCTCATGCCCCAGTGCTGTCCTCCACAGTCAGCTATGTTCTATTATGAAGGGTCTCCACCCAGAATATGAACTATTCCTCTCCATTGATGCTGCCTTACCTGTTGAGTTCCTCAGCATTTTTTGTGCTATTTCACCATTCTGCTTAATCCCATGGCAATTTTGAATCCACTTTGCTAGCTAGCTTGTCCTTTACCCCAATGGCCATATCAATTATCCCATTGTGGATAAAGGCTAACTGAAGTACATGTAGATACCATGCTGCACTTGTCTTGAGATTTGTACCAAATATCACCAGTACACATTGCATTGGCTTTATGTCCCTTGAGGTCACCAATGCCAGAAAGGCAATGGGATTTAGGCAAAGTCAGCAGGCAATAACCAGTATGAGGATTTGGGCCTTGGATCAAGACCATGAATGCAAAAAAACCTTGATTTACGACGATTGGGCTTTCAATTTTATGTCAAAATGTGAATGTCTGAAAATTGGTTGGAGGCATTAATTATTTGAGAGTAGGGAATATAAAAAGTTAGTCAAATTTATTAGTCCTCATCAAGGTTTGTTGGGGCTGCTTTAAGTGCACAAATTAGGTTTCTCTACAGGATACAAAAATCAAAATTCAATGGCTATTATTGGCTTTTCATTACCTTGCCTATTTATACGTAATTGCATTTTAAATCCAGCAAAAGTGCCTAACATTCCAAAAAAAGGCTATGAAAATTGTCACATTTGACAAAATAGCTATCACTCAGATGTGAATGGCAGAAATCTCTCCTGTCCGTTCCTCCGTGCAGTTGCCTCTTAGATTTTTATAATTTGGCAGTGAAAATGATAAAATATAGTAGCTCCCACCTCATGCAGAATTAACCCTAGGACCTACATTAGCAATATGTGAAAAAGAGCTTTAATTAAAATTAGGTGAACACCAAATACCTAGAATGCCGCAATGTTAAAAGTACAGTTTCCGCAAGCCATCATTTTAATTAATTGCTCGAAAAGTAAACACCGAATGTAATAGGGCTTCTGGAAACATGGCGAGCGAACTCCAACGCAGCTGATAAACGAGCGCACTCGATTCCAGGTACAACATGGCGAGGCGAGGCGGCCACGCAGGCCCGCTCTGGCTCCTCCCTCCCTCCACACCATGAGTCGGTGGAGCACGATGGGCGATGGCGACCCGCACGCTGGTGGGACTACCGCCGGGAGCCGGAGCGGGGGCGGGCCAGGGAACCATTTGCTCAACACGTGGGCATGCAGTGCTGCAGCCCCGCCGCAGTGCCACCCGTTCGGCAACCCGCCCCCCCCCCCCACCGGAATGACGGGCCCGCTAGGGTCAGGCCTCGACCTCGGCCCGCCACTACTCCACGTGTCGCACCACGAGATCCCGCAGGGCCGCTCCGGCCGACCGACCGAGCACTCACCTGATACACCGACCAACGCTCCGCTCCCCACGACCTGAACAAAAGCATTTTGCAGACAAAAATTCATTTCCATTTTTAATATGTCACTTTTGCAAAGAATTTCGTACAGAACGCGTGTTCAGCTTTCCACGAAAATAATTTGTCTTAAGGAAATAAAGTACCCAGGCTTCGGAAAGCGGGATTTTGCTTCTCAAACGACACATTTTCACCATTAGGAGAGACCAGACTGCTTCAACGCTACAGAGGCGCTGGGTCACTACGCACATCTACCGCCCGCCACAACTTCCTCCGCGTTAATTCAAAGTAAAAAAATGTCTTTTAAGTTACAAACTGGGTGAACTTTTAAGCTATAAAACTTCGCGACGAACAAAGGAGGGGGTGGAGCAGGAAAGCGAGTGGAGCACAAGAGGGGAGAGGCGTTTGGCACCAACAGAGGCAGTCCTGTAATGGCGGGACGGGACTCATGGACAGGAACCTGCCGCCTCCCCGCTCCTCCTCCCTCAGTAGGGTGTTAAGTATAGGGTGGGGGTGGGGAGAGAAGTGGGCCTCGGTTTCAGGCCGGGTACACACACGCAAGTCACTGGTAGGAGCTGCGGCCTCCATAACTGTAGCTGCCTCGGCCTCGGGAGTAGCCGTCACCGCGGTAGTCCCTCGTGTCATACTGCCGGGCGCCGAATCCGCCACCTCGCCCGCGGCCATAACTTCGTCCTCCGCCGCCGTAGCCACCGCCGCCTCCCGACTTCTTCTCAGCGTGGTCCACCCGGATCTGGCGACCGTCCAGAGACTTGCCGTTCATCGCCTGCATTGCATCGTGGGCATCACCCGGGTTCTCGAAGGTGATGAAGCCAAAGCCGCGGGACGTCTGGGTGTCCCTGTCCTTGATAACACGCACCTCGGAGATCTGCCCGTACTTGCAGAACACCTCCTCCAGTGCCTGCTCGTCCGTCTCAAAGTTGAGGCCGCCGATGAATAACTTTCCTTCCTCGGCCATGGTGGTTGTGCGTACGTTCTCTGCCGCTCGTGGTCCCGCTCTGCTCCTTCGGCGGCTGCAGCTCGACTACTCTAGCTCGGTTCGCTCCGCCCACCTGCCCCCACGCCGCTGCTCCATTGGCCAGACCCCGTGGACACCAGCCAATCGCACGGCAAGTGGGTCTTTCCGCGCCGCAACTGCGCGAGATCCTGCCTCCGACTGCAGCCTGCTCCCGCCCGCCCGCCATCTTGTCGATTCGCAGTTGTTCAACCTCCATTCTGAGCTGTTTGTCCGTTCTTCCTGGAAACTGGCGCCGAGGTACTGCGGAGTGCGAGACTTCCACCAAAATTTTACTTGGGTTTCACCCATACACCCTCAAAATTTAAAGGTTGTCGGACAGGCACATGAAAGTAGTTTATATCTATAATATAAGTTTTATTCACCTGGTATTAAAATTTAATGATGCCGTCAACAATACTAGACATGGCCCCTGAAATTACACAAACTGCGCAGCTTACGTCAGCTATTTCAGAAACTTGGAACAAGCTTTCAGACTTGTGTCCCCAAACGCCAGTTGAATTGTGCAGATGAGGGAATGAACAATTTATGTCTCGTCTCCCCACAGATGGCATTAGTCGTGATTTCTCACTTAACAGAGTGGGCCACGTGAAGGCTGCCATCTTCCACTCCTCGTACAATTAATTAAATCCTTGCGAATAAGATAAACTCAAATTACTATCTCATTAAAAATATAAGAAAGAATTGAGGATTTCGTAAAACGCACGAACAAATCCAACCCACAAAGAAAACATAAGTATTAAGCCATTCGTCCCTTCTGGTCTGATCGTTAAGAGTTACATAACCACGCATCCCATAGCAGCTGTGTACCTACTCTAGGGCCCAGTTCATGTTTCACCAAAAATTCCAGATCTTAACAGTTTTCGTCAAAACATAAACAAATGCGCCAAAGTCCAGAAGTGAGGTGAGAATGAAGTACATCTAACAATTTGTCTATAACAACCTCTAAAAATGAAGTCAGTGAACAAAGGGAAAACATACTAATGATCAGTACTAGACAAAGTAACTTACAAGAGAACTAAGGAAGATATGAGCATTTCATCTGTATATATAAAATGTACTGTGTTAATCAAAAAGAACTTTGAAGTGGAAATGGGATTGGGAAGAATAGACCTAAAAGGCATATTCTAAAGATTTAGCAGAGGAATGCTCAAAAGACCAGTATTAATACACTAAAAGTGTTTGAGCCTCGATATTACAGGGAGAAAATTCAAATATCAGACCCTGAGTTTCTTTTTTTCTGTGGGCATATTAGCAAATCTATAGGACAGCAACTGTAAACTTGGTAAATGAGCAACAAACTGTACAAATGCAAATATAAATAAATAATAAATGCCTGAAATAACAAGATAAAAAGACCTTAAAGTGAGACCATTGGTTGTGGGATCACTAGAAATAGAATGAGTGTAGTTATTCCCCTTTGTTCAAGAGCCTGATAGTCGAAGGGTAGTAACTGTTATTAAACCTGATGGAATGGGTCCTGAGGCACTTGTATCATCTACCTGATTGCAGCAGTGAGAAAACAGCACAGCCTGGGTGGTGAAGTGAGGATCTTTGATGTTGGATATTGCTTTTCTATGGCAATGTTTCATGTAGGTGTGCTCAGTGGTTGAGAGGGCTTTACCATGATGTACTGGTCAAAATCCACTACATTTTGTAGGATTTTCCAGTCAAATGCATTAGTGTTCCCATACCAGGCCATAATGCAGCCACATAAAGAAACACATAATAAATACTTAAGAGTATTTATTGAAAGTTCTATGGTATCATACCATTGTATTGGCCCTTAGATAGCTTTCTGGTTTTCATTTTACACTTCTGTGAAATAGACAACAAGGAATAAAGGACCCAGCTACCTTGCAGGTGTTGTGTTCCACATATTTTCATGCAACTGTCATATTTAAAAAACGCTGAAACACAAACCAATGTCTGAAGCTTAAAGTAGCAACAGTTCAGGAGTTTTTTTTTAATTTGACAGAGAGTAACCTGCTAGTACCATTGACATTTGCCCTGTAGATTTGGCATCAGCTTGCTCCAAGAAAAGATGACTTCCGGGTTTACTTCCAGCCCTACAATTTGATCAGGAATACCAGACAAGTTGTAGGAACAGAGGAATAAGTAAATTAACTGCAGTATAATAATGAGGATGCTAATATAAATACACGAAACCACCTTGATTTCCTTGGCTGTGCAAGTCTAGGGAAGACAACCTCTGGCCCCACCAAACTTGTGAGATTGAGGTGCACTCGATCCCACCACCAACCTCGGTTTGTGTGGGTGCTGTGACATTTGCTGACCTGTTACAAATTAATGCCACGAAACAACCGACAGTACACTGCACACGATTAGAGGAATTATATTTATGAATCTTAACTGCAGGGTTAGTAAAGAATAACAAAAAGAAAAGAGCTAATTCTAATTAAACAATCAAATATGCACAAGTTGGAGCTCATCTTGAACTTCTCTGTCATTCACACACCGGGCTCTCGGCCAACGTGAAAGCACGCATCACCTTCCAAATGTCACTCACAATCCATCTTGAATAAACGGGTCTCCCACCAAATCGTATGCTATGACTGATTCTCCCCAGCACTTTCTCTCTTCATGTCCTCTCGAACAAAACCCCCGAGCCTAACCTTATTGTCCTTCACCAAGAAAACCTCCCACTAATTGGATGGCACACATTCCACATCATCCCGTATCTTCAACAATAACCCAAACAGGCTGAAAGCAGGACAGCAGCTCTTACAGAGCTGCTAAATGAAATACCTACAGCGTAACAGTAAAGATGTGAACAGGGTATTACATACAGAACAATATTGTTTAGTTGACAAAGTTGCATGAGGTAAATGGGTACATGGGTATCCTAATGAAATTTAGCCACTGTCGTGCCTTCTTTCTAGCTGCATTGATATGTTGAGTCCAGGATACAGCCTTAGATATTGACATCCAGGAACTTGAAATTGCTCACTCTTTCCACTTTTGATCCTTCTGAGAGGACTGGTGTGTTCCCTTGTTTTATCCTTTCTGATGTCCACAGACAACTCTTTGTTTTTACTGACATTGAGTCCAAGGCTGTTGCTACAACACCACTTAATCAGCTGATATATCTTGCTCCTGTATGCCCTCTAATTACGATCTGAAATTCTGCCAACAAAATTGTATTGTCAATGAATTTATAGGTGACATTTGAGCTGTGCCAAGACACATAGTTACGGGTGTAGAGAGAGTAGAGCAGTGGGGTGCACCAGTGTTGATGGCCAGTGAGGTTAACACATACATATTAACCTGCAGGCTTACCGAACTTTCACTAAAACGAACTGGGGATGGGCACCGTAGATAACGCTACTACCACAAAGTTTCAGTGAACAGGATTTGATCTTGCCCTTGGGTACTGTCTATGTGGTTTGCATGTTCTCCTTGTTACCATGCTCCCATAGGCTCCAGCTTCTTCCCAGAGTCTAAAGATGTGCTATAGTAAAGCTACACTTGGTGCAAGTGAGTGGTTGGAGAATCAGAAGGGAGATAATGGGCATGTGAGAGATAGGGCTTTCAGTGAATAGTTTTTGTCATAAAACTACAAAACATTTACAATAGATTGGGTAGAAATTGTGTTAGATAACCAAAAATAAAAATAGCAGATAAAAACTCACTTAACTGAGAATAAATAAAACTGGTTTGATAAAGAGTTTCATTTATGAAATGTCAACTCTGTTTCTCAAACACCAACTGATTGTTTTTAACTTATGTTTTTACTTGGAATCCTTTACCTAGAGGGGAATTATCAGTCATTGGTTATATTCTAATCAGAGACTGATAGATTTCAGTCAATTAAGGGATAACGTACTAGGACTGTAAAATAGTGGAGGTAGAAGATTAACCCCGATCTTGTTGAATGGTCTCAAGAGATAACCTGTATCTGCTTTGATACCGCCACAATAGGTCATAAAAGATCTACTTTCTCTGGTTCTTTACTCTACTTTGGAAAATCTAGATAAATGGAACACATATGGCATTGACTACAGTTTGGCATTCCACATAAAATCAACCCATCCAAACTTATCATCAAGCCTTGTACCTCCCACTACAACTGGATCTTCAACTTCCTCATTGGCAGACTTAATCAGTCTGTGACAATATTGGTGACAACATCGCCTCCAAGCTGACCATTAACACATACGCACATCAAGACTGTGTGCTTAGCTCCCTGCTCTACCCCTATACAGACATGACTGCATAACTAAGCAGAGATCCAATGCCATATACAAATTTGCTGAAGACACCACAGTTTCTGGACAAATCACAGGTGGTGATGATTCAGGGTACAGGAGCAAGATAGGGCACCTAGTTGAAAGGTGCCACAATAACAACAACTTCTTGCTTAGTTTTAGTAAAACTAAAGAACTGATTATTGACTTCAGGAAGGGAAAAGTGGGAAAATGTGTGCCTATCTGCATTGCTGAATTGGCAATGGAGAGTGTGAGCAACTCTGACTTGAGTGGTGTGTTAACACAGTGATGACCTCTCCTAGACACAGCACAGAGGTGCAATCACAAGTAAGGTATGTCAGCATCTTTACTTTCTAAAAGGCAAAGAAAGTTCAGCATGTCATCAATCATTCTAACATAGAAAATAGGTGCAGGAGTAGGCCATTCGGCCCTTCGAGCCTGCACCGCCATTTATTATGATCATGGCTGATCATCCAACCCAGAACCCTGCACCAGCCTTCCCTCCATACCCCCTGATCCCCGTAGCCACAAGGGCCATATCTAACTCCCTCTTAAATATAGCCAATGAACTGGCCTCAACTGTTTCCTGTGGCAGAGAATTCCACAGATTCACCACTCTCTGTGTGAAGAAGTTTTTCCTAATGTCAGTCCTAAAAGGCTTCCCCCTTATCCTCAAACTGTGACCCCTCGTTCTGGACTTCCCCAACATCGGGAACAATCTTTCTGCATCTAGCCTGTCCAATCCCTTTAGGATTTTATACGTTTCAATCAGATCCCCCCTCAATCTTCTGAATTCCAATAAGTACAAGCCTAGTTCATCCAGTCTTTCTTCATATGAAAGTCCTGCCATCTCAGGAATCAATCTGGTGAACCTTCTTTGTACTCCCTCTTTGGCAAGGATGTCTTTCCTCAGATTAGGGGACCAAAACTGCACACAGTACTCCAGGTGTGGTCTCACCAAGGCCTTGTACAACTGCAGTAGTACCTCCCTGCTCCTGTACTCGAATCCTCTTGCTATAAATGCCAGCATACCATTTGCCTTTTTCACCGCCTGCTGTACCTGCATGCCCACTTTCAATGACTGGTGTATAATGACACCCAGGTCTCGTTGCACCTCCCCTTTTCCTAATCGGCCACCATTCAGATAATAATCTGTTTTCCTATTTTTTCCACCAAAGTGGATAACTTCACATTTATCCACATTAAATTGCATCTGCCATGAATTTGCCCACTCATCCAAACTATCCAAGTCACCCTGCATCCTCTTAGCATCCTCCTCACAGCTAACACTGCCGCCCAGCTTCGTGTCATCCGCAAACTTGGAGATGCTGCATTTAATTCCCTCATCCAAGTCATTAATATATATTGTAAACAACTGGGGTCCCAGCACTGAGCCTTGCAGTACCCCACTAGTCACTGCCTGCCATTCTGAAAAGGTCCCGTTTATTACCACTCTTTGCTTCCTGTCTGCTAACCAATTCCCTATCCACATCAATACCCTACCCCCAACACCATGAATACCATGTGCTTTAAGTTTGCACACTAATCTCCTGTGTGGGACCTTGTCAAAAGCCTTTTGAAAATCCAAATATACCACATCCACTGGTTCTCCCCTATCCACTCTACTAGTTACATCCTCAAAAAATTCTATGAGATTCGTCAGACATGATTTTCCTTTCACAAATCCATGCTGACTTTGTCCAATGATTTCACCGCTTTCCAAATGTGCTGTTATCACATCTTTGATAACTGACTCCAGCAGTTTCCCCACCACTGACGTTAGGCTAACCGGTCTATAATTCCCCGGTTTCTCTCTCCCTCCTTTTTTTAAAAAGTGGGGTTACATTAACCACCCTCCAATCCTCAGGAACTAGTCCAGAATCTAACGAGTTTTGAAAAATTATCACTAATGCATCCACTATTTCTTGGGCTACTTCCTTAAGCACTCTGGGATGCAGACCATCTGGCCCTGGGGATTTATCTGCCTTTAATCCTTTCAACTTACCTAACACCACTTCCCTACTAACATGTATTTCGCTCAGTTCCTCCATCTCACTGGACCCTCTGTCCCCTACTATTTCTGGAAGATTATTTATGTCCTCCTTAGTGAAGACAGAACCAAAGTAATTATTCAATTGGTCTGCTATGTCCTTGCTCCCCATAATCAATTCACCTGTTTCTGTCTGTAGGGGACCTACATTTGTCTTTACCAGTCTTTTCCTTTTTACATATCTATAAAAGCTTTTACAGTCAGTTTTTATGTTCCCTGACAGTTTTCGCTCATAATCTTTTTTCCCCTTCCTAATTAAGCCCTTTGTCCTCCTCTGCTGAACTCTGAATTTCTCCCAGTCCTCAGGTGAGCCAACCTACACATGTATCTATGAAGTATCCTGTCTCGATGCATCAGAGTCTGATACAGCAATTCAAATGTTTTTTTTCTTGGGAGTGTTGTGTATTTCATGCTATATGCCCATGATACTGCTGCAAATAAGTTTTTCATACACCTGTACATACATGTATTTAAGCATATAACAATAAATCTGACTGATTTGGTACAGTAGGTTCAAAGGCCAAATGGCATAGTCCTGATTTTTAAGTCTTTATTAATGCTGTTAATGTTACTTCCCTCTTCACGGATACTGCCCAACTTTCTGTATTTCCCATACTTTGTTTTTCTACTAAATAAAATTTATAATCTAATTACTGTTATACTACAACAAAAGTCCTCTTTCACTGATATTCCTTCCAACTGCCCACCTTCAGAGGGATCTGAATTCCAGAGTCAATTATTTGATTCCTTATTTATGTTAATGCATTGAAAGCAGCTTAATGGTGTTTTGAAGGGCAAGAGTGACTTGGTTGAACAAAGAAGATCCTGGTGGATGTGGAGAAAATGTTTTCCATTGAAGGAGAATATAGAGCTGGAGGGTCGCACTTTTGAAAATAAGGGATTCGAAGCAGAGATGAGGGAATTTTTCAGGTAGTTAGTCTGTGCACATATTCAGTTCAAATACTAGAGCTGCTTCCTCTCTTGTTGAGGTTGCTACATGCTGACTGTAACAATTCTATGTCTACTGATTGTATTCTAGATAATAATTGGATAATTTTAATCCCTTGGTATTACTGCCATGTTCTGTCATTTATCAGAAATTTGCCCATAAATCTATGCTTTAATTTCCTTAGCTGTTTTCAGATATTTATTGTCCACTCCCTTTGATTGACATTCTGTTTCTTCTTTCAGTCATATTTTTCACAAATTAACTCTCATTGCTGTTATTAATTCGTGAACCAACAGTTATAACACAACCTTTCTTTATCTCCCTCTATTTGAAAACTGTAACCAGGAATGTTGAAGTACCATTTCTACCCTCTAAATCAAGCTTCCATAATAGCTGCAGTTTATCATATCATTTCACCTTATACACTATTATTGTTGCAATTACATACATATTTACTGTTTAGTACAGACTTATGTTCTGCCCTCCAAATTATCTTATTATTTTTGCATCATTTCCACTTTGCTTCTTTCGCTCTGAATATTCACTCAGCTTTTCAACTCCCTGTCAAACTAGTCTAGGTAGGTTAGACCACAACTGTGGAGAAAATAATTGAGTTACAGAACAATTGTTTCTCATGCTGTTTTAAAACTTCCAGTTAGGTTTAAGTCACTGCCACAAAACCAAAGTAACAACATTAGAAATCTGAAATGAGATCCTGTAAGATGTTCAGTCTCCAAGTCACTTGAATTCTCCATCCTTGGGGATCGTCCTGCCAGGCTATATGGGTAGAACACAGAAACGAGAAAGAGATTATCACTTAGATGGGACTGTATTATAGGCTCTCAAACAGTCAGTGGGAATTAAATCAGATGTGAAAACGGATTGCAGATTGCTGTAAGAATAACAGGGCAAATTAGGGGGTTACTTAACTCCTCTAATATCAATTTGGTCACTCATAGTGCAAAGGGCTTAGACAAAATCAAATTTGTTATACATTTTGAGTAAAAGAAAACTTTCTTAATCAGTAAACAGATGGCCCTACTAGACAGGGCACAAAACTAGACCTCCACTTAGAGGTAATGTTGAAGTTTCAGCTGTGGAGTTTATTGGTACCAGTGACTTTAATTCTATTAGTTAAAAAAATAAAGAGAAAGGTAAATCTACAAGTTAAGGTCTTAAATTGGGGAAGGGGAAATTCTGGAGAATTTTTAAAAAACAGGAACCTGTAGAGATCAGTTGGATGAAACAATTCCAAGTAAACAAATGCCTGGCAAATCAGAAGCACTTAAAACTATGATTTCAAGACATCATGAACAGCATGTTCCTGTCAGGGTAAAGAGCAGGGCTGGGATTGCCCTTGCCCTTCAACCTAACAAGGGCAAGGATAAGAGATATTGAGGCTCTGGCTAAGAAAACGATGGCTTACGTCAGGTTTAGGCAATGGTGATTAGTACAAGTGTAGGTGGTTTTCTGAAAAAGTAACCAAGTGAATTTATGAGGACAACAAGATGGTCATTGTTTAAGTGGACTCCAGCAAGGCCTGTGGCAAGGTCCCACATGGAAGGCTAACAGGGAATGTTAGATCACATGGATTTCAGGAAGAGCTAGCACTAGTGGATACATAACTGCTTGAATTGAATCGACTTTATTACCTACATCCTTCATACACGAGGAGTAAAATTTTTACATTACATCTCCATCTAAATGTGCAATTTATTATAAATAGCATATACACCAGAACAGTCAATATACCATAGAAATACAATTGTATCAGCGTGAATTAATCAGTCTGATGGCCTGGTGGAAGAAGCTGTCCCAGAGCCTGTTGGTCCTGGCTTTTATGCTGCAGTACCGTTTCCCAGATGGTAGCAGCTGGAACAGTTTGTGGTTGGGGTGACTCGGGTCTCTGATGATCTTTCGGGCCCTTTTACACACCTCTCTTTGCAAATGTCCTGAACAGTGAGAAGTTCACATCTACAGATGCACTAAGCTGTCTGCACCACTCTCTGCAGAGTTCTGCAATTGAGGAAAGTACAGTTCCCATACCAGGCAGTGATGCAGCCAATCAGGGTGTGCCCCTGTAGAAAGTTCTTAGGATTTGGGGGCCCATACCAAACTTCTTCAACCATCTGAGGTGAAAGAGGCGCTGCTGTGCCTTTTTCACCACACAGCTGGTGTGTACAGACCACTTAAGATCCTCAGTGATATGGACGCCAAGGAACTTAAAGCTATTCACCTTCTCAACCCCAGATCCATTGATGTCAATAGGAGCTAGCCTGTCTCCATTCCTCCTGTAGTTCACAACCAGCTCCTTTGTTTTTGTGCCATTGAGGGAGAGGTTGTTTTCTTGACACCACTGTGTCAGGGTGATGACTCCTTCTCTGTCAGCTGCCTCATTATTATTTGAGATTAGGCCAATCAGTGTAATGTTGTCAGCAAGTTTAATTAGCAGATTGGAGCTGTGGGTGGTGACACAATCATGGGTATACAGAGAGTAAAAGAGAGGGTTTAGGACACAAAACGGGGGGGGGGCTCCTGTGTTGAGGGTCTGAGGGGCAGAAGTGAGGGAGCCCACTCTTATCATCTGCCGGCAATCTGACAGGAGGTCCAGGATCCAGCTACACAAGGCAGGGTGAAGGCTGAGGTCTCCGAGCTTCTTGTTGAGCCTGGAGGGAATTATGGTGTGGAATGCTGAACTGTAGTCCAAGAAGAGCATTCTCACATAAGCATCCTTCTTCTCCAGATGTGCAAGGAGCAGATACTTTATAGTATAAGTGGCAGAGGTTGAATGGAATCCTGTGATAAGTGGTGTTCCACTTGGATTAGTGGTGGACCCATTTCTGTTCATCATTTATAGAAACTGCTTTAATGTGAAAATGCAAGGCACAGTTGGTAAATCTGCAGATGACACTAAAATATGTAGTATTGCAAACAGTGAAGGTAGTGACTAAAAATACGGGAGGATTTTAATCAGCTAGATAAGTGGGTCAAGCAAAGGCAATCAATTCAGATAAGCGCAATGTGTTTCATTTTGGGAAGACAAATAAGGGTAGGACATTCACTGGGGAGTGTTACAGAAGGACCTAGGAGTCCAAGTACAAGTGGTATCACAGATAAACAGGGTGGTGAAGTATATGTTTGGCATGCTTACCTTCAGCAGTCAGGGCAATGGACATAGAAATTGGGATGTTATGTTGCAGATGTACAAGATATTGATGAGGAAACAACTGGGGTACTGTGTACAGTTTTGATTACCCTATTATATAAAAACCAAAATTAAGCTGGAAAGAGTCGAGAGATTTACCATGGATGTTGTCAGGACTTGATGGTCTAAGAAAAAGGTTAGGCATGATAAGAATTTATTCCTTGAAGCACAGGAGATAAGGGGTGATCTTATCAAGATGTATAAAATTATGAGGGGCAAGGCTAAATTAAATGTACATCAGCTTTTTCCCAAGGGAGTGAAAACCAAAACTGGATGGCATGGATTTAAAGCGAGAGGGGAAATATTTGAAAAGGATCTGAGGGGAAACTTCCTCATTCAGAGGGCATGAGCTACCAGGAAATGAGGTTGGGGCAGGTACAATAACAACACTTAAAACATTTGGAACGTATTTGGATAGAAAAGGTGTAGAGTTATTTAGAGTGATATGGGTCAAATGCTGGCAAATGGGACTTGTTTAGATGGACATCTTAATTGTCATGTATGACTTGGTCTAAAGGGGTTGGTTCCACGCTGTATTGCTCTATTCCACTCTTGACCACTGTTTTTGATCTCGTCTTTTCAATAAATAACAAAAGCTTAATAAACAACATCTCATCCAACTTGGCACATTACAATATTCTGGACAAAATACTGAATTCAACTATTTCAGATAACCCATCCTTTTTAAGTCTTGTCTCACATTTCCAGCATTCAGTCTTACCACTCATAATTTCATATTTCACTCATCTTCTACTTATACCTATTCTAGATATGACCTTTGATATTCACCAGCCTTCACCATCCTCTTTTATCCAATATCATCATCGCCTCTATTGTTCAACTTCTTTGTCTCCAGCCTACTGTAAACCTCACCATTGTTCTCTCTGCTCCACCCCATTGCTCTACAATTTATATCATACTTTCTAACTGCTAACAGTTTTGATGAAAGGTAATTGACCTGAACGTTAACTCTGTTTCTCTTCCCACAGGTGTTGCCTGCCTTGAGACAGTGGATAGGATAAACACAGGAGATCCAGCAACCAGCCACTAACCATGACATGACGAATCTTCAGAGCTATAAAGACTATAAATGGTCCAAGCACCCAAGGCCTCACCAAGCTGAGACAAGAGCTAATTATGGATAGAGAAGTAACCAGCACCTGCTTGGAGGTGCAATTTCAAGGTGTTCTCAACTGGAACTCAGTAGTTGAGGGAAGTGTCTATCAGAAAGCTGACTATTTGTTACAATCTTGTCAATAAAGGGAACAGTTTAAAAGATCAATCAACAACTAATAAAACTTTTTTTAGGGGAAAATAAAGCACCAGGTGAACAGGTGAAATTCGTAATTCTGTTCTCAGAGTCCACTTTGTTAATGCAAATAACCAATTGGCCAAAAATGTGGCAGCAATTCAATGCAAAAAAGCATGCAGACATGGTTAAAAGGTTCAGTTGTTGTTCAGTCCAAACATCAGAAAGGGGAAGAAATTAAAGTAAAGATGCAAAGTAGCCATTAAATTCATCTGTCATTTCTTCATCCCCAGTGGTCCAATATCAACCCTCACCTCCCTTTTACTCCCTATTTCATTGAAAATAACTTTTAGTATCCTGCTTTTTATTATTGGCTTTTCTGTCCTCATATTTCATCTTTTCCCTTATGTCTTTATCTCGATTCTTGTTTTGTTGAACATAACCTTCAAATCTTCAGCACTAGATACTCAAAAAGGAAATAAATATGATAGAAGACATGATTAGCAAGATAATCTTCAGATTTACCTCTTCCAAGTGAATTTGAATGGTTTATCAGAAAGAAGTCATTAGAATACCTGAAGCTATTTTATTTCAATAACATCCACTGGCAAAAAAAACCTGGTCTATCAAGTGGCAATTTGGATCATGCCAGTAAATCAATGTTCAATAAATGTTCCAACATAACAGACCAGAATCTGTTTATTTTCCAAGAGGCTTGTGATAAGCTGTATGAATTACGATTTTCTCAGTATGTTTTAGTGACAAGTGACTTAGTACTTGGGTATATTTTGGGCAACATACAGAAAAAGTTTCCCACTCAAATGAATGGTTTCTACAGGTTCTATGTTACTACCTTCATTTGGACCAGTAACATGTGCGCATATTCATGAAAACGTTAGTGTGCGAAATGTTTTGAGGATTTCTTTTAAAAAGTGTTCAATCTTCATGATCAAACAATTAAATCAAGAAAATCGGTCAATCGATCTAAAGTAACTCGAAGATCCATATTCCAGGACCAGTTATCTTAAGAAGAGCAATTATTAAATGGTCAGGAAATGGAACTTACAATATTTCTCGGCCTGATTGCCTTCATTGCGCTACAAGAAATTGTGGAAAAAGCTCCCCAGAAAGCAAAACGATTTTGACAATTCCAAAAGGAGGTTATGTAAGAAGAGAAGGGCAATTTAAAATAGCGAACACACTGTCCCAATGACAGAGGCTTAGTGGGTCGGATTTTTTAATTATCACAGAAAACCATGTGATAAGCGAGGTTCAAAGTCAAAAGTTCAATTTAAGGAAGACCCCAGGACAAACAACAGTTAACAAAATTAATCATGACAATGGTCAAACTGGGTTTCTAGCATTTTTAACGTAACAGGCAAATCAACTAATTCACAGCGTTCCCAGAGCCGCTCGCTCAGCGGCAGGAAGACGGCTCCATCGGACTGAGTCATTGTTCTTCGTACCGCCGTGGCTCATTCAATAGCCATCACCTTCGACCTCGCCTCGCCGTACTGGCCTCTACCACCAAAGCCGCTCCTTTCATTTTTCCCCAGTAATCACGACCCCACCTCGGCTTCTGCCACCCCCCCCCCCCCCGCCTCTCGGTTTGATCCACCAGATCTGACTGACGGTTGGCGGTAGACCTGCCGCTTATGGCCTGCAATTAGTGCTTTTGGGTTGTCGAAATTTACAAAAAAAAAACTCGCGACGTTACGGTCTCTGATTTCTTAATATATCACACAGCGTGATTTGCTCGTATTTGAATAAGTGACCCGGCCAATTCCACCGCCGATAAATAATTTCCCCTCGGTCGACATTTTAACATTCAGCGGAGTGCGCACCTCGCTTGGCGAAAGAGAAACTTAAAATGGCGTCTGACAAAAAGAAAAAGAATGCCAGGAATTCTGCCCCTCACAGAGCGCGGGAAGCTCTGTCTTCCCTCTCACCCTGTTTAGCGGTGCGTTCTTTCGGAACTAAGTGTCAAATTAGCTTTCAAGGTAATAAACACGAAAGGAAATAATTCGTTTCAGAACACAACCAGTGGAGAATTCATTTGAACACGCACTGTGTCATCAGGCATGCAATTTAAAGTACAGAATCTGACTATCCTAGTCAAATACCAATTATCTCCAAAAATTTATTTACCATATACCTAGGTCTATTCTTCCATTAGAGAACTATCCTTTTAAGTCTACATTGTCTCCCTGAATTATCCACCAAAGTATGTTTCTCATTTTCCATTAATTTCCCCCTTAACCCTGTAGTCCCATATCTAGGTCAGTGGTATACCATACATCAAAGAAAGCAGTCATCCACACACTGATCCCAAGAATATCACTGTCACCCAGCTCCAGCCTTAAACAGGTATCAAGCCACACTGACAACTATTGGCACTAATTTTAGAAGAATGAAGACAGCTGCTTGAAAATTTCAAACCATTAAAGGTGCTGATTGTCCAAATGCATCAGAGTTTAGCAAGGCAACAGCTCTGCCCTAAACCACAAGAAACTAGAGATGTTGTGAGTCTGTAAACCAGATGTCCATCACATAAACCAGATTTGTCATTTCCCCGCTGCTTTAGGAGAGCATCCAAGATAATCAAGGATCCCTCCCATCCTGGTCATTCTCTCTTCTCCCCTCTCAAGTCAATCCAAAGATACAAAAGTTTGTAGGGGGGGGGGGGAAATACTAAAAAACATTCCCTCCTCTCACATATCAAGGTTGATTTTCTAATTTACCTTGCCCTGGCTCTTGCACTTTGTTCTTCTTATAATGCATATTCTCTGTAGTTGGAACATTGTGTATATTTTTCTTCTATTACCTCTATGTAATTATGTATGGCAAAATCTGCCTTGGATGGCAAACAAAGATTGTCTCTGTATCTAGGTACAAGTGCTAATCACAGTAAACCAAAACCACCCCCCCCCCCGGACCAATTCTAGCATCAGGTTGCACAGTGTGAAAATAAGGGATAGACCATTTAGATTGGAAGTTAAAAATTTCACTTAGCAAGAGGTAAACCCTCAATTCTCCATCATGAGGGACTGTGAAGTCTCAGTCATGGAGTTCATTGTAAACAGAAGTCAAGATATCAAGAAACATGAGGACAGTGATGGAAAATGGTGTCAACTTGGACGATTAGCCATAACCTTCATAGTCTCAAGATCACAAAGGGCTATTCTTGCTTCTATTTGTTATTCCTCTGAATTGGAAAATTGCAAAGTTTTCCAAACCACTACCAACATGTGCAGTGCCACTTTCTTTCTCAACTTATCTAAATATTTATGTCAGACAAAAGTATCACTGGTTATTAAAATAAACTACTCCACTTAATGGTTAATATCATGCATTTTTTTCCCTTTCTCTTCTGGCTGCATTTGACACCCTTTCCTTCAACTTTGTAATGCTATATGCATTTTAAACCTCCACATTAACTTTGATTTCCAAGACCCACTCCTGTTTATCCTCATGCCATTTAATTCTACTTCACAGTATTTTCATGTCCTTTAACCACCAACTCTTTCATAGTTTCTTCCTTTGTATATTTACCAGTACCAAATTCCTATACAATGATTACCCTAGTCAGTACATTCAACGTCATGGAAGATGCAGATATGAACTTCTTCCACTGCTCCAATGCAGACATACTTCCAAGCAACTTTTTCCAGTCAACTTGTAGAAAACCACATTTCCGCATGAAATTTGACTTTCCTTCATTCCTTTTATGTTTGATGTATTTTACTTTCTATAACAATACTTCATCTAAAAGAAATAATAATAGCTAAAGACAAATGCATTGCACCCATGGAACCTGAGTGCAAGAAGAAGCTTTATTTTGAGTTGTACAAGAATAGCATGTGCTCAAAGAAATGAATGTAGATTTGAAGAATTGGTATATCTATGCAAAGAAAATGCATTAAGCTTTAAAGGCAGTTTAAAATGCATTTACTTTATTTGGAGATTCCACTTGTCACCGAACACTTTAACAAATTTATACAGATGTGTTGTTGAAAGCATCCTGACTGGTTGCTGTCATAGTCTGGTACATCATCTCCTCAATGGAACATGACAGACCATTTGACAATCAATAAAACCATATTCACTACAATCTAGTAACACTGTAACCCCTTTAACTACCTTGCACTAAAACAGATCTTTTTGTATTTCTAAGTACTCTTATAAAATTTATGTAAGAGAAATCTGCCACAAAAGATCACCAGGCAGAGAGAGGAAGTAAAGGTCATTCTCAAAGACTCCTTGTTAAAAAAAGATGCCACATTCACAATAATTTGGGAAGCCCTGGGCCCACAACTACTAAAAAGGCAACAACATTTGGGATGCACTGAGCATGGTGGCCATGAGTCAGTAGCACCCACCTTAAACTAGCAGCCCAGTTATCCTACTTGGCTCTTCCTACCTTCATGGTACAGTCCAAACACCACAATAGTTTCAGTTACCCAAGAACTCTCAAAACTTACAAACTTGCATGGAAGCAAGTAATCCTTAATCCTGAGTAATTTTTAAAATCAATGGCGCCAAATTAGAGGTCAGACTGGTTGCACTTGTGATGCAGTTTTGAGGGCCACTCTTTCCATGTTATGTTGCTTGACTGAGTTTACAGTGCTCCTGCTTCTTCTGCAATACATGGTCCAAATATCAAGCCATAATGAAATTGGAACATTGAACCCACTGGCTGTAATCAAAGCTAACATGGGGGTGGGGGGGGCAGGGAGAGAGGAATTGTGGCTGTTGGATGCTAGTCACATTAAACCAGTGGATGCCAGTCACATAGCAAAAAGCTGCTGGAAGAACCCAGTGGATCAGATAGCAGCTGCAGAAGCAAAGAATTTATTAAATGTTGTGGGTTAATACCCTGCATTCCTTCACTATCACTGTCTGATGCGCTTTCTCCTCTAATTCTCCCTTTGACCCATTTTTTTAAAAAAAAAAACAGATGCACCAGAGAAACCATCCTATCCAGATGCACCACACCCCGATTTAGCAACTGCTCCGTCAAAGACCAGAGTTGTGATCCAGTCTGTTATAAACTAGCCCCCCTTCCAGTAAATGCTACACCTCTCGCTGCCTCAGAAAAGCACTCAACATAATCAAGGAGCACTCCCATTCCGACATTTTCTTTTCTCCCCCCTCCCACTGGGCTCAAAGATGATCTCCCATCTACTTTGTCATGGTGCTTGCAATTTGTCTAACTACACTCCACTATTTAAATGCAACACAATTCCACATTGCTTTCCTTTTCACTACTCCAATATACTTGTGTATGAAGTGATCCACACATAAGGCACAAGGACCTCATATGAAAATCTGAAGAAACACACACAGGAGCTGGAGAAACTCAGCAAGTCAGGCAGCATCGATGGAGGGAAAAGTACAGTCTGTGTTTCAGTTCAAAACCCCTCATCTGTTCTGAAGTGTCTTGACCCAAAATGTCAACCGTCCATTTTCCTTCATAGATGCTGCTTGATCCGCTCAATGGAATGATCTGTCTAGATGGCATGCACACAAAAGCTTTTCACAGGATCTTGGTACAAGTGACAATAATATTTTCAAACTCTTTAACTGCTACTCTAGCAATAGCACCAATAATTTCAGGATCATCTCATAATAAGCCTGACATAATCAGATGTCTTATTAAATTTATTATATCATGAAGTCATGTGAGACCATTTGTTGGGGGGCAGGGGATAGGGTTGAAGCAGCAGCCCACAAGGATAAAGGTTGAATCTACCTACCTGGGAACACCAGACTGGTGGTTACACCCAGATCACGCACCATTCTCACAGGGAAAAAAAAAGACAACAACAGTTTCAGCTAATCAAGGATATTAAATCAAAGGCAAAATGAATTTCTCACATCTGATATTTAACTTGAAGAAAAAAATTCTACCAAGTTTAATAAATCTGATGTGTCCTGCTAAAGGGTCTCAGTCCAAAATGTTGACTGTTCATTCATCTCCATAGATGCTGCCTGACCTGCTGAGTTCTTCCAGCATTTTGTTGTCTCTCTGCACTTCCAGCATCTCATGGTTATAATATATCCAATAGTTAAGCCATCTGCAGGTAAAAAGCTTCTCTGCACTTTATCAATGGTTAAAATACTGAACATTTCTTTCTGACATAAAACTTACAATTTTCAAATCCAAAAGGCAAAATTTCTGACGAAGAATTTGGGACGATGACACACAAATACATTTATTTGGTAATCAATTTATTACAACACGCTTGGATCAAAACCATCCGGAGTTCAAATTGTGTCAAAATGTTGGAGGAACTCAGGCCACCAAGCAGCATCCAAGGAGGGGAATAAACAATTGCCATTTTGGGCAAAGACCCTTCATCTGGACTGGAAATGAAAACGACAGAAGCCAAAATAAAAAACTGGGGAGAGGGGAAGCAGTACAAGTTGGCAGGTGATGGGGGAGACCAGCTGGTGGGGGATGAGGGCTGATGGAAGCAGCTGGATAGGGATAGGTGAGAGGTAAAGGGCTGATGAAAAATATAATCTAATAGGAGAGGACAGTGGACCATGGAAGAAAAGGAAAGAGGACAGGAACTAGACGGAGGTATTTGGCAGGTGAGAAGGGGTGACGATAACCAGAACAAGGAATGGAAGAGAGGGGACTGGTGAAAATTTACACAAGATAGAAAAATCAATGTTCATGTTATCGGGCTGGGGGCTACCCAGATGGAATACAAGGTCCAACACCACCTTGGCATTGTGTTGGCCGAGGACAAACATGTCATAATGGGAATTGGAAATTGAATTGAAATGGGTAACCCCAGAAAAACCCTGCCTTTTGGGTGGATGGAGCAAAGGCGTTCAACAAAGCAATCCCCCAATCTTCATCAGGTCTCACCACCATCAAAGAGCCTGCACTGAGAGAACCTGATAAAATAATAGATGACTGAACAGACTCATATTTGAAGTGTTGCCTCACCTGTAAGGGCTGTTTGGGGCCCTGAATGGCAGTGAGGAAGGTGGTTTTGGCTGGTGGATAACTGCCAGGTGGGAAATCAGTGGGGAGGTATGAGGGGACAAGGGAATCATGTGAAGAATGATCCCAATGGAAAGCTGGAAGGTGGGGAGGGGGTGATGAAAGAGGGAAGTGGAAGAAAGAGTGGGAAGATGTGCTTAGTAATAGGGTCCTTTTGGAAATGGCAGAAGTTGTGGAGAATGATGTTCTCTTTATTCATTCCTCACTGTGGTCACCTTCTCATTCTCCTCACCTCCCTATGGTTTGACACAGTTATTGGCAGAATATTAGATGGCAGTAAGGCAGCATAAAGGAGAAAGACATTATCAGCATGTTGACTGGCGTCAAAAGAACAACCTTGTACTCAATATCAACACCACCAAGGAAATGATTGTGCACTTAAGGAAGGGGAAATTGGAGAAAACATACAACAGTCATCACTGAAGGGTCAGCTATGGAAAGAGTGAGTAGCTACAAGTTCCTGGGCATCAATATCTCAGAGGATTTATCCTGGGCCCTGTATACAATCATGAAGGCTGCATCACAGGGGCTATACTTCATTAGGAGTTTGATGAGTTTTGGTCCACCAAAGACCCTAGAAGATTTCTACAGATACAAGAATGGTGGAGCATTCTGATCACTGCTTGGTATGAAGACTCCAATGCACAGAATTGAAAATGTGTCCAGATTTTGTCTTGCACTGTACTGCTGCCGCAAAACAAATTTCACTGATGAAAACCTGATTCTGACCTTTCTCCATTTTCAATGTCTTATTTCCTAGAGGCCCTATGTACTCACCCACCAGGTGAGTTAAGGTGAATTTGGTTTACTTATCTCCCTCTGATGCTGTCTAAATCAACATCCCCCATTTCCCTTTCCAGCCCATTGTTACAGGAAACAAACTTACAATTTCCTATACACACTACCTCAATGACAAGAAACCCAGCCCTATCCCCTCCACACCATCTTCTCTGTTGCAAAAACAAAACTAACCTATCACAACTTCGTTCATGACTGTTGTTTCCCCAGTTCTGACATCCTCTCCACTGTAACCGCATCTTTCCCATAATCTGGTGACTAGAATTTATGCCCAAATTGCAGCCTACTGCTTGAGTTAATGCTTCTTGTGCAATGTTTAGGCTAATAAAGACCAGTAGCTGCATGCCTTTCTTACCATATTGAATTTGCACACTGCCATTTCCATTACTGGTTGATGCATCTTCGAAGGTCCTTGTTCCTCCACAGTGCAGCTGGGTTTGTAGCAAAAAAACACATTTAACTTAGAAATAACTCAACATTAAGGGGTCGGGCAACTGTATGAAGTTTGTGGCCTTCACTCAAAAATTGACCAAGTGTCATATCGCAATTGTGCAGAAACATTGGCTGCAATACAGATGAATCCATAGGGGAGGAAAAAGGTGCCCCTCATCCTGATGCAGGGTTTCAACCCAAAACAGCAACCATCTCTTTTGACTCCATTGATGCTACTTGATCTAGCTTATAAAAAAAATCTTGAATGGGTTTGTTCTGGCTGGTCTACCAACCACTTCCAACTGGAACAATACCATTCAAACCACAGGGAAGTTAGTGAGAATGGAAGTAATATATTAAAGCTACAGACTATTCAGACTGAACTATTTGCTAGAAAATTTGGGGTATTATTTATTATGAAATAATGAACATTATAAATCAGAATCAATGGGACACCTCTGATGACAGCCCTCACAGATTTATTGCCAATATAGTCAAGCCAGGATATGGTTTTAAAGCTGCAGACATGACATTAAGTTCAAATGATCAGATCTTGGGAGGGTAAGTAGAATGTGTAATCAGAACTAGATAGAAAAGTTTGGTGAAAAATACAGAAAAATAAACAGCAGAATTTCAGAACCATCTGAGAGAACAGCCCAAGAGCAGTGGCAATGTGAAGCAGCCAAGTTACAGAGCTCCCCAAGGAAAAACCAAATGCAGACAAGCATAACAAAGAGAGCTGTGGGAAAGGCTTGGGCACAAAGGTCATCTACACGACAAGGAATAGGAAGGATAGAGAAAGAATCCTAGGGATAGAATTCCAGGATCCAATGATTCTGACTGAAACTTAACCTAGAACAATTAAGTATTCAACTGTCCACACAAGTATTTTAGTTGTAAAAGTGCCTATTAGATGCAGTGATGGCACTCAGTAATGTACCTCAGGATCTATGGATTCAAATTGAACGGTACTGATCCAAGGCTATTAAACTAGAGGTGCTCAGTTTTTCCATTCCCAATGATGCTGTTTGACTGATTAAAAGTTTTATTTGCTCATACCTCAATTCTGGGATTCTATGCCCCCCTCTCCAATCGTGTTTGCATCTCCCTCTATTATCAAGTCTCCACAACCAGCATTATGAACAGCATCAAGTCTTCAATCTTGTCAGAGCCCTTTTTCACATCTTGAAAGAACTACTTCCTCAATGCTCAGCTCTGAGAAGTATTAGCGTGAATTCTTCATTTACTCTTGCCCAGCTGATTTCCTGCAATTTTTTACTCCAGATCTAAAGTAACTGCAGTTGCTTTATGATGATTGAGGACAACTTTTAATGAATCTATTGATAAACATGGAAAATAAATAAAATTGCAGTCCAAGTTAATAGATAGAAAATCAAGGAAGTCAGAAGCATCGGTGTAAACAAATCAACATCTCAGGTCAGACTTTTTGTCACTCCTAAAAATCTCTTGTAATTGTATTAGAAGGCTGAGCTGATGGAAGTCACTACAGGAATTAAAAATGAACCCATAAATGATTCACAAGGTAAAAGGTAGTACAGTTTTTGAGAATCAAAAGGTGAGAGAAGTTGAGTAAACAAAGAAGAAAGTAGTACAAGAGTTACCAATAGCAGTTGTTTCAGTTTTGAGTTGATGGAAATCACGCTGGTTTAGACAGACCTTTGTACGCATTCAGAAAGATCAACCAGATTGGAAGCTGTCTGAACAATGTGAGATAATTTTATTTAAATAAAAACAGCTTTCGGTTGAGGGATCATTTTACAGAAGCTGGATTATGTGCATCATAATTATAATTAGTAAATAGAAACTGAGATTAGGAGTTGGTCTCTAACAGGGAAGTAGAGTCATGAAACATGTATCTGTTCACATTTAAATTGATAGTGCTAAAGATAATTCCAAGGTAATGAATGATTTAATAGGGAAGGCTCACAAAACAACCACTTTAGCCACTCTGATCGATGTAGCTTGCATTTAAATACTAGCTATCAACAATTTCAGTTCTAATTTTATACTGGATTCTAATAAATGAAATGTACCTAATATAAAGTATTACAGGAACATTTTAAAATTCAAGACTAGTCTGAGATAGAAAGGTCAGTGATTGTGTCAGTTAATGTTGCAATGCCATGACAGTACAACTGCACACATATATAGCTAGGGTGCCTAAAACCTTTGCACAGTACTGTACAGTATTGTCGATGAGAAGTGGAGAGCAAGTTTGTAAATCTGGTGCAAGCAAAGGATGTTGGGAATGGTGAGGGTAGTGAGTCACAGGAGGGCGTTGGACAGGAGTCATGAGTGCCAGGGGCCAGTGCAGACACACCCAGCCCGAGTCACAAGGCAAGGTAATTTGATTCCGAACAATCGGTTAATTGATGATTACAAAATGTCTCTCTGGTGCTTTCTGCTCCCTCCCCTTTTCGAACCATGATTCCCCTCTCCCTGCTCCTCCTCACTCAGTCCACACTAAAGACTCATAGAATCAGCTTTGTCACTCACATCATTTTTTTTTCCCGTGTAGTACAGTGCAATACATAAAATTACAGTACAGACACATTAGTATCTGACTGATTGCCAATGGCCTCCTTTCTGTGTATTCTATTTATAGTTTTGTAGCACAAGATCTTCAGTGCCAAGTAGCATTTGTTCCACCAAACTGCTTAACGTTGGCTCTCTCCAACAACAGGATGTGACTACCTAGCACCCAACATTCCATAGTATTGCCACCCAGATCTCACCATCAAGACCTTCAAGGTCACCAACTTTGAGACTTATTTTGTCAAATAAGCTTTTATTTCATTGCAGAGACTGATATCATGTATTTTGTCATGCAGGAGTTCTGAATCTTTCTGCAAAAACATTCACCCTGAACTGCTCAGGTTTCTCCAAGACCCTCACCCATTGCCTGGACCCTTGATGGTTGACTGAATGCTTTCCATAACCCATTCTGCTAAATCCCACTTTTACCACACGACTCCAAGTGAACATTGTTTTGGACCCTGGTTTACCCATATTTAAACTACTAGCACACACTAACTAGTTTGCTTGTAAATGCAATCTTCTTTTCAATGGAACAGTTGCACAGAGAAGCCCAAGCAACTGAGGGAATTTTTACCACACATTTTCTGGTCCAGGACCACTGTCTCTATTAGTTCAATAATTCAATACAAAGGTTTATTTAACAATCCAATCCACAAAATTCACATTCAGTAATACTAATTAGCTATCACAAAGCCAATAATGTTCACTCTATGCCACCAAATGACATACTGTGAACCACATCAGAAGATGGTAATTTGCTAATATTTCTGCATTATAAAGAGTAACTAAACAGCAGAAGGTTAAAATATAAAGAGGAATAATGAATATAACAATTACATTTGTCTGCACAGCCTTTTTGATAAACACAGCCAAAAGATATACAAGTTCACTCAACTAAATATCCAGTGCTCTATTTACCTTAGATTTGGCAAATTCTTTCAGGATCACCTCCAAATCTTCAGTAGCACAGGGGTCATGTTATCAGGACGAGATATGTTTAGCAAGAAAGGATCATCTTCAGACTCACCTCCTCAAGAGTGAATTTGAATGGTTTATAACAAAGACAAGTCACTAGAATACCTGAAGCTATTTTATTTCAGATACATCCACTGGCAAAGATTGGTCTCCCAAGTGGCAATTTGGTGTCCAAATGGGCGTACTAGCCGATGAAAGTACAATATAAAATGAATTTTAATGTATACAGTTTTCAATAAATGTTTCAAAATAAAAGACCACGATCGGCTTGCTTTCCAAGAGGCCTGTGATAAGCTGCATGACAGAAGAGCTGCTCTGTAGTCGATTTTCTCATTATGTTTTAGTGACAAGTGACTCAGCACTCGGGTGAATGTTGGCAAAATACAAACAAGGTTTCTCACTTAAATGAATGGTTTCTACAGGTTCCATGTTACTGGTCCAAGTGAAAGTAATTAAAAGGTTACATTGCGGGACGTTTTAAGATTTTTTTTTAAAAAGTGTTCAATCCTCATTACCAGATAATTAAGTCAAGAAAATCGGTCGATCGATCAAAAGTAACTCGAGCGATCCGTATTCCGAGACCAGTCATCTTTAAGGATAGCAATCATGAAATGGCCGGGAAGTGGGAATTAAATAGTTCTCCGCCCGATTTCGTTCTTTGCGCCGCATGGAATTGTGGAAAGAGCTCACCAGAAAGCAAAACGATTTCGACAAATTCCAAAAGGAGCTCACGGAAGGAGACTAGGGCAATTTAAAATCATCAACATACTGTATACAATGATACAGAGGCTCCGTGGGTCGGATTTAAAAAATTATCACAGAAAACCACGTGGCAAGCGAGGTTCAAAGTCGAAAGCCCAATTTAAGGAAGACCCCAGAACAAACAACAGTTAACAAGATTAATCATGACAATAGTCAAAACTGGGTTTCTAGCATTTTTTAACATAACAGGCAAATCAATTCATTCACAGCGGCTTTCTGCGGTTCCAGGAGCCGCTCGCTCAGCGGCAGGTGGATGAGAATCCGGCACCATCAGTCGCTCCAGCCCCTCAGTCATAGTCTCGGTAAGAGCGGCTTCCGTAGCTGCTGTAACTGCCCTGGCTCCGGTACCCACCCAAGTAGCCGTCACGCTCGCCCTGGTCGTACCGGCCTCCTCCGCCATAGCCGCTCCTCTCGTACTCCCAGCTACCACTGCCTCTTCTGCGGTTACCATATCCGCCACCGCCTCGGACTCCGCCGTAACCACGACCGCCTCCCCTCTTCTTCTCGGCTTGACCCACTCGGATCTGGCGGCCGTCGACAGATTTGCCGTTCATGGCCTGCAAAGCGTCCTTGGCGTCCTCCGGATTGTCGAAAGTTACGAAGCCGAAACCGCGGGACGTCATGGTCTCCCGGTTCTTGATAACTCGCACCTCGGTGATCTGCCCGTATTTGGAAAAGTGTTCTTCCAGGGCCTGCTCGTCCGTATCGAGGCTAAGGCCGCCAACAAATAGTTTCCCCTCGTCCGACATGTTAGTAACGAGCTGACTGCGCACCTCACTCGCTGACAGGGGAGCTTAAAATGGCGTCCGGCTCTTAGCTGCACCACACAAAGAGGAAGAGAAGGCCGGAAGTTGCGTCACGCAAGGGAAGGCGGAAACCGCCCACCCGGAAGCGGACCGCCTGAGCATTGGTCAGCTGCAGAACCGGTGCCGGAGACAGATAAGCACGAAGGTTAACGCTTATCTACTGCTACCGCAATCAACAATAGTAATAATAAGCCTGATTCTGAATATGTATTACATAGAAACGGGTCACCAGTCACCAGACATGTAATTCAAAGCACACTGAATGCTCCGTTACATCATCATGATCGCCATAAAATCTGTAGATGCTGGAAGCACAGAGCAACACACGCAAAAAGCTGGAAGAACTCAGCCAGCATCTACAGTATAGAGAGAAATAAACAGGCGGAGCCCAGGCCCGTAGTGATCATGGACAATTTATAGGACATCTGACATGGTGGAAGGCGAGACGAGTTCATTTCTATTGTTAAGTGCAGCGAGATAGGGCGCCACGGTAGCGGAGCGGTTGGCGCGTTGCTATTACACTCGGGGCGTTTCAGAGCTCAATTCTTTTTCTTCTTTTGACTTTTAATGGCGGTTGCCAGTCCCGCTTAAAGGCGCATTATACCGGCACCAACTGGACTGGGTGTGATGTGGAGCATTGGGGGAAAATTACCCCCAAAAGCCCTCTAGCTTACACAACCCAGAAAGACGTTTCCAGCAAGATATAAGGGGGGGGGGGGAAATTAAGCATTGTATGCCCAGTTCTAACACGTGTCAATATATTCTTCCTTTCTTGTTTTACCTCCTTCTCCCATAAACCCAAAAGCTTTATGTATTCTGTAACGATGTCTCCCCTTATGCCTATTATTCCATAAGACTAGCCATAGTCCCCTAATTCTTAACCCTACCAACTACCGAGCTTCTGATTTGCTAAGTAGAAGGTCTATATCCGGTCCGATTCAAATCGCCTCGTGGAGCTCTGCAGTTGGAGTATGTGACGGTTATTCAGAGCCGTGTTGTCACTGCTTAGACCACATTGAGCAGGTAGGCATGTCGAACAAACAAATGTACCACTCGGACAAGTATTATGACGACCAGTACGAGTACAGGCATGTTATGTTGCCCAAGGAACTTGCCAAGCAAGTACCAAAGACTCATGTCTGAGGATGAATGGCGGAAACTGGGTGAGCAGCAGTCTGGTCCATTACGTGATGCGTGAACCAGAACCCCACATTCTACTGTTCCGAAGACCTCTCCCCAAGGACCAGGAAAAATAAATCTTCAGTTTCTGGGACTTCATGTAAATATTGTAGTATTCAGTGAATACATTAAAATTGTACAAATTCATTCAAACCTGCATATGAGCTGTATTCTAAACAGCAATAGAGTTCATTGTGGTGCAGCGGGTTTAG
Organism: Mobula birostris; assembly: GCF_030028105.1. Classification (NCBI taxonomy): domain Eukaryota; kingdom Metazoa; phylum Chordata; class Chondrichthyes; order Myliobatiformes; family Myliobatidae; genus Mobula; species Mobula birostris. The sequence continues at coordinate 132,405,074 of NC_092371.1, forward strand.
ACTGCTGTGAGACATATTTAAAAACAAAAGTACAAGGAGTCAAAATGATGTTGGTTCCACACTTTAAAAAAAGTGTAGTCCCTTCTGTTAACTTTTTCTGTAAACTCTATTTTGTTTTTTTGATTGATACAGTTGTGAATTTAAAAAATTCTGTGAAATGTTTGATGAGCATCCAACAGTAAATCTGATCTATAGCTAGAAAGACCTGTTTTAAGACTCATCAAAACCAAAAAGGAATCTGAACAAATTATAACTTTGTAAGGGCAAATTTCCTCCCCCCACTCTAAGCCTAAAATGATGGGCAACCAATTCTGCTATACATACTGACAAATGGTTAGTAAGCCGTTTCTGTATCATTACATGTAATTTTGGCACAAAAACACCAACACCATCATTTCCAGCTAAATTATCTTTTGATCTATCTGTAAAATGGTTAACATATCATAATTTTCTTTAATGTATTAATGAACCAATAGATTCTCAAGCATAGTATGGTAGTTTGCCTCCCTGGTGCTAGGGTCCGGGATATTTCTGATCGTGTCCAAGATATCCTGAAGTGGGAGGGTGAGGAGCCAGAGGTCGTGGTACATATAGGTACCAATGACATAGGTAGGAAAAGGGATGAGGTCCTGAAAGGAGAATATAGGGAGCTAGGAAGGGAGTTGAGAAAAAGGACCGCAAAGGTAGTAATCTCGGGATTACTGCCTGTGCCACGCGACAGTGAGAGTAGGAATGCGATGAGGTGGAGGATAAATGCGTGGCTGAGGGATTGGAGCAGGGGGCAGGGATTCAAGTTTTTGGATCATTGGGACCTCTTTTGGCGCAGGCGTGACCTGTACAAAAAGGACGGGTTGCACTTGAATCCTAGGAGGACCAATATCCTGGCAGGGAGATTAGCGGGGGCTACTGAGGTGACTTTAAACTAGAATGGTTGGGGGGTGGGAATCAAATTAAAGAGGCTAGGCGTGAGGAGGTTAGTTCACTACAGGGGGATGGGAACCAGTGCAGAGAGGCAGAGGGGTGTAAAGTGAGGGTAGAAACAAAAAGTACTATGGAGAAAAGTAAAAGTGGCAGGCCGACAAATCCAGGGCAAGCATTAAAAAGGGCCACTTTTCAGCATAATTGTATAAGGGCTAAGATAGTTGTAAAAGAGTGCCTGAAGGCTTTGTGTGTCAATGCAAGGAGCATTCGTAATAAGGTGGATGAATTGAAAGTGCAGATTGTTATTAATAATTATGATATAGTTGGGATCACAGAGACATGGCTCCAGGGTGACCAGGGATGGGAGCTCAACGTTCAGGGATATTCAATATTCAGGAGGGATAGACATGAAGGAAGGGGAGGTGGGGTGGCGTTGCTGGTTAAAGAAGAGATTAACGCAATAGAAAGGAAGGACATAAGCCAGGAAGATGTGGAATCGATATGGGTAGAGCTGCGTAACACTAAGGGGCAGAAGACGCTGGTGGGAGTTGTGTACAGGCCACCTAACAGTAGTAGTGAGGTCGGAGATGGTATTAAACAGGAAATTAGAAATGTGTGCAATAAAGGAACAGCAGTTATAATGGGTGACTTCAATCTACATGTAGATTGGGTGAACCAAATTGGTAAAGGTGCTGAGGAAGAGGATTTCTTGGAATGTATGCGGGATGGTTTTTTGAACCAACATGTCGAGGAACCGACTAGAGAGCAGGCTATTCTGGACTGGGTTTTGAGCAATGAGGAAGGGTTAATTAGCGATCTTGTCGTGAGAGGACCCTTGGGTGAGAGTGACCATAATATGGTGGAATTCTTCATTAAGATGGAGAACGACAGAGTTAATTCAGAAACAAAGGTTCTGAACTTAAAGAGGGGTAACTTTGAAGGTCTGAGACGTGAATTAGCTAAGATAGACTGGCAAATGACACTTAAAGGATTGACGGTGGATATGCAATGGCAAGCATTTAAAGATTGCATGGATGAACTGCAACAAATGTTCATCCCAGTTTGGCAAAAGAATAAATCAAGGAAGGTAGTGCACCCGTGGCTGACAAGAGAAATTAGGGATAGTATCAATTCCAAAGAAGCAGTATACAAATTAGCCAGAGAAAGTGGCTCACCTGAGGATTGGGAGAAATTCAGAGTTCAGCAGAGGAGGACAAAGGGCTTAATTAGGAGGGGGAAAAAAGATTATGAGAGAAAACTGGCAGGCAACATAAAAACGGACTGTAAAAGCTTTTATAGGTATGTAAAAAGGAAAAGACTGGTAAAGACAAATGTAGGTTCCCTGCAGACAGAAACAGGTGAATTGATTATGGGGAGCAAGGACATGGCAGACCAATTGAATAATTACTTTGGTTCTGTCTTCACTAAGGAGGACATAAATAATCTTCCAGAAATAGTAGGGGACGGAGGGTCCGGTGAGATGGAGGAACTGAGCGAAATACATGTTAGTAGGCAAGTGGTGTTAGGTAAATTGAAGGGATTGAAGGCAGATAAATCCCCAGGGCCAGATGGTCTGCATCTCAGGGTGCTTAAGGAAGTAGCCCAAGAAATAGTGGATGCATTAGTGATAATTTTTCAAAACTCGTTAGATTCTGGACTAGTTCCTGAGGATTGGAGGGTGGCTAATGTAACTCCCCTTTTTAAAAAAGGAGGGAGAGAGAAACCGGGGAATTATAGACCGGTTAGCCTAACGTCGGTGGTGGGGAAACTGCTGGAGTCAGTTATCAAGGATGTGATAACAGCACATTTGGAAAGTGGTGAACTGATCGGACAAAGTCAGCACGGATTTGTGAAAGGAAAATCATGTCTGACGAATCTCATAGAATTTTTTGAGGATGTAACTAGTAGAGTGGATAGGGGAGAACCAGTGGATGTGGTATATTTGGATTTTCAGAAGGCTTTTGACAAGGTCCCACACAGGAGATTAGTGTGCAAACTTAAAGCACACGGTATTGGGGGTAAGGTATTGGTGTGGGTGGAGAGTTGGTTAGCAGACAGGAAGCAAAGAGTGGGAATAAACGGGACCTTTTCAGAATGGCAGGCGGTGACTAGTGGGGTACCGCAAGGCTCAGTGCTGGGACCCCAGTTGTTTACAATATATATTAATGACTTGGATGAGGGAATTAAATGCAGCATCTCCAAGTTTGCGGATGACATGAAGCTGGGTGGCAGTGTTAGCTGTGAGGAGGATGCTAAGAGGATGCAGGGTGACTTGGATAGGTTGGGTGAGTGGGCAAATTCATGGCAGATGCAATTTAATGTGGATAAATGTGAAGTTATCCACTTTGGTGGCAAAAATAGGAAAACAGATTATTATCTGAATGGTGGCCGATTAGGAAAAGGGGAGGTGCAACGTGACCTGGGTGTCATTATACACCAGTCATTGAAAGTGGGCATGCAGGTACAGCAGGCGGTGAAAAAGGCGAATGGTATGCTGGCATTTATAGCGAGAGGATTTGAGTACAGGAGCAGGGAGGTACTACTGCAGTTGTACAAGGCCTTGGTGAGACCGCACCTGGAGTATTGTGTGCAGTTTTGGTCCCCTAATCTGAGGAAAGACATCCTTGCCATAGAGGGAGTACAAAGAAGGTTCACCAGATTGATTCCTGGGATGGCAGGACTTTCATATGAAGAAAGACTGGATGAACTGGGCTTGTACTCGTTGGATGCAGGAAGATTGTTCCCGATGTTGGGGAAGTCCAGAACGAGGGGCCACAGTTTGAGGATAGAGGGGAAGCCTTTTAGGACCGAGATTAGGAAAAACTTCTTCACACAGAGAGTGGTGAATCTGTGGAATTCTCTGCCACAGGAAACAGTTGAGGCCAGTTCATTGGCTATATTTAAGAGGGAGTTAGATATAGCCCTTGTGGCTACGGGGGTCAGGGGGTATGGAGGGAAGGCTGGGGCGGTGTTCTGAGTTGGATGATCAGCCATGATCATAATAAATGGCGGTGCAGGCTCGAAGGGCCGAATGGCCTACTCCTGCACCTATTTTCTATGTTTCTATGTTTCTATAACAGAATCCTCAGACTTTATTAAATTGTGTAACCTGAAATCAAATTGGAAAAAGACAAGGTGGGGTTTCCAAGAAAGCAACAGTGGGACATTGCATTATCCAACAACAAACCCATATTCCTAGAATGATAAGAACCCAGCCACCTAAAATTATAAACACTCTTCTTGTGATGTTCCCAACTGTCCTCCACATCTTTAACAAGGTGATCATTTCTTTGTCCCCTCAAATTAATCTACTATGTTAACATCAACATCAACCTCTGCAAGTGTAACTGTAGTTGTCCCAATTCAACCCAGTAAAGCCAAAACAGGGGACAACTTTATTGCACCTCAACACAGTCTTAAAGCCTGTGCTTGTATCACATCCAAACATTTTAAAGTTGAAAATGAAGCTGATCCATAAGACACACAGTCGTAATCAAGAACAGAGCTAATTAAATTAATATAAATGGTCAACTAAGATTTTCGTGTAGCACACCAAGAACACCTACATAGACACCTGAGAATATTTAATGCTCCTTTACATTTAGCAATTATTTTACTGAAATGATACTTCCATGTCAGCTTGGTATCCATCCACATGCCAAGATAGCTTACCACTGACACTTCTTCAAGAGTTTAACCATACAGTTCCTTCCGGGTCATCAAGGGAATGGCGGCGTAAGGAAAAGGTCTCTCGACAAAAAAGAAGGTAAACTGCCCCAAAATCGAATTTAGACAAATACTTAATATTGCATAACTATATTAATAAAAGGGGCAAGGATGATGTCTAAGAACAAGATTAAAAAGTCCGCTCCGAAGGCTGATAAACATAAAGAGACGCAGCAAGGCGACGGGCATAGCTCCCCACTGCAAGCCAGGACGGAGATAATGAGGGGGAATCGGTGACTCTGTCCTTGATTCTCGGAGAGATTCGCGAGTTCCGACAAGATAACAGCAAACAGCTGGAAGATATTAAAGGAGAAACAGTAAAAACTAACTCGCGGACAGATGAAGCCGAAGCGAGGATTGTTGGAATTGAAGAGAAGCTACAAAACGCAGAGGAGGTGATAGCAGAAATGCTGAAGCTGCAAGACCAGCTCCAGTGGAAACTAATAGATCAAGAAGGCCGCTCGAGAAGGGAAAATGTGAGGATTTACGGAGTTCTCGAAGGAACTGAAGGTAAACCCGGATTGATGATTCCCTTCGTGGAGAAGCTGCTTAGAGAGAACCTTGATATACCGGCCGCGAAAGACCTACAGATAGAAAGGGCTCACCGTGCGTTGACACCACAGCCTCCGGCAGGCGCCCAGCCCAGATCGATTCTGGTCAGATTTCTCAGTTACAGAACGAAGGAAGAGGTGCTTAAAAGGGCATGGCAAAAGAAAGGTTTCATGTGGAGCAACTGTAAAATCAGTTTAGACCAGGACTACGCACCGGGGATTCTTGCCAGATGGAAGGAATATACGGAAACACGGAGAGTCCTGAAGGAAAACAACATCAGATTCCAGACCCTGTATCCAGTTCGGCTGAGAGTCTTTTACGACGAAGGGACAAGAACTTACGCTACGGTGGAGGAGGCAACGTTGGACCTGGCGGACCGGGGACTACCTATTAAAGTTATCACCCAACCGGAGTCGCTACTGGAGAGGATTCGGCAGAAGTCATGGCAGTTAGTGGGGCGAGGACGCTCCACACGAACCAGAGTGTCAAACTACAAGGAAAAGCTGCAAATATTCAGACGCGAATGTACAGAGAACACAGATTAAGTAAGAGAAATGACTGAAAAGAGTAAATCGGACTTAAAGGTAAAATGAAAACTGGTAACTGAAAATAAACTAGACGGAATAACTTGAATGATAGCAATATGGTCGAGACATAAATAGGAGAAAATTCTCTATGATTATTCAAACTGTTGAGGGCCCTCTAACACAGGGTGAAGATAGAGGTTATCCCTCTGAACTGAGGCGGGTCGGTGCTCAGGCCTCACTGTGGGAAGTCAGGAAAAATTTTCAAATGTTGCACATTCAAAAATGTCTAGGGTGTGGTTATATGTCTTGGTTTACTGTTGAGAAGGGATTGCTTACTGTTTGGTTAGAAAAGGAAAGTTTGTTGTTCTACTAGAGAAAAATGCAAACTGAATTGGTAAAAATAATTTCCTATAATGTTAATGGGGTTTTGAATCCAATTAAAAGAAATAAGATTATGTCCAAATTGAAAAAAGAGAGGGCACAAATAGCTTTCCTCCAGGAAACACATATGAGCCAATCTGAACATGGAAAATTAAAAAGAATGGGCTTTAAGCATGTATTTTATTCATCATATAAATTGAGTCACAAAAGAGGGGTAGCTACTTTAATATCAAGTACTCTTAATTATGAACATATTTCAGAGACTAGAGACAAAGAAGGACGGTTCGTAAAAATCACAGGAAGAATAGAAGGTACAGAAATAACATTGCTGAATGTTTATGCTCCTCCAGGTTGTGAATGGTCATTTTATAGACACATTTTTGACGTAATGGTCAGTTCTCAAGGAGTAGTAATTTGTGGAGGGGATTTTAATATTAGATTAAATCCTATATTAGATTCTTCAAGAATAGTTACTCAGAATAAACCTCTGACTCAAAGTGAATTCATTGATGGAGGAGTTGGGAATTATAGATGTCTGGAGGGAATTACACCCTACTAGTAAAGATTATACATATTACTCTTTCCCTCATTCAGCCTATTCAAGGATAGACTATTTCTTTATCTTTAATACAGATAGACTCAGGATAAAAAAACTGTAACATTGCAACAATTGATCTGTCGGATCATAGCCCAGTCTCTATGTCTCTAATCCTGGAAAGGAAAATGAGGAAAACACTATGGAGGCTAAACTCACATATACTCAATAACCCGAAAGTAATGGAGAGATTAAGGGGAGAAATCAAAGAATATCTAGACCTTAATGACACGGGAGAAACATCACCAGTGATCTTATGGGATACATTGAAAGCTGTACTGAGAGGGAAAATTATTTCCATTACCACTCACATGAAAAAAATCAATGCACAAAAATTAGCAGATCTTCAAGGAAAATTAAAACAACTTCAAGTTGTAGATAGCAACAAAAGTAATTCAAATCGAAAACAGGAAATTAGGAAATTGCAAAGTGAAATTGACGATATTTATACGTTGGAAACTCAAAGAAATTTTCTTTACCTGAGACAAAAGAATTATGAAGTAGGAGGTAAATCAGCTAGATTATTAGCATATAAATTACGAAAACAACAAGCAGACAATACAATTCATAAAATAAAGAATCCAAAGACAAAGCTTGTGGAGAGTACAATAGGGAAAATTCAAGAGAGTTTTGAAACATATTATCGAGAGCTGTACTCCCAACCCCGGGCCCGCAATGAGCCCTATAGACAGTGTATTGAATTTTTTAGATCTACCTAAACTTACAGATTTACAAAATGAAAGTTTATTAGAACCAGTAACTGTCAAAGAACTGAACGTGGCCATCTCTAGGTTAAAGGCTGGAAAGTCCCCGGGTTCTGATGGGTTTACCTCAGAGTGGTACAAGTCCCTGAAGACACAGTTAGCCCCATTACTACTTAACATCTTTAATTGGATCTTGCAGAGAGGAGAAACTCCACCTTCCTGGAGAGAAGCGATTATTTCAGTTATTCCTAAAGAGGGTAAAGATAAACTAGAATGTGGCAATTATCGGCCAATTAGCGTTCTTAATTTAGATTACAAACTATTTACATCTATATTAGCGCGCAGATTGGAAAAGCTTTTACCTGGCCTAATCCACTTAGACCAGACTGGATTTATTCAACAAAGACAAACACAGGACAACATAAGGAGAACTCTGCACATATTAGAACAGGTTAATAAGAACGAGACAGAGACAATGGTAGTAGGATTGGACGCTGAGAAAGCTTTTGATTCGGTTAGTTGGGCATTCCTATACAGAGTGTTAAGAAGATTTGGCTTTCAAGAAAAGTTTATTAAAGTAACTCAGACTCTATATGACAGCCCTACAGCCCGAATTAAGATAAATGGGGACCTCTCTGACTCCTTCATCTTAGAGAGAGGCACTAGACAGGGATGCCCAATTTCTCCTCTCCTTTTTGCGCTATACATTGAACCGCTTGCCCAACTAATAAGACAGAGCGAAATCGTAAAAGGTATCAAGATGGCAGGGATTGAACAGAAAGTGGCGTTATTCGCAGATGATGTTTTGGTCTATCTGAGTGAACCAGAAAAATCATTTATAGGATTGTTTACACTGTTGGATGACTTTGGAAAAATATCAGGTTATAAAATAAATGTAAAGAAAACGCAGGTTATGTCCCTAAATTATACACCATCCAAAAAATTGCAGGATACATATGATCTTAAGTGGGAAGCTAAATCATTAAAATATTTAGGAATAACCCTGCCGAAGGATCTTTCAACACTGTCACAGGTAAATTATGGGCCATTAATCTCAGAGATAAAAGCAGATATGCATAGATGGAATCTTATCCCCTTTTTAAGTTTAAATTCAAGGATAAATACTATAAAAATGAATATTCTTCCTCGGTTATTGTATCTTTTCCGTACTTTACCGGTGGAGGTGGATGATAATCAATTCAGGGAATGGGACAAATGGATTTCCCGCTTCATTTGACAAGGAAAGAAACCTAGAATTCAATATAACACCTTACAGTTAGGGAAGGAAGGAGGAGGTATGGTTCTTCCTTGCCTGAGAAATTATTTTTATGCCTCACAGATAACCCCTCTGTTATATTGGTGTAATAGGGAATATAAGGCTAGATGGAAGGAAATAGAATTTGGATTAGTTGACAGTTTTCCTCTTCAGGCCTCAATAGCTGACAAAGGATTGATGGCCCAGTTGGAAAAATTTAAAAACGCTTGGATAAATCTTACATTAAAAGTATGGCAGAAGGTGGTTAATTCATGTGGAATTAATAACATGTTAAAACTCTTTAGATGGTGTGCATATGATACCGAATTCCTTCCCAACAGAGGAGATAAAAGATTTGAGCTATGGATAAAGAAAGGTCTTACAACCTACCTCTCATTTATAGATAAGAGTATTACAAAGTTTACAAATCCTGCAGGACAAACATGGCCTAGAAAATAATGACTTTTTTAGGTACCTTCAAGTACGAAACTATGTTAACCAGAGTTGTAGATATACAGACCTATCAACAGTAGAATTAGAATTTTTCAAGATTCTGAATTCGGCTTGCAGTTCGATACCTAGTAAATCAGTTTCTCGATTATATAATGCACTCTTCCATGCTAAAAAAGAGTTTAACCATATAATTTCAAAGCAAGTGCAGGTCTATTAATCTTCTTTGTAAAACGTATAATGAGTATTAGCCACTGAAAGCTTAAATCCCCATCTATTTGCTCACTGTTCAACTTTATTAATCACTAATAGCATTCTATATAGGGTAAAATTGAAATTTCTGCCTCTAATCGATAAAGCTCCATCATCTGCATACGGTTTACCCACCCTGGTACCTATTTCAGAGAATATATCATTAATCATAATATTAAACAATACAGTTCTACAATACTGCCTTGTGGGTTCCCATGCTCTGTCTCTTAGAAATTTGAATATCCCTTACTGCATAGACCATCCTTTTAAATATCAAAAAATACTGCTATTACAACTTTATTTAGCTGTGCTTTCCTAATATCATCTTCTAGACATAAAACTGAATCCAATGTCATTCTACCCTTCTGAAATCCACTTTGATATCACTTCCCTTTTCAAATATATTAATCAAATGGTGCATTACCATATGTTCCATGAGTTTACATAAATGAGACGTTAACGATGAAAGCCTGTAACTTGAAGCATCCAGTGGCGATTGCCCAGGTTTTAGAATAGGCACTGCTAATGCTATTTTCCACGAGGAAGGAAGATGGCCTAACCTCCAAATATGATCAAAAATTTTAATATTTTCTCAAGAGAGTTGAAAGTCATATGTCTAATCATACAATAAAATATATCATCTTTTCCTGGAGATGTCTGACCTGCATTAATAATAGCCTTCTGAACTTCACAGAAAGAGAATTCTAAACTAGTATGCTATCATTGCTACGGCTGGTTTCCAGCACATCAGGATATTCTCTTAGAAACTTATCCCAACATTGTTTAACCTCTTCACTTAAATTATCTTGATTATGAATTGCAGCAAATGACTCAGCCAGTAACTCAACCTTCCCTACTTCAGTAACTATTATACGTTCATCAATCAATAGTGGAATATTATTATCCCTATGAATCACCCCTATTTTCTTAATCATTCCCCAAACATCTCCAAGTTTAATATTCCTTCAAATATTATCATAATATGACCTGAAGTACACCTGTTTTGTAACCTTCACCACTTTTTTCACCACAGCCTGTGCCCTTTTATACATAATAAGGTCACTTGGAGAGTGATACTTCTTAACTTCCCTAAGTGCCTTATTTCTCTCTCTAATCCATTTTTCTTTGTTTTTTTGTGCAGGGAGGAGTGATTTGGGGGTGGGTGTTGATGATCATGTTGCCTTTCTTTTCTTTCTTGGTTTCATGGCTACCCGGAGAAGAAGAATTTCAGAGTTGTACTCTATGATAATAAGTGATCCTTTGAACTTTAACTGCCTCTGCACATTCCTCAGTCCACCTTGGCCTTTCTCCTACTAATGCCCTTTTTAATAGGAATCACTTCCAACTCAGCTTGTTGAATAATGTGACATTATGAAAATCCACATCAGCCTCAACATTCAGCTTCGACAGAATTTCATCACACAAAATCTTAAATTTCTCCCAATTTATTTTACCAAAAATTCCCCCTCCTAGTTCAATTCCTGCGCTGTCTGTAAGAAGCCTGTATGCCCTCCCTGGGAATGCGAGGGTTTTCCCGGGTGGTCGAGTTTCTTCCCGGGTTAATTGGTCATTGAAAGTTGTCCTGTGGTTAGGTTAGGGTTAAGTGAGTTTGTCAGGGGTTTCTGGGCTATAAAGGTCTAATAAGTGTAGGTACAATGTAAACCTTGCTTGGTTAAGACGACATATGAATTGTACAAGACAGTGAAGAGAAAAAGTCAAAAAGAGAAAAACACAGTTGGTGAGCAGTCCAAGGTGGTGTGAGTAGGATGCGAGTTGTACAGACCAGTTTAGGAACCTGATGATTGTAGGGAAGTAGGTGACTCTCAATCCATTTTATGATTCCTCAGGCTTCCTGCCAGATGGGAGCAATGAGAACAGGGCATGATGATGGTGGGGATCCTTAATATTGGAATTGTTCCATGTTTTACATGACAAAGATAAACTGTGAAACTAGCAAGTTACATATGTACCAGGGGTGAAGAGACCAGCTTCTGGGGCATGTCACAGGATGGTTAATCTTCATAATTATGCACCTTAATATGTAGAAAATGAAACACTTTAGAAGTATGTGGACATTATGTATTGAGAAAAGAATATTGTCAACATTTGCTAATAAAGGAAAAGTAAAGTATTAAAAAACAATGCTTATGATTACATAAAATTATGAGTGTAAATTTAGGTTGGGTAGCTGTTCAGGAATGGGATAGTGGGATAGAGGCAAATAAGAACCTCTTCCATTTTGTTTTCTTAGAGAACAGAAAGTTCCTTCTGAAAATGGGAATAATTTTTGCGAATGATACAGCAGAGAAAGAGGTTCTTAATGACCTCCCTTGTCAGGAAAAAGGTTATCCCACAAGAGTAAGAAATTCTCCACAGCAATTAAATCTTTAGGCCTGAATGGACAATTGACTATACTGTGCATATCTATATTGTGGTTGTGTTATATAGTGTACTGTATATACAGTACAGTGTGTATAAATTGAGATATATTTATATTGATTTGGAGTTTATAGATAAGCAGGGAGGAGAGCTGTGAATTTAATACATCTGTAATATTGCAATATATTGTTTGATAAAGCATCCTCTGTTGTTTAAATAATTCATTATGTTTAAATGTACGAAGTTGAAGTACCGTACATGAATGGCATACGTCATCATGCCACCATTCATACATGCGCATTTCACTTAAAATAAAAACAAAGTACATGCATTTATCACCCGGCTCCTTGTTTTGCTTTCAAATTGTTTTAATGTTTTGAAGTTACAAAACATTACAAAGAGTTATTTTTAAAACAATCCCAAGGCGACTACCTAACCTGTTGAAGTGCAAAAGTAAAAAAAAAAGGCACAGTGAGAAATGGTTGAGTTTAAGAAAAGAAGCACAACACCTTTTTGCCCTTTGGAGCAGCACACCACCGTGTCATACATGTGCGTAATAAAATATCATCAATTTTTTCCACCCAAATTCCCTCTATTTCTGTGAACTGGTACACTTCCATTGATACCTCCATATTATTGTCCAGTCTTCGTCAGATATTATTATCCCTCCTTCCTTCTCCCATTTTGTTTTACTGTATGAAGTCGAATGTGTTTTAAGATTTGACAAACCCTTATACATGCTTGAAATGATTCTACTACCATTGTCTGAATTACATTGCTTTTCTAAATAGCTCTATTAGACATGTACTTGCCTTGGTTACATTTTTAACTGTCCTATTAACATACTGTCGCATCTGTAAATACCGGTAAAAGTCTTGTTTTTCTAATAAGTGTTTCTCTTTGAGCATTTCAAAATGGAATAGTGTTCCTTCTTTCATTATGTTGCAAATAGCTGTTATTCCTTTAGCTGTCCAGTCCTTAAATCTAGCATCCAGTTTATTCGGCGTAAAATCCGAGTCATATGCACACCATTTAAGAATTGCAATGTTTCTCTCTAGTTTATATTCATTTATAATAGTTTTCCATATTTTAAGAGTTCATTTCACCCACGGGTTATCAATAGTATTTATGTAACTTTGTAGGTTGTTATCAGCCAAAATTGCCTGTATGGGATGGAAAGTATCCTCTCCTCAATGTCATATGATGGGTTGCACCAGCATATCACAGCTCTCAACTGTGCTGCAAAATAATAATCCCTTTTCCTTGGCTAATTGCAAAGTTTTGAGATGAACCCTAGGCCTTTTACCTTGCCATATATACCTTGACATTTTGGTTAATCTCTATTGGTAGGGTCTGAAAGAGATATAGTAGTCTGGGCAGTATATTCATTTTAATAGATACAATCCTTGAACTAAGACTAAGAAAAGGAATTAGGTTCCATCTTGTTATATCTTCCTTAATTTTTTTATATATAGGCTGATAATTGCATTCTGATAATTTTGCCAAATCTTTTGGCATAATGATGCCCAAATATTTGACAGACTCTGTTTGCCATGCCCAAGGATATCGACTTTCAATTTCTCTTGGTGGGCTACAGTTATATGAAAGTAGTTGGTTTTTATCTATGTTGATCTTGTGTCCTGATAATTGGCCATATTGTTCAAAGGATTGCATCAATTTAGGTAAAGAGTATGTTGGTTGCCCTAGATAGATCAAAATGTCATCCGCGTAACAGGCCAATTTATGCTCTGTTCCTTTAATCGTAATTCCCCGGATATCTTCATTTTGTCTGATGTATTGAGCTAATGGTTCCAGATATAATGCGAAGAGTAGCGGTGCCCATGCACAACCCTGTCTCATGCCCCTTTCTAGGGTAAAACTATTAGATAAATATCCATTGATTTTAATCCTGGCAGTAAGATTGTCGTATAGTGCCTGTATAGTTTTAATAATTGTATCATGTAGACCAAATCTATGTAAAACTCCGTAAAGAAAATTCAAATTAACCAAATCAAATGCCTTTTCAGCATCACTATTGCTTCAATTTCATTTTTTTGTACAAGATCCATAATGTGAAGTGTCCTTCGTATATTGTCTTGTGTTTGGCGTTGTTGTATAAAACCTATCTGATCATTATGTATCAGTGTGGGTAGAAACTCTTCTAATTGTTTGGCCATGATGGAGGTAAATATTCTATAATCTACATTAAGAACAGATATTGGTCTAAATGACTCACATTCCATTTTATCCTTGCCTTCTTTTGGTATAGCTGAGATTATCACCTCCTTCCAGCTGGGTGGCATTTGGGCCTTTCTTAGAGCCCAGTTCAGTGTGGGGAGTAAAACAGGAATTAACTCTTCTAAACTCTTTATACCACTCTGCCGTATATCCATCTGATCCTGGTGACTTGCTTAATTTAAGCCTACTAATTTTAGTTTTTAGTTCAGATTCAGTTATGTCAGCAGTCATCACTCGTTCTTTGCTTAAAGTGGGTAACACTGAGAGAATTCAGGAAGGTGTCAATCTGGGTTATGCTTCCCCCTGGAACTTCTGAATATAGGGTTTTGTAAAACATTACAAAAGCTTCTTGAATTTCACTTAGCTTATTTTTTATTACTTTTGTTCTTGGATCCCTAATTCTATGAACTGCATTTTCTGCTCTTTCTTTCAGTTTCCATGCCAGTATTTTCATAGATTTAGATCCACTTTCATAGTGTCTCTGTTTCAGAAACATTAAATTTTTTCTAATTTCTTGTGTAGTCAAACTATTAATTTCATTTCTAATTTTTTGTATTTCCTCTAGTGTATCCTGTGCCAAACTCAATTTGTTTTTTTCCAAGTTCCTTCAGCTTATTTTGTAATTCCTCTAATGTTCTATTCCTTATTTTTTTTCTTATATGAAGATATCACTATAATTTTCCCTCTTAAGACAGCCTTCAGAGTATCCCATAGAATGGGAGGTGACACCTCTCCATTATCAAGTAACATTACATTATTAAGTAAAGACCAATTTCTTTTTTAATTTGTTCCTTAAAATAGGGATCATTGAGTAGACTTGAATTTAGTTTCCAAATGGTATTTTTTGGTTGTAGGTGAAAATCAACAGATAAATATATAGGTGCATGGTCACTTACATCTATTGTCTCAATTCCACAGGTGATTCTTTTGTCTCTATCTTTTCCAAATGTTATGAAATAGTCTATACTTATATATACAGAATGGGGGGCAGAATAATGAGTGTAATCCCTTCTGTCGGGGAAAAGGTCCCTCCATATATCAATTAGACCATCATCCTCAAAAAGAGTGTTAACTTTCTTATGTAAGGACTTTGTTTCATAAGTTTTTCTATTGGAAGAGTCTAACTTTGGTTGTAATTGTAAATTTAAGTTTCCACCACATATCAAGAGACCTTCTGTTTCCATTAGTAATTTTCTGGAAGAAACTAATATCACTTCCTTGGGTGCGTATATATTCAATAAAGTAACTGGAATTCTGTCTATATTCCCCCTTACCAGAATATATCTGCCCTCCTTATCTCCTATTTCGAATACTTTTTCAAAACTTAGCTTGCTTGAGGTGAGAATAGCAACTCCTCTTCTATGTCCTGATTTATATGAGGAGAAAAATAAATTAGTGAAGCCCATTCTCTTTAATTTTCCATCACTTGTGAGTTTCCTGTAAATATACTACATGGGCTTGTTCTTTTTTCATTTTTGATAGAATTTTACTGTGCTTGACTGGATTCAACAGTCCATTGACATTAAAAGAAATGAATTTTACTTTGTCCTTAGCCATGTGTATTTATCTGTTAGTATTGTTATGTACCCCGTAACTGGGTTGCCAAACCAGCAGAAATGGACCACTTAGTTGGAGTCTGGATTACTGGAACTAAGAAAGTTTTATTAAAGAAATAAATAACACAGTACTTTAAACAAAAGGATATAAATGCAACAGTTTAGCAATGATAAAATACACATGTACACAGAACTAGGATAATAGGATCAATCAAGCTCTATTGCAGTCTAGGGGTAAATGACCAGTTTCAAGTGACGCAAAGTTCAGTTCAGTTCACAGTAATCGCTGTTGTGCCGTTGGGCGGGGAGAAGAGAGAGAGAGAACGAATGAATATTCAAAACGGATTCCACACAGACCTTTGATATTCCTCGCAGTTAGCTTTCGGGCGAGCCCTTTGTAATGTCTTCTGAGGCCACCGACTGTGACCCCTCCGTTCCAGATACGATCGTTCTTCTGCGGTGAACCCGGCACCCAGGCAAGGGCGGACACATACACCAGGTTCCCGCCGACCATATCTTTCTACCCTGTGCGTCTATGGCTGGTCCCGCGATCAGACCTCCAAGAACTCCCACCAACTTGTGGGGGGGGGGGGGCACACCGCTTCCAGGGTCTCGTTACCTCGTGGAGTCGTGTGTCTCCTGCCTTAGCGAACCTGTCCCTTTTTATCCCCCTGCTGGGGTATCGCCTGTCCATCACACTTCAAACAGTTCAGGGTTCAAAGCCACCGGTCTCTGACAATACTCGGAACCGTGTCTCCTTTCGGTAATCTCTCTCGTCTCCCTCTTATTAGCCTTGTATGTTCCTCCATTGTCCTCTTATCGGCATCAATCTTCTGATAACTGGTTCTTTTGTCACAGTATATCATTGAAATTTGCAGAATATAACTTAATCGAACTACTCCCTGAACAATTAAGAGCCAAGAAACGTGAATAATAATAAAAAGGTAATGAAGGTGTGATTCCAAGGCTAGGGTCTCTAGATGACCCTGGGTTGAGCTAGAGGAAACGTCTAGCCATAGAAACGGTAGCCATAGAAACTACAGCACAGTAACAGGCCTTTTGGCCCTTCTTGGCTGTGCCGAACCATTTTCTGCCTAGTCCCACTGACCTGCACATGGACCATATCCCTCCATACACCTCCCATCCATGTATCTGTCCAATTTATTCTTAAATGCTAAAAAAAACCCGCATTTACCACCTCGTCTGGCAGCTCATTCCATACTCCCACCACTCTCTGTGTGAAGAAGCCCCCCCAATGTTCCCTTTAAACTTTTTCCCCCTCACCCTTAACCCATGTCCTCTGGTTTTTTTTCTCCCCTTGAGGGATAGCCCCTCCTACCTGTGAGTTGAGGGCCCCTGCTGCAGTACCTATAAAAGTAAGTTAAAAAATCTATGTTCATTACACAGAAATGATTTCCCTGTGTATTCCTCCCATGTATATATTCTCATTTAGGTGGGGAAAAAGGGGTGAATGAATGAATTAAAAAAATTGAGTAATATAAAATCCAGATTATAATACATATTTCTTGAGATAGGTATATTACCGTCTATTTTTGCTTCCGTTTAGTTAATCAGCACTTTTAAAGTTAGCCAAGCCGTATGGCTCTTCTGGAGGAGGTGAGGGCTGCCCTCGGAGAACTCACAGTCTCTTCCTAATATCCTTCTCTCGTCCTGCTCCCGTCCCCTGCTTTCTATGTTCTCCTACTACTTCCCAAGCAGCTCGGGATAACTACTCAGCCAGAGTTTCCCTTGGTTTGACCACGCTAATGGGCAATCCTCTGTTGTTCATGTCTGTAGTCGCCTCTTCCACCGTCTGATATGGTCGTATCCCTTCTTTATAAAATACCCTCAGTTTAGCAGGGTACAGGGTTTGGAATTTAATCTTTTCTTGCTTTAATATTCGTTTCACTTTGGAATATTCCTTCCGTTTCTGTAGGACCGCCGGGGGATAATCATGATCGAAGTATATTAACTTCCCGTTCCAAAACACCCTCTTCTTAACCCAGGCCCTTCGTAGAATCTCCGCCTTGGTCTTGAATCGGAAGAATTTAAGTGCTATTGAGCGCGGTTTACTTCCTCTGTCTCCGGGAGGCCTTGGAACGAGCGAACGATGCGCCCTCTCAATTTCAATCGCCATAGCCTGAGAAATCTCCAGCACTTCCCACAGCAACTTTTCTACAAACTCTGTCATCAACAGTCCCTCTGCTCCTTCGGGAGCATTACAAATCCTGATATTTTTCCGTCACGATCTTCCCTCCTGGTCAAGCAATTTACTTTCCTGTTAATTTAATATTTTTATCATCTTACTTAGTATCTGTTCCACATTCCACCTTCTCAATTCGAGTCTCTGCCACCGCTATTGTCTCATTGACGTTGACAAGCTCTGACTTTATATCATTGAGTTGCTGTTTTATATCTTTTTGGACTTTCCTTATCTCTTCCAGAATCTTTATCATATTTGCTGCTTCGCCTGCACCAGGCCCAGCGTCAGCCTCACTACCACGCACACGTGTAGGAGAGCCGCTTGTCGCACCTCTCTCTTCCATAGGCTCCACAGTGTGCTTTTTTATCTCCATTCTTTTTCCCCATTCTTGCTCCCCTTATCAATTCAGATATTTTCGAAAGATCTTATATTTGATGGATTAACAGGGCAAAATATGCGTTTTTCCAGAGGAGCTACTGATTTAAGCTGCCATTCTGAACGATGACGTCACTGGATTTCCCTGCACCTTTTTAACATCCTTTGTAATATTTTGTCTACATATGTGGTAAATCTCTGATAATCAGGAGACTGGGCCAAGGAATGACAGATGGAATTTATTTTAGAAAGTATGAAGTGTTGCATTTTGTTAAGCTCAGGACATATACAATAAATAATATTCCCTGAAAATGGTGACACAGGTAGACCGGGTGGTGGAGAAGGCATTTGACCTGTTGGTATTCATCGATTAGGTCATTGACTACAAAGCTGAAATGTCACGTTACAATTGTACAAGACATTGGTGAGAGTACTCTTGGAATATTGTGTGCGGTTCTGGTTGCCTAGTGACGGGGGTGGGGTGGGGGGGTGTCATTAAGCCAGAAACAGTTAAAAATGATTCACTGGATGTTACTGGGACAGTGTGTTTGAGTTTTAAGGAGAGACTGGATAGGCCAGGGCTGTTTTCTCTTGAGCATATGAGGCTGACAGGTAGATTTATAGAGGTACATCAGATAACAAGGGGCATAAATAAGGTGTATGGTCACGGTCTTTTTCCAAGTGTAGGGGAGTCTAAAACTAGAGGGTAAAGAATTTGGGTGAGAGAACTAAAAGTTAAAGGGGACCAGAGGGTGGTAGCTATATGGAATGAGTTGCAAGAGGAGATGGTAGAGATAGGTACAATTACAATATTTAAAAGACATTTAGGCGGTTCAATGGATATGAAAGGGTTATTTGATATGGACCAACTGCAGACAAATCTGATTAGCTCACCTCCACTATCCGGACAAGGTGGGCCAATGGGCCTGTTTCTGTGCTGTATTAGTCAGTCTCATCTAACACTCTGTAGATTTCGGTGGTGCTGGATATGCAGGAATTCCAACTATTTTTATCAATACCTCAACACATTTTTAATTCACTTTTTTAGATGTTACAGAGTACTGTACATAAATTTAAAATGAAACTAGCAAGTTGAGAAAGAGTGCAGAACCAGGGTCTTGGTGAGTGAAAAGAGAGCACAGCAAGCGTCCCCTGGGTGAGGCTGATGCTGGTTAGTCAGATAGTAGATTATTGAAGTTTTGCGGTACTCACAGGTCTCTCCCAACTGGCTCTTGAATAACTTTGTTCCACTTAGATTATTGCCACCTCCTATTCTTCCTGTCAAAAATGATTTTGCTTTACATTGCGTCTGCCTTTACCATAGATCTGTTTTGTCCTTGGGTAAAGTGGTCCAACTATGTATTCCAGGACAAATTACAGATAGTGTTAACTTTAAGGGAAAAACTTGCACAAATGGCAGAACAAGTAGCAACTTTGAGGATTGTGAACATTTTAGTATTTAGCAACTAAGGAATGAGATAATGATGAAGAAAGGTAATGCATGACAATGCATACAGTCTGTAGGAGCATATGTGTGCGTTTGAAAAGGAGAAGACAGGTAATGACAATAGACAGTGATAGATAAGCAGTTCAGATCAATTTGAATACAAATATAAAAGCTGTAAATGTGGATCAGATTTAGTATCTGTAGAGAGATAACAGGTAAATCTGGATGATGGGTGCAACAGAAACTTATTTCCCTTCTGAGCATTACGTCTAAATGTTTTATTGGTGTTCACAGGGTGAGCTGAACCCAGAGGTTAATATGTTCCAGGGAACACAAGCTGTTTGTCATTGTTCAACAATCCAACACTGCCCTATACTTGCTAGAAGAGTTATGTCTCGCATTGCACTGGAGGAGCTAATTGTGTTGGAAGATGTGCCACAGGATGAAGCTGCTTAGGTGAACCGTGAGTGCATGGAAGAAATCTTTGATCAACAAGAACAGCTTTTTGCTTATTGGCAAAGAATTGCCAATACACATCAGGTGGATCTTCCTCAGAATAGGCTGTTAAACAGAACAAAAAATACAGTCAACTCTGTTCTAAGAGAGTGTAGCCATTTTAATCCTGATTTGATGATAGTTCCTTATTGTAGGTTTTAAATTGGGTAAACTCATTACCTTTTTTTTAGATAGGAAATTCTTTACAATTCCTTTATTAAACTCTTCATCTTAATATGTACATTCTTGCTGAAGTTTTAGAGATATTATCTGGCCAACTGCTAGGTCCAAGATGGCACTTTTGATCTGCAAGCCTCATAATTACAGTTTATAGCACTAGTCCAGGGTGTTAAAGCTTATATGAACATCAAATGAGGTTGCTAAAATCTTTATTTCATTAAGGCACCAACCTGCAATGTGTGAGACATCCAGCTGAGAGAATTACCAAATTGCAAAGTGGGCAAATCATCCAGTCACTTAATTGAGACTGCTTTTCTTCTGTCATAAGTATTGAAGTATGCTTTGTAGTTCACTGTTTGCTACGTATTTTGCAAGATACATTGCTCACCAAATCCTGCTTAAATTATTGCTGATGCTGAGTTTTGATGCCAGCTGAGGAAATTTCATCTGAAAAAAAATTCACAAGTGTGGTTATTGGGAATCAATTATTCAGTACAATTTGGACTCAAAAATTGTCAAAATAACACTTGAGAAAGTGAGACATAGACTGGAATTTCTCACCTACTCCCTAAGTTCATACGTACACCTTGAGCAGATCTTTAGGTGGCAATCTCTTCAAAAAACACAGGGTTTTCCTGACCGGAGTGGCACAACACGATGAGACTGAACAAGCTCTGCCTATAGTAATGCAGAAAAACTTTGGCAGCCAACTAAGCTGCAGGAAAGCTGATATTATTAACAAATAATTTAAATGTTAGTGAATATTACGGTTATTTAGAAACATTCAGTTATTTGTAATTAGCTACACTTTAAGAACTAATAAAGATTGAAATAACTGTGCATTTAATCCCTATATCTTTCTACTCAGAATATTGCTTTTAGGATTGATTTTTCTCATTGCTTATATCTAAAATTAGCATGCCACACTTCTCAGCACTGATTTCATCTATCGTTTATCTCCCTGCTCCACCAGCTTTGTCCTTGACGTCCATGACTATTGTGATTAATGCTCCCGATGGTTCCCCCAGTCACACTTGTTCCATTTGCCTGGCTTATTTCCTGGAATCTTCCAGCAATGCAGGCTTTTATTTTGCAACCCTCCCTCCCCCCCCCCCCCGTATTCCTTTGTCTATTTTCTTTTCCTATTCTCCAACTATTCCATTTTGCACATTGACCAGATAATTTGTTTATTTTGTGGTCCAGCATGGAGTGGCCCCTTCCAGACCTTCAAGCCACGCCACCCCAGAAACCCCACAACACTTATTAACCCTAACTTAATCATGGGGCAATTTACAATGACCAGGAGAACCCTATTCCTAGTGGAGTGGCGGGAGGATGGAGTGAGAGCAGATGTGCGTGAAATGGGGGAGATGCGTTTGAGAGCAGAGTTGATGGTGGAGGAAGGGAAGCCCCTTTCTTTAAAAAAAGAGGACATCTTCCTCGTCCTAGAATGAAAAGCCTCATCCTGAGAGCAGATGCGGTAGAGACGGAGGAATTGCAAGAAGGGGATGGCATTTTTGCAAGAGACAGGGTGAGAAGATGAATAGTCCAGATAGCTGTGAGAGTCAGTAGGCTTATAGTAGACATCAGTGGATAAGCTGTCTCCAGAGATAGAAACAGAAAGATCTAGATAGGGGAGGGAGGTGTCGGAAATGGACCAGGTAAACTTGAGGGCAGGGTGAAAGTTGGAGGCAAAGTTAATGAAGTCAGCAAGCTCAGCATGCGTGCAGGAAGCAGCACCAATGCAGTCGTCAATGTAGCAAAGGAAAAGTGGGGGACAGTTACCAGTATAGGCTTGGAACGTAGATTGTTCCACAAAGCCAACAAAAAGGCAGGCATAGCTAGGACCCATACGAGTGCCCATAGCTACACCTTTAGTTTGGAGGAAGTGGGAGGAGCCAAAGGAGAAATTATTAAGAGTAAGGACTAATTCCGCTAGACGGAGCAGAGTGGTGGTAGAGGGGAACTAGTTAGGTCTGGAATCCAAAAAGAAGCAGAGAGCTTTGAGACCTTCCTGATGGGGGATGGAATTATATAGGGACTGGACATCCATGGTGAAAATAAAGCGGTGGGGGCCAGGGAACTTAAAATCATCGAAAAGTTTAAGAGTGTGAGAAGTGTCACGAACATAGGTGGGAAGGGATTGAACAAGGGGGACATGATATTCACTTTATTCTTAGTTGTTCTTTTCAGCCGCAGTGTGGGCTTCGTTTTCCATTTGAGAGTTTTAGTCAACGGTCCTGTTTAGCCTAGCATTTATTGTTTTCTTTTCCCTTTAACACTGTTTGCATTAAAGTCTGTGAACTATCGACCTGCTTCAGTGTCTCTCACTCTGCAGTTGGGTCATATCCAAACTTGGTGACGGTTCTTCTGTTCTCCAATGTCTCCTACCAGTCTTTAAGTATGCCATTTTCTTATTGGTCTTCTCAAAGTGCATTATTTCACATTTACTAGGATTGAAATCCATCTGATATTGCTGTACCCCTCTTACCAACCCTGTCCTTATCAATGGAGTTGCTGTAGATTGAAATTCCCCGGCATCATATCACCAGCAACCTTACCTGGTTCCTCCACACCGATGCAGCGATAAAAAAACTCACCTTAGGCATCTGAGAGGTTTCAGCATGTTCTCTTTTAAATTCTTCTGATGAGTTACATCTCAGATAGGTATGGCAACTGCTCTGCTCTGTACTGATTTAACCTGCAGTGAGTGGTAAATACAGTCCAGTCCATCACAGGCGAGTCACATACTTCCACTTGTCCATCTTCACGGTGCGTTGCTCCAGGAAGTTGAACAATACCATCAAGGATTCCTGCCACCCTGGTCATTCTATTTTATGTCTTTTATCTCCTGGGAGAAAATACAGGAGGTTGAAAGCCGAGATGATAAAACTTAAGAACAGCTTCATCCCTCTACCACACTTATGAACCAATCAAGTCTTTCACACTGCCTTCCGAGTGGTGTGACCACATTCTTGTACTCTTCACTCTATTGTGAGTTCAGGGATTTTGTTTTATTTTGCACTACATCTGATTCCACTAAAATCTTTGCTACTGTTTTACACTCATCATTGTATTTATTATTACCATGTATATAATTTATTCTTTGAGTTTGTGTGAGCAAGGAATTTCATTCCACCCTAGTGTATGTGATGGTAAACTAATCGAATCCTTACTCAATCAAATGATTTGCTGTTGTGAAAAGTTTTATCTTTTTCAGGCAATCAGTGTTGGATCATTGCCTGGATTTAAGTCATATCTTCACTGATTGGGTAGTTCTGCTCAAACTAGATATTAATAATCTAGTATTGATTTATGACTGTTCACAACACTTTTCATAATCTTATTGCATCCATAATTTTACTAATGCCTGTGTTGGAATCTGTTGTTTTTTAAATACTTTTTATAAGATATTAATTGAATTAATGCAAAACTAAAATCGTAGTTTTAATTGTTTTTTTACCAAGGTGATTTGTATTTTTATCAATTTATATTTTTAGCAAATGCATGTATTTTTCACAATATGTGGTGTTTTGCCTCCACTTACTGGCAGAAGGTGGTATAGCAATTACATGTACCTTAGCAACACACAGGGTGCTGGAGGGACTCAGCAGGCCAGGCAGCATCCATGGAAAAGAGTACAGTCGCCGTTTCAGTCCGAGACCCCTCACCAGGACTGGAAAGGAAGAGGACAAGTCAGAGTAAGAAGGTGGGGAGAGGGGAGGAAGAAAGACAAGGTGGTAGATGAAAGGTAAAACTGGGAGGGGGGAGGGGGTGAAGTAAAGAGCTGGGAAATTGATTGGTGGAAGAGGTACTAGCCTGGAGAAAGGGGAATCTGATAGGAGAGGACAGAAGACCATAGAAGAAAGAAAGGGGGGGGGGAAGTACCAGAGGGAGGTGATAAGATGAGAGAGGGAAATGGGAGTGGAGAATGGTGAAGGAGAGAGGGGGCATTACTGGAAGATTGTGAAATCGATGTTCATGCCTTCAGGTTGGAGGCTACCCAGGCTGAATATAAAGTGTTGCTCCTCCACTCTGAGGGTGGCCTCATCACAGAGGTAGAGGAGGCCATGGGCTGACATATCAGAATGGGAAATACTCTCAGAATAAGCAAACTGCTGTTTTCCATGAAGCACTGTGTTTTCCTCTGATTTTATCAATTTCCAGGAGGGAACCAGAAACTTATTGTGGTGAGAATGGTTCCCACTCCAGCCTACTTGGCCCTGAGAGGGTGCTGGTGGTGTTGAGTCACCTTCCTGAATAACTTCAGTCCTTTCTCGAGAAGGTGGTGCTATGTGCTATCATGCTGTTGAATAGTGAGCTGTAGAATTTAGATCCTGCAGTCATGTATTTCAAACTGAGCATGGTGTATAACTCGGAAGAGAAGCTGTGGGTGTTAGTATTTTCATGTGTCATGTACCCTGTCCTTTTTTGTGGTAAACATTCTGGAATTAGGATGCGCTGTTGGGGTGATGCCATGCTTCATGAATATTGTTGGAGCTACACACATTCAGGTAAGTAGACAATATTCCATTATGCCCTGACTCCTACCTCAAAGACAGTGGAAGGGCTTTGGGATTTGAAAGCTGCACAATTTGCCACAGGATACCAAGATTCTAGCTACCTTAGTTGCCAAAGTTTTTAGATAGATGTTCTTGTTGAGTTTCCAGAACATGATAATACCCAATTGGTGCCAAGATAAAATGGGTAGAATCATTCTCAACTTCAAATGATCTTTCTCACACCATATCCATTTTTATGAATTACCTAGTCTTTGAAAGTCTGTTAGTTATTGACACTATAAGCATTGTTGTCTGAGATACAGAATCCAAAGTTTCATAACACTGAAGAATTTTTGCTTCAGCAGTATTCCAACTGTCTGATTTCATTTGTTTTGACATAATGGCCTTGATTCCTGAACCAGGGACATCATCATCTCACCACTTACACTGCAAAGGATTTTAACAATTTGAACTGATACAAAGAGACTGCCTCACATTTATTTTACACTCTGTGGCATATCAGTCTGGTTTATCCAAACTCTCTTGGCAAATGAATTTGCTTATTCCAGGAGTCGGTGTAGTAATGCAAAACTGCATTTTGAGATTCACATTATGAGATTTTTGCATTAGTTTACTGAGCACATATTACCATTAGTTGACATTTTCCAGCAGATATAATGGTTTCTTTCTGCAGTGATCAATTCTGTCAATAACTAACTTTCAGCGAAACAAAATAATTTCAATTATTTCAATAAGATTCTGTGGTTTTATACATGCAAAATAAAGAATATGGTAAACCTGTTTTCTTCATGCTGCTGATTTTCTTTGCTCTTTATTCTCTGCTATTGGTAAAATAATAAGATATGGGTGACATTTTTCCCGTAACTCACCTCACTTTTACCCATTTATTCGCCCTGACCCCAACATTTATCCACAGTATTTCCCTCTTATAGAATTTCAATTCCTATGCTTTTCTTGTGTTTGATTTGCCATCGGAGTTCCATTTTTGGAAGAAACTATATTAGAATGAGTAAACCACAATCTGTCCTTCTCACACAACATCTTTGCCATCTCACAAAGAACGTGATAAATATCAAACTATTAGTAAATTTCTGTAACTTATCACAACATCAGTGATGGTATTAATTAAAATGTTTAAGAATTAGTTAACATTAGAGTAAGATTCGTCACTCTTCCCCACCCCCCATCCAATGACTTCAGAAATTTGTGGAATACAAAGTCACAACAAATAAGCTGTCAGTTGTACATTGGACATTAATATAGACAAAATATTAAGTACTGAGTGATTGTTATAAACCTACACAATTTGTACTTCGAAGACAGAAGTGATGACCAAGTTGGGGAAAGGTGCCTCACTTAAGCGGATCTGTACACCCATATAAGAAGTTCTGCAGATGCTGGAAATCCAGAGCAACACACACAAAATGTATATAAGGTTATAAACTTCTTTTGTCTAGGATGCCACTGGTCAGCAAGAAGAAAAAGAAAATATGTCTATATCTTGGAGAAACATGAGAAATGCCAGCTGGATTTTTTTTAGCACTAGACATTTGAGCCCAGAGAACAAGTTCATGACATGCCTAGCGTTGCCTATTCAGTGTTGAGTCATAGAGCTCTACAGCACAGAAGCAGGCCCTTCAGCCCATCTAGTCCATGCCAAGCTGCGATTCTGCCTAAGCAACACGCACAAAATGCTGGAGAAACTCAGCATCCATGGTAAAGAGTAAACAGTTCAGCCAAGACAATTCAGCATTTTGTGGATGTTGTTTTGGATCTCCAGCATCTGCAGATTTTCTGATGTTTGCTATTCTGCCTCGTCTTATCAACCCACACAGACCATAGGCCCCCATACCACCCTCATCCATGTACCTATCCAAACTGAAGTGTTGAAATTGAACTGCATTAACCACTTTCAATGACAGCTTGTTTGACACTCGCACCACCCTATGAGTTAAGAATTTTTACTTTAACTGTACTGTATTATGTACTTTTTTATATAATTCTTAATTCTTTATAATTGTTGAATGTTGTGGGGTTTTGTTGAATGTCGCTCTCTGACCAACACACCACAGCAAATACCTAACACCCTATCTATACCTCTCATAATTTTGTATACCTCTGTCAAATTTCCCCTCATTCTCCTAAGCTCCAGGAAATGAAGTCCTAACCTATTCAAATTTTCCCTGTAATTCAGGTCCTTGTCTCAGCAACATCCTTGTAAATTTTCTCTGCATTCTTTTAAACTTATTGATATCTTTCCTGTACATAAGTGACCAGAACTGCACACAATACTCCAAATTTGGCCTCACCAATGTCTTATACTTCATCATAACATCCCAACTCCTGTACTCAATACTCTGATTTATGAAGGCCATTGTGCCAGAACTCTCTTTATGAATCTACGTATCTACCTGTGACACCACTTTAAATGAATTATTGTGCTGTACTCCTAGATCCCTCTGTCCTACTGCGCTCCTCTGTGCCCTCCCATTCACTGTGTAAGTCCTACCCTGGTTTGTCCTCCCGAAGTGGAACACCTCATGCTCATTGCATAAAATTCCACCTGCCATTTTTCAGCCCATTTTTTCCAGCTGGTCCAGATCCTGCTGCAAACTTTGATGGGAAACTTTCAAGGCTCCAGAACAAAACAGTTTGATCGGCATTCCATTAGCAACCTTAAACATTTATTCCCTCCACCAGCAGAGCATGGTTGTTGGGTAGGATTTCTATGACTATTTCTCCTTGTGTTTACTGAGGAGAACATCAAGTGAAGATGTTTTGTAGGACATTCATATTTCATTGTAGTACATTAAGATGGATAAATCCCCAGGGCCTGACTGAAAACATCCTCAAACTTTGTGGGAGGTTGGAGAAAAAAATATTACAGAGGTAACTTGCTTATTAGCCACTGGTGAAGTTCCTGAAAACTGGAAGATGTCTAATGTTGCTCTGCTGTTTAAGAAGAGTAGGAAGGACAAGCCAGGGAACTACTGGCCAATCAGCCTGACTTCAGAAGTGGGGAAGTTACTGGAGAGAACTCTGAGAGGTAGGATCTACCAGAATTGAGATAGACAGAGTTTGATGAGGAGGAGTCAACATGGCTTTGTGTGCGGAAAGTTGTGTTTGACAAACCTTATGAGTTATTTGAAGGGGTAACCAAAAAGGTAGATGAGGGTAGGGTAGTGGATGTTTCTATTTGGTCTTCAGCAAGGCCTTCAATGAGATCCCATGTGGCAGGTTAGTCTGGAAGGTTTTGTACCATGGGATCTTGGGAGAGCTAGTTTGGTGTTTTCACAGTTAGCTCAGAGGTATGAAAGAAAGGGTGGTGGTTGAAGGCTGTTTCTCAGTATGGAGGCCGACGTCTGGTGCCACAAGCCACGGGGTTGAGATGTTGAGATTCAGAAGCACAAAGCTTGATCAGTATTTTGCAGATAACATGAAATTAGGAGGTGATCATGAAGAAGGTTATCATAGATTTCAGGGCGATCTTGATCAATTAGAGAGTGGGCTGAAGACTTGAAAATGGAGTTCAATACAGATAAGTGTGAGGGGATATATTTTGGAAAGTCAAACCAGTATGACTTATACTATGAATGATAAGGTAGTAGGCAGTAAAATGGAACAAAGAGACCCAGGAGTAAAAGTGCGTAGTTCAGCAAAATTGACATCACAGGTAGACAGGGCGTGTAGCTGTCCTTCATCATTCAGTGCATTGACTATAGGAGTTAGGACATTATGTTGCAGTTCTATAAGTTGATGGTGAGGCCACATCATCAAGCCATTCAATCCTGGAATCATTTTTGGGAAACTCCTTTGAACCCTTGCTAGCTTCAGCACATTCTTTCTAAGATAAGGGTCTCAAACATGTTCACAATACTCCAAGTGAGGCCTCAACAGTGCTTTATAAAGTTTCAACATTACATCTTTGCTTTTATATTTCAGTCCTCTTGAAATGAATGCTAACATTGTATTTGCCTTCTTCACCACTGATTCAACCTGCAAATTAACCTTTATGGAATCCTGCACAAGGACTCCCAAGTCCCTTTGCACCTCAGATTTTCACATTTTCTCTCCATTTAGAAAATAGTCAACCCTTTCATTTCTTCTACCAAAATGCATGACCATACACTTCCCAACACTGTATTCCATCTGCCGTTTCTTTGCCCATTCTCCTAATCTGTGTATGTCCTCCTGTAGCTTCTCTACTTCCTCAAGACTACCTGCTCCTCCATCTGTCTTCATATTGTCTGCAAATTTTGCAACAAAACCAACAATTCCATTATCCAAATTATTGGCAAATTACAGAAAAAGAATCAGTCCCAACACAGACCCTTGTGGAACACCACTAGTCGCCAGTCAGAAAAGGCTCCCCTTATTCCCACTCTTTGCCTCCTGCCAGTCAGCCACTGCTTTATCCATCCTAGAGTCTTTCCTGTAATATCATAGGCTCATAGTTTGTTAAGCAGACACATATGTGGCATCTTGTCAAAGGCCTTTTGCAAATCCAAGTACACAACATCAACCGATTCTCCTTTGTCTATCCTGCTTGTTATTTCTTCAAAGGATTCCTCCATTGCTACCTCTCCAGCATCGTTTTCCAGCGGACCAATTTCCACTCTCAGTTCTTTTACTGTTTATATATCTGAAGGAACTCTTGGTATCCTCTTTAATATTATTGGCTAGCTTACTTTCATATTCCATCTTTACTTAATGACTGTTTTAGTTGCCTTCTGATGGTTTTAAAAAGTTTTCCAATCCCCTAACTTTCCACAAATTTTTTGCTCTATTATATGCCCTCTCTTTGGCTTTTATGTTGGCTTTGACTTCTCTTGTCACCCAAGGAAAGTATTCTTTTCTTTAGAACACTTCTTCCTCTTTGGGATGTATATATATCCTATGCCTTCTGAATTGCTTCCAGAAATTCCAGCCATTACTGCTCTGCTGTCATCCCTGAAAGTGAGTGAGTATATGCCAGACGATGTGGTTGTGGCAAGTACTCAAGTGTCATTTAAGAAGCGCTTGGGTAGGAACATAGAATGGCGGTACTTAGAGGGTTATGGGCCAAACACAGGAACTAGCTAGGTGGGTATTGTAGTCAGCACGGGCTGTTTGGACAGAGGCCCTGCATCTGTGGTGTGATACACAATGACTCTATGACTCTATACATATAAAAGTTCTTACAGTTCATTTTCATTTGTCTCACCAGTTTTCTTGGATATTCTACCTTGGTTTTCCTTGTAAATTTCTTGGTCTTCCTTTGCTACGCTCAAAAATTCCCCCAATCTTCAGGATTTCTGCTATTTCTTATGTTTAGAAGCCTTTTCTGTTGATTTAATATCATTTTTAATTTTACCCTTTTTTTGTTACTGAAATGAAATTTGCTGTAATCCATTAAGGGACAATCTAATATTTTAAAATATTCAAAAGATTTAAAAGGCAAAGAATGTTTCGCTTTTGGTGGGCAATTTCATAGCACAGTGGCCTACTGCAAAAATTAAAAGCTTGGCTGTTCAGGGTTGTTATCAGGATGTCTCTTGACACAGAAGATAATAGAAATCTGGAATTCTTTTTCTCCAAAATTTTAAAAGGCATAACTGGAGATGTTGGACCTATTAGATTTTTGTTTGATTGGTGTCTTAAGTGCATGAAGCCAAGGCAGATAAATAGAGTTGAGGTACAAATCAGGCAGAATAGTGGAACAGTTTCAAGGGATATAATGACTTAATCTTGTCCCCATTTATAAATGAGCAGTCAAAAACAAGGCCATAAAAGATACAAATTACAGAATGCATTTTCAGGAAACTTCAGGAGAAGTGGGGAGAAATATACAAAATAAATATTTAATTAGGAATCAATCCGCTCTCAGAGAGGCAATTCTATCACAATAGTGTAGTGGTTAGCATGACACTGCGACTGCTCAGGTGTTCCAGAGTTTGGAGTTCATTTCCGGCGTCATCTGTAAGGAGTTGTTTGTTCTCCCTGTAACTGCATGGGTTTTCTCCAGGTGCCCCAGTTTCCTCCCACAGTCCAAAGACGTACCGGTTGGTAGGTTAATTGGTCATTGTAAATTGTACTGTGATGAAGCTGGGTTTAAATAGAGGGGTTGCTGGACATCATAGCTTGTTGGTCCGTATGGATCTGTTCTGCTGTGTTTCACCAAACAAATGAAGGCATGGGCAGTGGTTCCTATTTTGGAAAGCCAGCTTAACTTCTCAACCACATCTGCCTTGATCTTGCATAATCTTGCCGAGAATTGATTTGGTTCTGCTCCCAGTACTGCTGCAGGAGAAAAGGACAGTGAGAACTGGGGACATATGAGATCATTCTTTCAAAGTTGTAGGACAGGTTTGGAGGTAGTTCAAAAAAAAACTTACTTGGCCATGGAGGATATATTGTGCCCAGTATGGATGCCACATTTTCGAAAAGATGAAAAGTGGATGCTCTCAGAGGATACAGAAGGAATTAACAACAATTATTCTTGAACTTTAGATATGTGGATAGACTAGAGATGATGGAGTTGATCTGATGGAGCTATTTAAAGTTATGAAGTGTATAGAAGATAGATAAAGAAATCATAAGACTCAGGAGCAGAATTAGGCCATTCATCCTATTAGTCTGCTCCACCGTCTTATTATGATTGATTTATTATTCCCTCTCAACTCCACTCCCCTGCCTTCTCTCCATAACTTTTGACACCCTTACTTAATCAAGCATTTATCAAACTCCACTTTAAATGTATCCAATGACTTGACCTCCAACACTGTCTGTGGCAATGAATTCCAAAGATTCACCACCCTCTGGCTACATAAATTTCTCCTCATCTCTGTTCCAAAGTGATGTCCTTTTATTCCGAGGCTGTGCACTCTGGTCCTAGGTTCACCCTTTATTGGCAACATCCTCTCCACATCCACTCTATCCAGACCTTCCAATATTCAGTGAGTTTCAGTGAGACCTCACATTATCCTTGTAAACTCCAGCAAATATTGTCTCAGAGCTATCAAATGCTCCTCACACATTAACTCTTTCATTACCAGGATAATTCGTGTAAACCTTCTCTGGACCTTCTCCAATACCAGCATATCCTTCCTTAGATATTGCTTACTTTTATATTCTAGTGTTTTCGAAATGAACACTGACACTGCATTTTTTCTTCCTTACTACCAACTCAAATTGCAAGTTAACCATAAGGGAATCGTGCAATGGGACTCCCAAGTTCCTCTGTACCTCTGATTTCTGAATTCTCTCTTCATTTAGAAAATAGTTTACAACTTTTCTCCTTCTACCTACATGCATGACCATACATGCCCCTGTGCTGTATTCCATCTGCTACTGCTTTGCTGTTTCTCCCAACATGTCCAAATCCTGCTACAGGATCCCTGCTTCCTGAACACCATCTGTGCCTCCATCCACCTTCGTATCATTTGTAAAACTGGTCTCAAAACCATCAATTCTGTCATTTAGATCACTAATATGTAATGCGAAAAGTATCAGACTAAACACTGGCCGCTGCACAACACCAATAATCACTGACAGTCAACCAGAAAAAGTCCCCTTTACTTCCAGTCAGTCAATCTTCTATCGATGGTAGAATCTTTCCTGCAATACCATGAGCTCTGATCTTTTTTAACAGACCCAGGTTCTGCACCTTTTCAAAGACCTTCTGAAAATCTAAGTACCATCCACTAACTCTCTTTTGTCTCTGGAACCATTCCATGCTCTAGTGATTCTTGAAAGATCATGATTAATGCCTCCACAGTCTCTTCAAATGCTTCTTTCTGAACCCTGCGAGGTAGTTTGTCTGGTCCAGGTGACCTATCCACCTTCAAGCAACTCTTCTTAGTAATGGCAATTACATTCACTTCTGTCTCTTGCCCCCTCCTACTCTCTTGAATTACTGGCAAGTTGCTGGTAACTTTCACAGAGAAGAACAACACCAAATACTTAATCAGTTTATCCACCATTCCTTTGTCCCCAATACTACTTCTTCAGCACCATTTTGCAGCAGTCTGATGTCCATTCTTACCTCTCATTTAGTCTTCATATATCTGAAATAACCTTTGGTATCCCTTTTACATCATTAGCTAACATCTTCATACTTGATCTTTTCTTCCTGTATTGCTTGTAGTTGCCTTCTGTTGGTTTTTAAAAGCTTCTCTCTCATTTGCTTTTATGCCATCTTTGACTTCCCTTGTCAGCCATGGTTGCCTCGTCCTCCCTTTAGAATGCTTCTTCATCTTTGGGATGAAATGATTATGTATGTTCTAAATTACTCCCAGAAACTCCTGTGATTTCCACTTCACTGTCATCCCTGCTGGAGTCCCCTTCCAATCAACGTTAGCCAGCTATTTTCTCGTGCCTCTGTAACACCGAAATATTAGACTTTACCTTCATCCTCTCAAACAGCAGGGTGAATGATCTCATAATGATCACATTCTTTTAAGGGTTCCTTTACCTTAAGCTCCCTAATCGAATCTGGTTCATTGCACAACACCAAACCAGGAATATTTTTTCCCAGCTCAACCACAAGCTGTTCCAAAAAATAATCTCATCAGCATTCTACAAATTCCTTCTCTAGGGATCTAATGCCAGTCTAATTTTCCCAGTCCTGCAGACTGAAGTACTGTACCCCATTAGCACCGTAACATTGTCTTCCTTACATGCCTTTTCTAATCTTTAGGTGTAGTTTGTATTCTACATCCTGACTACTATTCCAGTAACATGGCAGCACCACTGTAGGGCCAATTAAAGGTGTTATTGTCTTTTGTAAACTTTTTGTAACAATCACAAGACACTGCTGGATATTAAGAACTTCAAGTACTGCAGGTCTACCCCAGCAGTGAGTTGCTTGTTAGCGGAGGAGCTGGGCTTGGTACGTGTTGCTGCCTGCTACAGAAAGGTATTGGAGTTAGTGTGCGAAAGCAGTGTGCAGTCTAACAGGGAGGGACTGTCTTGGATGTTTCTCTTGTGATTGCAAGACCCTGTTGGATATTGGTAATGTAGAATACTGCAAGTCCGGTTCACTGGTTTATCGGCGAGATCAACGGGAGAGGAGCTGCATGGCCTTGGTTATATCACAGACTAGGCCTCATGTCGTGGTCTCACCTGTTGCAGCTGCCCAGGAGACATGATGCTGGGTTGGATGTGGTACGCTGGATTAGGGGTTGGCTCTTCCCATTGGTGCAGCCCTCCAGTGTTTGTTCAATAGAAGACAAACTGGATTATGTTCGTCTGTGGACGGCTGCGGGCTTGCTCTTGCTGACAACATCCAAAGACTCAGGGACTTGGGCTATATTATATTTGTTTTGTGTGATGGTATGTCTGCTGCAATCTTACATGTGCTCTATGTACCTCGTGCTGTGTATGACTGTGTTACTGTGTTTGCACCTTGGCTCCAGAGTAACGCTGTTTCTTTTGGCTGTATTCGTGTATGGTTGAATAACAATTAAACTTGAACTCGAACTATTTAGAGGCCTGCATATAATACCCATCATGGTCTTTTTACCCTTAACTCTACCTACAAGAGTTCTATATCTACTGATCTTATGTAATTTCTTGCTAAGGATTTGATCTCATTTTTTATCATTAGAGACACCCTACCTCCCCCGCTGACATGTCTGTCTTTTCAGTAGGATGTGTATCCTTGGATGTTTAGCTCTTAGCCACGAATCTATGATGATCACAATATCATACCTGCCAATTTCTAACCGTGCCCTGTTCCATATACTGCATTCATACAAATGTAACGCCTTTAGTCCTGTATTCACTACCCTTCTTCTCAAATTTGTTTCACTGTTGCCTGTAGTTAAATTCGTATCCTTTTCTGAGGTTCTGTCTTTTTTTATTCTGGAAATTTCAGTAACCCTTTGACCTTATCCATAGTTTTCCAATATGTTGAATCCACTCCCCTATTACTCCTAGTACAAAGCCCTAGTTATGTGATTCACCAGGACCCTGGTCCCAACATTGTTCAGGTGAAGACTTTTTTAAGCGTGTCGTACCAGACATTCAGCCATTCTTGTCTGGCACGTGGTGTCAGGATTAACTGGGTCACGTTATGAACGTTCATGACTCGACCCTTGTATTTTTTACGAGGCCGAGTGGCTAGCTCGACACTCGACCCGGCATGGATGGAAAGCGTGCTCGGGGGTGGCCCGACCTAGATTTGAACTCGGGCACCTTCGCTCCGCTCTCACTGCGCCACCAGCCGGCCAAGGTGAAGACTGTCCTTATGGAACAACTCTCTCTTTCCCTAATACCGGTGCCAATATCCCATGAATTCAAACCCACACCAATCTTTGTGCATACACTTAACTCTCTGATCTTTTGACTCTGTGCCAATTTGCACATTGCTCAGATAGCAATCTACCTTTCTGGTTCTGCTTTTTAATTTAGTCCCTAGCTGCTCATATTAACTCATCAAAGCCTCTTTCTTTGTACTATGGACTATGACAACTGGATCTTTCCCCTCTCACTCCAAATTCCTTTAAAGGTCAGATGAGATGTCTTGACACCAGGAGGCAAGACAGCCTTTGGGACTCTTGGTCCTTACAAAAGAGAATCGTGTCTACTTCCCTACCTATACCATTCCCAGTTACAGCTACATTTCTCTTCCCTTTTCCATCTTGAATTGTTCCTTCAATCACAGCATCACAGTCAGGTTGCTCATCCTTCCTATAGTCCTCACTTCTGTCTGCACAGGGAGCAGAATTTCAGACCTGTTGGGCAAGCTCAAGGTCTGAGGCTCCTCCAACACTACCTCTTCGATTTCTTCCTCCACCTCCCATTTTCCTCACTTGCAGTAACACCCTCTTGTCCCTGACCACAGACTGAAGCTAAAGCTATTAATCTGCCCTTTGAAACATAGCATCCAGGTAACTCTCTTCCTCCATGACACATTGCAGTGCTTGAAGTTCAGATTCCAGGTCATCAACTTTGAGCCTGAGTTACTTGAACAAAAACACTTGAGGTAGATGTCATCACCAGGAACCACAATAGGGGTTACCAGCTCCCATGTCATGCTGTAACAACACATCACCGATTATGCATCCCTTTATTTAATTAGTTGTAATTTGGTGTCTATTTATGTCATTACTAAGAGAAACTGTCCTTATTGACAGAAGGCTTCAGAATTGGGACA
The DNA here is from genome assembly GCF_030028105.1 of Mobula birostris. NCBI lineage: Eukaryota > Metazoa > Chordata > Chondrichthyes > Myliobatiformes > Myliobatidae > Mobula > Mobula birostris. The sequence continues at coordinate 132,440,970 of NC_092371.1, forward strand.
CAGAAGGAAGATGATTCAGAATCAGAGTCAGATTAGTATCACTAGCATACATCAGGAAATGTGACAGCAGTACATTCCAATACATAATAATAAAACTATAAATTACAATTATAAGTGTGTGTATATATATATATAAAAAAATTAAATTAAATAAGTAGTACAAAAAAGGGGGAAAATATTGATGTAATATTCATGGGCTCATTGTTCATTCAGAGAAGAAGCTGTTCCTGAAATGTTGATTATATGTCTTCAGGATCCTATATCTCCTCCTTGATGGTAGGAATGAGAAGAGGGCATGTCATGGGTAGTTGGGGTCCTTGACGATGGATGCCATCTTTTTCAAGCATCACCTTTTGAAGGTGTCCTGGAAGCTGGAGAGGCTTGTGCCCGTGATGGATTTGGAAGAGTTTACAGCTTTCTGCAACTTTTTCCGATCCTGTGTACTGGCCCCTCCATACCAGATGGTGATGCTGCCAGGTAGAATGCTCTCCATGGTACACCTGTAGAAATTTGTGAATGCATACCAATTTCTCCTCCAAGTCCTAATGAAATATAACTGCTATTGTGCCTTCTATGTAATTACATAAATATATTGGGCCCAGAATAGATTCTTAGAGATGTTGACTCCCAGGAACTTGAAACTGTTCACCCTTTTCACTCCTGATCCCTCGACGAGGACTGACGTGTTCCCTCAAATTCCCCTTCCTGACATCCACAATCAATTCCTTGGTCTTAATGACATTGAGGGCAAGGTGGTTACCGCAACACCACTCAACTAGCTGATCTATCTCGCTCCTATACACCTCCTCATCAACAATAGTTTGTCGTCAGCAAATTTATAGATGGCATTTGAGCTGTGCCTAGCCACACAATCGTAGGTGTAGAGAGAGCAGAGCAGTGGTATAAGCACGCATCCTTGAGGTGTGCCAGTGTTGATTGTCAGTGAGGAGGAGGTGTTATTTCTGAACTGCATAGAATGTACTTTGTAGTTCCCTGGTGAGGAAGTCAAGGATCCAATTGTAGAGGGAGGTATGGAGGATAAGGTTTTGGAGCTTTTTGATTAGAACTGAGGGTACCATTGTGTTGAATGCTGAGCTGTAGTCAATAAACAGCAGCTTGAAGTAGGTGTTGTTATTGTCCAGGTGATCCAAGGCTGAGTGGAGGGCCAGTGAAATTGCATCCACTGTTGACCTATTGCGGCAAAAGGCAAATTGCAGTGCTCCAGGCTCTTGCTTAGGCGGGAGTTGATTCTGGCCATGACCAACTTTTGAAAGCACTTCATCACAGTAGATGTGAGTGTAATGGGTGATAGTTCATTGAGGCAATTCTCCTTGTTCTTCTTGGGCATTGGTATGATTATCACCTGTTTGAAGCAGGTGGGAAACTCTGACTGCAGCAATGAGAGATTGAACATTCACACCAGTTGGCTGGCACAGGTTTTCAGAGCGGCACCAGGTACACCATCAGGGCCTGATGCCTTGACGGTTCACCCTCTTGAAAGATGTTCTGACGTGGACCTCTGAGACAGAGGTCACAGGGTTAGCTATCCTGTCTTTGCAGAAAATCATGAAACCATTGAGCTGCAGCGCTGTGTCCAAAATGGTGGGTGGGTAGCCATTTTTCCATGAAGCAAAGTACACTGCAGTCTCTGATGTCTCTCAGGTACAACAATCTTGCTTGAGGTTTTCAATTTTATTTTCCAGACTGACAAAAGGAGGAAAAGTGATTTAAGGATTTTTTTTTGTTAGACTTTGACATGTACATCTGGAATAGTGGTGAAAGAAGCTTCAGTTGTACAGTTCAAAAATAATTTAAACCTAAAGAATTTACTGGTCTACGCAGAGAGGCAGAAGAGGGGTACTATCTGGAGTGAACATAGCACATAGAACAGTTCAGCACAATACAGGCCCTTCAATCCATGATGTTGTGCTAACCTTTAACCTACCTCAAGATCAATCTAACATTTCTCTCTTACATTGCTCTCTGTTTTTCTTTCATCCATGTGCCTATCTACGAGTCTGTTAAATGCCCCTAATGTACCTGCCTCTAACAGCACCCCAGCAGTGCATGTCACACACCTACCACTTTCTGTGTAAACCTATGTCTAACATCTCCCCTAAACTTTCCTCCATCATCTTAAAATTATGCCCTCTCATACAAGTCATTTCCACCTAGGATTTGGCTATCCACTCTATCGATGCCTATTATCATCTTATACACTTCTATCAAATCACCTCTCATCCTCCTTCACTCCAAAGAGATAAACCCTAGCTCAGTCAACCTTTCCTCATAAGACCTGCTCTCTAATCCAGCAGGATCCTCGTAAATCTCATCTGCACCCTTCCTAAATTTTATAGAGGGCAGTTCTTGAACTCAATCCCCCAACTAATGAAGGCTAACACACCATATGCCTTCTTTACTACCCTATCAATTTGCTTGGCAACTTTGAGGGATCTATTGACTGTAAAATCCATTTGTTCCTCTACACTGATGAGAATCCTGTCATTCACCTTGTATTCTGCTTTTAAGTTCCACCTTCCAAAGTGTATCACCTCAGTTTTCTGGATTAAACTCCATCTGCCACTTCTCAGCCCTGTTCTGCTTCTTATCAATGTCTTGTAACCTATGACAACCTTCTACACTATCCAATCTTTACATCATCTGCAAATTTAATAACCCACCTTCCTGCTTCCTCTTCCAAGTCATTTATAATAGTCAAAAAAAGCAGGAGTCCTGGAACAGAATTTTGTGGAACACCACTGGTCAATGATCTCCAGGCAGAACACGCTCCATCTACTACCACTCCCTGCCTTCTGTGGGCAAGGTAATTATGAATCCATGCAGCAAGGTTTCCCTGGATCCCGTGCCTCCTGAAGGAACCTACCATGGGGAACTTTGTCGAATGCCTTACTAAAATCCATATACACTACACCCACTCCTCTACCTTCACCAATTTGTTTTGTCATTTACTCAAAGAACTCGATCAGGCTTGTGAGGCACAATTACTCTTGCAAAAAACTGGTAAAGAATCAACAGTTTGCAAGGCCTCCTTCCATGCTCTCAGAAATTGAAGAACTCAGGCAAGGAATTCCAGGGTGAAGTGCAAGGTGGCTGAAAGCATGACAGTGAAGCAAAAGAGTGGATACATGTGAGATCTTAACCAAAGGAATGTAAAGATCTGTACAGAATTGTAGACCTGGAGAATTGGATCCTTGGAGGGGTGCAGCAACTAACGTTGGCCTACAAAGACAGGGTGTGAAAAGTGATTTTCATTCAGTTGGACTATGTAGCACATAATTTTAAACATTGAATTAGCTAAGCAAAGCTGTTTTACAGAAATAGATTACTGTTTTTACCAACAGTTTGATTGATATAGGAGGGAAAATAGGCAACAATACAGAGGTAGAAACCCACTCTTTAAGCTGGGGAGGATAATCAATTGAAGACTTAGTTTTGGTCAAATAGGATTTTAAGGACAAAGAGTCTGGTTTGATAAATCTTTGTTATTATGAAATTATATTTTTGTGCTTAAACTTATACAGGTATCTTCAGCCCATGAGCTCATACATATAAATGAGCATTTGGAAGTAGAGCAGGATGTTTTGTCAGCTGCTGTGAAGCTGCAGGCATTTTCTGCTGTGTGGCAAATCAGTTTGTGGCCATAATTCTGACTTACAACCTGTTCAGCTACAAACAGTTTACAGAAATGAAAACCTGCTGTAACCTGGAGATGACCTATATTCAGACAGTCAGAGCAGGTCAAACAATTGGTTTCAATCACAGAGAGCTCTTAAAGATAGCGGAATCAAAGGTTATGGGGATAAGGCAGGAATTGGATACTGACTGTGGATGATCAGCCATGATCACAGTGAATGGCCGTGCTGGCTTGAGGGGCCGAATGGCCTGCTCCTGCACCTATTGTCTATTGTCAAACTAGTCACTGGAGAAAGTCGAGGATGCCTTTTGCATTGACAATTTGGAAGATAGAATGATTCAACAAATATCTTTATTTGTATTTTGTTTAGTTAACTTCTTGGATATTTTATGATCAATTTTTGCACAAGAATAAAAATATTTTGTAACAGTTTAAATTAACATATAACTGTTTCCAACTTTTGCCTCATTTTTCTTTTATAACGGATGAGATGAAACCAGACAACAAAGAGTGCAGGACTAAGGGAGCAGTTCACAAAATCATGTCTTTCAGATGCAACAGTAAATTGAGGCCCTCCCTGAGCCTTGCTTTTTATAGGGGAATGCAAAGTGTCATACAATACTATATAAGGAGGAAATTTTCTTGCATCTAAGCCAATATTCTCTTTCAACCAACTCCAATACAGGTATGAGATTACTTGGTAATTTTTGAAGGTGCTGGTTCTGCAAGATAAAGATCCTCCTGCAAACTGTTTCTGCTGTACCACATTGTCCTCCACAGTAAAATAGGGAAATAGGGACCATTTTCCCTACCTTGGGTGCCAGTTCTTGGTGATAGCGAACATCAATGATTAAATTCATCAGTCTTTAATGCATCAACATCATCTTTGTTTGAATGGGATAAAAAAGGGTATGAAGTCTACGACTTCAGACGTGACATAAGATTCGTGGTTTATCGGGCAGCTGTGATCTTGCTCTTGCTTGCCCCTCTCCCACCCTTTATCCTTCTGAGTCCTGGATTACTGCAATAGCCATCTCAATGCCCTGGATAATTACCACTGATAATATCCAGAAAATCTTCTACATTCACTAGAGGCCAAATAAAACCGATGTTATCATCTTCTCTCAGGTCAACATCCTGATTATGGAGCTCTGGTTAAATAATGTCACTCTTAGTACGTAAACACAAGAGATTCTGCAGATGGTGGAAATACGTAGTGACAGGAGGAACTCAGCAGGTCAGACAGCATCTATGGAGAAGAAAGAGTCGATGTTTCACGTCAAGACCCTTCATCAGGACTGGAAAGGAAGGGGGAAGAAGCCAGAATAGAAAGGCGGGGGGAGGGGAAAGAGTACAGCTGGAAGATGATAGGAGAAGTCAGATGAGGGGGAAGGTAGGTGGTTGGGGACAAGGGCAGGAAGTGAGAAGCTGGGAGGTGATAGGTGGAAAAGGTAAAGGCTGAAGAAGGAATCTGAAAGGAGAGTAGAGTGCACCATGGGAGGAAGGGGAGGAGGAGGAGAACCAAAGGGAGGTGATAAGTAGGTGAGGAGAAGAGAAGAGTGGAGCCACAATGGGGAATCGGAAAGGAGAGAAGGGTGAGGGGGTAGAAGTTGGAGAAATTGATGTTCATGCCATCAGGTTGGAGGCTACCCAAATGGAGTATGAGGTCAGACTCCTCCAACTTGACAATGGTCTCACCCTGGCAGGAGAGGAGACCATAGACCAACATGTCAGAATGGGAATGGGGAGCGGAATTAAATTGGTTGGCCACTGGGAAATCCTCCCTGTTGCAGACAGAGTGAAGGTACTCAACAAAGTGGACCTCACTCTATGTTAGGTATCACCGACATAGAGGAGTCCACTCCAGGAACACTGGATACAGTAGATGACCCAGGTGAAGTGATGCTTTATCTGAAAGGACTGTTTGGGACTCTGAATGGTGGTGAGGGAGGTGGTGAATAAGCAGGTTGTATCACTTGTTCCGCTTGCAGGGATAAGTGCCAGGAGGGAGATCAGTGAGGAGGGACGAATAGAAAAGGGAATCACAGAGAGAGCGCGATCCGCGATTCCTGCAATCACGGGCAGGGCAGTTGCTGTACCGAGCCATGATGCATCCAGATAGAATGCTTTCTATGTTGCATCAATAAAAACTGCAAATTACCTGCACAGTTGGGGGCAAAACAACAGATTAACAATCAGGGAACGAGCAGGGAATGTCCATTTGAGGTTCATTCTAATTGCTGTATAGTAGTTTCAACTGGAAAGTGAAATCAATGGCTCAAGAATAGTCTTTTGCTATCACTATGTTGCTTAGAAGTTAATCTTTTGAGCAACAAATGTTGGGACTGTTCACATTTTGCATACAACCCAAGGCCCCAGTGCCCGTGTGATAGGAAATATAGTAAAAATTGATGGAAATTTGAAAAACTAAACAATGACAAGTCTTTCTGAGAACTATGAAGTCAAATCATTAGAAAGAGGTGATATAGGGTTGGAAGGTGTTGAATCATTGTGGGTAGAACTCAGGAACTGCAGGGCAAAAAAGCCATTGACAGCAGTAAGGATATGGATTATGGTCTATGGGAAATTGAAAATACATGCCAAAAGGGCAACGTTACAATAGTCATGGGGAATTTCAATATGCAAGTAGATCAGGAAGATCTGGTTGATGCTGGGTTCCAGGAGGGGGAATTTCTAGAGTGGCTATGTGATGGCTTTTTAGAGCCGCTCATGGTTGAGCCCACTAGAGTATCAGCTATTCTGGATTGGGTGTTGAATGATGAACCAGAATGGATTGGAAAGCTTAAGGTAAAAGAACCTTTAGGGGCAAGTGATCATACTTAAACGCACGCAACATAAGGAATAAGGTGGATGATCTTGTTGTACAGCTACAGATTGGCAGGTATGATATTGTGGCCATCACTGAGACGTGGCTAAAGGATGCATGTCTCTGGGAGCTGAACGTCCAAGGATACACGGTGTATCGGAAGGATAGGAAGGTAGGCAGAGGGGGAGGTGTGGCTTTATTGGTAAGAAATGATATTAAATCATTAGAAAGAGGTGATATAGGATCGGAAGGTGCAGAATCTTTATGGGTTGAGCTAAGGAATAGCAGGGGTAAAAGGACCCTGATGGCAGTTATTTATAGGCCTCCAAACAGCTGCAGGGATGTGGACTACAAATTACAACTGGAAATAGAAAAGGCTTGTCAGAAGGGCAGTGATATGATAACTGTGGGGGATTTTAACATGCAAGTGGACTGGGAAAATCAGGTCGGCACTGGATCTCAAGAGAGAGAATTTGTAGAATGCCTGCGAGATGGCTTTTTAGAACAGCTTGTTGTTGAGCCCACTAGGGGATCGGCTGTAGCGGATTGGGTATTGTGTAATGAACCGGAGGTGATTGGAGAGATTGAGGTGAAGGAACCCTTAGGAGGCAGTGATCATAACATGATTGAGTTCACTGTGACATTTGAAAAAGAGAAGCCGAAATCTGATGTGTTGGTATTTCAGTGGAGTAAAGGAAATTACAGTGGCATGAGAGAGGAACTGGCCAAAGTTGACTGGAAAGGGACACTGGCGGGAAAGATGGCAGAGCAGCAGTGGCTGGAGTTTATGCGAGAAGTGAGGAAGGTGCAAGACAGGTATATTCCAGAAAAGAAGAAATTTTCAAATGGAAAAAGGATGCAACCGTGGTTGACAAGAGAAGTCAAAGCCAAAGTTAAAGCAAAGGAGAGGGCAAATAAGGAAGCAAAAATTAGTGGGAAGACAGAGGATTGGGGAGTTTTTAAACCCTTACAAAAGGAAACCAAGAAGGTCATTAAGAGGGAAAAGATTAACTATGAAAGGAAGCTAGCAAATAATATCAAAGAGGATACTAAAAGCTTTTTCAAGTATATAAAAAGTAAAAGACAGGTGAGCGTAGATATAGAACTGATAGAAAATGATGCTGGAGAAATTGTAATGGGGGATAAGGAGATGGCAGAGGAACTGAATGAGTATTTTGCATCAGTCTTCACTGAGGAAGACATCAGCAGTATACCGGACACTCAAGGGTGGCAGGGAAGAGAAGTGTGCGCAGTCACAATTACGACCGAGAAAGTACTCAGGAAGCTGAATAGTCTAAAGGTAAGTAAATCTCCCGGACCAGATGGAATGCACCCTCGTGTTCTGAAGGAAGTAGCTGTGGAGATTGCGGAGGCATTAGCGACGATCTTTCAAAAATCGATAGATTCTGGCATGGTTCTGGAGGACTGGAAGATTGCAAATGTCACTCCGCTATTTAAGAAAGGGGCAAGGAAGCAAAAAGGAAATTATAGACCTGTTAGCTTGACATCGGTGGTTGGGAAGTTGTTGGAGTCGATTATCAAGGACGAGGTTACAGAGTACCTGGAGGCATATGACAAGATAGGCAGAACTCAGCATGGATTCCTTAAAGGAAAATTCTGCCTGACAAACCTATTACAATTTTTTGAGGAAATTACCAGTAGGCTAGACAAGGGAGATGCAGTGGATGTTTATATTTGAATTTTCAGAAGGCCTTTGACAAGGTGCCACACATGAGGCTGCTTAACAAGATAAGAGCCCATGGAATTACGGGAAAGTTACATACGTGGATAGAGCTTTGGCTGATTGGCAGGAAACAGAGTGGGAATAAAGGGATCCTATTCTGGTTGGCTGCCGGTTACCAGTGGTGTTCCACAGGGGTCCGTGTTGGGGCCGCTTCTTTTTACATTGTACATCAATGATTTGGATTATGGAATAGATGGCTTTGTGGCTAAGTTTGCTGACGATATGAAGATAGGTGGAGAGGCCGGCAGTGCTGAGGAAACGGAGAGTCTGCAGAGACTTGGATAGATTGGAAGAATGGGCAGAGAAGTGGCAAATGAAGTACAATGTTGGAAAGTGTATGCTTATGCACTTTGGCAGAAAAAATAAATGGGCAGACTATTATTTAAATGGGAAAAGAATTCAAAGTTCTGAGATGCAACGGGACTTGGGAGTCCTTATACAGGATACCCGTAAAGTTAACCTCCAGGTTGAGTCAGTAGTGAAGGCGAATGCAATGTTGGCATTCATTTTAGAGGAATAGAGTATAGGAGTAGGGATGTGATGTTGAGGCTCTATAAGGCGCTGGTGAGACCTCACTTGAAGTACTGTGGGCAGTTTTGGTCTCGTTATTTAAGAAAGGATGTGCTGACGTTGGAGAGGGTACAGAGAAGATTCACTAGAATGATTCCGGGAATGAGAGGGTTAACATATGAGGAACGTTTGTCCGCTCTTGGACTGTATTCCTTGGAGCTTAGAAGAATGAGGGGAGACCTCATAGAAACATTTCAAATGTTGAAAGGCATGGACAGAGTGGATGTGGCAAAGTTATTTCCCATGATGAGGGAGTCTAGTACAAGAGGGCATGACTTAAGGATTGAAGGGTGCCCATTCAGAACAGAAATGCGAAGAAATTTTTTTAGTCAGAGGGTGGTGAATCTATGGAACTTGTTGCCACGGGCAGCAGTGGAGGCCAAGTCATTGGGTGTATTTAAGGCAGAGATTGATAGGTATCTGAGTAGCCAGGGCATCAAAGGTTATGGTGAGAAGGTGGAGGAGTGGGACTAAATAGGAGAATGGATCAGCTCATGATAAAATGGCAGAGCAGACTCAATGGGCCGAATGGCCGACTTCTGCTCCTTTGTTTATGGTCTTATAATATTATCAAATTCACCCTGAAATTTGAAAAAAAGCTAAAGTCACATGTATCAGTATTAGACTGGACTAAAGAGGCATGAGAGAGAAGTTATCCAGAACTGATTGGAAAAGAACACTGGCAGGGATGATGATGATGCAGCAATGGTTGGAATTTCTGAAAGCAGTTTGGAAGGCACAGGATATATACATCCCAAAGAGGCAGAAGTATTCCAAAGGAAAGGTGACACAATTGTGGCTAATAAGAGAAGTTAAAGACAACATAAAATCCAAAGAGAGGATAACTAAAAAATCATTAAAAAGGTAAAGATGGAATACAAAAGTAAGCTAGCCAAAATATTCAAGAGGCTACCTAAAGTTTCTTCAGACATGTAAAGAGCAAGAGTCGAGAGTGGATATCAGACCACTAGAACATGATGCTGGAGAGGTAGTAATGGGGACAAGGAATGACAGAGGAACTGAATAAGTATTTTGTATCAGTCTTCACTGTGGAAGACACCAACAGTATGGTGGAAGTTCCAGGTGTTGGGGTCATGAAGTTACCATAACTAGAGAGAAGGTTCTTGGGAAACTGAAAGGTCTGAAGGTAGGTAAGTCACCTGGACCAGACAGTGTACACTTCAGAACTCTGAAAGAGGTGGCTGAAGAGATCGTGGAGGCATATGACTGCACTTATACCATAAGGGAAGGTGTCACAGGCAAGCTTCACTGGACAATGTGGATTGTAATGTGTGAGTGTAGTGTCTGACGTCAACATTTTCTTTTTTTTTTGGAAAGCCACCTCACCTTGATTTGTCAATTGCTCTTTCTTCCCAATCTAAAGAAATGAGTTCAAGGGGTGGAGCACAGTAGCCAGGTTTGGTGGGAACCTGCTATAGAAATTGACAAATCCTAAAAAGGACAACAACTGTGACATGTCCTTTGACCTTGGGGCATCCACCACGGCTTGAATATTTTCATCACACTTGTATAATCCTTGAGTGTCAATGCTGTGACCATAATCAATGATGTTTGTTTTAAAGAACTTCCACTTTATGTGTTGTCCTTTGAGCCCATAATCTTCTAATCTTTTTAACACTGTCTTGAGTTTTTGGAGAAGTTCCTTGTCATCCTTATTGGTAACAATGATGTCATCCAGGTAACACAGAGTGCCTGGGCAGCCTTGCAGTAGCTGGTTCAAAGTTCATTTATTGTAAGAGTACCTACATGTCATCACATACACCTCTGAAATTCTATCTATAGAGCAGTAAATTTAAACTGTAAACATGAACTGTAAACAAACTGTGCAAATGCAGATATAAATAAATAGTAATAATTAACTAGCATGAAATAAAAATATAACAGAGCCCTTAAATGAGTTTAGCTATCGCCTTTTGTTCAAGACCCTGATGATTGAGGGGTAGTAACTGTTCTTGAACCTGGTGGTGTGAGTCCTGAGGCACTTGTACCTTCTACCTGATGGCAGCAGCGAGAAAAGTCCATAGCTTTTTGCCAGATTACAGGTGCAGGTGCTTTTCTACATAGAAGCCTCTTATAGCGATAAAGCACTTTGTGAGTGTTTATGGTGAGAAACATTTTGGTCTCTTTTTCCATCTCCATCTGTAGGTAGGACTCAGCTAAGTCCACTTTACTGAAGTGTTCTCCTCCAGAAAGGTTTGCAGAAATATTCTTTATCTATCCAGTGCAGAGGGTGTTGATCTTTTTCAGTACTATAAGACCATAAGATATAGGAGCAGAAGTAGGCCATTCAGCCCATCGAGTCTGCTCTGCCATTCAATGATGGGCTGATCCAATTCTTCCAGTCATCCCCACTCCCCTGCCTTCCCATACCCTTTGATGCTCTGGCTAATCAAGAACCTGTCTATCTCTGCATTAAATACACTGAATGACTTGGCCTCGACAGCTGCCCGTGGCAACAAATTCCACAGATTTACCACCCTCTGACCAAAGTAATTTCTCTGCATCTCTGTTCTAAATGGACGTCCTTCAATCCTGAAATTGTGCCCTCTTGTCCTGGACTCCCCTACTATGGAAAATAACTTTGCCATATCTAATCTGCAGATGCTATCTCTTTGGTCTTCACACAACCCTGGAACATCTGGACAGCAAAGATACATACATCAGGATGCTCTTTATCGATTACAGTTTGGCATTTAATATCATCGTCCCCCTCAAAACTAATCAGTAAACTCTAGGACCTGGGCCTCAATACCCCCTTGTGCAATTGGATCCTGGATTTCCTCACTTGTAGACCCCAGTCAACTTGGATTGACAAAAACATCCCCTCCACAATCTCCATCAGCACAGGTGCACCACAGGGAAGTGTGCTTAGCCCCCTGCTCTGATTGCTTTTCACCTATGACTGTGTGGCTAAGTACAGCTCCAACAACATGTACAAGTTTGTTGATGACTTCACTGTTGTGGCTGTATTAAATGTGGTGATGAATCAGCATACAGGAGAGAGATTGAAAATCTGGCTGAGTGGTGTAATAACAACAACCTCTCACTCAATGTCAGCAAGACCAAGGGGTTGATTGCAGACTTCAGGAGAGGAAAACTGGAGGTCCATGAGCCAGTAATAATTGGAGGATCAGAGATGGAGAGGGTCAGTAACTTTAAATTCCTCAGTGTCAGAATCTTAGAGAACCTGTCCTGGACCCACCATATAAATATTATTGCGAAGAAAGCACGACAGTACTTCTACTTCCTCAGGGGTCTGCAGAAGTTCGGCATTTCATCGAAGACCTTGGCGAACTTCTATAGATGTGTGGTGGAAAGTGTGCTGACTGGCTGCATTATGGCCTGGTATGGGAACACCAATGCCTTTGAGTGGAACATTCTACAAAAGGTAGTGGATTCAGCCCAGTACTTCACAGATAAAACCCTCCCAACCATTGAGCATATCTACATGAAACATTGCTGTAGGAAAGCAGCATCCATTATCAAATATCCTCGCCACCTGGGTCATGTTCTTTTCTCACTGCTGCCATCAGGTGGAAGATACAAGTGCCTCAGGGCCCATTCCACTAGGTTCAAGAACAGGTACCATCAACCATCAGGCTCCTGAACAAAAGGGGGTAACTACACTCACTTAAGGATTGTTATTTCATTCTCATTATTTATTGCTGTTTATTTATATCTGTATTTGTCCAGTTTGTTTACAGTTTACAGTTACTGTTCTGTAGATTTGCTAAATATGACCGCAGTAAAAGAATATTGAGGTTGTATGTGGTGACATGCATGTACTCTGATAATAAATTTACTTTGAACTTGATAAACAGGAGGATTTAAATTGATTTGGAAGGGGGAGGGTAATTAAGGAGAATCAGAAAGGACAAAAATTTAAGAGAAGAGGGAGAGACAAACAGTAATTGGAGTAGAAGTGCATTAATACAAAGAACATGACATGTAAGGCTGCTGATTCAAAAGAACAGTGGCACATTGAGTTAATAGAGATATAATAGTAATAATAGGCTCCCAGCGCAAATTAATTATATTTTTCAGAAAAAATTAAAAAAAGAAAAACAAGTGTCAGTATTGATCAAAGGTATGGTTACAGCTGTGCAGTTGTGTTTGGTGATCAAGAACAGATTTTTTCTAGTTTGCGTATAGGCTCAGCAAGCAAAGGATTAATTAAATACAATGGAATGATCAAAGGACAATTGAACTTTACATTCAATTTGAGAGAGAAGAGAATAGGTCCAAGACTAGTATTTGCAGATGATACTAAGGTAGGTGGAGTTGTGGATAATGAAGTAGGTTTTCAAAGCTTGCAGAGAGATTTAGGCCAGTTAGAAGAGTGGGCTGAAAGATCGCAGATGGAGTTTAATGCTGATAAATATGAGGTGCTACATTTTGGAAGGACTAATCAAAATAGGACATACATTGTAAATAGTAGGGCATTGAAGAATGCAGTAGAACAGAGGGATCTAGGAATAATGGTGCATAGTTCCCTGAAGGTGGAATCTCATGTGGATAGGGTGGTGAAGAAAGCTTTTGGTATGCTGGCCTTTATAAATCACAGCATTGAATATAGGAGTTGGGATGTAATGTTGAAATTGTACAAGGCATTGGTAAGGCCAAATCTGGAGTATTGTGTACAGTTCTGGTCACTGAATTATAGGATAGATGTCAACGAAATAGAGAGAGTACAGAAAAGATTTACTAGAATGTTACCTGGGTTTCATCTTCTAAGTTACAGAGAAAGGTTGAACAAGCTGGGTCTTTATTCTTTGGAGCGTAGAAGGTTGAGGGGGACTTGATAGAGTTATTTAAAATTATGAGGGGTATAGATAGAGTTGACGTGGATAGGCTTTTTCCATTGAGAGTGGGGAGATTCAGACAAGAGGACATGAGTTGAGAGTTAAAGGGCAAAAGTTTAGGGGTAACATGAGGAGGAACTTCTTTACTCAGAGAGTGGTAGCTGTGTGGAACGAACTTCCAGCAGAAGTGGTTGAGGCAGGTTCAATGTTGTCATTTAAAGTTAAATTGGATAGCTATATGGACAAGAAAGAAATGGAGGGTTATGGGCTGAGTGCAGGTCAGTGGGACTAGGTGAGAGTAAGAGTTCGGCACGGACTAGAAAGGCCAAGATGGCCTGTTTCGGTGCTGTAATTGTTACATGGTTATTTGAAATTTAAATAAAGGCAATTAGGAGGACATGCAGAGTAAGCTAAAGTGAAATAGCAGATGAAGTGAAAGGATCAGTTATTGGACCTGTGGTGGCAGACATTTAAGGGAATCACTTGGAGCATTCCAATGAGGAAGAAATATTCTGTTGGATTCTGATGCTTTTTATCCGATGTTCAAGTCAAGTCACTTTTTATTGTCATTTCAACCATAACTGCTGGTACAGAACATAGTAAAAATGAGACAAGGTTTTCCAAGACCATGGTGCTACATGAAACAATACAAAAACTACACTGAACTACGTAAGAAAAAACACAAAAACTACACTAGACTACAGACCTATCCAGGACCCCATAAAGTGCACAAAACAGTGCAGGCACTGCGATAAATAATAATAAATAATAAACAAGACAGTAGGCACAGTAGAGGGTATAGTAGATTGGTGTCAAGACAGGCTCTGGGTATTGAGGAGTCTGATGGCTTGGGGGAATAAACTGTTACAAAGTCTGGTCGTGAGAGCCCGAATGCTTTGGTGCTTTTTTCCAGATGGCAGGAGGGAGAAGAATTTATATGAGGGGTTAACCCCCCTCCCTTTTGATTCTAAATCACACGTTTAGAATCATTACATCTGAAAGCTCAGAGGCAGAAAAACTTGTATCTATATTATGTATAAAATAGAAAAACCACAGGCTATGAAATATCAAAGGGTATATATTCTTCAAAGTATTCATAAGCTTATGTCATGGTTAGGCAGATAGCACGCATATGAGTTTAAACTATTAATGATCACCTTTAAACAAGTAAAAAAGATGTAAATTATGATAAGACATACTGTATGTATGAATATTAGAACTCATTGTAAGTAGGCAAAATTGGCAAAAATATAACAACTAATGTTAGGATAAACCAAAATATTCAATAGTTGACGACTTGCTTGGTCTTCTGGTTGGTTAGTGACTTGCTCACTGTAGCCCAGCAGTGTAGGTACTGTGGCCAAGAAGTTACTAGCACATTAACAGCAGCATTTGTTGCCCTCATTGGATATCACTTCAGCTCGCTTGCGGTGGCTGGTGTGTATCCACTTAGTCTTACCTTTTACTTTCACTGCTAGGTTGGTAATTAACAGCCCTTGATAAGGACCTTCCCATCCAGCTCCCAGTGGTCCTTATGCAGTTTCTTAAAAAGGACCCATGCAACAGGAATCAGGGTTTGTCCTCCTCCTGTTGGGTCTTTCAAAGTGGCAGAAACCTAATGAAAAATAGACTGGACAGCTTGGGTTAATTTCACAATAGTTAACCATACTCTCTGCCACAATGTGTATATCAGCCTCTCTGAGATTGAGGGCTCCTGGCAGCCTGTAACCACCTCAAATGATTTAGTTTAGTTTTCTTGTTTGGGGTTGCTCTGATGCTGTGGAAGACAATAAGAAGAGCTCTTGGCCATGGCACACCTTCCTCATGATACATAGTCAGTCATTGTTTGATGGTTCCATTCATTCATGATGAACAATGAAAAGTCCACTCAACCTTCATCAGTCAACAAAATTCCTGACACACTCTCCCAGTGAAATGTGTTCATTGGTCAGAATCGATGTGACATGGCAATCCCCATCTGGGAATATAGTCCTTGATCAGAGTTTTTGTTGTGAGTGTGACAGTGGCTTTCCTTGCTGGAATAGCTTCAACCCATCTTGAAAACTAATCCATTATTACCAGTACATCTGAGCGTCCTTGATACTTTGACAAAGAAATGTAGTCCACTTGTAAATGCAAAAATGGACCATATAGGGCAGGTGCACTTAATTGTGGTAGTTTTTCCACTATTTCAGGATTTGTGTTCTGGCATGTCATGCATTTTTTGAACTTTTGTCAAGCTTGTGGCCCAAATTTTGGATTCCACTACCCCAGGGAGAATCTGTTTATCATCTTTTGCACTCCAATATGTTCTAGAGTTTATTTGTTCTGCCAGATAAGGAAACAGTGTAATTGGGTCTACCGGTCCATAGCTAATGAGTTAGCTCCATACTCCATCACTGTTCAACTTCCCACCATTTTCGATCCAGATCCATTTTTTTCTATGGAGACCATTGAGCTTGGATCTCCCAAATATCTTATATGTTCATCTGTGATACAGAGTTCAACTCTGTTTCCATAATTCTAGTAGTTGTCAGGTTCACTGTATATATTCCTGTTACTTCTTCCATCTCTTTTATTTTGCTCATTTCTTCTCATGCCGCATTGTTTGCAATTTTATCCATGAATGCATTCACCCAGCTTTCCAGTGCAGTCAATTTGAAGTAGTGTTTACATATTAATAGGGCAATTTCTGATGGCAGTTGTTTGACATCCACAAGTTCTTGTACTAGTTGGCCATCCTTGGCTAGGGTTCCTACAGCTGTAAGAAATCCTCTTTGTCTCCACAGGTTTCCAAAAGCATATTGAGAATCTGCGTAGATATTAGCTGATCTTCCTTCTTCCAATTCATAGGCTTCAATCAAAACTTTTAGTTCTGCCTATTGCACATAGGTACTGCAGGCTTTTACAAATAAAACAAAGTGAAGTGTTTTGTGTTTAATGAAACCTATAGAACATTTTATTGAACTCCAAAACCTAAATGCAAAAGTGTGCTAAAACCCTTTAGGTCATCATGTCATACCAGTCTCTTAAAGTGAAATCCCAATTCAATGTTGGTGGTTGTGAACTATATCCATTTCTCCACATTATGTTACCCCCACCCCAGAATTCACTAAAACTGGCTTTGTGGAGCCTGTCTGGAGCTCATACAAGCTGCCAGGCTCGGGTCCTGTGTTCCATGGGTGGTTCATCCAGAAGTGCATTTACGTGCTCATGGTCATGTTGTGACACCAGGGGCATGGCAGCGGAATACTCCAACCTTGGTGGGGATCTACCGAAATACCTTCAGTTTTACCCCTCTTATCTGTGATAGAAGTCTTCTGTCCCCATTCCAAAATGTAGAGTGGGTCATTGTAAGGGAGCCTAAGAGGATGTTGGTGTGCGTTGTGGTGGACGAAAACAAACAAGGCAGAATATAGGTGTAGCCCCCGGTGAGCTTCAGGCTCACTCAACTTGCTGTCGTAAACAGCCCTCGGCCCCGCCAGACTGGGTAATTAAGTTTGTGTGGATGCTGTGTGATGTATCCCACCCTGCCAAATAACAGACAAAACACCATATACGATTAATTGATTACAATTTAGAGATATTACTGGAACTATATAATTGAGATAAAATATAAAAGGAAAATAAAAGGCGCCAAACTTATCAAAGTTCAATCTCTTCGTGCACAAACAGTTGGAACTCTAGTAACGATCCTCTCTTCACCATTTAATCCCCTCAGACCACTTCGACCCACCGCCTGGGACCAACCACGGTGGTTGACCAGACACTCCACATGAGTCTGTCTCCGCCTCCTCTCCTCGCTGAAAACCCTGGACCTCAGACTCCTGCTCAGGGTCTGACCCCATTAGCCAGGTCACAGCACCTTGTCCACCCTCTCCCTCTCCATCGCGCCTTCTGCCCCAAAAACATGTGCATCACAATAGCTTACAGACACACAAGAAAGAAAAACATCTATCCCAATTGGTTCGTCGTCCTCTTAACAATAATATAACCCAAACAAGCTGCTAGCAAGAGAATTTTCTCAGCAGTTAACAGAACAAAGAAGCCATTTTAATTATAACATAACAAAGAAGCCATTTTAATTAGCCTATGCAGTAACATAAAAGAAGCAGCCCCTTACACTCTCCCCCCACCAAATAAAGTCATGTCCTCATGACTTCTAAATAACTCGCCAACCATTCCTGCAGACACAAAAACCCAATCCAGGTACAAACAGTGACATTGCTCCCCAAACAGTGGACCTTACACCCAGTCCCACGGGCACTACATAGGCCAACCTATCTGGGAGTTTCCTAATCCTCCGAGACCTCCGTACCCCCTCACCCAAACTCTTAAGGCTCAGACACTACGGGGGATACCTCAGGTCTGCTTGCCAAATCCTCTCTCACTCATGCTGGCACAAAGGGGTGCTGATAGTGGACTCAAATGCGAGACACAGACACTGAAGTACAAGGAACAGGACTTGACTAGAGTAGGGACGTGACAGGATACAGACAGGGAGCAGGGACAAGAACGCAGACTTGGGCTAGGGCATGGACAAGACAGGAAACTCGGACAAGGAATTATGCACTAGGAGCCTGGGCTTGGGCTCCGAGCCAGAGACTGGACAAGGACCCAGAACCTGGGTGTTGCCTCAGGCTCGGGCCCCAGAACCAGGCAGGGACACGACATGACTACAGGACAGGACATGGCTGGGGTCTAGGTCTTGAGGCATGGAGGCTGGGGTCTTGGACAAGACATGGAGGCTGGGGTCTTCAGGTTTGGGTTCTTGGAGCTTGGCTTGGGATCCTCGAGGCTTGGGTTCTTAGAGCTTGGCTTGGGATCCTCGAGGCTTGGGTTCTAGGAGCTTGGCTTGGGTTCTTGGAGCTTCTCCTGGGCAGGACGTGGAACTTCACCCCACAGAGGCAAGGACAGGGAGGGACGGACCCAACCGCAGGATAACGGCAAATGGCTAACGGCCTTTCCTACCCGACAGAGGCAAGGGACAGGAAGGGACAGAACCAATGACAGGGTAACGGCAATCAGCCTGGCTTACCCAACGGAGGCAAGGACAGGAAAGGAGCTCAATCCAGGCTGGCTCCGAGTCTCGGGGCAGCCAGCAACCTTGGCTGGCTACAGAAACAGCCAAATCCATACTACGATGACTGCTCTGACGAGTGCAACAAGGCTCCATGAAGCGGTGGTCCTCCAACCAGGCCTAGAGATCACAAATGGTTTCACAAGCCTTCCATCAGTAGGTTGCTCCAAAGGGGGACTGACGAGACAGCAGCTCACATTCAACCCCAGGCTACTTATATTCCAAGCCCCAAAATGGGAATCAGGTGCCTATGTTTAACTCAATCAAAACAAGGGACAGCTGGAAGACCCGGAGTCCTGAGTCCAGGGACCGGACTGTGAACCGGAATGCGGATATCACGGACCGGACCATCCACTGCAGCTCGGAGCCCCCGTCCCGTGTCCAGGGCCCTGCTTCTTTTCCTTCTGGGTCCTGCTGTAACCCAGGCTGCCCACAGCTAGCCCTCCCCACTACACCTGACGCAGTGGGTGTAGTGTTCTCCTGCAGTGTGTTGAAACTCTGACCAAACACCAAGTTAAACCGGAGCCAATGGAGACAGAGTTGTAGTAAGGTTAACCATTTACTGTTCACTCTTCCACATTAGCATCGTATGGTGAAAACTGTTGATAAAAAAAATACAAACATATAGAGCGTCCGTTTCCATTCTGGAGACCACACGCGCTCTCTTCTTTTAGCGAGTGTCTCCAGCCACCCCGAGTAGCGGGTGAGGGGTGTCCCGTCAAACCGCCATCGGGCTCAATCCAACCCCGCGTTTGAAATTGAAAAGCTAGCACGCGCGCCGCCCCAACCGCCGCTTCCTGAACAGAAACCGCGTTAATATTTTTACTTCAAATACTTCCATATGAACTTACGCGTTGCTTCTATAATGTTTCTTTGTGGGTAGAAACAGAGCTCTTCATGATCACGCTGCACGCATGGCACCTGCCTTTACATCTTCACCAGAGTTATACATAGACGCGGCGAAACTGGAGGTGACGTCATCACATGCTGCGATATACCATAGACAATGAATTTACCTTTGTTAGACTGTAACATAATTATCAACCTTTAACCTTAACTAGAAAATAGTTACAAACAAATCATTTAAAGCATAGACCCAACAAAGTCAAATAAATGCCTTAAGGGCAACACACTCCCCGCCTGACCTTTGTAAGGTCACTATAAACATGGTACAGAACTTTATCCTCTAGATCAGTCTTTAGGTAGAAGTAGAATGACCTCTATAACTGGTCTCAGGTTTCCTTTTCAGGGTTTGTTGTAAAGATGTGAACTGGTTGACTGCTTGTTCTTTGTTGTTTGGTAAGCGCTGGCATGGTTCTCTGAACGGTAGTGGGGCGACACAGTTGTTCGCTTCGTCTCTGAAGACCTTTGTGTCCATTATTTTTAGGAAGACGGCATTTTCCACAGATGGAGCAAGTTTATTATAGTGCTTAGTTTGAAGACTGATTGTCCCAGTATCTTCTCAGTCACTTTACTATGCTCGTGCTTTGTTGTGCTTCCTTGATACACGCAACATTTGCGGAGGGCTGAGAAATTGAATGGCGGTCACTCTCTAGCACATTAGTCTTGAGCGTTTTAACTGTCGGTTTGTGTACATTGCCAGGGCACACCTCTCCTATCACCACCCAGCCCAGATCCAGATGTTGGGCGAAGGGGGCATTGTGTGGTCCATTGAACTGCTGCCTGACTTTGTGCACCCTAAGAACATCTCCTCCGAGTAGCAGGCGTATTTCTGCTTCCGGATCCAGTTCTGGGATGTGCTTGGCAATGTGGTGGAGATGGGGCTGGTGTAGCACTGCGCTTGGCGTTGAAATCTCGGATCAGTTATTCAAGATCTCATTGCACTCTAAGAGTGGAGGGAGACTGATGATGACTTTGCCATCCAGCGACTCCAGCTGGAAGCCTTCTGCCTTCCTGCCATATGTTTCTGCGATACCAGAGCGAGTTCTGAGGTAGCATGGGAGTGGATTACCCTTTACGCTGAACAAATCCAAGGACTCTGGTCTCACTGGTGAGTGGTTGCTCTGGTCGTCCAGAATTACATAGGCTTTGATGGCCTTGTCTTTGGCTCCCTTAGGGTATACCTTAGTGAGGCAGATCTTTGAGCATGAACGGCTCGACTGACCTGGACTGCAAACTTCTGTGCAGCTCGAGCTGACAACAGTCGTATCAGAGTGATGCTCTCCCTCCCTGCCATCCTCTTGTGGGAGCGGAGGAGCCTTGGCAGTTTGCAGTGACGGACGGGATGCATGGCCCCATCGTGATTAGTGCTGTTACATTCTGAGCACTTTACGGGGAACGTACACACTTTAGCGAGGTGGGAGGTAGAGGAACAACACTTAAAACATATTCTTTTTGCCTTGAGAAAGGCCTTTCTTTCGTCAAAGGGTTTGTTTTGAAACATTCTGCATTTTTTGAGCGGGTGGGGTTTGTTGTGCAATGGACAATTCTTGCTAGGGTCATCGTTGATTGCGGAGACTTCGGTTTTATGCACTGAGACGGGTTTATTGATGACAAAATTGTTCGAAATGGGTTTGACTGGGTTGGTGTGAGTTGTGGTGCTGCCTTGATTCATGAAGCTAGGGTCGATTCACTTCTTCGCCTCCTTGCACACAAACCTACTAAAATACTCAAAGGGAGGGAATCGACCACCATTCTCTTCCTTGTACTCTGAGCCAATAGACACCCATCTTTCCTGCAGCTCAAATGGAAGTTTGTCCACAATTGGTCCAACTCCACGTGAAGTATCCAGATACGACAGGCCAGTTAAATAACTGTCTTCTTTAGCACCTTGAATCTCCATGAATAAATCTCCGAGTTCTCATAATTTAGTGTGGTCCTTGGCTAACACCCTAGGAGAATTGTCCAACCGTTGAAATAGCGCCTTCTCAATAATTTCAGGGCTGCATAGCAGTCCAGAAGTCTCTCCCATGCTTTGTGTAAGGCTAGCTTGGGGTTGTTGATGTACACTGAGCGTATGCGTTTCACCTGTTCACTTGATTCCTTTTCCAGCCATTTAGTCATAAGGTCCAACTCTTGGGTTGCTGTGAGCTGGACTCCGCCGGTGGCGCTGGTGAATGAGGGGTACTACGCATGGTAACTTTCAGGCTTATCGTCAAACTGGTACAATCCCGAATTAACGAGGTCTCGTCGCGCTAAATACTGTGCCAAGGGTTCTGCTGCAGGTGGCGTGCTAGCTGGGGGAATATGTTGGGGGACATATGACTGAGCATGTACGTTCATGATGGGATTTGATGTTCTGACTTCAGCTTTGTCTCTGATCTCGCCGGATCTGGTAAGTTTGGTGTTAGGAAGAACTTGTAGTCAGTGCTTTCATACTTGAATTTGTGGCAAGGTTGCAATTGTGAGTTGTCTTCCCCAGGTGGACGCAATGCAACGAAGCTTCCCTGTGATTTCACATGAGATGGGATGCCAACAGGCAAGTATGGAGAGGGAGAATGAATCTGCAGGTCAATTTGAGATTGGACATATTCGCTGGTGCGTTCCAGTTTGGCCCTTCCTGAAAAGATTTTCCTGCTTCGTCTAGAACGTGCATTTCTTCAGCGTTTTCCAACACTTGTGCTTCCACCGCGGCCGCATCAGCTTCTCGTTGTAGCGTCAGAGCTTCTAACAATGTATCTATCCTTGCCTTTTCCAACTGGTTTTCCGCTTCTCTGGCAGCTTTTTCCATTTTAAGTTTTGCTTCTCGGTTAGCGTATGACGCTCGCACCTTGGCGGCTTCTGCTTTAGCTCTTGCGAGGGCAGCCACACTTGAAGACGTCCTACTGCTCTTGGCACTAGATGCAAGCAACTTGGTTCTTGATCGCGAAGCCATCGTACCACTTGTCGAAACATCTAATGATTTCGCCTTTTTACTGTAGTGTTCTCCCGCAGCGTGTTGAAACTCTGACTAAACACCAAGTTAAACCGGAGCCAATGAAGACAGAGTCGTAGTAAGGTTAACCATTTACTGTTCACTCTTCCACATTAACATCGTATGGTGAAAACTGTTGATAAAAAAATACAAACATATAGAGCGTCCGTTTCCATTCTGGAGACCACGCGCGCTCTCTTCTTTTAGCGAGTGTCTCCAGCCATCCCGAGTAGCGGGTGAGGGGTGTCCCGTCAAACCGCCACCGGGCCCGAGCCAACCCCGCGTTTGAAATGGAAAAGCCGGCACGCGCGCAGGCCCAACCACCGCTTCCTGAACAGAAACAGTGTTAATATTTTTACTTCAAATACTTCCATATGAACTTACGGCGTTGCTTCTATAATGTTTCTTTGTGGGTAGAAACAGAGCTCTTCATGATCACGCTGCACGCATGGCACCTGCCTTTACACCTTCACCAGAGTTATACATAAGACGCAGCGAAACTGGAGGTGACGTCATCACATGCTGCGATATACCATAGACAATGAATTTACCTTTGTTAGACTGTAACATAATTATCAACCTTTAACCTTAACTAGAAAATAGTTACAAACAAATCATTTAAAGCATAGACCCAACAAAGTCAAATAAATGCCTTAAGGGCAACAGTGGGAGAAGGGCCAAAAGTCTCTTCCTCAATCAAGGGGAAGTTAGTGAAAGGCAGCATGTACCACATGTCCAGCAAATCATCCTTCGAATCCGTATTCTTCATCATTTCCTCGATCGGTAGCTGCTGTGTGATTTTCTCCAAACCGAAGCACTTGGCCTGGACTGCTCTTCAGCCTCTTCAGCCTCTTGTAATTGAGACGACAGCTTCTTCTTGGACTCCTCCAACTCTCGCCACAGTCTCAGCAGTTCTGACTCATGCTTCCAGGCCATCTCAATCTGGGATGCAATTACACCACCAGTTTCTTCCCCCCAACCGGAAAAGCAGCAGTTAAAGGATGTTCAGCCCCCAGTTTTTTCTTCCTGATGACTTCTTCCAGGTCAACTTTCAGTTTTTCCACTTCACTTACGCGGTTGATGGTCATCTTCAGGTTCCCTTCAAGCGTCCGCTTCCCTTTTCCGCGATCTGTCCTCGATTGCTTCACCTCCTCTGAAGTGTAGTCAAACTCCCCTCTCCGGGCTCTCGGTCTTCTGTTGGCCTTAGTCAGACAGCTTCCTTGGTCTTCCCCAACTTATAAGTCTTTCAAGTTTGTTCCAAAAGTGCGGCACTCAGTCTCCAGCCTGCATGGTTGAGCGCTCAGTTCAGCGGTGCAAATCCCCTCTCTCCCCAGTGTCTCATTCCGATTGACGAACTGCGTTTCCATCCCCAGGTCCGTCCACCACCGTCGGTTCCAACACCAGGAAGTTCAACTGGCATGTCGGGTCATTTTTCTCAGATTGCGCCAAACTATGCCGGCCAAAAACTACTCCACATTTTACACTTTGCTCTGGTTGCTTTTCCCTGAACTGCCTCTTCCTCCAGACCTGGCACTTGTCTAAATAAAGTTTTAATTCTTTAACTTTGTCATCCGGGCTTCGCCATTCACCTCGCATCATAGTCCCCCAAGGCGAATCCAAACTCTTGGCGGTCATCCACATACGGCAAAACTCCGAACACCTCCACATCCCCCATGGTCTTCCTCATGCCCTGCTGGAAGGTTGAAGGGGCTCCGGATATGCCCTGGGGCATCTTTTCGGATCGAAAGAATCCTAGGGAATCTATAATGGCTGTCCTCTCCTCATCGGCCTCACTCATCGGGATCTGGCAACATCCACTCCTCAGATCCAGCACATTAAACCACGTCGCACGATACAAATAGACCATAGTGTCTTCGGCCCTCAGGGCCATATTCTGGTCAATGACAGTGCGCCTGTTCAGAGTCCTATAATCCACACACATGCCACTTACATCTTCCATGGCTACAGGGTCCAGTCGCCGCAACCTCTCTCTCACCGAGGTGTCCTCAGCGGTCAACTCCCCTCCCTCGTGGTATTTCGGAGTGTCTACTAAGAGGGTCTCACCCTCAGATACTTCCCCCAGGCCGTACCACAATTGGGTCTCATTTACATTTGGTACCGGCTCAAGGCTGCTACACACGTCCTCAGAAGCAGCTCGGAATGCTGGGTGCCCGGACAATGCCCCCAAGAACTCCAGGGTCACTAACCAATCATCGTCTTCTGGATATTTACTGGCACTGGTACCCCAAATCTCCAGTGCCCTTAATGTTGTCAAGCGTAAATGATTCAGGCACTGGTTGTAAAATGAACTGTACAACAACTTGACCTGCACCCTGGTGTCGAGGATGCCTTTAGCATAGCTTCCATCTATCCGTAACAGCACACTGGAGCGTGGTCCCTCTAAGCCTTCAGGAATAGGGTCTTTTCCTTTCGGAAGTTCCTTGGTACATTGCTGGGAACATGCTCCTCCAGAGACCCCAAGTCATTCCCCCACTGGGCCTCCACTAAGTTTCCCGACACCTCTCTGATCAGCTGAACAACTGAAGGAGGGGCTGATCCCCTGAAATGATCCCCCTGGCACTGCAAGCAATCTAGATGCCCTCCTAGCCAGAGAAGATACACTGAAAGCTTTTCCCCCGCTTTCAGATAACTTGCAGCTGTCACTACGGGGTAATTGAACCTGACAGTTCTAACACCGTCAACAGCCCGCCTACTCAAACTTTCAACCAATCCCTGTCGCTCTCCCTCAGCCGAGCACTGCCACTCATCTAACAACTGAGAGATCCGCTCTGTTCACGTCTCGTATGCCTCTGCCCCTTTAGGGGTGGACAATATCCCAAAAGCCAGGCGGAGCCTGCCATAGCTGGAACATTTATTCGCAGACACTACCTCCGAATCAGACCACTCTTTCCTCTCTCTCCTAACAGTATGGACAGCCCCTAGTCCCACTACCAACTCGTCAGTGCTAGTCTGAACTCGAACAAAGACCTCACCCAACACGCATGCAGCAATAACCAGCAAATAACCCACAGAGACACACATTACTAACTGCAATCCCACAGAGACACAGCAGCGCTGATTTAAACAGGGCAACCATGCAGCACACCACTGAATCCAATCCCAGACAAAGCCCCCAAGTGTAGCCCCCTGGTAAGCCTCAGGCTCTCTCAACTCGCTGTTGTCTAGGGGAAACAGCCCTCGGCCCCGCCAAACTGGGTAATTAAGTTTGTGTGGATGCTGTGTGATGTACCCACCCCGCCAAATAACAGACAAAACACCATAAACAATTAATTGATTACAATTTATAGATATTACTGAAACTATATAATTGAGATAAAATATAAAAGGAAAATAAAAGGTGCCAAACTTATCAAAGTTCAATCTCTTCGTGCACAAACAGTTGGAGCTCTAGTAACGATCCTCTCTTCACCATTCAATCTGCTCTGACCACTTCGACCCACCACCTGGGACCAAACCACAGTGGTCGACCAGACGCCCCACATGAGTCTGTCTCCGTCTCCTCTCCTCGCCGAAGACCCTGGACCTCGGACTCCTGCTCAGGGTCCAACCCCGTTAGCCAGCTCACAGCACCGTGTCCACTGTCTCTCTCCCCATCTCGCCTTCTGCCAGCGAGAGAACTTTCTCAGCAGTTAACATAACAAAGAAGCCATTTTAATTAGCCTACGCAGTAACATAAAAGAAGAAACCCCTTACATAGGTCAACAAGAATGCAAGAGAGCTGTACTCCATGATGGTAGTAGGAATAGGTGAAAAGGAATTGACTTTACTGAGGAGGGTGGAACGCTGTTGAGATGCCAGCCAGGTGGTGGCGGTGTCAGAAATACGATCGCCTGGCACTTGTAATGGCTGCCCGTTTTCCAATTCAGCTGCGGACAATTGCAGGTCCTCTTTTGGAGCACTCTGAGCCCCAGCGGGACCCATGGGAGATGATTATACCAACACTCATTGGTCAGGGATGCCCTCAGAGCAGCCTTTAAGGATCGGTGAAACCGCTTGGACTGCGGGAGATACACTGTGGTGTGATGTAGCCTAATGCTGAGGTTCTAGGTCTTCAATGAATTGGGGACTGTGGTCAGAGGAAGTATCAGATGAGGTGTCAAACTGAGCAACTCAGCTGTTGATAAATGCCCAATCCACATCTGCGGCTGTCATTGATGCTAGAGGGACAACCTCTGGCCACCTGGTGGTATAGTCCACCACAATAAAGAGGGTCGTGAAACCATGGCCGGGGGGGGGGGGCAAGGGGACCAGCAAGGTCCACGTTGACACGGTCAAACCGCTGTTCAGGGACCTCAAAAGGTGCCAATAGCGCTTGAACACGATGGTTAATTTTTTCCTGCTGGCACTCCACACAGGCTGCAGTCCAATCACACACGTCCTTTCTGAGGCCGTGCCATGCAAACTTTAGTGCAACCAGTTTCTGTGGGGCCTTAAGACCCGGGAGTGAGAGGCCGGGTGTGTATGGAGTTGAAAACAGTTCATCTCCAGTTTGTGGACACAATGGGCCTAGGACGACTGGTTGAAACATTAAACAGGAGGAAAATTCCAGCTTCTCCAACTTAATGTCAGCCAACCGCAGGCCCATGGCTGCTGTCTGGTAAGCCTTGACCTCTAGGTCTATAACTCCTGACAACAGAGTGGCGCATTTGAAAGCAGTGGCCTCTCGGGGGCCAACCAAAGGTGCACTTCTCTTTTTAAAGTGTGTTTTTTGTGATCGTAAGACTATACTGTACTCCAAGAGCAATGGGTACAGCAGGTCAAATGCATCAGTGATCTGCTCATTGTTTGGAACCACCGGCTGGGGTATCGAAGGAGCTGGCGGACGAGTCAGAGAAGGAGAAGCCGGTGGATGAGTCGGAGTAGGAGAAGCTGGCTTTTAGCCGGGAGAAGGGGATGCCGGTGGGCAACCGGGAGAAGGGGATGCCGGTGGGCAGCCGGGAGAAGGGGAAGCCGGTGGGCGGCGGGAGAAGGGGAAGCCGGTGGGCGGCCGGGAGAAGGAGATGCCGGTGGGCGGCTGGGAGAAGGAGATGCCGGTGGGCGGTCGGGAGAAGGGGAAGCCGGAGGGCGGCCGGGAGAAGGGGAAGCCGGTGGGCGGCCGGGAGAAGGAGATGCCGGTGGGCGGCGGGAGAAGGGGAAGCCGGTGGGCAGCCGGGAGAAGGGGAAGCCGGTGGGCGGCAGGAGAAGGAGATGCCGGTGGGCAGCCAGGAGAAGAGGAAGCCGGTGGGCGGCCAGGAGAAGGGGAAGCCGGTGGGCAGCCAGGAGAAGGAGATGCCGGTGGGCAGCCGGTTGAAGGAGAAGCCGGTGGGCAGCCGGGAGAAGGAGGAGGAGGAGGCGGTTGTCATGAAAGGGGGATCGTAATGAACGGTAGACGACCCTGGCAGCTTAAACCCATGGTGTTTACGTACCTCTGGTATCCTGGTGCGCTGGCATTGTTGAAGCTGCAAGGCAGTCAGCATGTCCTAAATGTTCATACCAGAATGAGCGTGGTGAAAACAGGCCCGGTGCCATCTGTTTTGCAGCTGCGGGTGTCCTTTTGTTGGGGGCCTTGCTGACTGGAGTTACTGCGGTAGAGAAAGGAGGAGGAATGATGCACCACTGCCAGGAGAGTGGCTCATTAGCTCTGAAGGCCTAGCATTGGTGAGGCTGTGCAAGCAGAGCAACTGTTTGGTATACAGTACTCAGACTCCGATAGTCCAAAAGTGTGTAAAAGGTGAGTTTTCACTGATCGTTATTTGGACGGGTGTTCCAGTAGACTCACTACTCTCACAGCTGTGGAGGTGCTGAGCAAAACTACTACATTAAAATATTTGGTGTTGTCATCGGTGATTTTTCGTACAGTGAATTAGCCCTCGGCTGTACAAACCAAACAACAGCATTTTGCTCTCAAAACTCCAGCCATTTCAAAGCAACTGCATTGGCCAACATGTCCAATAACTCTGGAATCATCCCAATGTACAGTAGGTTTTTCCAAATAAAACAAAGTGAGGTGTCTTACTTTAACAAAACCTGTAACACATTTTATTGAACTCCAAAACCTAAGCACAAAAGCGCACTAAAACTCTTTATGTAATAACGTCATCACCTCAGTCCAGCCTCTTAAAGTGGAGACCCAACTCAATATTCGTGGTGAATTATGCATATTTCTTCCAATTATGTTAACCTACAGTACCAGGAGTCATGCTTCCTGATGACAGCATTTCAATTTCAGAAACAACTGCCCTTCCAGCCTTTCGAATTCCTCTCTCAATCATTGAGGAGCCATCAGTGTACAGAATCAGATCTGAGTTCGAAAAAGATATTTCTTTGCAACAATTTGCCTCTTCATGGCACATAATTGTTCTTGAATTGTCATGGTCATCATAGTCTTCCATGTCTGATGGTAACAGTGTAGCTGGATTCACTTGTTGAATGATTACATGATGTGCCTCAAGAACAGTAAACCACTTGGACCACCGAGCAGCTGTTACCTGGGACCCTATTCACGGTCAAGTGTGTGCTGAGTGCGGACAGCGAACATTTAGAATTTGATAAAGCATGATGCCAGAAACAGCCTTGACCGCTGGATAGGTTGCCTACACTGCTCGCAAACAAGGACCCCATCCTAATGCTACCTTATCCAATTTAGCGAAGTAATAACAAATTCTGCTAAAGGATACCGTCAATCTTCATGTTTTTGAATTAAGACTGCTATCATGTGTTTCTTGTTGACATACAAGATAAATAGTTTATGTATATCAGGGACTCCTAATGCAGGTGCGGTACTCAATGTCACTCTTAATGAAGAACTGCAAGCTTTTTTAAACTTTAAGAGTCACAGGGTTGTCTGAGTGCTTACTGTCTTTCAGCAGATTGCTGAGTGATTGAGCAATAGTTGATGGATCTGTCACTAGCTTGTCAATAAATTGATAACAATGGTTTCATCTTCAGTTCGGTGTGTCTTCACTCCCTTGGTCTTTATTGAAGCAAGCTGCGACATAGCTGTCAATCTAATTGTTTCATCAGTGTTGTTCTCACCTGGCCACTAGGGGCCGCTGTAGCTACTAAAACAGTGGATACATTGGTTGTAATCTTCAAAAACCCTTAGATAATGCAGAAGTACCAGATTGGAAAATTGTTTATGTGATAACCTTAGGGAAGGAAGCAAAAAGCTAATAGGCAAATTTGTTTATTATTGCCATATTACTGAGATACAGTGAGAAATGTGTTGTGTATATTGTTCACACAGATCAATTCATTGTAGTGCAAAGCAAGACAATAACAGGGTGCAAAATAAACATAGGCTGTAAAACAATGCAATATGGGCCCTTCAGCCCACAAGCTTATGCTGACCTAAATATACAAACCTACTCCATGATCAATCCCTCTTACACAGCCTATAACCTTCCATTTTACTTATGTCTGTATGCCTATCTAAGTCCCTATTATATCAGCCTATACCACCACACCTGGCAGTATGTTACAGACACCCAAAACTCTCAGTGTGAAAACCTACCTCTGACATCCCCCCTGAACTTTCCTCCACTCACCTTAATTAGATGTCCTCTGGTATTGGCCATTCTGTCCTGGGAAAAAGGTGCTGGCTGTCCACTCTATCTATGCCTCTCATAATCTCATACACCCCTGTCTTCTCTTATCCTCCTTTGATCCAAAGAGAAAAGCCTTAGCTCACTCAACCTTTCCTCATAAGACATGTTCTCTAATCCAGGCTGCATCCTGGTAAATCTTCTCTTCACCCTCTCTAAAGCTTCAATATCCTTCCAATAATGAGGTGACCAGAACTGAGCACAATAATTCAAGTGTGGTCTAACCAGAGTTTTATAGAGCTGCAACATTACCCTGCAGCTCTTGAACTCAATACCCTGACGAGTGAAGGCAAATACACTATATGACTTCCGAGCCACCCTATCAAACTGCGTGGCAGATTTGAGGGATCTATGGACTTGGACTCCAAGATACCTCTGTTCCTCCAGACTGCTAAGAATACTGCTATTAAACTTGCAGTCTGCTTTTGAGTGTGATCTTCCAAACTGTATCACTTCATTTTTCCAAACTGAACCCCATCTGCCACTTTTTTGGTCAGCTCTGCACCTATAACCTATGATATGCCATTGTAACCTATGATAAACTTCTACATTATCCACAACACCACCAACCTTTGTGTCAGCTGCAAACTTACTCATCCACCCTTCCACTTCCTCATCCAAGTCAGTTAAACCACAAAAAAATGGGTCCTATAACAGATCCCCATGGAACCATATACAACCCTGAGATTCATTTTCTTGTGGACATACTCAATAAATCCATATTAGGATAATAACTGTAATAGAATCAACAAAAGAACATACCAACCTGGGCATTCAACCAGTGTGAAAAATACAACAAACTGTGCAAGTACAAAAAGAAAGAAATAATAAGAAATAAATAAGCAATAAATATCAAAAACATGAGATGAAGAGGACTTGAAAGTGAGTCCATAGATTGTGGGATTATTTCCGTGACAGGGCTAGTGAAGTTGAGTGAAGTTATCCACTTTGGTTCAGGAGCCTGATAGTTGAAGGGTAATAACTGTTCCTGGACCTGGTGATGTGAATCTTGAGGCTCCTGTACCGTCTTCCTGATTGCAGCACTAAGATGGCGGAGATCCCCGATGATGGATACTGCTTTCCTGTGACAATGCTCTGTGTAGATGTGCTCAGTGGTGGGGATGGACTGGCCTATTTGACAGCTTCTCCGTTCAAGGGCATTGGTGTTTCCAGACCGTGCTATGATGCAGCCAGTCAATATACCCTCTTCGACACATCTATGGAAGTTTGTCAAAGTTTTAAATGATATACTGAATCTTTGCAAACTCCTAAGGAATAGGGGTGCTGTTGTGCTTTCTTTGTAATTATACTCACATGCTGGGCCCAGAACAGATCCTCCGAAAAGATCACAGAGGAATTTAAAGTTGCTGACCCTCTCCACCTATGATCCTCCAACAAGGACTGGCTCATGGACCTCTGGTTTCCTCCTGCTAAAGTCAGTAATTAGCTCCTTGGTCTTGCTGACACTGGGTAAGAGGTTGTTGTTGTGGCCCCACTCGGCTAGATTTTCTGCTTAGCCACACAGTCATTAGTGTAAAACAAGTAGAGCAGGGGGGTAAGCACACAACCTTTGCTGATGGAGATTGTGGAGGAGATGCTGTTGCTAATCCGAACTGTCAAAGGTCTGCAAGTTAGTAAATTAAGGATCCAATTGTACAAGGAGGTATTGAGGCCAAAGTCTTGAAGCTTATTGATTAGCTTTGAGGGGATGATTGTATTGAATTCTGAGCTGTAGTTGATAAAGAGCATCCTGATGGATGCATTGTTGCTGTCCAGATGTTTCCAAGTTTGAATGAAGTGCCAATGAGATGGCACCTGCTGTGGACCTGTGGCACCAGAAGGCAAAATGGAGCAAATCCAAGTTGCTACTCAGGCAGGAGTTGATATGTTTAATCACAAACTTCTTGAAACAATTCATCACTGTGGATGTAAGTGCCATTGGATGATGATCATTGAGGCAGGTTACCAAATCTTTCTCAGGCATCGGTATAAGTGATGCCTGCTTTAAGCAGGTGGGTAACTCAGACTGCCAAAGTGAGAGGTAAAAGATACTAGTCAACAGTCCAACCAGTTGATCAGCACAGGTCTTTAGTACCCTGTCTGGGCTGGATGCCTCTTGTGGGTTCATCCTCCTGAAGGCTGCTCACATGTCGGCCTCACAGAATGAAAACACAGGATCATCAGGGTCTGTGGGAGCTTGTGATGATTTCTCCATGTTTTGCTGTTTGGAGATCTTTTGGTTGCTTCAGCACTCTGCGGTCTCCAAGATTCCAACAGGAAGAGGCAGCATGAGCGAATCTCGTGGCAAAAAGGCTGCAGGATGGTTTGACCACATTTCTCCAATTATAGCTTCCATTGTTCACTGATTAAAGCCAGAAGGGCAATTGGAACATCAAGGCAAGTGCAGAAGTTTGGAGATCATTTGGGTGCTCCAGTGCTCTGCAGTCTCCCAGAGGATTCTGGGAGGCAGAGTGAGCAAACCTTGTAACGAGCAGGCTGCAGGACGGGGCACAAGCTTATGTTTGGCTCCATTTCACTGATTAAAGCTTCCATTGTTCACCAATTAAAGTGACAATGGAGAATAAAGCATCGAAGTGAATGCAGAGGTTGAGCATCTGCTGCTGCATCCAGGCCCAGAGAGTTTTGTCCAGGTTTTTTTCTGTGTTTTGGATTTGGACGTTGGACTACAGACTCTATTTTTCATTCTTATAGTTTTTATATTATGTGTTTTCTTGCCTGATCTTCTCATTTTTTGTGGGGGATTTGGGGGAGTCAATGTGCCTGATTCATTTTGCTCCGTTTTTGTGCGGGGGGGGACTTGGGGGTTGATGTGCCTTTTTTTTGTTCTTTTTTTTGTGGGGAGGTGGGATTTAGGGATTGATGATCATACTGCCTTTCTTTTCTTTTTCTTTCTTGGTTCATGGCTACCCAGAGAACTGAAGAATTGTATACTTTGACAATAAATGCATCTTTAAACCTTTGAACCTTTTAAGGCATTGAGCTCATCTGGAACCGAAACCCTGTTGTCGTCTATGTCACTTGATTTTACTTTATAAGAGGAGATAGCATTCAAGCCCTGCCACAACCGTCGAGCATCTTTTGTTGATTCAAATTTAGTTGGGAATTGCCACTTCACCTGTGAGATGGCTTTCCGGAAATTGTGCCTGGACCTCTTGTAACTTTCTTGATCACCAAACTTGAATGCCTCTGATCTGGCCCTCAGCAGATGTGGATTTCATGGTTCATCCAGTGCTTCTGGTCGTCAGAAGTCTTAGACCTCATACTTTATCCACATACACCAAATCCACCTCTCTACCTTCATGAATTTGTTAATTGCTAGTTATAGAGAAAGTGCAGCACAGGTAGATAATAATGAACAAAGTCATAATGTGATAGCTATTGGCCAATTAGCCAAACATCTATTGTTAGAAAAATGTTAAAATCAATTATTAAGGAAATAATAACAGCACATTTGTAAAATCATATTCTAAACAAGCAGAGGGAGAAATGATGTCTGTTAAATTTAATGGAGATTTTTGAGAAAGTCTTGAACAGAATTGATAAATGGGAATCAGTATTTTATTACATTTGGGCTTTCAACATGGAGTATTACAAAAGGTTAAGTCACAAGAAAAGAGCCCATTGCATTGGAGGTAATGTAATGGATAGAGGATAGAGGATTGGCTAACAGGCGGGGAGAAATGAGTTGAGATCAGAAGGTAATTTTCAGGTTGTAAACAATATTACAACACAGGGATCAGTTTTTGGAGTACAACTGTTTACAATATATTTTAAGAAGGAAGTACAGTAGCCCAAAAATGGGTGGGAAAGCAAGTTGCATGGTGGATACAAACAGTTTACAAATATATACTGACAGGCAAAGTTGGTGGGGATGGATAAAATTTTGGTAGATGTAGTATAACGCAGGGAAGTGTGTGAAGTTGTTTATTTGGAAGGCACAACAGGAGTACAAAATATTAATGAATGAAGGAAAACTGTAGAAAGTTGAAGCACCAAGGGACTTAGAGGTCCCTGTACTTGTGCATAAAACGCTGAACCCTATGCTCAGTGGCCACCTTATTCGGTACACCTGTTCGTTAATGCGAAATATCTAATCAGCCAATCATGTAGCGGCAACTCAATGCATAAGAGCATGCACATATGGTCAAGAGGTTCAGCTGTTGTTCAGATCAAACCAGAATGGGGAAGAAATGTGATCTAAATGCCTTTGACCGTGGAATAGTTGTTAGTGCCAGACGGGATGGCTTGAGTGTCTTAGAAACTACTGATCTCCTGGGATTTTCATGGGCAACAATTTTTTGAGTTTACAGAGAATAGCGTGAAAGAAAAAAAGCATCCAGTGAGCACCAGTTCTGTGGGTGAAAATGCCTTGTTAATGAGAGAGGTCAGAAAAGAATGGCCAGACTGGATCAAGCAGACAGGAAGGTGACAGTAACTCAAAATACCACATGTTATAACAGTGGTGTGCAGAAGAGCATGTCTGAATGCACATCACATCAAATCTTAAACCGGATGGGCTATAGCAGCAGAAGATTATGAACAAACACTCAGTGTCCATTTTATTAGGTACAGGAGGCCACTGAGTGTACCTTTGAACTACAGCTAGTTATCATAAAAGATGATGGAATTTGGCCCTAATTTCAGTAGGACTGTTGTAGAAAAGCAGGGGAATCTGAATGCAACTCCTCAAGGCACTAGTGAAAACACATTTCAAAATCAGAATTATTATCACTGACCTATATCAGAATCAGAATCAGGGTTATTATCACCAGCATATGACGTGAAATTTGTTAACTTAGCAGCAGCAGTTCAATGCAATACATAATCTAGCAGAGAAAAAAATAATAAATAAAATAAAAATAGTAATAATAAATAAACAAGTAAATCAATTATGCATGTTGAATAGATTTTTAAAAAGTGCAAAAGCAGAAATATTGTATATTTAAAAAAAAGTGAAGTAGTGTCCAAAGATTCAATGTCCATTTAGGAATCGGATAGCAGAGGGGAAGAAGCTGTTCCTGAATCGCTGAGTGTGTGCCTTCAGGCTTCTGTACCTCCTACCCGATGGTAACAGGGAGAAAAGTGCATGCCCTGGGTGCTGGAGGTCTTTAATAATGGATGCTGCCTTTCTGAGACACTGCTCCCTAAAGATGTTCTGGGTACTTTGTAGGCTAGTACCCAAGATGGAGCTGACTAGATATACAACCTTCTGCAGCTACTTTCAGTCCTGTGCAGTAGCCCCTCCATACCAGACAGTGATGCAGTCTGTCAGAATGCTCTCCACGGTACAACTATAGAAGTTTTTGAGTTTATTTGTTGACATGCCAAATCTCTTCATATTCCTAATGAAGTATAACCACTGTCTTGCCTTCTTTATAACTACGTCGATATGTTAGGACCAGTTTAGATCCTCAGAGATCTTGACACCCAGGAACATGAACTTGCTCACTCTCTCCACTCCTGATCTCTCTATGAGGATTGGTATGTGTTCTTTCGTCTTAACCTTCCTG
Source organism: Mobula birostris (assembly GCF_030028105.1). NCBI lineage: Eukaryota > Metazoa > Chordata > Chondrichthyes > Myliobatiformes > Myliobatidae > Mobula > Mobula birostris. The sequence continues at coordinate 132,476,678 of NC_092371.1, forward strand.
AAGTCCGCAATCAACTCTTTCATCTTTCTGATGTTGAGTGCCAGGTTGTTGCTGCGGCACCACTCCACTAGTTGGCATATCTCGCTCCTGTATGTCCTCTTCTCACCACCTAAAATCCTACCAACAATGGTTGTATCATCAGCAAATTTATAGATGGTATTTGAGCTATGCCGAAACACACAGTCACGTGTATATAGAGAGTACAGCAGTGGGCTAAGCACACAGCCCTGAGGTGTGCCAGTGTTGATCTTCAGCGAGGAGGACATGTTATCACCAATACGCACAGATTGTGGTCTTCCGGTTTGGAAGTTGAGGATCCAATTGCAGAGGGAGGTACAGAGGCCCAGGTTCTGCAACTTCTCAGTCAGGATTGTGGGAATGCTGGTATTAAATGCTGAGCTATAGTCGATGAACAGCATCCTGACATAGGCGTTTGTGTTGTCCAAGTGGTCTAAAGCCGTGTGGAGAGCCATTGAGATTGTGTCCTATTGTGGTGACAGGCAAATTGCAATGGGTCCAGGTCCTTGCTAAGGCAGGAATTCAGTCTAGACATGACCAACCTCTCAAAGCATTTCATCACTGTCGATGTGAGTGCTACTGGGCGATAGTCATTAAGGCACCCCACGTTATTCTTCTTACGCACTGGTACAATTGTTGCCTTTTTGAAGCAAGTGGGAACTTCTACCCATAGCAGTGAGTGTATGATGTTAAATTTGTTGTATTGCAGCAGTAGTATAGTGCAAATACATAAAAATGACCATAAACTACAAAGTAACTAAAATTTCATAAAAGGGAATAACAAGGTAGTATTTATGGACAATTCAGAAATCTGTTATTGAAGGGGAAGAAACTGTTCCTAAATTGTTGAGTGTTGTTCTTCAGTCTCATAGTAATGAGAAGAGGGCATGTCCCAGATGGTGAGGGTCCTGAATGACGGATGCCACCTTCTTGAGGCACTGCCTCCTGAAAGATGTCCTTGATGCTGGGGAATGTTGTGCCCATGATGGAACTGACTGAGTCTACAACCCTCTGCAGCCTCTTGCCATCCTGTGCATCGGAGCCTTCATACCAGCTGTAATACAGCTGGTCATAATGCTCTCCACCATACATCTAAAGAATTTTCTGTGAGTCTCTGGAGATATACCAAACCTCTTCAAACTTCAAACAAAGGAGAGCCACTGGTTTACCTATTTCATGATTGCATCAATGCATTGGAGCCAGATTAGATCTTTCAAGGTGATGAGACCCAAGAACTTGAAGCTGCTTACCCATTCCACTGCTGACCCATCAATGAGGACTGGTGTGTGTTCTCCTGATTTGCCCTTCCTAAAGTCCACAATCAATTCCTTGGTCTTGTTAATGTTGAGTGCAAGGTTGTTATTGCAACACCACTCTACCAGCCAAACTATCTCACTCCTGTACACCTTGTTGTCATCTGAGATTTTACCAATAACAGTGGAGTACTATCTAGACTATTGCCAATAATTTTTCTGCCTATATTTGAGCAAGGATGTTATTTCATTGCAGGCAATTTGGAGAGGTTCCCCAAAATGATACCAGGTATGAAGGGATTGTCTTAACAGTAAAGACTAAATAGGTTGAGACTCTACTAGAAGAAGAGGCAATTTAAGATTTTGGTGGGGGTGGGGGGGGGGAGGTGATAAAAGGTTTCCTCTCCTCTCTCTGGAGCCAGGGATCTTTGAAGTGAAGAAGAATTTCTTCTCTCAAAAACTTGTGAATCTTTGCCACAAAAAGTTGTGAGTACAAAGTTCTCATGTACAGTTAAGACTGAGATAGAGATATAGGGCAGAAAATGGATCTGTGGAAGGTGGATCAGACACAATCCTAATAAATAGCAGAGTAGGCTTGAGAAGCTAATTGGACTGCTGCTGTTCCCACTTAAGGTGTCATGGTCTTATGCAAAAAGTTGAACAAGGGAGCAGGTGTGAATTCTATTTGCAGGAAGAAAGGGAGAGTGAGAAAGAGACATCTTGACTGAAGCACATTATATCTTGATAGGGCTTAACAAGATGAATGTTCAGAAGGTGTTTCCTCTTATGGGAGAACTAAAAACTATCACGTTTAAAAATAAACAGTTGTCCATTTAAGACAAGGATGATGCAGGAGTTCTTTCTCAGAGGGTTGCAAGCCTTTGGTAAGTTATTCCTTCAAGGACAGCGGAAGAAATATCTTTATACAGAGACTCCACATGTTTCAAGTGATTTTACAAATGAAAATCCAATATTGTGCAAATTCTCCCATGCCTTTCACACCATTTTTCAAGCTAGTAAAAGCAGTAATAAAATGTTTCATGATATTCATTAATGACTGAATCAAGCATATATTACATTAGCTTAATAATGGTTAATATTAGGAAAGTGTTTATTGAAATGAAATAATTACAGCAAGTGGTTGTAGAATGGTATGTGATAGATAGCTATAGAAAATAGATGATTCTAGCTTACAAAGAAATCAGCTTTCAGACATTTCATAGGAATGGAACCCTTATGTAATACAGGCACTGTCTCTATAGCAAAGTGAAATAGATTTGTGGTCAATATGGGGGGTAGTGGTGAAAGGTTGGTGGGAGTAAATTGAACAAATCAATTATGAGTATCACTGTAGGCTTAATGTGCTGTGTTGCTTATTCAGAATCAGAATCCACACCTAATTCATATCACGAGGGGTATCTGGGATAGTGCAATCGGAGTCGTCAGTTCTGGTGCAGACTTTGTTCTGGGGGCATCCAACAGCACTCCAGTTTGGCTGGATACTTTGTTATCATCTATGGTTTCTTCACTTCCTATCACAGGATATCTCAGCCTTTGCCTTAGGCCCCCAGCAAACAGATAATGATAATGATAAGGAAGAGTGGAAGGAGTGGAGGAAAAGAAGTTAGAGGATATGAAAGTTAGAAGTCATCTTCTTTGGCTGGAAATTTGCGTGAAGAGCCCACCCAACTGGTTCCTTTATCAGATGAGGTAATAACTGGGGCAGTAACAGACTGCATTCAGACTCTTTAGCTTTGATATTATATGGATGAAGTCTCATCTGTGGCACTCTGACTATACTTTTCACCTTTAGGTTACTCTTGCAGGCTAAGATCTGAGTCTATGAATCAAAATGATGCAACCACTTTGTTCTTAATGAAATACAAACATATTTCTGTAAAGGATTAACTAATTGTCTTTAGTGCCTCCAGAAAGTAAGAAAGCAACAGTTAATGTATAGTTCATTATCCTAAAACATATTCTTTACCCTAAGCAGCCGAGAAATTTTTATGGCGCTAACTTGATGAAAAGCAAAAGAAAGAAAGCTTTATTATCACCAGATCATGAAGTTCTCTCTGTATACCTAGAATTAGTGAACTGGCCTCGTCCAGGAACCTGAGAGGGTAGTGGTATAATTAATGTTTCTATGCGTGCAGTCAAATTACCACCTACACACCTGGGTGTCTCAATACCATTTATTTGTAAAATTATCATTTGTGACCATAATTTGCTTAGCCAACATTTACTGCCACAATCACAGTTTGGGATTCATAGCTAATCCTAAACTGTGACCCACCCATTGCAAATGCCAGTTAATTGTTGTGAATTTGTGGAGTAACACAAACAATACTGGATAATCAAGGCAGATTTCTGTCCATGAAGGACATAAGTGAGCCAAAACGATATTTGTTCAACTATCTCATAATCAATATTGCCTTCATTACATTTCTAATGTAAGGCAAAATTTAAGTTTATTAGTTGACATGGTGGTATTTAAATCAATAGTTCAAGAAATGTATACCAGGTAGTCAGTAACTTAAATACCATGCCAATTACAGCAGGAATTCTCAGTCAGTGACTCTCAATTCAATCATGTTGAACTCAGCTGTGTGCTACTTACTATGGAAGTGCATCTCTGTTATGAAGATGTCCCGCTCAGAATCAGCAGCCAAGTGTGAGAATCGTGCCAATTCTGCACCTTTGCAAATCAATGTTATGAAGCACACCTTTAGACATGATGCTGGTTAGGCAACAAGCTAGTTGCCCAGTGCTTCAAGCTTCAGTGGAGATGATAGTATCCTTAGATCTCAGATGGATAACTGAAATGGACTCTTGGATCATTTACCGATCTCACCTGGTCTCACCAATCACCTGCCACACCGTATTTCTTCTCCTCCCCTTTTCGTTCCAGTATTGATGAAGGGTCTTGGCCCAAAAAATTCAACTGTTTATTCCCCTCTATAGATGCTGCCTGACTTGCTGAGTTGCTCCAGCATTTTGTGCATATCACTCAAGATTTCCAGCACTTGCAGAACCTTGTGTTTACTTCTGTGAAAAATTAACCCCACAAATCCCCTTTAAACCTATTTTTCCTCACTTTAAACCTATGTCTTCTAGTTTAAGATACTCGTACCATGAGAAGCAGATTAAAAAGTGTGGAATGCCTAGAAGACATGCAAATTTACAAGGGACGTTGCTGTGCAGGAAGAAGGTATGTTAAAAGTCTGGTAACAAATGTTCTTAACTTTTTCTTTCATGATATTCAGAGCTCAGACAAGATTAACAGTGTGGGGATCCTCTCCAGCAAATATGTCTTTAGGACTGTAAGCATAGGGGAAAGGGGATGATGCATTCTTGGTGTGTACCTGTTGCTGCTCTGGGTTGTGTCAATCTCAAGTCTTCCTTTGAAAGCTGCTATTAAAAGGGTCAGGGCATCACTAATGTTATTTCAATTGCTTCCTTCTTTTCACTTTGTCCCTGTCTCCCTGGTGCAGAGATATACCTCCCAAACCTGTTCATCCAAAGAATATAATGGCAGAAAATTAGTATGATCAGAGATCATGATGGTAATGTTCAACTAAACATTAAACAAAAATTGCATTTATTCTTTTCTGTTGCCTTTTTTGGTCTAGGAGTCCAGCATGACTGGAATGACTCCATTTTGTTGACACAAAAAGTCATGCTCTTTTCTCTGCTCTTCCAATGTTTTCAACAGAGGGCAGCATAGATACTTCCAGTGGCCCAGATTTGGTGGGCAAGCCCTAAGGAACTGGAATACTGATGTTAATTAGCACACAAATCTATTCTTAAATATACAGTTTTGAAGCAACAAAATTTTCACCAGGATCTCAATTGAATGCGGAAACCCAGTTGTATTACCATTACACAGGTGTGCGTTAAATGCGCGGTGTAATGCAGTAGTGCCATTCGGGAGCAAATAAATTTCGGGGCTACTCGTTTCTAAGGGATAGACTCATTTGGTAATAAAGGTTAATAATTAGTGGTAAGAAATTCATAAGAGTTGAAGGTGATGTTGAGAAAGAAATGAAATGAGAATTGCATGAGTTCTTGTAAAACAACAAATCTGCTGGAGTGTCTCAGTGGGTGGAACAGGGTGGAATGTGGGAGAAACGCTTCCACCCGATACACCGAAAATCCCTTTCCTGCACAGATGCTGCTCGGCCTACTGAGTTCCTCCAACAGATTGTTTATTGCTCCAGATTCCAGCAACTGCAGTCTCTAGGTACACAATCTTAATGGATCTTGGAAGCAGATTCAAATTATCTTTTAAAGAAAACTGAATAAATTATTTAACAGGAAAAATATAAGACATTCAGAATAAGAAGTTATTATTATAATAACTTCCTAAAGGAATATTTTGAAAGGGTCCCATAATGTCCCCTAGTTATGGCTGTTGTAATGTAAAATAGCTGCAAGATAACAATTTTTTTCTTGTTCTGTTTCTCCTTACTTGTGTTTATTTTCAATGGTTTGCTTTAATATGAGAGACTGTATAAGGTATCCTTACTCCTAGCAGACATCCACCAAACTGAAAAAAAAACAAAGAATGAATGATGTTAACAAAAAGTTAACACCCTCTGTTAACAACAGCCAGCTGAATATACAGAGAAATCAAGAATTTGATCGTTGCACTAAGTTGGAGTTCTAAGCAGTTTCTAAGCTCTAATTTCGTCATCTTTTGGTGTATATCTACTTTCAAAGTAATAGGATAGAATGAACGATTTCCCAACACCAAATTATTCTTACGCTTAATGGGTGGGTACATAATATCCACAACAATCCATGTAGGTAATGAATAAACTGTCCAACTACTATGATAGTGGACCATATAATTCACGCGTTTAATATTCAAATTCGTTGGCTGTGTGTATGTTACATTCAGCTTTGATTCAGTTTCGGTGAGCCTGCTGAGAAGTGAATGCTCAGCTCATGTTTCTAACGCAGGAGTTCCCAATCTTTTTTATGCCATGGACCCCTACCATTAACCGAGGGGTCCGTGATCCAGGTTGGAGCCCATGCCCTAACGCAAGATAAGTGATCACTATCCTGGCTCACAGATATTAAAAAAAAGGTGAACAATGATGGGGAGTTCTGCAGTCTTACCTCAATACCGAGACTGGCGAAAAAAAAGAGAACATGATCAAGCATTGTGATGATGAGGTTATCTGATTGAAAATGGGACCAGAGTCAACTCAGTTCGTTTCTGTTGCTTTCTCTGGCTGGAAGCTGGAGCGACTGCGCTTTACTGGCCTCAAGGTAAACCCCTTCTGTTATTTCAAAGGTCCAAACTATCTGCAACCGTTATCAATTACTTCGTCGCTGGGGTTTTAACAGGACCAGCCCGTAGGGCAGGAATACTGAGTTCCTTTTACAGGATTCCAGTCAGGAACGGCTCCCCACGAGAAAAATCAACTGATTCTTGTCATTACTTGGGATCTCGGGTGGGTACAATGACTTTTGCACAATGAACAACCTGCCGACAATTATTAATGTAGTATTTTGTTGAAATATTCATTAGCTCAGCAGCGTTCACCTTTCCCTCTCAGGCACACAAAGCGCTCTTTCACTCGGCAAGACCACTTCGCCCGACCGGAAACGGTGGGCCCGCCCCGTGGCAATTCCATTGGTTGGGGGTTCCAGACACCACCCGCCTCGCGACGGAATGCCAGTTGGCGATTGGGCCAGGCGACGATCAAGCAAAGGCGGAGACGGCTGTTTCCGGCGAGCAGGTTCGGCGGTGGTAGTTTGATTTCGTCCCTTGCTCCCGCTGCTCTCGCGTGCCCGGGTCTGTCGGCTGGAAGCGCGAGCGAGCGATGCCCGGGCTGGGCCGGCGGCCGGTCGGTCACTGAAAGCGCAGTGACCTGCTGGCAGTTCCCGCTGCTGGGAGAGGGGAAATCCGCTGCCACCGTCGCCTTGTTTTCCCAATCCTTCCGACTAAACCTTTCTCCCCCTCCCCTCTGCTGTGGCTTCGATGGCGAAGAGGATGTCGGCTGTGGCTGTTTGGGCCGCCGCCCTCTTGGCTCAAGGTAAGCGGAGAAAACTCGATCCGCCTCCCCGCCCCAAGTGAAGGCGGCTGATTTGTTCGGATCCTGGGGAGGGGGTCGATCCCTGTTTGGGGAGGGAGAGGCTGCTAAATGATACAGCAGTAACTCGGCACCCTTGTACTTGGCGGGAGGAAATTTCTGTTGCAAGTCAAATCCGTGCTGGCATCGAAGGTGAACTTGCCGGTACGTCTCAATAGGAAACATTTTGTTCAAAGAGCGTTCGATGTCTTTTTTCAGTGTAACTTATTCGGGGCAAAGATGTCAGCGGAGCTTGTGAGTTTGCAACAATGCATGTAGTGTGAACATGTGTGTTTGAGAGCCTCTGCCGTAACCCCAGTAACAATGAGGGAGGAGAAAACTGCGACCGCCTATCTATTTCTATTTAGGTATTTTATTCGATGTAGTTTTTGTGAAAATGAAGTTGAAAGTTGTTACAAACACTTAAAAAACGAGAGTCTGACCCGCGCGCTGTTATTACTGCAATAATTGCAGCCAGATGTTATAAATTGGGGTCTGAAAATCTGATCTTTTGGACGTGCGGGTTTGGTATTCTGCCGGTGCTATGGCAGAATTACTGTGACCTGAACTTGATTGGATGTTAGGAGGCGCAGAATCGGGATTATTTTCTAAATTTTGAAAATTTTGCATGGTCCGGGTGTGGGGGCAGGGGTACTGACGATCAAATCCAGTTATAAAATTGTCACACTTCGGTTCACAATAATGTTCGATTTCATGATCCCAGTTTGAGGGTATTGTGCCGGTGGAGGGAAAACGAACTATTAGCATAGAGTATGTTCTGATTCCATTTTTTTTAAGCGTTCGGTCGATATTCTACATTTCAAGTGCTCTTCCTAACTATTAAAAGTTGAGAGTTACCTGCCTTCGTCACTCCCACAGGAAGTATGCTTGAGATTGCAGCCACCCTCTGGGTGGGGAAAAAGTCTTTAAATCCTCTTCAAACTTGGTTCTCCTTCGACCCACGCTGTAAAATCATAAACGGCTCTGCAAAGGTTTCTCACTTCCTATTCCTATCTACGCCCTCAATTCCTGTGCTTTAAAGAAACGATTATATAAAAGTAGTCTATCCTTACCTGACCTTTTCAACTAGCTTGGCCAGATGAGCCTACCTTCAATGAACAAGTAAAATTATAGTGCAGTCCGTTGAGTCTATTTCCGTTCGAAGTGGATTTTTTTTATTATTTCCACGTGTTTGAATATTATCCATTTACTAGAAGTCACCAGACTGAAGAAAAAAAATAATACTGGTGATCTCCTCTAACATAGGATATTCCTGTTTTGCATCTTTGGCAACAGTTCCCAAAAATGTAGCATCGCTTTAGCTGAGAGCGGTCATCTCCAATGTGCATCTCCAGTCCTTAGCCACGCTTTCCATGGCAGCTGTTTTAAATGGAACCAGATTGATCCAAGCCATGTCATATTGTTCACTAAGTGTTTTTAGCATTTTTCTATTTTTATTCATTCATGAATTTGGTTTTGGATCTTGGATCAATGATTCATTATAACCTATTTCCAACTCCAAAAACATGTATCAACACCTTGCCCACCATGTCATCTGACCTTGATTACCTGAAAGTTACTCATGAAGCTACTGTAATTTCATTCTAAATTTGAGGTTATCCAAGAGGGTTCTCCCATAGCTCAAGAATGCAGCTCCCCACCACCTTGGCGACTAGGGATGGGGTCAGGTGAAGCTCATGTGCCTTGAATATATTAAAAAAAAGTCTGTATCCTACCCTAACATCAAGTTCAGTTGATCTTTCAACTCCTGCCTTTGCTGACTTGTCCTGTATTTGCAAAGCAAAAGATGAGGTGCTTGAAGTTCTGAAATAAGTACAAAAGAAAGGAGTATTATTACGTTAGGCAGTATTTATGGGGAGATTGAAAAGAAATGTGCTTTAGGTTGTAGAGAAGTGGTGGGGTAAAGAGAACAAAGACAATGGGCTAGAGTAGAATGTCTTCATGACACAAGTACTGGTGATGTAATTAAGGGCAGTTGATCACATCTGGAGAAGGGGAAAAAAGGCTTAACAGTGAGATGAAAAAGCCTACTATTTTTGGAAACCTGAAATACTGTGGTTGGCATCTGTTAAAGAAAAAAAATTCTTCAAAGAGAAACTAAAATTTGATTTTGAGAGATCATTGAAGGATGACAAATTGTCAGTAGAGTTATAAAGCATGGAAATACTCTTTGGCCAAACCATTAATGCTGCTTGGCTGCCTATCTGAACTAGTCCCATTTTGGCTGCATTTGGTCTATATCCTTCTAAATGTTTTGTACCCAGGAACCTGTACATGTGTCTTTTATTTTTTTTGTAATTTATTTTATAGAATTTCATCATCAGACAAACATTTCCATGAGATGTATTTCAGATACTGTACATAAATATCGTACATGTGTCTTTTAAATGTTATAATTGTTCCCGCTTCTACAGCTTCCTCTATCAGATTGTACCACATTCCTCTAGGTAAAGACTTGCCCCTCATGTTCCCTTCAAATCTTTCTCACCTTAAAGATGTGCCCTTCAGTTGTAGACTTTCTGTGTCCCTCATGATCTTATAAACCTCTATAAGGTCACCCCTGAAAGTTTGCCAAAATACCTCCCGTCTAACTGTGGTGCTGCTTTCTGGGAAATGTGCAGTATATAATGTAATGCCACTGGTCAAATAGGGGAAGGAAAAATGGAATTTTTTGGCCCATTAACCCAGCATCAATAATGAAAAGAGAAAATACTGGAAATGAATCAATAGATCAATTAGCATCTCTATAAAGGGAAACAGACTGGAGTTCTGATAAAGGATTTTGTGATTCACACTGAGTCATTGAGAAAACATTGATAAAAAGGTGGTAGGACAGTTAAAATTGTAAACCTATCAAATAGTCAATGTGGATTTATCAAAGGAAAATGGGACAAAGTAGATGTGTACACTGGGTTCTGGTTAGTTGACACACTTTGGGACCAGTACATTTTGGCCCAATTAAGTTACTGCCCCAATTAGCTGAAGTTTCATGGAAATAGTTAAAAAGGTATTTAAAATAAAAAGACAAATGACTAAGTAAAAAAAAATTATGATTTGAATGAAATACAGAACAAATTAGAACACTCCCAGTACTACTATGGTATTATAAAACTGTATTAGTTCCTAATATTTATTAACAATGGAATTCATCCAGTGTATGCTGGCATGTTCTTTTGATTAACTGTAAATGAACAAAACCAGCGCAGACACCTAGTGCAGATAATGGACAGCCTTCATACAATGCTGTCAACAATTGCATTCTCAAAATCTTCATTTCCATTGTAAGGTTCAAGATGATTATCAATAATAGTGAAAGTGATTTCATTTTCGCTCCCATCTGTTTCTGACATCTCCAAGCCTGAATGCTTAAAATTCCAGAGAGCAAAACAGTTCTGAATTGTCTTGCTGCTTATTTCTCACCAATTATCAGTGACAAAAAATCACTGCTATTTGAGCACACATGCAGTGGATGCTATTGAAAAGCTGTTTGCTCTAAGCACAGTTTGGTGTCTAATGGCCACAATAGTGCACACGCCTGATGCTAGTTCAAAATAGTTTGGCAATAGTCTCCTGCCCCAAATAAGCAGAGTAGTGTCCCAAATAAATGAAGGGAATCCCTGGCTATTTTCTAGATTAGTTTTTGTTCTTTAAGAGTTGCCCGAGAAACCAGAATCTACTGTACTTGGATTTCCACAAAGCATTCATTAAGTTGCAATCTAAAAAAAAAAATAAGATTAAGAAAATGGGAGGTTTAGATAATATACAGCTGGCCCTCCATATCCGCGAAGTCAACCAACCGCGGATCGAAAATACTGTATAGGTTTCCCCCGCTATCCGAAGTAGAGCGGAAATGACGTAAAGCGAAGAAGCAATTACCATTAAATTATATGGGAAAAAATTTTGAGCGTTCCCAGACCCAAAAAATAACCTACCAAATCATACCAAATAACACATAAAACCTAAAATAACACAAACATATAGTAAAAGCAGGAATGATATGATAAATACACAGCCTATATAAAGTAGAAATAATGTATGTACAGTACAGTGTAGTTTCACTTACCAGAATCGGGCAGACAGTGAGCACACTAGAAGGTTCACGCACTTTTCTTTCGTACAGTTCTTTGTAAGCACTCAAAACATCCTGCAAACCTGCTCTAAATCTACGTGCCCTTTCAAGATTAAAGTCATACTTTTCTGCAATCATTGCAGCACTGTCAATCTAACGAAAATCTCACGCAGTTCAAAGCTATGGTGTGCGCGCTGCCTCTATAACGGCTTGCTGCAAAACAAGCGGTGAATGCTGTTTTCGCTTTTAGTTGCTCAGGGTGCATGCTGCCTCTATGATGACTCGCTGCGAAACAAACGCTGAATGCTATTTTCGCTGAGGCAGCATCAGCGTTCCCAGAAGAGCTACGATGGTTATGTCTGTACTGAACGTGTACAGACTTTCTTTTCCTTGTCATTATTCCCTAAACAATGCAGTATAACTATTTTATATAGCATTTACATTGTATTAAGTATAAATAATCTAGAGATGATTTAAAGTATACGGGAGGATGTGCGTGGGTTATATGCAAATACTACGCCATTTTATATAAGGGACTTGAGCATCCGCGAATTTTGGTATCTGCAGAGGGTCCCAAAATCAGTCCCCTGCGGATATGGAGAGCTGACTGTATTGGCACAGTTAAGTGATTAGTTAACAGCAAGAAGGTCTGGATAAAAAGTTTTTTTTTGATTTGCAGTCAAATCAATAGTGGGGTCTCAATGACTGAAGTGTGTTGGCCCGAAATATCATCTGTACTCTTTTTCATAGATCCTGCCTGGCCTGCTGAGTTCCTACAGCATTTTGTTTGTGTTGCTTGGATTTCCAGCATGTGCAGATTTTTTTCTTGTTTGTGGTTGGGTCTCAATGATTGTTACTGTATAGTCTTTAAGTAATTTGCAATCTGCTAATTGGTTGAAAGGACTGGTTGTACTATGATTAAAATGTGCTGATGATAAAGTTGAATAGGCAATTGTAGAGAGTTGTGAACATAGCTCAGTCCATCACACAAACCGGCTCCCCTCCATGGACTTTGTCTATGATTTTTGCTGTTTGGGAAAGCAGCCAACAAAGACCCCTTGGTACGTGTGACTATAATAAGCCAATACTCAAAACAAACTGAGGAGGTGACAACTCCCAAAGAAATATAAATAGATTCCATCTGCCAACTTCTTTCAAACTCATTTAATGTTGAAAAAACTAGTGACTTTAAATAGAGGGAGATCTGGGGGGTTTTGCTGTATGTCAGCAAAAAACACGGACAAAGTTCTATAGATGCACAGTGGAGAGTATTCTAACTGGTTGCATCATTGCCTGGTGTTGAAATACCAATGCCCAGGGCAGAAAAGACTTCAGAAATTGCTTGATACAGCCCAGATTAGCAAGATCATTGAGTACAAAGAGAGCTGCTACAAGAAAGCAGCATCAATTATCAAAGGTCTATGCCCTCTTCTAGCTATTACCACTGGGCAGGAGGTACAAAACCCTTTGGTCCTGTGTTGTCCTGTTTTGGAACAGTTATTACCCTACAACTATCAGGGTCCTGACTTGGCGTGGATAACTTCATTCATCGCAACTCTGAACTTACTCGATGACCTACAGGCTCAATTTTCAAGGACTCTTAACAACTCATGTTCTCAGTATTATTTTTATTTGCACAGTTTGTCTTTTAGACATTGGCTGTTGGTCAATCCTTCTAAGTTTTTCATATAATTCTATTGTATTTCTTTTTTGTAAATGCCTCCAAGAAAATGAATCTCAAGGTAATGTGTATGTGTATTTTAATAATAAACTTGCTTTGAACTTTGTAAGGAGAGTCACAGCTTTGGGAAAAGGAAAGTAGAAAGGGAGAATCATCCAGTGAGAAATGCTAAGACTTAAAAGATTAATTGATGTGGGTCTCTGTCGGACTGAGGTGGGGAAAATAAAGAAATATTGAAAAATGAAAGGAAGGCAGTGGATTCCGGTTAGTTGGGTTATTGATTAATTGGGACAACTTTTAAAGAACAAAAGCTAATGGAGGAAAGAGCATGATTCCTTTCCCTTTGTTTCACAATGCTTAATTGGAACAGCTGGCTGTTGCCAGACAATGTCTAACTATCATCAGATGTGTGCACTTGCGTGGCTGTTAGGCACTACACCATGCTAAGAGCGAACAGTTTTTAAATAGTGCCAGTTGCTTGTGTTTGTGTTCAAAAAGTAGTGACTAATGTCACTGATATTTGGTGAGAAATAAATAAGCGGTAGGACCACACAAAAATGAAATTGGAGGTATTGACAATCACCTTGAATGTAATAATGAAAATGAAGATTTGGGAGAGGCAGTTGTCAGTGGCATTGTCTGAAGGCAGTCCATTATCTAGACGAGGTGTCTGCTGATTTTGTTTAGTCAGTCAAAAGAACTCTGCAGCACACTGGATGAATTCCTCAAACTATTAGGAACTAATACAGTTTTATAGCACTGTAGTAGTATTGGTCTGTATTTCACTTAAACAATAATTTGTTACTAATTTAAATGGTAGTTTTTGTAATTTTATAAACGCAAGCAACAGGAATTCTGCAGATGCTGGAAATTCAAGCAACACACATCAAAGTTGCTGGTGAACGCAGCAGGCCAGGCAGCGTGGGCTGTACCTCTTCCTAGAGATGCTGCCTGGCCTGCTGCGTTCACCAGCAATTTTGATGTGTGTTGCTTTTGTAATTTTATATCTTTTTTTTAATGTATTTCCATGAAACTTCAGCTAATTGGGGCAGTAATTGAAATTGGGCCAAAATGTACTGTCCGGATATGCCCTAATTAACTGAAATCCACTGTTTTTTTTGTATAGAGGATGTAGAAAACCATCTTTGTAATAAAAAATCCCAAGGTCTACAGTGAATAATGAACTTGAAGAAATTAATGCTTGTTTTAAAGGAAAAAATATGGAGAAAAAAATGCGAGCTGAAAAACATTTAAGTTCTCTGGATGTTTCATGTAGTCCTGGATTAATATAGGATGCACCAGACAAATGAACTCAGCAAGTCTATGAAATGGTGCTGCAGTAATGACAGCTTTTGTTTAGAGCTATGTTGAATTTTCTCCTCTGAACCCTATTGCAAAACATAGTTTCTTTGTTCACAAGTTGTGTCTGGTTAAAGTACAGTTGTGGTTTTGCTGTAGCTGGCCAAAGAGACTTAAAATTTGTATCTTAGTAAGGTGCTTTTAAAGAAGCAAAACAAGTAAGTATGCTTTACAATAAGCAAGCAAAAAGTATTCATTTCAAGTTGTGAGATTAGCACTGTCTAATTACTCTTGTATTTTTAAATGGAATTGACTACAGAGAAAAAAGGCAACTGGATTATGGTTTCAGCTCATTTTAGTGCATTTAGAAATTGCCCTTGAGTGTATTCAGTGGGTTGCTCAAGGATGAAAATGGCTCTGGGGGCTTTCAAAAGAATTGGATCTTGTATTTTGGAGCTTAGTATGGTGGCTGCTGCTTGTTCACATGTCTGCTGAAGGAATAGCGCTCTACTCTCTTTACATCCAAGACTGTGTGTCTAGGCACAGCTCAGATACCATTTATACATTTTGCTGATGACGCAACTATTGTTGGCAAAACTTCAGATGGTGATAAGGAGATATACAGGAGTAAGGAAGATCAGTTGGTTGAGTGGTGTTGCAGTAACAACCTTGCACCCAATGTCAGTAAGACCAGGGAATTGACTCTGGACTTTAGGAAGGGAAAGTCGAGGGAATACACCAGTCCTCATCGAGGGATCAGCACTGGAAAGGATGAGCAGTGTCAAGTTCCTGAGTGTCAACATCTCTGAAGATCTCTCCTGGGCCCAGCATATTGATGTAATTATCATGAGGCAGGATAGTGTGTATTAGGAGTTTGAGGAGACTTAGTATGTCACCAAAGACATGTTTCAGGAAAAGCTTCTTCACCACCACCATCAGATTTCTGAATTGACAATGAACCCATGTATACTATCTCACTTTTTCCCTCTTTTTGTTATTTCTTTGTACTAATTTAATATTTATATATATTCTAATTTTATTATGATGTATTGCAAATCTAACAGATCTTGCAGCATGTATCAATGGTATTAAACCTGATACTGAAAATTACAACCAACTCTCTTCCAGTATTTCAGTAAATTGATGTTGGGTAGGTGACCCTGGATCAGAGATGCGGTGTCATGGGTACCTTAGCTCAAGGATTAAAAACATTACCAAGTCAATAATGGGGTTTGCACTTGGGTTAGAGTTGGAGCAAAGACACCAGAGGATTATGAAGATGGAGTATGTTAAATTGGTAGAGGCAATGCTCTGGAGGAATTTAAACACAAGGATGAATTTTAAAATGGAGCTGTGATTGACCAGGGAGGTTATGGGTGACTGGATTTAATGCTGTGGGAGCTGATTTTTTTGGCTGTGCAAGTTCATGGATGACTGGTCAAGATTGTGTTTGGGAGCTATTAAACTAAGGTGGTGGTTCGTTATACAGTACTGGGAGTTGGTGGTCTTAATATTGGAGTGTTTTTACAAGCTCATCACAGGATGGATGTAATTCAAAATGGTGTTTGTATTAGTCTTGAGTGGCTGCAGTGCAATTTAAAAATAGTGGGTTTTAGACTCCTCTGCACTGTGGGTGATTTAAAAAATATACAGTATAAACCCTTTTGTGAGGAATTGTAATCTTCACTGTATGTAGGTCTTTCAATTTCATGCCTTCAAAGTTTAAACCTTCCCCTGGCTATCTCCATTCCAAAGGATATCACTCCAGCCCATATCATTGCTATACATCATGAAAAGCAAGCGACACGCTACTGATCCCTTAAATACTTGACCATAGGCAGCTTTCATTTAATAAAACTTGATCATTACTGTTTTGTGTTTTTGGTGACCGAGGTGAGTTTTGGCTCCTCTATATGCCAACTAGTGGAGTGGTGTCACAGCAACAACCTGGCACTCAATGTCAGTAAGGCGAAAGAGCTGATTGTGGACTTCAGGAAGAGTAAGATGAAGGAACACATACTAATTCTCATAGAGGGATCAGACGTGGAGAGAGTGAGCAGTTTCAAGTTCCTGGGTGTCAAGATCTCTGAGGACCTTACCTGGTCCCAACAGATCGATGAATTGTAAAGAAGGCACGACAGCGACTATACTTCATCAGGAGTTTGAAGAGATTTGGTATGTCAACAAATACAGGTTTCCCCTGCCATCCGAAGGTAGAGCGTTCCTGTGAAATGGTTCGTAAGCCAAAATGTCGTAAAGCGAAGAAGCAATTACCATTTATTTATATGGGAAAATTTTGTGAGCGTTCGCAGACCCAAAAATACCCTACCAAATCATGCCAAATAACACATAAAACCTAAAATAACAGTAACATATAGTAAAAACAGGAATGATATGATAAATATACAGCCTATATAAAGTAGAAATACTTTTTCACAATTATTGCCAGCACAGATCTCCGTAGCGAAAATTTCACGCAAGCGCTGTTGGCAGAAAATCTCATGCAAACGCTGTTGGCAAAAACACGACGCAAGCGCTCTCCAGTAATCTTTAAACTATGAAGCTGCCAAGTCATACCAAATAACACGTAAAAATATACAGCCCATATAAAGTAGAGATAATGTATGTACAGTGTAGTATCACTTACAATCGGGACAGTGCAGAGCACACTGATGATGGTGTGTTAGGCTGAGTCGTCGCAGGCTGGGTGGTGCAGTGGCCCACACCCTCCAGGCCACCAACCGATACATTGCCGCGAAGCACGCAGGGGTCCAGCAGTAGCCGGGACGCACCCAGCACATCTTTAAGAAAAAAGCCGAAATAAACATGCTAATTAATTATGTGTGGGGCGGCACCTAATTAATTAGCATGTTTATTTCGGCTTTTTTCTTAGAT
This sequence comes from Mobula birostris, assembly GCF_030028105.1. Classification (NCBI taxonomy): domain Eukaryota; kingdom Metazoa; phylum Chordata; class Chondrichthyes; order Myliobatiformes; family Myliobatidae; genus Mobula; species Mobula birostris. The sequence continues at coordinate 132,493,997 of NC_092371.1, forward strand.
GTGCTGGGTGCCTCCCGGCTACTGCTGCATTCTCCGCGAATCGGTACAGTATCTGTTCGCGGCTTGCGTGTTGGGGTGGTGGGACACTGGAGTGTCATCTCGTCATCTGTTTCCATTAGGGCAGGCAGCTCATCTTCTCCTATGACTGCCCGCCTCTATGTCGAAGGTCGAGGTTCGTCGTCTGCTATGGCTGATATGGAAAGCTTGCTTGATTGCTGAGCCTCGCGCATTTTTCTATCATACAGTTCTTTGTAGGGACTCAAAGAATCTTGCAAATATTCCCCTAAACCTACTTACCCTTTCAAAATTGAAGTCATACTTTATCATTACTCATTTGGTTTTGATTGTTATCCTTTCCTCTTCCAATTGCATCAGCTCTTCATCTATCAGTTCTTGGTCATGGGATGGCAGAACCTCTTCAACATCATGTTCGTCATCTTCCACAAGCCAAACTCACTTTTTCCTTGCTTCGTTCACCACGATCGAAATGCTTAATTATGTCTAGCTTTACGCTAAGTGTAACACCCTTACGAGCTCTTTCAGGCTTTTCCGACACCATAGAACTCATCTTGCAAACTACTGCTCACAGGCTTGTGTTAAAGCAATGCTGTCAAGAATGCCGTTGCGAATCCGGGGAGAGCGGCTGCTCGGGGCGCGCACGCTGATGTTTTTCGCGCGCTGAATTTTTTTCATAACAGTGAAAATACCTTCTGAAAGCGAAAACAGGGTACTAATGTAGGTCTTTTGTAACAGTGAGGTTTTGTAAAGGGAACGTTCGAAAAACAGGGGACACCTGTACATTCAAAAACTTCTACAGACGTACTGTGGAGAGCATTCTGACAAGCTGCAGCACTGTCTAGTATGGGGGGGGGGGCTACTGCACAGGACTGAAAGAAATTGCAGGGGGGTAAATTTAGTCGGCTCCATCTTGGGTACTAGTCTACAAAGTACCCAGGACATCTTTAGGGAGTGGTGTCTCAGAAAGGCAGCTTCCATTATTAAAGACCTCCAGCACCCAGGGCATGCCCTTTTCTCACTGTTACCATCAGGTAAGAAGTACAGAAGCCTGAAGGCACACACTCACGATTCAGGAACAGCTTCTTCCCCTCTGCCATCTGATTCCTAAATGGACATTGAGCCCTTGAACACTACTTTACTTTTTAAATATATTATTTCTGTTTTTGCACGAGCTTTAATCTATTCAATATACGTATACTGTTATTTATTTACTATTATTTTATTTTGTTTTTTCTTCTATATTATGTATTGCATTGAACTGCTGCTGCTAAGTTAACAAATTTCACGTCACTTGCTGGTGATAATAAACTTGATTCTGTTTCTGACCAGTGTGTCTATGCAATTACCAGCAGAGGTCAGTGGATAGAAATTAGAAGCTGTGATAAACTAGTTTCCATCCTGATTTCTAGAACGAGTGCTGATGTCAGTTATGCCCCAGCTGCTCTAGAGCATTTAACTGTTAAAGTCGAAATTGAAAGATGAGCAATTTAAAGTTTGATCAGGAAGGGCAAATTGTAAGACATGTTCATTTTTGTTTTGAACTGTAAGTTTCAAATACAGGTAGGCAGTTAGTTCTATCATCTATTTCAGTATAATCAGGACTCGTGGACCATTTGAATTTGTGCCAGTGCATTCAAGAATTAAATCTGTCAATTGCGTTCCCTCAAACAATTGGCTTCCGTTTTTTAAGATGTTGGGACTGTATTCTACTCCATGCAGTCAATTCCAAATCCCAACCACCTGTTATGTAAGGAGTATTTTTCCTGGTTATTCTTCTCCCCTGTATCTTTGCCGTCTGGTTATTGGCCCCTCTGTTGCAAGCAAAATCTATTTGTACAACTATCCACTATTTTTAACAATTATGTTCAATCTTTTTTAAGCCTTCAGAGGTTCTGCAGTGTATCCACAATGATCCCTGAAGCAATTCCAGTGAATCCTTTGCTCATCTTGAATCCTTTTAAGGTCTCCCAAAAGTGTACCCAGAACTGAGAAGCTATTCCATGTAGTTTTGAAATGATATTATAAATTCAGCAAAATCTCTTACTTTTATGGTGTTAGGGGAAATTTAGAAAAGAACAAAATCCCATTTCCTTTAACTGTGTCCTTTTTAATTGGTCCCTCTTGAAATCTATTCTAGTTTTCTCACTGTTCACTACACTCAACTTTGTGTTGCCTGCAGACTTCAATATTATCCCTGTAGCTGAAATCTGTCTTTAAAATGTATTTCGAAATTGCATCCAGGTACACAAGTTTGGGGTGTGCTTCCCTCTGTGGGAGAGCAAACAGTCATGATGATGGTTTTCAACTTTGTGTTTCCTTTTTTTTACTTTGTGGACTTCATTTGTGTTAACAAACCTATTTTGGCATTTTATCCACCATTTTTTTTGAAGCTTATGTAAGCTTGTGAAATAGATACACTCATTTATCCTCGGTACCCTGCTGCAAATTTTGTATTGGGTCAGCCATATATTCTATGGCTTCAACAAAATCCTGCTTGTTTTTCTTTTCTTTTAAGTCAAGTGCTGAAAGCTTTAAGAAAAAGGGAAAATTAATTTCCCCCTACTTGTAATTGGCCCCATTGCTCTTTGAACATGCGTTCAAATGTCTGACCTCAGTTTGTGACTTTGAACAGCTGGTCAAAACTAAGAATTTTAGAGTCCCAGGGATTGAAGATATCTTCCACTTGGTTACTATTCCTTTATGTAGTGAGGATGAAGATTATTGTTCTAACATATGGAATTTTTATCTCTTCATTAGCAAACTGTATTTTGCTGTTTTAGAATAAAGCGTTAATGAATGTTAACATTTTAAGAGTGAGTAATTTTATGAATTTTATCAATTTATCCTTTTGTTCAAGAAGAGAAATTGGGGCTAATCCCCATTTAAAATACACTGGCAAGTTTTGTGTCAGTAGTGGGGAAGCTTTTGGAGGGGTTCTTAATGATAGTACCTTTGAGCATTTGGAACAGCAAGGCCTAATTAGGGACAGTGGAGTTATGCCTTATGAATTTGGTTGAATTTTTGTGGAGGTGATGAAGGTAAAACAGTGGATGTTGTCTGCATGGATTTGACAAGGTTCATCATAGTAGGCTTCTCCAAGCGATTAAGGTGCATATGATCTCTAATAACTTGGCTGTTTGGAGCCAGAATTGGCTTGTCTGTGGAAAATGAGTGTTGCAATTTGGGATTTCAAATATAGAGACAGTAGACACTTAATGGCAGGGCCCTGAATTGAAGGCTTTGTGGCAAGGTTTATGAACAATACAAAGATAGTTGGAGGGGCAGGGAGTTTGCAGAAGGACTTGGACAGATTGGGAGAATGAGCAAAGAAGTGACAGATGGAATATAGTGTAGGAAAGTGTATGGTTATGAACTTTGGTATAAGGAATAAAGGTGTAGACTATTCCTAAACAGGGAGAAAATTCAAAAATCAGAGCAAGGGGATTTGGGGGGAGTCATGCAGGATTCCTTAAAGGTTGAGTCAGTAATAAAGTAATAAATACAATGTTGGCATCCATTTCAAGAGGATTAGAATAGAAAAGTAAGGATGTGATGCTGAGGCTTTATATGGCATTGGTCAGACTGCACTTGGAGTATGTGAGCAGTTTTGGGCCCCTGATCTGTTAAAGGATTTGCCGGTATGGGAGAGAGTCCAAAGGAGGTTAACAGGAATGATCCCAGGAATGAAAGGATTTATGTATGAGGCGGCCTTGATGGTGGATGTTGAAAGGAGAGAATAGGTCTAGAGGCCATAGCCTCAGAATAGAAGAATGTCCTCTTAGAACAGATGAGGGAGGAATTTGTTTAGCCAGAGGTTGATGACTGTGGAATTCATTGCCACAGTTGACTATGGAGGTCAGGTCATTTGGTATATTTAAAGTGGAGGTTGATAGGTTCTTGATTAGTCAGGGTGTCAAAGGTTGTGCGAAGAAGGCAGGAGAATGAGGTTGAAGGAGATAATAAATCAGTATTGCTGGAATGGCGGAGCAAACTAGATGGACCAAATGGTCTAATTCTGCTCCTATGTCTTATGATCCTGTGGTTTCAACAGGATTGATTACAGAGGGATCTTCACGTCCAAGTCCGTATGTTCTTGAAAGTGGTTGCACAAGTTGATAGGATGGTAACAAAGGCAAATGGCATGCTGTCTTGTCTTTTATTTGTTGAGACATTAAGTTTCTAGAGTATCTGCGTTAGGTTTAAATTTATGCCACAGAAAGCAGTTACGTGTTTTGCCTGGGTTGAATGCTAATAAAGTTGTTCTTAAATCGCAGCTGTGAGTGACCTTGTAGACTATGGGTCTTTGTGGTATTTAGGTGTCTTTTAAATATCATGAGGCATTTTCCCTCACAGCTTTTCAGGCAGCACCCATTATTCTGGGTGAAAATCCCTCTAAACCCATTGGATATACCTTCAACTTCTCTGCTGAGTCAATCTGTTGTGGCTTCAATCTTGTATAAGTCTCCTTTTGATCTTCATGAAGAAAGAAACAATTTTAGTGCCCCTTCCCCCATTTCTCCAGCAATATCCTCCAAAACCTGTTCTGCACCCTCTTTAATTCAAATTTATTATATATCATGGAAAGGCTGACCATCAAGCACCCATTTATACTAACTGGCTCTAAAAGGAAGGAACACAATTTGCTTTAAAAATGTGTCATATAGGGTTTAAATAGTTCCCTATAAGACTACTTTCAATATTATTGCTGGTTTAGTTTGGGTGGGTTGGGGAAGGGGAGGGGAGAGGGAGAGAAAGCTTGGGTGGAAATGGGGTGAAACGTCTGAAGTGTCTGCAATTATATGAAAATGAAGACTTTGCTGACCAGCTTTGCTGATTCTGGGTTTCAGAGGCTTTGTAGGCAGCTGAAATTTTGAATGTTCTGAAATGAAAGAGTAAATGACCTTGGTTTAAAAAAAACACCAATGTGATGCTGTGTCTGACTGGATTACTTCTTGTGCCAAACCCATTTCCTGTTGGATTGCAAAGTAAACTTGTTTTAATTCTGTTTGTGAATAAAGCACTAGCATTGACAATGAGATAATCTGTTTATCTCAAAATTTGGGCCTGACTTTCAGTATATCCATAAACATAAACATATCCCTCTAAAATCTTGACTTCATGGAACATCTTTGTACAGTAGCTTAGTGAATTTGTGTGTAGGCACTGCAAGTCAACATGACTTCATTGTTATCTTGACTTGCTTTCCCTTGCAGAAATTAACTAATTTTGCTGATTGCTAATAAGACACAGGAGCAGACTTGGGCCACCTGGCCCATCGGACGGCTTCATATTCCATCATGGCTGATTTGTTATCCCTCTCAACCCCATTCTTTTGCTTTCTCCCTGGAACATTGGACACCCTTACTAATCAATAACCTAGCAATCTCTACTTTGTATATACCTGGTGTCTTGGGTTCCACAGTCATCTGTGACAATGGATTCCATAGATTTGCAAACGTTTGTTTGAAGAAATTCCTCCTTATCTGTTTTAAGGGACATCCTTGTATTCTGAGGCTGTGTCCTCTGGTCTTAGCCTACCCCACAGTAGGAGTCATCCCTTCCCATGCACTCTATCTAGGCCTTTCACTATTCAATAAGTTTTGATGAAATTCTGCCCCCCCCCCATCACCATTCTTCTATACTCCTGCAAGTATAGGCCCAGAGCCATCAAATGCTTCTCATGTGTTAACACTTTAATTCCTGGGATCATTCTTGTGAACCTCTTCTGGACCCTCTCCAATGCCAGCTCATTTTCTAATTGCAATGTGACCAATGCCAGATAAAGTCTCCACATCACATTCTCGCTCTTGTATTCGAGCCCTCATGAAATGAATGCTAACATTTGTAATGCCCTGGTTCATATTTTTTACTGTTATGCAGTATGTATTTCATTTTGGCAGTTCCGTAGCAGCAGTCTGTTCTGTTTTCATGCTTGTTTGGGTTACTGTTGAAGATGAGAAATGTGTACCATCCAATTACGACGGTCGGATTAAGGGGAGGTTTCTGTGGTGAGGGACACTGAGATTGGGCTCGGGGTTTTTTTTGTTCAAAGGGAGATGGAGGGAAGACGCTGGGGAGAACCATTCATAGCATACAATTGGTGGGAGACCTGTTTGTACGAGATGGATTGCGAGCGACGTTCGGAAGGCGTTGTGTGCTTTCAAGTTGACCAAGGGGCCCAGCGTGTGAGTGACAGAGAAGTTCTAGATGAGCTCCAACTTCTGCACATTTGATTGGTTAATTAGAATGGGCCCTTTTCTTTTTGTTCTTTACTAACCCTTTAGTTAAGATTCATAAATATAATTCCTTTAATCGTGTGCAGTGTACTGGCTGTTATTTCGTGGCATTAATTTGTAAAAGGGTAGCAAAGGGTCACAGCATCCATACAAACCGGGGTTTGGGGTGGGATTGAGCACACCTCAATCTCACGAGTTTGGTGGGGCCGGAGATTGTCTTCCCTAGACTTGCGCAGCTGAGGAAACCAGGGTGTTTCACATTGCATTTGACTTTCTTACCACTGACTCAACCTGCAAGTTAACGTTTAGGGTATCTTGCATAAGGACTGGAGTCTTTTAACACCTCTGATTCCCCACCATTTAGAAAATAGTCTACGCCTTTTATTCCTTCTAGCAAAGTGCATGATCATACACTTCCCTACACTATATTCCATCTGCTTCTTTGCCCATTTTCTTAGTCTCAGTCCTTCTGCAGATCCCCTGCTTCCTCAACACTATCTGTTCTGCCTATCTTTGTATCCTTTGCAAATTTAACCACAAAGCCATCAATTCCATCATCCAGATTGACATGTATTGTGAAAAGAAGCAGCCTAAACAGCATCCCCTGAGGAACTTCACTATTCACTGGCAGCCACCTAGAAAAGGCCCCCTTTATTCATACTCTTTGCCTCCTGCCAGTTAGCTAATCTTCCATGCATGCTAGTATCTTTCCTGTAATATCAGGAAGAGTTTAAAGGGAGACGGTTATTTCTTCAGTGGTTTGATTGGTGCACAGCTGCGCAAGTGCGTGGACATCAGCCAGTGAGAAGAGTTTAGGGAGACAGAGTAGGAAGGCTTTGGCTCAACGGGGCTTGGGCGTTAATGGGTCGAGACGAGGTGGGTTGCCTGTGTAGAATACAGACAGGAAGTATGTGTGTGAGGCTGGTTTTCTGTGCATGGTGTCAGATGTGAGAGGTCCGGGAGACTTCCAGCCTCCCGGACAGCCACGTTTGCCAGGTGTGTCGAGCTGCAGCTCCTTAGGGAACGTGTTAGGGAACTGAAGATGCAGCTCAATGACCTTCGTCTGGTCAGGGAGAGTGAGGAGTTGACAGAGAGGAGCTATAGGCAGGTTGTCACACCAGGGCCTGGGGAGACAGATAAGTGGGTAACAGTCAGGAGAGGAAAGGGCAGGAGTCAGTGGCTGGAGAGCACTCCTGTGGCTGTACTCCTTGACAATAAGTACTCCTGCTTGAGTACTGTTGAGGGGAACAGCCTACCTAGGGGAAGCAACAGTGGTTGTGCCTCTGCAGAGTCTGGCCCTGTGGTTCAGGAGGGTACGGAAAGGAAGAGGATGGCAATAGTGATAGGGGAAACTGTAGTCAGGGGGTCAGACAGGCGATCCTGTGGGTGCAGAAAAGAAGCACAGATAGTAGTTTACCTCCCAGGTGCCAGGGTCTGGGATGTTTCTGATTGTGTCCAAGTTATCCTGAAATGGGAAGGAAAATAGCCAGAGGTCATGGCAAGCATTTAAAGGTTGCATGGATGAACTACAACAATTGTTCATCCCAGTTTGACAAAAGAATAAATCAAGGAAGGTAGTGCACCCGTGGCTGACAAGAGAAATTAGGGATAGTATCAATTTCAAAGAAGAAGCATACAAATTAGCCAGAGAAAGTGGCTCACCTGAGGACTGGGAGAAATTCAGAGTTCAGCAGAGGAGGACAAAGGGCTTAATTAGGAAGGGGAAAAAAGATTATGAGAGAAAACTGGCAGGGAACATAAAAACTGACTGTAAAAGCTTTTATAGATATGTAAAAAGGAAAAGACTGGTAAAGACAAATGTAGGTCCCCTACAGACAGAAACAGGTGAATTGATTATGGGGAGCAAGGACATGGCAGACCAATTGAATAATTACTTTGGTTCTGTCTTCACTAAGGAGGACATAAATAATCTTCCAGAAATAGTAGGGGACAGAGGGTCCAGTGAGATGGAGGAACTGAGCGAAATACATGTTAGTAGGGAAGTGGTGTTAGGTAAATTGAAGGGATTGAAGGCAGATAAATCCCCAGGGCCAGATGGTCTGCACCCTAGAGTGCTTAAGGAAGTAGCCCAAGAAATAGTGGATGCATTAGTGATAATTTTTCAAAACTCGTTAGATTCTGGACTAGTTCCTGAGGATTGGAGGGTGGCTAATGTAACCCCACTTTTTAAAAAAGGAGGGAGAGAGAAACCGGGGAATTATAGACCGGTTAGCCTAACCTCGGTGGTGGGGAAACTGCTGGAGTCAGTTATCAAAGATGTGATAACAGCACATTTGGAAAGCGGTGAAATCATCGGACAAAGTCAGCATGGATTTGTGAAAGGAAAATCATGTCTGACGAATCTCATAGAATTTTTTGAGGATGTAACTAGTAGAGTGGATAGGGGAGAACCAGTGGATGTGGTATATTTGGATTTTCAAAAGGCTTTTGACAAGGTCCCACACAGGAGATTATTGTGCAAACTTAAAGCACACGGTATTGGGGGTAAGGTATTGATGTGGATGGAGAATTGGTTAGCAGACAGGAAGCAAAGAGTGGGAATAAACGGGACCTTTTCAGAATAGCAGGCGGTGACTAGTGGGGTACCGCAAGGCTCAGTGCTGGGACCCCAGTTGTTTACAATATATATTAATGACTTGGATGAGGGAATTAAATGCAGCATCTCCAAGTTTTCGGATGACACGAAGCTGGGTGGCAGTGTTAGCTGTGAGGAGGATGCTAAGAGGATGCAGAGTGACTTGGATAGGTTGGGTGAGTGGGCAAATTCATGGCAGATGCAATTTAATGTGGATAAATGTGAAGTTATCCACTTTGGTGGCAAAAATAGGAAAACAGATTATTATCTGAATGGTGGCCGATTAGGAAAAGGGGAGGTGCAACGAGACCTGGGTGTCATTGTACACCAGTCATTGAAAGTGGGCATGCAGGTACAGCAGGCGGTGAAAAAGGCGAATGGTATGCTGGCATTTATAGCGAGAGGATTTGAGTACAGGAGCAGGGAGGTACTACTGCAGTTGTACAAGGCCTTGGTGAGACCACACCTGGAGTATTGTGTGCAGTTTTGGTCCCCTAATCTGAGGAAAGACATCCTTGCCATAGAGGGAGTACAAAGAAGGTTCACCAGATTGATTCCTGGGATGGCAGGACTTTCATATGAAGAAAGACTGGATGAACTGGGCTTGTACTCGTTGGAATTTAGAAGATTGAGGGGGGATCTGATTGAAACGTATAAAATCCTAAAGGGATTGGACAGGCTAGATGCAGGAAAATTGTTCCCGATGTTGGGGAAGTCCAGAACAAGGGGTCACAGTTTGAGGATAAAGGGAAAGCCTTTTAGGACCGAGATTAGGAAAAACTTCTTCACACAGCGAGTGGTGAATCTGTGGAATTCTCTGCCACAGGAAACAGTTGAGGCCAGTTCATTGGCTATATTTAAGAGGGAGTTAGATATGGCCCTTGTGGCTACAGGGATCAGGGGGTATGGAGGGAAGGCTGGGGCGGGGTTCTGAGTTGGATGATCAGCCATGATCATAATAAATGGCGGTGCAGGCTCGAAGGGCCGAATGGCCTACTCCTGCACCTATTTTCTATGTTTCTATATTGGTACCAACGACATAGGCAGGAAAAGGGTGGAGGTCCTGAAAGCAGACTACAGGGAGTTAGGAAGGAAGTTGAGAAGCAGGACCACGAAGGTAGTCATCTCAGGATTACTGCCTGTGCCACATGACAGTGAGTATAGGAATAGAGTGAGGTGGAGGATAAATGCATGGCTGAGGGATTGGAGCAGGGGGCAGGGATTCAGATTTCTAGATCATTTGGGGCAGGAGTGACCTGTACAAAAAGGATGTGTTTGCAAACGAATCCCAGAGGGACCAATATCCTGGTGGGGAGGTTTGCAAAGGCTGTTGGGGTGAGTTTAAACTAGGATTGCTGGGGGGTGGGAACCAAACTGAAGAGACGGAGGAAGAGACGGTTGGCTCACCAATAGAGAAAGCTTGGAGACAGTGCAAGAGGGAGGATAGGTAGGTGATAAAGGACGAGCTCAGAGTGATGGTTTGAGATCTGTCTATTTTAACGCAAGGAGTAGTATGAACAAAGCGGATGAGCTTGGGGCGTGGATCAGTACTTGGAGCTATGTTGTGGCCATTACAGAGACTTCATTGGCTCAGGGGCAGGAATGGTTTCTTCGAGTGCCAGGCTTTAGATGTTTCAGGAAGGACAGGGAGGGAGGCAAAAGAGGTGGGAGCATGGCACTGTTGATCAGAGGTAGTGTCACAGCCACAGGAAAGGAGGAAGTCATGGAGGGATTGTCGACTGAGTGTCTTTGGGTGGAAGTTAGGAACAGGATGGGGGTCAATAACTCTACTGGGTGTTTTTTGTAGACCAGCTGCAAGTAACAGGGATATCGAGGAGCAGATAGGGAGACAGATTCTGGAAAGGTGTAATAATAGGATTGTCGTGGTGGGAGATTTTAATTTCCCAAGTATCGATTGGCATGTCCCTAGAGCGAGGGATTTAGAAGGGGTGGAATTTGTCAGGTGTGTTCAAGAAGATTTCTTGACACAATATGTAGATAAGCCTACAAGAGGAGAGGCTATACTTGATCTGGTATTGGGAAATGAACCTGGTCAGCTGTCAGATCTCTCAGTGGGGGAGCATTTTAGAGATAGTGATCACAATTCTATCTCCCTTACCATAACTTTGGAGAGGGATGGGAACAGACAAGTTAGGAATGTGTTTAATTGGAGTAATGGGAAATATGAGGCTATCAGGCAGGAACTTCGAAGCATAAATTGGGAACAGATGTTCTCAGGGAAATGTACGGAAGAAATGTGGCAAATGTTCAGGGGATATTTGCGTGGAGTTCTGCATAGGTGCGTTCCAATGAGACGGAAAGGATGGTAGGGTACAGGAACCATGGTGTACAAAGGTTGTTGTAAATCTAGTCAAGAAGAGAAGTGCTTACAACAGGTAAAAAACTAGGTAATGATAGACAGCTAGAAGATTATAAGGTGAGCAGGAAGGAGCTTAAATTAGGAGAGCCAGAAGGGGCCATGAGAAGGCCTTGGCTGGCGGAATTAAGGAAAACCCCAAGGCATTCTACAAATATGTGAAGAGCAAGAGGATAAGACATGATAGAATAGGACCAATCAAGTGTGACAGTGGAAAAGTGTGTATGGAACCGGAGGAGATAGCAGAGGTACTCAGTGAGTGCTTCGCTTTAGTATTCACTGCAGAAAAGAATCTTGGCGATTGTAGGGATGACTTGCAGCAAACTGAAAAGCTTGAGCATGTAGATATTGAGAAAGAGGGTGTGTCGGAGCTTTTGGAAAGCATCAAGTTGGGTAAGTCACCGGGACCGGATGATATCTACCCCAGGCTACTGTGGGAGGCGAGGGAAGAGATTGCTGAGCCTCTGGCGATGATCTTTGCATCATCAATGGGGACGGGAGAGGTTGCAGATGTTCCATTATTCAAGAAAGGGAGTAGAGATAGCCCAGGAAATTATAGACCAGTGAGTCTTACTTCAGTGGTTGGTAAGTTGATGGAGAAGATCTTGAGAGGCATAATATGGTTAGGAATAGTCTGCATTCCTTTGTGAAAGGCAGGGCATGCCTTATGAGCCTGATTGAATTTTTTTAAAGGTATGATTAAACACAATGTTGGTAGAGCAGTATATGTAGTGTATATGGATTTCAGCAAGACATTTGACAAGGTACCCCATGCAAGGCTTATTGAGAAAGTAAGGAGGCATGGGATTCAAGGGGAAATTGCTTTGTGGATCCAGAACTGGCTTGCCCACAGAAGGCAAGGAGTGGTTGTAGATGGATCATATTCTGCATGGAGGTTGGTCACCAGTGGTGTGCCTCAGGGATCTGTTCTGGGACCCCTCCTCTTTTTTGATTTTTTAAATAAATGACCTGGATGAAGAAGTGGAGGGATGGGTTAGTAAATTTGCTGATGACTCAAAGGTTGGGGGGGTTGTGGACAGTGTGGAGGGCTGTCAGAGGTTATAGCAGGACATTGATTGGATGCAAAACTGGGCTGAGAAGTGGCAGATGGAGTTCAACCCAGATAAGTGTGAGGTGGTTCATTTTGGTAGGTCAAATATGATGGCAGAATATAGCATTAATGGTAAGACTCTTGGCAGTGTGGAGGATCAGAGGGATCTTGGGGTCCGAGTCCATAGGACACTCAAAGCAACTGCGCAGGTTGACTCTGTGGTTAAGAAAGCGTATGGTGCAATGGCATTCATCAATTGTGCGATTGAGTTTAGGAGCCAAGAGGTAATATTGCAGCTATATAGGACCCTATTCAGACCCCACTTGGAGTACTGTGCTCAGTCCTGGTCACCTCACTACAGGAAGGATGTGGAAACCATAGAAAGCGTGCAGAAGAGATCTTCAAGGATGTTGCCTGGATTGGGGAGCATCCCTTATGAGAATAGGTTGAGTAAACTGGGCCTTTTTTTCCTTGGATAGACGGAGGATGAGAGGTGACCTGATAGAGGTGTATAAGATGATGAGAGGCATTGATCATGTGGATAGTCAGAGGCTTTTTCCCAGGGCTGAAATGACTAGCATGAGAAGGCACAGGTTCAAGATGCTTGGAAGTAGGTACAGAGATGTCAGGGGTAAGTTCTTTATGCAGAGAGTGGTGAGTGTGTGGAATGGGCTGCTGACGACAGTGGTGGAGCGAATACAATAGGGTCTTTTAAGAGACTCCTGGACAGGTATATGGAGCTCAGAAAAATCAAGGGCTATGGGTAACCCTAGGTAATTTCTCAGGTAAGGACATGTTCAGCACTGCTTTGTGGGCTGAAAGGCCTGTATTGTGCTGTAGGGTTTCTATGTTTCTATCATGGGCTCTTATCTTGTTAAGCATCCTCATGTGTGACACCTTGTCAAAGGCCTTCTGAAAATCCAATTAAACAACATCCACTGACTCTCTTGCCTGTTCTTTCATCGAAGAATTCCAACAGGTTTGTCAGGAAAGATTTCCCCTCAAGGAAGCCATGCTTATTTTATCATGTGCCTCCAAATAGACTGAAACCTCATCTTAATAAAGGACTCCCACATCTTTCCAACCACTGAGGTCAGACCAACTGGCCTAGGCAGGTGTCTCCCGCTTTTCGAATGTTCGCTTTACGAAACCTCACTGTTGGGAAAGACCTACACTTAGTACCTGTTTTCGCTGACAGAAGGTGTTTTCACTGTTACAAAGAAAGGCGGCGCACGGTGAAAATCAGCGCGTGAGAAAAAAAAAGCAGCGCACGCCCCGAGCAGCCGCTCTCCTGCGGATTTGGGACGGCATTCTCGCCGGCATTGCTTAAACACGTGCCTGTGAGCAGCCGTTAGCAAGATGAGTTCTAAGGTATCGGAAAAGCCTAAAAAAGCTCGTTAAGCGTTTTGATTGTGGTGAACGAAGTAAGGACAAAGTGAGTTTGGCTTGTGGAAGTTGACGAAGGTGATGTTGAAGAGGTTTTGGCATCCCATGACCAAGAACTGATAGATGAAGAGCTGATGCAATTGGAAGAGGAAAGGATAACAATCAAAACCGAATGCAGTAGCAAAAGTGAAGTTGTCCAAGAACTGAATGTGAGGTGACTGCATGAGATTTTCAAACGTAAACACGAGGAATTCTGCAGATGCTGGAAATTCAAGCAACACACATCAAAGTTGCTGGTGAATGCAGCATGCCAGGCAGCATCTCTAGGAAGAGGTACAGTTGACGTTTCGGGCCGAGACCCTTTGTCAGGACTACTGAAGGAAGAGCTAGTAAGAGATTTGAAAGGGAGAGGGGGAGATCCGAAATGATAGGAGAAGACAGGAGGGGGAGGGATGGAGCCAAGAGCTGGACAGGTGATTGGCAAAAGGGATATGAGAGGATCATGGGACAGGAGGCCCAGGGAGAAGGAAAAGGAGGGGGGGGGGGAAACCCAGAGGATGGGCAAGGGGTATAGTCGGAGGGACAGAGGGAGAAAAAGGAGAGCGAGAGAAAGAATGTGTGTGTGTATATAAATAAATAACGGATGTGGTATGAGGGGGAGGTGGGGCATTAGTGGAAGTTAGCAAAGTCAATGTTCATGCCATCAGGTTGGAGGCTACCCAGACGGAATATAAGGTGTTGTTCCTCCAACCTGAGTGTGTCTTCATTTTGACAGTAGAGGAGGCGGTGGATAGACATGTCAGAATGGGAATGGGATGTGGAATTAAAATGTGTGGCCACTGGGAGATCCTGCTTTCTCTGGCAGACAGAGCGTAGGTGTTCAGCAAAACGATCTCCCAGTCTGCGTTGGGTCTCGCCAATATATAGAAGGCCACATTGGGAGCACCGGACACAATATATCACCCCAGCCGACTCACAGATGTAGTGTCGCCTCACCTGGAAGGACTGTCTGGGGCCCTGAATGATGGTAAGGGAGGAAGTGTAAGGGCATGTGTAGCACTTGTTCCGCTTACAAGAATAAGTGCCAGGAGGGAGATCAGTGAGGAGGGATTTGGGGGGGGGACGAATGGACAAGGGAGTCGCGCAGGGAGCGATCCCAGTGGAAAGCAGAGAGGGGGGAGAGGGAAAGATGTGCTTAGTGGTGGGATCCTGTTGGAGGTGGCAGAAGTTATGGAGAATAATATGTTGGACCCGGAGACTGATGGGGTGGTAGGTGAGGACCAGGGGAACCCTATTCCTAGTGGGGTGATGGGAGGATGGAGTGAGAGCAGATGTGCGTGAAATGGGGGAGATGCATTTGAGAGCAGAGTTGATGGTGGAGGAAGGGAAGCCCCTTTCTTTAAAAAAGGAGGACATCTCCTTCGTCCTGGAATGAAAAGCCTCATCCTGAGAGCAGATGCGGCGGAGACGGAGGAATTGTGAGAAGGGGATGGCATTTTTGCAAGAGACAGGGTGAGAAGAGGAATAGTCCAGATAGCTGTGAGAGTCAGTAGGCTTATAGTGGACATCAGTAGATAAGCTGTCTCCAGAGATAGAGACAGAAAGATCTAGAAAGGGGATGGAGGTGTCGGAAATGGACCAGGTAAACTTGAGGGCAGGGTGAAAGTTGGAAGCAAAGTTAATGAAGTCAGCGAGCTCAGCATGCGTGCAGGAAGCAGCGCCAATGCAGTCGATGTAGCAAAGGAAAAGTTGGGGACAGATACCAGAATAGGTTTGGAACATAGATTGTTCCACAAAGCCAACAAAAAGACGGGCATAGTTAGGATTCATTTGGGTGCCCATAGCTACACCTTTAGTTTGGAGGAAGTGGGAGGAGCCAAAGCAGAAATTATTAAAAGTAAGGACTAGTTCAGCTAGATAGAGCAGAGTGGTGATAGAGGGGAACTGATTAGGTGTGGAATCCAAAAAGAAGCGGAGAGCTTTGAGACCTTCCTGATGGGGGATGGAAGTATATAAGGACTGGACATCCATGGTGAAAATAAAGTGGTGGGGGCCAGGGAACTTAAAATCATTGAAAAGTTTAAGAGCGTGAGAAGTGTCACGAACATAGGTAGGAAGGGATTGAACAAGGGGGGATAAAACCGTGTCGAGGTATGCAGAATCGAGTTCTCCCTCTGTCCCTCTGACTATACCCCTTGCCCATCCTCTGGGTTTTTTCTTACCCCTCCCCCTTTTCCTTCTCCCTGGGCCTCCTGTTCCATGATCCTCTTATATCTCTTTTGCCAATCACCTGCCCAGCTCTCGTCTCCATCCCTGCCCCTCTTGTCTTCTCCTATCATTTTGGATCTCCCCCTCCCACTTTCAAATCTCTTACTAGCTCTTCCTTCAGTTAGTCCTGACGAAGGGTCTCGGCCCGAAACGTCGACTGTACCTCTTCCTAGAGATGCTGCCTGGCCTGCTGCGTTCACCAGCAACTTTGATGTGTGTTGCGTGAGATTTTCGCTGCAATGATAAAGTACGACTTTAATTTTGAAAGGGTACATCGGTTTATTGCAGGATGGTTTGAGTGCTTACAAAGAACTGTATGATAGAAAAATGCGCGAGGCTAAGTAGTCAAGCAAGCCTTCCACAGCAGACGACAAACCTCGACCTTCGACATCGAGGCGGGCAGACATAGAAGAAGATGACCTGCCTGCCCTGATCAACAATGAGGTGGCACCCCAGTGTCCCGCCACCCCAACCCCCGGGCCCTGGATGAATACCGATTCACGGAGAATGCAGCGGTAGCCGGAACGCACCCAGCACATCTTTAAGAAAAAAGCCAAAATAAACAAGTTAATTAATTAGGTGCCGCTCGGCATGTAAATATTGGTCCAGATCAGAGGCGATTGCCGATTGCGTCGCCTCTGATCTGGGCCGACATGTACGTGCTGGGCGGCACCTAATTAATTAGCTTGTTTGTTTCGGCTTTTTTCTTAAAGATGTGCTGAGTGCGTTCCAGCCACCGTTGTACCCCTGCATGCTTCACGGATTGGTATCAGTTTGCTGCCCGGAGGGTGGGGATAACTTCACCACCGAAACTCCATCGACTCAGTCTAACACACCATCATCAGTGTGTTCGATGTCTTCATGATTCTTGTAAGTGATACTACACTGTACATACATTATTTCTACTTTATATCAGCTGTGTATTTTTACATGTTATTTGGTATGATTTGGCAGTGTCATAGCTTAAAGGTTACTGGAGAGCACTTGCGCTGTGTTTCTGCTGACGGCGCTTGCGTGAGATTTTCGCTACGGAGAACAGTGCGCAATGATTGTGCAAAAGTATTTCTACTTTATATAGGCTGTGTATTCATCATATCGTTCCTGCTTTTACTATATGTTACTGTTATTTTAGGTTTTTTGTGTTATTTGGCATGATTTGGTAGGTTATTTTTGGATCTGCGAACGCTCACAAATTTTTCCCGTATAAATTAATGGTAATTGCTTCTTTGCTTTACGACATTCCAGCTTACGAACCATTTCATAGAAACACTCTACCTTCGGATGGCAGGGGAAACCTGTATTTGCAATTTTCCCGTTGTCTGGAACCATGCCAGAATCTGTTGATGCTTGAAAGATCATTACTAATGCCTCTACATTGAAAGGTCATTACTAATGCCTCTACAATCTCTTCAGCCACCTTTAGTGTACCCTTCCAATCAACTTTGGCCCAGCTCCTCTCTCACGTGTCTGTAATTGCCATTACTCCAATGTAATACTGCTACATCTGAGTTTTATCTTCTCCCTCTCAAACTGCAGGGTGAATTTTATCATATTATGATCACTACCTCCCAAGGTTACCTTAATTTTTCAAAGCAAATCTAGTGCACTGTATATCACCAAAATTGTCATTACCCTAGTGGGCTCAACCTCAAGCTGCTCTAAAAAACCATCTCATAGACATTCTACAAATTCCCTCTTAGGATCTAGCACCAACCTGATTTTCCTAATCTACCTGCATCTTGAAATCCCCCATGACTATTATAATGTTTCCCCTACTTTCCATTTCTATTCAGGGGCCTGTACTTTCAGTACAAGTTGTATCCTTGGATGTTGAGCTCCCAACTATGATCTTTCAGCTGTGACTCAGTAATACTCACACCGTCATACCTGCTAATCTCTAACTGCGCTACAAGATATTGGATACTGTTTGCATTCAAGTATAACACCTTCAGTCCCGTATTCATCACCCGCTTTGATTTTGTCTCCATGTTACACTTCACTAAATCCCACTGACTGCAATTTTGCCTGAGCATCTGCCTGTCCTTCCCCAAAGTCTCACAATAAAAATTAAAGGATCTCCAAAGGGCAAAGATTTTCTCCAGCTAATACAAGTTGTATTGTAATCTTTGTTTTCATCCCCAACACATCTTTTATGCTGTTTCGAATAAAACTTGTGAATGTTAACATTTTAAGAGTGCAAGTAATTTTATCTATGGTTATGTCACAGCTAGTGATAATTAAGATGCAACTGTAAATACTGAATTTTTTTTTACATCTTTTTATGTTTTTGCAAATTTATATTTAAAATGCTCTCAGTCTGATTAAGGTCCAACTTTTCAGCATGATAATTTTGTTTTTGAGTAGGATGTACAGTAGTGTGCAAAGGTCTGAAGCACCCTAGCACACTCTGTATATGTAGAACACTGCAGGAGGGGTGTGAGACAGGTGGCTGAGAAGCTGTGGCGGGTGGCGTGGGTGCAGACACACCCCACCCTGAGACACCAGGCAAGGTCATTTGATTCCAAACAATTAGTTTATTGATCATTATGGAATGTTTCTTTGGTGCTCTCTGCTCTCTTCCCATTCCCTTCCCTTTATCCCAGTTAAGATTCCCCTTTCTCTTCCCACTCTCAGTTCACAATAGAGGCCCGTATCAGAGTTGACATTCACTTCTGTTATGAAATTTATTTGTAGTAGATCTTAGGCACCCTAGCTATATATGTGTCCAAGACTTCTGGACAGATGTGTTCCACTTTATAAATAATATTTGTGTCCCGGTGATTAGTAGAGCCACTTACAGTTTTTTTATATATAAAGAGAATCAGGTGTCTGAATCATGGATCCTGTAAATTAATATCACCGGTTATGATGATTTGGTTCTGATGATAACCTGACGTTACTGATGAACTGGACAAATTTCAACCTTGGTATTATGTTAGATGTCATGGTGCGGTTTAGATCAGATGCTCAGGTAATAATGAATATTTCTAATCGAACAGTCCTGACCTTTTCTCATGCTTGAAAATCCTCAAGCATGCCTTTGCTACTTCTATTCTAACGTGACCCTGGCCAAGTTGTCTAAAACTTGTAATCCAAAACCCTACCACACTACTAAAAAGGATCAAATCATTTAAATGCATTAACTGTTACGCATTCTTCAACTTACTCTGTTCATGTAACAATGCTTGAATGCTATAAGTGCTACTGGTGTTGGGTTTTGTACAGTAGGTTCAACATCTTTTAAGAATTCAAAGCTTGGTCTTTTAAGAACATCCCTAAATCTTGCAAGCCAATGATATACGATGAATTATAGTTGCCATTGTAATACTGTAGAGAAATGTTGCCGTTGTAATCAGCAGACAGTATGCTCCTGCGATAGCAGTATTATAGAATGATAATATTTTAATTTTACTAATGTTGAACACATTACTGCTGAATACACTGGATATATTATCTGCTTTGCTTTGAAGTAAAGCCCTGGCATAACTTTATATTTGCCTTGGAGCAAACTGAACCTCATTTTGACAACCTAACTGTAAGTCAGTACACTTGAAAGTCCAGAATTCTTTCAGTAGTTCATTAAACAGTCAGTCTCAATTTTCTGCTCATTATTGTAATTGGACTTTTTTTACTTCGTCCTATCCCCAGTTGATCTCTCCTCCTACTCTGCCCACCTTCACCCCCTCACCTTCCCAGCTGGCAGTTGTTTACATTGTCTCCAAAGGATGTGGTGTTTCCTAATATTCCCCATCACTATTTGAAGGATTTAATCTTATTACACAAGGTGTTGTGCTCTTGCATTTCTGCTGCTTCAATGCATCTGCTTGTTATGTGGTACTTGGCTATGTTTTGTGCCCTTCTGTTTCATGTTTTTCAAATTTAAAAACAATTCAGAGCTATTTATTAGTGGTCTAAATGACAATAGGTCTTTCCCTGTGCTACGGTAATTTGGCTGCCATCTTAACGTTTTGGTTTTTTGCTGAGTTGTGAGCCTAACAGACTAGAAGGCCAGGAATTGTTCATTAATGTTTTTCAATTCAGCACTCTCCAGAAGGAGCATAATTAAATTGAAGTAATACATTATTGTGGAAGTGTATAAAAGCAAACAGATTGGTTGAAATATTGGAATCTGGCTGAACAGGTGAGAAGACAGCTGAAACATCTCAACCCAAGCAAGGCTGCAGGTCTGGATGGTGTCAGTACCAGGGTGCTAAAAGCCTGTGCCCCTCAGCTATGTGGAGTACTTCGCCATGTATTCAACCTGAGCCTGAGGCTCTGGAGGGTTCCTGTACTGTGGAAAACGTCCTGCCTCGTCCCAGTGCTGAAGACGCCGCTCCCCAGCGGCCTCAATGACTACAGACTGGTGGCATTGACCTCCCACATCATGAAGACCCGGGAGAGACTTGTTCTGGAGCTGCTCCTGTCAATGGTCAGGCCACACTTAGATCCCCTCCAGTTTGCCTACCAGCCCTGACTGGGAGTTGAGGATGCCATCATCTACCTGCTGAACCGTGTCTATGCCCACCTGGACAAGCCAGCGAGCACTGTGAGGGTCATGTTTTTTGACTTCTCGAGTGTGTTCAACACCATCCGCCCTGCTCTGCTAGGGGAGAAGCTGTCAGCGATGCAGGTGGATGCTTTCCTGGTGTCATGGATTATTGATTACCTGACTGGCAGACCACAGTACGTGTGCTTGCAACACTGTGTGTCCAACAGAGTGATCAGCAGCACTGGGGCTCCACAGGGGGCTGTCTTGTCTCCCTTTCTCTTCACCATTTACACCTCGGACTTCAACTACTGCACAGAGTCTTGTCATCTTCAGAAGTTTTCTGATGACTCTGCCATAGTTGGATGCATCAGCAAGGGAGATGAGGTTGAGTACAGGGCTACAGTAGGAAACTTTGTCACATGGTGTGAGCAGAGTTATCTGCAGCTTAATGTGGAAAAAGACTAAGGAGCTGGTGGTAGACCTGAGGAGAGCTAAGGTACTGGTGACCCCTGTTTCCATCCAGGGGGTCAGTGTGGACATGGTGGAGGATTACAAATACCTGGGGATACGAATTGACAATAAACTGGACTGGTCAAAGAACACTGAGCCTTCTACAAGAAGGGCCAGAGCTGTCTGTTTCCTGAGGAGACTGAGGTCCTTTAACATCTACCAGACGATGCTGAGGATGTACTATGAGTCTCTGGTGGCCAGTGCTATCATGTTTGCTGTTGTGTGCTGGGGCAGCAGGCTGAGGGTAGCAGACACCAACAGAATCAACAAACTCATTCGTAAGGCCAGTGATGTTGTGGGGATGGAACTGGACTCTCTGACGGTGGTGTCTGAAAAGAGGATGCTGTCTAAGTTGCAAGCCATCTTGGTCAATGTCTCCCATCCACTACATAATGTACTGGTTGGGCACAGGAGTACATTCAGCCAGAGACTCATTCCTCCGAGATGCAGCACAGAGCGTCATAGGAAGTCATTCCTGCCTGTGGCCATCAAACTTTACAACTCTTCCCTTGGAGGGTTAGACACCCTGAGCCAATAGGCTGGTCCTGGACTTATTTCATAATTTACTGACATAATTTACATATTACTATTTAACTATTTATGGTTCTATGACTATTTATTATTTATGGTGCAACTGTAATGAAAACCAATTTCCCCCTGGGATCAATAAAGTATGTCTATGACTATTATTATTGACATAGTGTGTTGTGAAATTTGTTTTGTGGCAGCAGTGCAATACATAAAAATAAGTTACAAAGGAAATATTTTTTAAAAAGTAGTGCAAAAAGTGATGTTTTCATGGTTCATTCATAAATCTGATAGCAGAGGGGAAGAAGCCGTGACTAAAATGTTGATTGTAGAGCTTCAGGCTCCTGATGGTAGCAATGAGAAGAGAGGTCCTTAATGGATGTTGCTTTGAGGCATTGCTTTTTGAAGATGTTCTTGATGTTGGGGTGGCTGGTGCCCCTGATGGAGCTGGCTGAATTTACAACCTTCTGCCTTTTTTCCAATCTTATGCATTGGTGCCTCTGTACCAGATGGCGATATAACCGTTCAGAATGCTGTATTTAGAACCTTATCTAAATGCGAGGTTCAAGAGATCTGGCAAAAGAACACTAAAGCATTTAACTTGTTGGTAAATAGCTGGAATATCTGTAATATTGATTGGCCCTGGTTAATTTATGACAATGCTGATTATGGATTTTGTATGTTGTGGTTTGAACTTGCTTTGGAAAGCCTTGTTTATTTATTCATTCAAGGAATGTGGGCTTTGCAGGCTGAGCCATTATTTAATTGCCCATCCATAATTGGCTTTGAGACGGTGGGAGTGACCTGCTTGATCTGCTTCAGTTCTTGGTATGGAAATAGCCACAGTACTGTTGTGGAAGGATTTCCAGGATTTTGACCCAACAACAGTGAAGGAGTAGATATACTTTTCCAAGATGGGATCTTGTGTGGTTTAAAAGCAATGTCAAATTGGTGGTGTTCCAGTGATTTTTGCTGCTCTTAATTTTCAAGTTAATAGTCAGAGAAAAGTACAGCACAGAAACAGTCCCTTTGGCCTATCCAGCACGTGCTGAACTGTTTAAATTGCCTCCTTCCATTGACCTGTACCTAGACCATAGCCCTCTATACCCCTACCATCTATGTACCCATTCAAACTTAAACATTGGAATCAAGCTCACATACACCACTTGTGCTGGTAGCTCATTCCACACTCTTGCGACCCTCTGAGTGAAGAGGTTTCCCCTCGCGTTCCTCTTAAACTTTTCACCTTTCACCCTTAACCCATGTCCTCTGGTTGTAGCCCCATCCAACCTCAGTGGAAAAGCCTGCTTACAATTTCCCTCTCTACATCTCATTTTGTATACCTCTATCAAATCTCCACTCAGTCTTCTATATTCCAAGGAATAAAGTCCTAACCTATTTAGTCTTTCCTTGTAACTCGGGTCCGCCATACCCAGCAACTTCCTACTAAATTTTCTCTGTACTTTTTCAACCTTATTTACATTATTCATGTAGGTAGGTGACCAAAACTGCACATAATACTTCACGTTAGGCATTACCCATGTCTTGTACGACTTCAACATAATATCCCATGTCCTTTACTCGATATGAAGATCGGTGTGCCAGATGCTTTCTTTACCACCCTACCTACCTGCGACACACTTTCAATGAATTATGGACCTGTATTCCCAAACCCCTTTGTTTTACCGCATTCCTCAGTGCCCTACCATTCACTGTGTAAGACCCAGTTTGTCCTACTGAAGTGCAACACCTCTCAGTTGTCTGCATTAAATTCCATCTATTTTTTGAGCTGGTCCAGATCCTGCTGCAAGCCATGATAGCCTTCCTTACTGTCCACAACACCCCAATCTTGGTTTTATCAGCAAGTTTGCTTTTCTAGTTAACCACGTGTAACCCTCTCATTGTGGTTTGTAATAAATTAGCAATCTCTGGCTAACAGCCATGTGACTCAGCATTGCACGGGTAACGGTGAGATGGCCAACTTCAATAAGCAATACACATCTAGGGTTGGTATGATTCAGGTTCAACCAAACAGGAAAGTTGAAATGTTGTATTGAGGGAACGAAAATTTTGTGAATGCTGTATAAACATTGCCCATGTAAAGTTATTGTTTGCCAGGAAATAACAGAATTTACACCGGCGTAAAATTAAAGTGGAAGTATATTTACAGATATTTGAACTTTACCAGACAGTTAACAGAAAATGGGCCCATCACAGTTAATCCAGTCTATAATGTGCACATAAACATTGGAGCTCATTGCTGTGTAGTCAGGTGCTTCACTGTAATTACTCATGGCTCTGAACTAAGTTCTGCTTGAAAGACACCAGCCACAGTTCGAACTTCCCTCGAAAACCTTTATGAATGGACTGGCTGACTCAGAAGTATTGGTATTTCCTCCTTGGAACCATTCATCTACACAAAACACTTCTGACAACGGTGCCTCTCCTTTGGGTGGTGTTCTTCGAGCATCTTCTCTGTGCTCTTCTCTTCACCTCCTTCTCCTAGCAATTGGATGCTGCCAATCTTTTCTTCAACGTTCCAAGGTATCCCACTGGACAGAATGTTATCAAGACAATCCCGATTGTCTGCATTCCTAAGTTGATCAAATGACTCTTTATCTTAGTAGAAACCAAAATACTGGACCATGAAGCTAAATTAACAGAACAGACTGCACTTTAAAGAAAAGCTAGAGAGAATAAAATACCTAACAGAATAACAGTTGTAATACAATAAAACATGTTCTTAACCAGGGTATTACGTTCTTCTCCCTCCCCACCCACCAAAAATAGTCATGTCCTCATGTCTTCGTGAGCCTTTAGAACTTAACAATCCATTATTAATAACATAGCATTCAAAGAATTTCTTGATTATAGGACCTTAATCCATTTTTAAATGGGTGTAACATATCTCACCATTCTGATGGGCACAGCACTCTGCCAGATGCATCATATGCCAGCCTATCTGGAGATTTCCTGACTCTGAGATCTTCTTATCTCAGTTTCAGCTTCTTCGCTGTTAGCCACTTCTTGCAACTATACCTGCTTACTTGGGGATGCCTCACCCTGTCTTTTGTTGAGTGAAGGTTCTGTACCTTCTCCCTCTTGTTTAGTTATTTATTATGCAGTTCTTTTTTCTTTTATTAACCCCTGTGTTTTACAGACATCTGATGGTCCAGTGTCTGATGATACAATCTTCTGAGTCATTTCACTGCACTAGTGCAATATCGGACACAAAAGAAGTCAGTCTTTACAATGAAAGCTACTAATCAATGGACTGGTGATCCAAGTTGTCCTATTCCGTTGTGCGTAGTGTGTGGCAAACAACTTACAAATGCAGCAGTGGCTCCAGCAAAATTGAAAAGACACTTCACAACAAATCACAAATTTTAAATGGCTATTGAAATTTCAAAATAAACAGTAAAGCTTTTGTTAACAAAGTTACAGTCAGTAAAGAGGTTCAGGAAGTTATTTAGTAGCAGAACTCGTTACCCAGAAAAGGAAAAATCATACAGTTGGTGAGAACCTAATAATGCCAGCATGTAAAATTAGAGTGGGTAAAATGTTAGGATAAGATGCAGTACAGGAAACAAACAGTTTCACTCTCAAACAGTATGATAAGTTGATGTATTGATGATGCTGAAGAGGTTTTGTGTAATAAACTGGAAAAACAAGAGCTTTTCTATCACACACCCCGCACTTCCCGTTTCTACCTCCTACCCAAGATCCACAAACCTGCCTGTCCTGGCCGACCTATTGTCTCAGCTTGCTCCTGCCCCACCGAACTCATTTCTGCATACCTCGACACTGTTTTATCACCCCTTGTTCAATCCCTTCCGACCTATGTTCGTGACACTTCTCACGCTCTTAAACTTTTCGATGATTTTAAGTTCCCCGGCCCTCACTACTTTATTTTCACCATGGATGTCCAGTCCTTATATACTTCCATCCCCCATCAGGAAGGTCTCAAAGCTCTATGCTTCTTTTTGGATTCCAGACCTAATCAGTTCCCCTCTACCACCACTCTGCTCCGTCTAGCGGAATTAGTCCTTACTCTTAATAATTTCTCCTTTGGCTCCTCCCACTTCCTCCAAACTAAAGGTGTAGCTATGGGCACCCGTATGGGTCCTAGCTATGCCTGCCTTTTTGTTGGGTTTGTGGAACAATCTATGTTCCGTGCCTATTCTGGTATCTGTCCCCCACTTTTCCTTCGCTACATCGACGACTGCATTGGCGCTGCTTCCTGCACGCATGCAGAACTCACTGACTTTATTAACTTTGCCTCCAACTTTCACCCTGCCCTCAAGTTTACCTGGTCCATTTCCGACACCTCCCTCCCCTTTCTAGATCTTTCTGTCTGTCTCTGGAGACAGCTTATCCACTGATGTCTACTATAAGCCTACTGACTCTCACAGCTATCTGGACTATTCCTCTTCTCACCCTGTCTCTTGCAAAAACGCCATCCCCTTCTCGCAATTCCTCCGTCTCCGCCGCATCTGCTGTCAGGATGAGGCTTTTCATTCTAGGACGAGGGAGATGTCTTCCTTTTTTAAAGAAAAGGGCTTCCCTTCCTCCACTATCAACTCTGCTCTTAAACGCATCTCCCCCATTTCATGTACATCTGCTCTCACTCCATCCTCCCGCCACCCCACTAGGAATAGGGTTCCCCTGGTCCTCACCTACCACCCCACCAGCCTCCGGGTCCAACATATTATTCTCCGTAACTTCCGCCACCTCCAACGGGATCCCACCACTAAGCACATCTTTCCCTCCCCGCCTCTCTCTGCATTCCACAGGGATCACTCCCTAAGCAACTCCCTTGTCCATTCGTCCCCGCCATCCCTCCCCACTGATCTCCCTCCTGGCACTTATCCGTGTAAGCGGAACAAGTGCTACACATGCCCTTACACTTCCTCCCTTACCACCATTCAGGGCCCCAAACAGTCCTTCCAGGTGAGGCAACACTTCACCTGTGAGTCGACTGGGGTGATATACTGCGTCCGGTACTCCCGATGTGGCCTTTTATATATTGGCGAGACCCGACGCAGACTGGGAGACCGCTTTGCTGAACATCTACGCTCTGTTCGCCAGAGAAAGCAGGATCTCCCAGTGGCCACACATTTTAATTCCACATCCCATTCCCATTCTGACATGTCTATCCACGGCCTCCTCTACTGTAAAGATGAAGCCACACTCAGGTTGGAGGAACAACACCTTATATTCCGTCTGGGTAGCCTCCAACTTGATGGCATGAACATTGACTTCTCTAACTTCCGCTAAGGCCCCACCTCCCCTTCGTACCCCATCTGTTACTTATTTTTATGCACACATTCTTTCTCTCACTCTCCTTTTTCTCCCTCTGTCCCTCTGAATATACCTCTTGCCCATCCTCTGGGTTCCCCCCCCCCCCGTCTTTCTTCCCGGATCTCCTGTCCCATGATCCTCTCGTATCCCCTTTTGCCAATCACCTGTCCAGCTCTTGGCTCTATCCCTCCCCCTCCTGTCTTCTCCTATCATTTTGGATCTCCCCCTCCCCCTCCAACTTTCAAATCCCTTACTCACTCTTACTTCAGTTAGTCCTGACGAAAGGTCTCGGCCTGAAACGTCGACTGCACCTCTTCCTACAGATGCTGCTTGGCCTGCTGCATTCACCAGCAACTTTGATGTGTGTTTCTGGTTAGGTGCAGGTTTTGTATATTAGGATGTGCAAAGGATTGCAGTTGCTTGGGACAGGCTGGATAGACGTGTATCTTTCTGTTTATCATGAGCTTATTTCTAAACTTCATGTTAAATACTTAATTTATTGAGCTTAGTATATGGAATCTTATGTATAATTTGATTACTGCTCCATAGTACGTAGAGCTGCTTTTTGGATTCTTGGTATCTTGGAATCAAAACTGGTGAATTGTCATTTAAAAACTGCTGGAAAATGCTATCCTTCACCCTACTTACTGATCTTTGAGGCCAGGCTATTGATTGATTTTGATTGTGAACTAAAATAACAAAACCTAGTCTGTGTAATCATTGAGCAAAATGCTTTCTTTCAGCTAGACCTTGATTTAGCACTTCACCTCCTGTTAACAGTTTATATATGCATCGATTGAACTATCTTTGTCCTATGGCCTGCTTTTTGGTGGGGGAGTGTGATTTGAATATTTTTCAAAGTCTAATCTTGGATTAAGTAGGAGAATTTGGATTCTAGATATGTTAAGGTAAATTTTTATTTCAATTACAAAAGGTTCCTTCCAGATAAGGCAACACTTCACCTGTGAATCTGCTGGAGTTACCTATTGCATCCGGTGCACCCAATGCGGTCTCCTCTACATTGGTGAGACCTGTCATAAATTGAAAAAACCACTTCGATCACCTTCCATTCCATCCACCTAAAACAGAACTCTTTGGCCCAACATTTTAATTCCAGTTCCTGTTCTGACAGGTCCTTGGCCACCTCTTGTGCCATGAGGAGCAACACCTTACATTTTGTCTCCCCTCTTCTTTTATTACCCACAGGCCTTTTATTTTTCTCACCTGCCTGTTAACCTTCTCCCTCGTGCCCCTCTTCCTTCCCTTTCTTCTGTGGGCTGCTCTGCTCTCCTATCAGATTCCTTCTTCTCTAGCTCTTTACCTTTCCCACCCACCTAGCTTCACATATCAGCTTCTAGCTATTTCCTCCCCCCCCCCCCCAACTTTTTATTCTGACATCTTCCCCGGGTCTCTGCCGAAATGTCAACTGTTTGCTAATTTCCATGGCTGCTGTCTGACTTGCTGAGTTCTCCAGCATTTTGTGTATCTTGCTTTGGATTTCCAGAATCTGCAGAATTTCTTGTGCCCGTCTTTTCATTTCCTTCTGAAATTATTATTTCCTTTTTCCATTTTATTTCAGTAATCTGTTTACTGCCAACTTTTTACATTTATATGGATCTCTGCCTGGTTTTGTGTTTATTTTCAAGATGTACAATAGGTACATTTAATGTCAGAAATGTATACAATATACATCCTGAAATTGTTTAACCCATTAAACTTGGATCTTTTGAAATTGGTTCTAATTCCCTTTTATTTCTTAGTGTTGAAGTTCCCAGGTGAATATTCTTAGCTGCAGAAGTGACTTGGGAACTTATTAACATTGAAGTTCAAGGGATTCGAATTAGTGAAAGTACTGAGCATGTCCAACTGTACTCAAAGAGATTAGGAAGTCCATGAGAGGGGCATGAGATGGCTATGGCAGAGAAAATTAAGGGACATCTTAAGATATTTTTAGTCTGTTAGGGAAAAGGTGACTAGAGCGTGAATAGGGCCCTCAAAGACCGAGACAGAATTCTGTGTATGTTGTCACTGCAGATGTGCATACTCTGTGCTGCACTGCTGAATAAATAAATAGAGGAGAAGAGGTATTGCAAGTGGTAAGATCAATGAACGTAGCCTATCTCCAGTTCAAGACAAGATCTATCAAAGAACAAAATGGGGAACTGTATATGAAATGGTAGGAGCCCTCACTGAGATATTTGCAACATTGCCATCCTCTGGCGAGGTGCTGAAAGACTGGAGGACAGCAAATATTCTGCCTTGACTGAAGAAGGGCTGCAAGGAAAGATCTGGTTAGCCTAACATCTGTGGCGGGTTAGTGGCTGGAAAGCATTCTGAGAAATGAGCAGCAGTTGCATTTGGACAGAAAGGGTAATTTGGGCTAGCCTGAAACATTTTGTTTAGGTGATTTGGTTTACAAATTTGCTTTTCTTTTTGATGAAATAAGGAAGGTTGACGAGGCGAAGGTGGTGGATACAGTGTGGTTTCAATAAATCTTTTTGATAAGGTTCTGCATGGTGGGCTGCTCTTGAACAGTAGATTGGATACAAAATTGGTTGGAAGGTTTCTTAGACTGGAAACATATGACTAATTGTATACCTCAAGTTTGTGCTGGGCCCACTGTAATTTGTAATATATATTAGTAATTAAGAATATGAGCAACAGATAATGTTTACAGATGACAGGAATAGATGATGTCATAGACATTGAAGAGTAATGTCAAGAATTTCCGTAGAATCTTAATCACCTGGTACAATTGCAACACTTAAGGGGTAGTTGAATAGGTTACCCAGAAGGGAAAGGCTTCAGAGGGTTATGGGCCGAGGGCAGGCAACTGGGACTAGCAGGGAGGTTGGCTATGATTGGCCATGAAGGACCTGTTTCCATGTGGAATTACTTTGACTCTGCTCTCTGGTTAAAAAATGACAAATGGTTAAAAAGTGAATAGGAATAAGGAACCTTGGTTCTCAAGGGATATTGCAACTCTGATAAAGAAGAAGAGGGAGTTGTATGACATGTATAGGAAGCAGGGAGTAAATAAGGTGCTTGAGGAGTATAAGAAGTGCAAGAAAATACTTAAGAAAGAAATCAGGAGGGCTAAAAGAAGACATGAGGTTGCCTTGGCAGTCAAAGTGAAGGATAATCCAAAGAGCTTTTACAGGTATATTAAGAGCAAAAGGATTGTAAGGGGTAAAATTGGTCCTCTTGAAGATCAGAGTGGTCGGCTATGTGCGGAACCAAAGGTAATGGGGGAGATCTTAAATAGGTTTTTTGCGTCTGTATTTACTAAGGAAACTGGCATGAAGTCTATGGAGTTAGGAGAAACAAGTAGTGAGATCATGGAAACTGTACGGATTGAAAAGGAGGAGGTCCTTGCTGTCTTGAGGAAAATTAAAGTGGATAAATCCCCGGGACCTGACAGGGTGTTCCCTCGGACCTTGAAGGAGACTAGTGTTGAAATTGCAGGGGCCCTGGCAGAAATATTTAAAATATCGCTGTCTACAGGTGAGGTGCCGGAGGATTGGAGAGTGGCTCATGTTGTTCCGTTGTTTAAAAAAGGATCGAAAAGTAATCCGGGAAATTATAGGCTGGTAAGTTTAACGTCGGTAGTAGGTAAGTTATTGGAGGGAGTACTAAGAGACAGAATCTACAAGTATTTGGATAGACAGGGACTTATTAGGGAGAGTCAACATGGCTTTATGCGTGGTAGGTCATGTTTGACCAATCTATTGGAGTTTTTCGAGGAGGTTACCAGGAAAGTGGATGAAGGGAAGGCAGTGGATATTGTCTACATGG
Organism: Mobula birostris; assembly: GCF_030028105.1. Lineage (NCBI taxonomy): Eukaryota > Metazoa > Chordata > Chondrichthyes > Myliobatiformes > Myliobatidae > Mobula > Mobula birostris. The sequence continues at coordinate 132,524,552 of NC_092371.1, forward strand.
ACTTGAGTAAGGCCTTTGACAAGGTCCCGCATGGAAGGTTAGTTAGGAATATTCAGTCGCTAGGTATACATGGAGAGGTGGTAAATTGGATTAGACATTGGCTCAATGGAAGAAGCCAAAGAGTGGTAGTAGAGAATTGCTTTTCCAAGTGGAGGCCTGTGACTAGTGGTGTGCCACAAGGATCAGTGCTGGGTCCATTGTTATTTGTCATCTATATCAATGATCTGGATGATAATGTGGTAAATTGGATCAGCAAGTTTGCTGATGACACAAAGATTGGAGGTGTAGTAGACAGTGAGGAAGGTTTTCAGAGCCTGCAGAGGGACTTGGACCAGCTGGAAAAATGGGCTGAAAAATGGCAGATGGAGTTTAATACAGACAAGTGTGAGGTATTGCACATTGGAAGGACAAACCAAGGTAGAACATACAGGGTTAATGGTAAGGCACTGAGGAGTGCAGTAGAACAGAGGGATCTGGGAATACAGATACAAAATTCCCTAAAAGTGGCATCACAGGTAGATAGGGCCGTAAAGAGAGCTTTTGGTACATTAGCCTTTATTAATCAAAGTATTGAGTATAAGAGCTGGAATGTTATGATGAGGTTGTATAAGGCATTGGTGAGGCCAAATCTGGAGTGTTGTGTTCAGTTTTGGTCACCAAATTACAGGAAGGATATAGATAAGGTTGAAAGGGTGCAGAGAAGGTTTACAAGGATGTTGCTGGGACTTGAGAAACTGAGTTACAGAGAAAGGTTGAATAGGTTAGGACTTTATTCCCTGAAGCGTAGAAGAATGAGGGGAGATTTGATAGAGGTATATAAAATTATGATAGGTATAGATAGAGTGAATGCAAGCAGGCTTTTTCCACTGAGGCAAGGGAAGAAAAAAACCCAGAGGACATGGGTTAAGGGTGAGGGGGGAAAAGTTTAAGGGGAACATTAGGGGGGGCTTCTTCACACAGAGGGTGGTGGGAGTATGGAATGAGCTGCCAGATGAGGTGGTAAATGCGGGTTCTTTTTTAACATTTAAGAATAAATTGGACAGATACATGGATGGGAGGTATAGGGAGGTATATGGACGGATATGGTCCGTGTGCAGGTCAGTGGGACTAGGCAGAAAATGGTTCGGCACAGCCAAGAAGGGCCAAAAGGCCTGTTTCTGTGCTGTAGTTTTTCTATGGTTTCTTTGGAGTTTAATTTGGTCAAGTGCAAAGCATTTTAGGAGGACAAATAAAGGTAAGATTTTTAAATTAATTGGAAGGGCCTTGGATATTGTTGTGAAACAGAGAGACTTTGGAGTATAAGTATATAGTTCCCTAGAAATGGAGTCACAGACAGATAAGGCAGTGAAGAAGGCTTTTGGCATGCTGGCCTTCATCAGTCAGGGCACTTAGTATAGAAATTGGGAGGTTATTTTGCAGTTGTACAGGGTGTTGGTGAAGCTACTTTTGGAATATTATGTTTGGTTTTGGTCACCCTATTATAGGAAAGATGTGATTAAACTGGAAAGAGTGCAAAAATCCTGAAGGCCAGTTATGGGGAGAGGTTAGCAAGTTTGGGCCTTTACTCCTTGGATTGTAGGAGACTTAGTCCAAAGTACTTAGAGTATATGTCACCAAGTACTGATCTGAGATTCAAGATTCAAAGAGCCAAAAAACTTTATTGTCATTCTTACCATACATCAGCTCTGCAGGGCAGAATGAGACAGTGTTTCTCAGGGGCAGTGCAATCATAACATAACAAACGCAAGACTAAATAATGAACATAACAATAAGTAATAAAACACAACAGCCACATGTCAGATAAAATCAGTTATAAGTGTCCAGTGCAAGTTAAAAGTGTCCAAAGCAGAGTCAGGTGGAGCAGCTATTTAGCAGTCTGACTGCCTGTGGGAGGAAGCTGTTTAGTAGCCTTGTGGTTTTAGTTTTGATGCTCCTGTAACGTTTGCCTGATGGCAGAAGAACAAACAGTTCATGGAGAGGGTGTGAGGGCTCTTTAATGATGTACTGTGTCTTCTGGAGGCATCGACTCTTAAGGAGGTCTTGGACAGAAGGTAGGGAGACCCCAATAACCTCTACTTCCCTAACCACCCTCTGCAAGGCTTTTTTGTGGACAGCACTGCAGCTGGAGTACCAGGTTGTGATGCAAAAGGTCAGCACACTCTCAACCACGCCTCTGTAGAATGTAGCTAAGATGTTAGTGGGGAGTGATGCTTGTTTAAGCTTCCTCAGAAAGTGCAATCTCTGCTGGGCCCGTTTCACAATCCCAGTGGTGTTCCTGGACCAGGTGAGATTGTCCGAGATCTGCACCCCAAGGAACTTGATGTTTTCCACTCTCTCCACAGTGGAGCCGCTGATGCTGAGGGGTGTGTGCTCAGGCTGAGACCGTCTGAAACCGACAATCATCTCCTTGGTTTTGGTGACATTAAGCATCAAGTTGTTATCCCTGCACCAGCTCTCTAGGTGTTTGACCTCCTCCCTGTACATAGTTTCATCATTTTTGCTGATGAGCCCCACCACTGTGGTATCGTCTGCAAATTTAATGATCAGGTTCTCCTTGAATCTGGCTGCACAGTCATGTGTTAGCAGTGTAAATAGCAATGGGCTAAGCACACAGCCTTGTGGGGATCCAGTGCTCAGTGTGATGGAGTCAGAGATGTTCCTGCCAACATGGACTGACTGTGGTCTCTCTGTCAAGATTCACTTTCTTGCAAATATTCACAGTAGAATCAATGAAAAACTACACAACAGACTGACAAGCAACCAATGTGCAAAAAAGACTGCAAATACAAAAGATTAAGAATAAATAAATAATTTCAAGGACTCTAGGTTGTGGAATCAGTTCAGAGTTGAGGTGAGTGAAGTTATCCATGTTGGCTCAGGAGCCTGATGGTTGAAGAATAGTAACTTGCTGAACCTGGTGGTGAGGCACCCAAGGCTCCTGTAGCTCCTATTCTACCAATGGTAGAGTTGGAGCTACAGGAGCATTGCCTGGATTGCATGGAGCATTGCCTGGATGTTGGGGGTTCTTGATGATGGATGCTTCTTTCTTCTGGCAGCGCTCCTTGTAGGTGTACTCAGTGCTGGGCAGGACTCTGCCATAGATGGACTAGGCTGTATCAACCACTTTTATGTTCTGGGCATTGTTGTTCCCATGTCAGGATCTAACTAACCTAACAACCAACACTGTTTTTGGGGTCAGGGGAGGGAGCTTGAGTACTTGGGGAAACTTGTATACAGGGATGATCCCACAGACCACTCAAGATCAGAATTCAACCTGAGTTCCTGAAGTGAATAGGTGCACTTCCCCCAGTAGCACTGAACTGTTTGTTTTATATATTTTAAATGATACGAATGATATAATATCACATTAGCAACAAGTTGTCAAACACGCTTTCGTTTTTTTTGAGAACATTTTCTTCAACATTTCATTGGAACAATTAATTTCCTTTATTACCTAAAGAGCAGAGGAGGTAAACTTGATTTCTGTTGCACTACTTGGACATTAACGTTCTAACATGTTTACAATCTCTTTTGGATAGTCTAGCAATTTACTTCAGGGTGGCATAAAGGTGGGCTGTATTAAATAAATTTGGTGTCTAGCTTTAAATTTGGTGTATTAATTTGATTTGTTAGCGATGTTGTCTTGTTATTAATTGGAGCCTTAAATACTTTTTTCCTGATACTGAATGCATGGTGCGTGGCTCCTGTATTTCGTGCAGTAGGTACTTCATAATACATAATTCATAAAGTTTCTTTTAGGACTGTTTTGCTGACTTGCTGCTAACTTATTTGATCCAAACAGTGCTGGAAGGTGGAATTAGTAATCAGTCTAGGAAGCACTGACAAATATACATACTGTAGGCTGAATGCCCCCTCCACCCCCATTAACTGCATGGAATTAATATTCTATGTTGCAATATATTTATAGCTAAGGAAACAAACATGTATTCAGTATAAATGTGGAAGAAAATTCCTTTTGGTATATGGAACTTTATTAAAAAAATTGCTTTTTTTGTGTTATTTATATCTCCCGTTAGCGTACAAGGATTGTTTTAGTCTTCATTTTAGTACTTTAATTTTTCAATCCAATGGAGATTATTCCTTTGTGCTGCTGATTAGGCCATATATGTGGTGGAAAGGCTTTTGTGGCGTTTTGTTTTCTGATTGAGTAATCTCCTCTCTTTCTCCCCCCCCCTCCCCCCACCACTCCCTAATCCAAAACCAGAATGTCAGGAAGTTTGTTAATGCTGGATAATTTGGTGATCATCATGTGCCCAATTAAAGGTCACATCAGCTCTGTGTCTGTACAGATTAGTTAAGTGAAAGCCACTTTTTAGACATGCATTTCAAATTGAGTTAAATCCTTTCAAAGACTGAATAGCATTTACACACTTCAGCTTTATTTTGAGAGTTAAGACATAAAGATCTTTTAGAAAAGGCTTCATGTCTGTCAAGTGGCCACATGATGTTCAACAACCCTAAACTGTGGCTAATTATCTATTTCCCTTAAGAGGAAATTTTTTTTGTTGTTGTTTTGCTTCAGAAGACTGAATTCTTGGCTATTCTGATTGCACTGCCTGTGGTTTTTTTTTGGTTAGGAACCAGATATACCTGGCTTGGTACAATTTATCATACATTCGTTTTTACAGAAAATGGTACTGTGGCAATTATAAATAATAAATTCAAAACATCCCAAGGGTATAAACTTCAGAAAAATAATCGGCAAAAGCTAGAGAAGCTGTGGTTCTTGGGGCCAGAGAATCAAAATAATGTTAGAATGCAAAAGGACCTTCAGGAACCAGAGGCTGTGGTTTAGAATTAACTGACAATTCAGACCCATCAAAACCTGCTGAGGGTAGGACATCCTGGTTCAGCACCTTTTTGGCAGGGGAAGACAGTAAATAAATATTCATGTGAGTTGGCCTTCATCATGGCATTCATTACAATTCTGTGGAGGTATGTTTGCTGTATTTAGTAATTTTATATCTTAACTGACTTGGAAACAAAGTTGACTTGTGTAGAACTATCTGGATATCTGTAAAAACATAACATATTTGTTATCTTGGGGATAGCCCATACTGCAAGTTACGATAGGAAATTTGTTCTTCAAAGTAGGAAACAAAAGCTGTTTGAAACTCAAAAAGCATGATGAGTTGAAAGGGGGTTGATTTTAGTGGCCACTAATGTACAGACATGGAATGATGACTGGTTGGATAGCTTTTTTAAGTAGTAAGCACATAAATGGACCAAACAGCGGATTTCTATACTGTAACAATCTGTATGTTATTTGGCTTTGAACTTCTGTAATGTGAAGGCTTTTTCCATTTTTTTTAAACTTTAGAAGTAAGTGAGGTTCTGTTACTTGGTTCTCTGATATAATGTTAATGGGAACATGGGTAGGGGTGAGCTGGAATGGAGAGCATCTTGGAAATATCACCATAGTTTAAATGGGAAATAGATTCAAGTTTCAGGTTTCCTCAGAATGGGAGAATGATCATTAATTGTCTCAATATAAACCGGATTCTGGTTAATTGGGACACAACGGGACTTGTACATTTTAACCCTATTAAATGCCTGCTCCAATTAGCTGAAGATTCATGAAAATCATTAAATCGTAGTTGGTATTTTTATATATCTTTTTAACTGTGTAACAAATCATGTATTTACATGAAATACAAAACAAATACCTCTACAGTACTATGAAACTGTATTGTTTCCTTATACGAGAAAATCTGCAGGTGCTGGAAATCCAAAGCAACGCAACACAAAATGCTGGAGAAACTCTGCAGGCCAGGCAGCATCTATGGAAAAGAGTAAACAGTCGACTTTTCGGGCCAACACCCTTCATCCTAATTTCTTCATAGTTTCTAACTGGAAGTAGTGAAATAATTTCCTTTTCTTTCCAGACCATTTCTGCCATCTCCATGCTTGAAATTACAGTGAGCAATACAGTTCTGAATTGCTTATTTTTTGCCAACTGTCAGTGACAAAAATCTCTTTTTGAACACAAACACACTGAACTGGTGCTATTTTAAAAACTGTTTGGCAGCAGTCTCTTATCCCAATTAAGCGGCATAGTGTCCCAAATAAATGAAGGCGTCCTGGCTATTTTCGCAATTCTTTGAGTTGTCCCAAATAAACTCTTGACCAATTAACTGATGGCCCGGTTGTTTGGAAGATGACGATTCCAAAAATTGACTTGAGGGGAGCAGTAGTTTATTCTCATGATATTGTTTAAGTCCGTTGTCCTTTACATTTTGATTGATCCTCTTTCTAAAAATGTTCTATTAAGGGTCAACAAGGAAGATGTTTTTTCATTGTTCCCAAGCTGGAGAATCCAGAACTAAAAGAGACAGTTTCAGCGTGAGAAGTCAGCCATTTCCATCTGAGTTACTACTTTGCTTGCAGTTTTGAATCATACAGTTATTCAGCATGTTTATAGGCCCTTTTGTTTCAACTTGTCCATGCTGACCTAGGTGGCTTCTTTAGCTAGTCCAAGATTTAAGCCATGCCAAGTTTTTATGGTACAGAGAGCATTAGGTGCCCGAAACACTCTACCAGGGGAAGCAGATACAACAACAACACTTTAGAGGCATTTAAATAGCGATATGAACAGGCAGGGAACGGAGGGATATGGTCCACATGCAGGCAGATGGGATTAGTTTGGTTTGGCATCATGGCTTGAACAGCCTATTCCTGTGCTGTATTTTCCTGGCAGGTCAAACTTTTTATACATGTTCCTTCCTTCTGATCTCACCAACATGACATGGAGTTGTGGATGCAGTGCTGCACATCACAGAAACTACCTTCCCCTCTATACACTCTCTCTGTACTTGCTACCTCAATAAAGCAGTCAGCTGAATCAAAGACCTACCGTGGTGGCTATTTTCTCTTCTCCCCTCCCATCAGGCAGAAGGTATAAAAGACTGAAAGCAGTTACTACCACGCTGCTATCCAGCTGTTATTGGACTCATGAATGGGCTTCTTGTACAATAAGATGGACTGTTGGCCTCACAATCTACCTCATTATGATCTTCCGCTTTATTGTTTACCTGCATGACATTTTTTATAACTTATGCACTTTATTCTGCATTGTTATTGTTTTACCATAGTATAGCACGGCAATGATTTGATATGCATAAATGGGATGCAAGGCGAGCTTTTCACTGTGACAGTAATAAACCAATACCAAATCTGTTTGCCTTCCCTGATTCCTGCCCGAGTCTATCCCCAATCCTCTGTTTGCCTTCAGTTCTCCCAGCCGTTGTCCCAGTAACCAGCCTTGCTACTCTATCCAAGAGCAAAGCCATGAATAACCATTGCTATTTGTAGTGTGTGGTTCTACCTACCAATAGCTTTCACCAATCATGCCAGTGAAAACCGGCAGGAAAGCTTAGAAACTTGAGACGTCTTCAAGAAAACCTTAGAACCTCTTCCTGCCCTCTTTGGTCAGCAGATTACATTTTCCATTTTCTGCATTTTGTGGGTAACAAGCTGGATTCCAATATGACCCCCCCCCCCCTTCTCGCAGCTGATAGAGGCAGCTGGGAGAGGGAGCACCCCTCTGAGCTGTCATTACCTTCCTCCATAACATGACTTATAATATGCAATTGCAGGAACTTGGCTGTAAAACATTTCTAGATATCTGATTTTGAAAATTCTCATTCCTTGAATTATAGTTTGATTTATTCTGATGTGGCTGACCTTAAATCCTTCTGAAATGGATGACATTTGATATTTGGTACTGACTATTGCTGAAGAAGGCTTCTTGGCACCAAGGACCCAAGATCAATCCTGACTGCTGTCTGGAGTTTGCATTTTCTTCTTGGGTTTCTGCCAGGTGTATCTGTTTCTTTGCACAGATTGATTAATTCCTTCCTGTGAATCATCACTTGGTGTAGATAAGTGACAAAAGAACTTGGGCAAAGTGGTGCTCATATAGGAGAGACTTGTGTACGGCTACCGTCAAAAGAGGAGAATTGGATGGATTGGATTATTCTTAAGAGCTGGTGCAGACCGAATTGGCTGTATTGCATTGTCTGGCTAGACTGTCAGTAAATGTACTCTTACTACTGGGATGTCCATTTGTAACAGATGTCCCAAACACTTCCTCCACCATCCCTGGGTAATTGTCTCAAACGAGTAATTCTGTGTAACTTGGCAGTAGGTAATTTAATATGGGCACATTAGAAGAACAACATCATTTCAAATTCTGTTTGGGTAGCTTATAAACCCCCAAGGTTTGAACATGGAATGTTCTCATTTCAAATATCCCACACCTCCTGGTGCTCTTCTCACTCATATTTATCCTCCCTCACCTGGTTCCATTTGCCCATCTCCCACTGGGTCCAACTATCCTTTACCAGCCTCTATCTAAACCTTCCTCCCCATTTCCCACCCCCCACCCAGAAAAAACCTAGTTCCATTTGCACATTATCCCTTCCTCAAACTGGCATGATCAATCCCCTACTCATCTGTATTATACATCTCTTCACTCTGTTGAATATTGGAAATATTTACTGCTCCTTCAGTTTTGAAGCAGTCTTTCAACCTGACTTGCTAAGTTCCTAAACAATTGAATATCTGCAGATGCTGGAAATCCAAGCAACATACACAAAATACTGGAGGAACTCAGCAGGCCAGGCGGCATCTGTGGGGTGTGGGGGGGGGGGGGAGTACGGTCAGTGTGTCGGGCTGAGACCCAAGTTCTTCCAACGTTCTGTCTTTTGGCTTGGTGTATTTTTTGTTGCCATTAGTACTAGATTCTAAAAGCTCTGTCTAGTTTTATTATTTTCATGGTGGCTTGCTAGAAGTGAATGGTTTAGTCAGTCATTTCAGAGGGGAAATTGAGGGTCAGCCCTATGTGCTGGGATTTAAACCACACAAGGATATAAATTTTCCTTCCCAAAATAATACTGGAGAAGTGACTAAAGATTTTGTTATATAACTGACAAGCAATTCTATTGTTGTCAAATTGTCTTATAACATTGATGCATTCTTTTCACTGAATTAAATGAAAGGCCCACAGAATTCAACTTCCGCAGCTGTGAAAAGTGGAGAGTTTGAAGGGCACAAAAGATACAAGGCCCAGAGTTTGAGAAGTGCAAGAAATTCAAAATTCACCTCCAAAGCAGGCTGAATAATCCAGGGAAAGTGTGTTTTACTTTGGGCTTTAATGTTGTAACACACTTACATTTCATTCTCATGGACATTTCAACAAAGTAGTTTTACTTGCTGTCTTGTTAATGAAAAATCATAAGAGCATGAGAGAGATTAGGAGTAGGCCATCTGGTTTATTGAGCCTGTCTACCATTCAGTAAGATCATAGCTGATCTGGCTGTGAATTTAGCTCCACCTACCAATGTTCTGCCTCTTCCTCTCCCCCCCCCCCCCATAACTCTTAATTCCCATACTGTGTCTCTGTGTCTTAAATTTACTTAATGAGGTCTTTATTGCTTCACTAGACAGTGAAATTCACAAATTCACTATCCTCATTCCTTGACAGATATTCCTCATCTCCATCCTATATTTACTTTTCCCTCCACCCCAAATCTTGAGGCTGTGTTCCCTCTTTCTCATCTAATCTACCAGTAAAAAGAGCTTCCCTGCTTGTATCTTAGAACTTAGAACATTATAGAACAGTAGAAGCTCTTCAGCCCACAATGTTCTGCTCATCTTTTAACTTAATCCAAAATCAATCTAATCCTTCTTTCCCACATAGCCCTCACTTTTTCTCTCATCCCTGTGCCTATCTAAGTGTCTTTAAAATGCCCCTAGTTTTTTCCACCTCTGCCACCATCCCTGGCAGCATGTCCAGTACCTACTACTGTGTATTTAAAAACAAACTTAACTCTGACATTCCACCTATACTTTCCTCCAATCACCTTAAAATTATGCCCCTCATCAGCCATTTCAGCTGGTGTCTTCCTAATTTAGGTTAGGTCTGGTGGAGATCCTTTGGAATGACACTGACCCCCTCAGTGAGGACTGGTGCAGTTTTGTCGGACTTGCCCTTTCTGGAGACCAGCAGTCAATTCCTTTGGCTTGCTGACATGAATGAGAGGTTCTTTTTGCAATACTACTCAACTAGTTAATCTGTCTCACTCTTGTATGCCTTCATATTGTCATCTGAGATTTTACCAGCAACAGTGGTGTCATCTGCAAATTATAAATGGCATTTGAGCTATGCTTACACAGGCAGTCATAAGTGCACTGGACCTTTACTGCTTTTTTGTTTAAATACTGGTTACGTAATTATCATGTGCAGTGAATTTTTCTTTCAGCTGGAAATGTTTGTTATACTTTGAGGGATTATATTGAACTGCAACACATTCTCATCTACAAGAAAGGTCAAGAATTGAATGAAATATTTGAGGACAGATGTGTCCATTTGGAGTACACTGAGGCACCAAGATTTATTTTTCTAAAATCCATTAGGGAGTAGAGCTAAAGATAGCATCAGAAAACATAGGAAGTTTATGGGATAGGCATAATTAACAATGGCACACTTGTCCTGCTACTGTAACATGGATCAGGGTGTACATCAAAATATACAGTGAAATGCATCATTGATGTTAACAACAGACACACCCAAGGATGTGCTGGCATCAGGCTTCAAGTGTCTCTACATATTATGGTGCCAATATATCATGCTCACAATGCTCATCAGAACAACATAGGACACAGCAAAAGAGAACATGCCAAGCAACAACAGTGAAACAAACCCCATTCCTCCCTCCCTAACCACCCACCCAGCACATACAAAGTCCTATCCAACGGCTCTAGCCTCTAGCCTCCACACAGACAGTGGACTACGACTTCCCCAGCAGAGTCGCAGAGACTCGCAAACTCTGGTTCTGGCCATTGGACCTCGATTTCTGGACTTCCAGTTGGCCTTCGGGCTTCAATCCTGATCTTGGATGCTCAAATATTGGTGCAGTATGCTACATTTTTTTTTAGCTGCTATGGTGTGATTACGAATCCTATTTTGGATCATAGGAACAAGGGTATGGAAACAGGCTGTTTGGACCAACTCATTCATACTGACCAGGATAAGACTTTTACAGTGAATGGCAGTGCACTGATGCGTGTTGTAGAAAAAGTTGCTGGAAGTACAATGCAGAGTTCACTGAAAATGGTTGAGCAAGTAGGCGGTGGCAAATATGGTAATTAGTATGTTAGCCTTTGTCAGTCAGGTCATCTCATCAGGTTTAAAGGTAGGACTATTATGTTGCAATTAACAAGCTGTTGATGTGGTGTACAGTTTTGGTCATGGGAAAGACATCAAGCTGGAGAGGGTGCAGAAGAGATTTACAAGAATATTGTCTGGACTAGACGGTTTGAGTAATAGAGAGATTAGATCTGAGTAATAGATTAGATATAGATCTTTAATCCTTGAAGAATAAAACAATGTGAGGTGATGTTATAGAAGGTTATCAAGTCCTGAGGGTAATAGATAAGGTGGACAGTCATAGTCTTTTCCTCCAGGGAATCCAAAACTACAGGGCACAGATACAAGATAAGAGAGAAGAGATTTGAGTGACATGAGAAGTAATTCCTTTATGAAGAGGGTCGTGAGTACCTGGAATGAAGTGCAGGCACAATATAAGTATTTAAGAGGCATTTGGATAGATACATGAAAGTGGCTTGAGTTATGGACCAAGCATGGACAACTGGGATCTGTAGGAAAGATGCTGTGTTTGGCTTTGACTAGTTGGTTGAAAGGCCTGTTTCTGTGCTGTATTAATTTTTGACTCCATCTATACCTTCATAATATTCACTTTTATAAAGTCATCCCTCAATCTTCTATGCTCCGAGGAATAAAGTTCTTAAGGTCTCTGGATTGTTAATGCGGTAACTTAACCAGTTAATATTTCCATTGTATCTTTGTGCTCTGTGATCTGAAATTCAGAGCTATATTATCAGTATCGTGTCAAAGAGCAACACACATGGATGCAGGCCCTTCGGCCCAACCCTACTGCCCATCTAATTTCATGCTTTTGGCCCATATTCCTCCAAGCTCTGACCCTCCATTTACCCATTCAAGTGCTTCTTGAAGTGTAATATTGTACCTGTCTCAACCACTAGTTGCACCTCATTCAATGTTCATTCTCTTGTGCTGACCTGGCACTTACTCTTGCATTCAGTCCTTACACTTGTTTGCCTTTTTGCATTTAAGTATCTCTTGTAATATTTTAATTCCAGCATAACTAGACTGCCATTGGAGTCCATGTAGATCTAGAAATGGAGTAATATAATGCGCATCTGCAGCAGCTCATCTATATCCCACTCATCAGGGCATGGTTGAATTTTGGTAGTTCTCAAACTTGCCAATTTAAACAATATAGTTAAGCTGCCAGTTGTCTGTCTTGTGCAAATTGATGTCTGCATTTTATTTAAATATGACTGTTCGAGTACATTTTGGAATTTGCATAGTGGGATGGGGAGATGTCTTGTGGTTCCATTTCATTGGAGAGGTTGGCTGTGGATGCTCTGCGGATGAAAGATGCAGAAAGAATTTTCATTGTTTTTGGTAGGGAGGAGAACAAGCTGAGAGTAATAGAAAAATGGACCCTAATCTGCAGAATGTATTGAAAACATTAGAAGATGCTTCATAAAAGCATGAAAATTGGGAGTTGTCCTTAATTAGCAGGTTAGTGCTAACTTTTTTGAAATTACAGTAAATCAGCAATTTAGTTTTATAAGTTCTTTTCCATTTCAAAAGATTACTGTCAGTTTTGCAAGGAGTTTGGATTTGTATCCAGATTGCAGATATATTCGGAAGATGAAGATCCTCCATTGACATTGTTGGGATGTGATCCATATGACTGGTGTGTTGTGCATGATTTGTGCATTTATTTTTGGATACCAGGAATTCTCCAGGTGAATCTGCAAGAGCCTTTACCCTGGGAGTTTGCTTTGCCATTTGGTGAGATTGGAGCTGACCTAATATATAATTACAGATGAGATAGGAAAGGGACAAGGTTAATGTAGCTGAGCTATAATTGATCAGGCTTGATGGGCTATTGTACCATTTGGAAGCTGTAATGGCAATAGTTGGATGTTCTGGAGAAGCCATGGAACTTAATGCCATGACAAAGCTGATCTTGCCCTATTACAGATATTCTATGTTTTAATCAATCCACCCCTCCCCCACTTCCCTGTCAACAACATGATAACTTCCTCTTTCCCTTTTCTCATAAAGGCTGCAACTCAAAATGGTATTAGTGTTTCTTTCTAAGTTTGCTTCCTTACTTGGGTAATATCAGCATTCTTCGTTCTTTTGTTCTGTTAATTCTTTCTCCTCTCCCAATTAAATTTGTGGTGTACAGTGCCCATAAAAAGTATAACCATTCTCCCCCTCCCACCAGAAGTTTTCATGTTTTATTGTTTTACAACATTGAATCATAGTGGATTTGACTTGGCTTTTTTTTGACACTGACCAACAGAAAAAGACTTTCGTATCAAGGTGAAAACGGGTCTCTACAAAGTGATCTAAATTAATTACAAGTATAAAGCACAAAATTGATTGCACAAGTACTCACCCCCTTCAAGTCAGAATTTAGTAGATGCACCTTTGGCAGCAATTACTGCCTTGAGTCTGTGGGGATAGGTCTCTATCAATTTTGCACATCTGGACACTGCAATTTTCCCCCTTCTTCTTCACAACATTGCTGAAGTTGTGTCAGACTGCATGGAATCGTGAGTGAACAGCCCTTTTCAAGTCCAGCCACAAGTTCTCAATTGGATTGCGGTCTGGACTCTGACTTGGTCACTCCAGGACATTAACTTTTTTCTTTAACCTATTCCTGTGTAGCTCTGACTGTATGCTTAGGGTCATTGTCTTGCTGGAAAACAGATCCTCTCCCCAGTTGCAGTTCTCTCGCAGACTGCATCAGGTTTTCCTCTAGGATTTCCCTGTATTTTGCTGTATTAATTTTACCCTGTACCTTCACAAGCCTTCCATGGCCTTCTGTGCTGAAGCATGATGTAGCCACCACTGTGCTTTGTGGTAGGGATGGTGTGTTTTTGACTATATGCTGTGTATGCCAGACGTAGTGTTTAGTCTCATGGCCAAAAAGCTCAATTTTGGTTTCAACAAACCATTGAACCTCCTTTCAGCTGACTTCAGAGTCTCCCACATGCCTTCAGGCAAACCCTAGCTGAGATTTCATGAGTTTTTTTTCAACAGTGGCTTTCTCTTTGCTACTCTCCCCCATAAAACTGCAACTGGTGAAGTGCCAGGGCAAACCACTGAAGCTTGTAACTCCAGAGATGTCCTGGGTCTCTTGGTGGCCTCCCTCACTAGTCCCGTCACCCCCAACCCCCAAAAAATCTCTCAAATCTCTTCAGGCCTTCTTTCAACTTGTTATCCCTCTTTGGTCCCAAATGGATGACTTTGTACTTGCATGGAAACTCGTTTACTTAATATAATCAACACTACTGGAGGACCCATGGTTGAGCAGCATCATTGCTGATGCAGAGTTTTAACCTGAAACATCACTAGATCCTTTTCTCCTGCAGTTGCTCCTTGACCCACTGAGCTCTTTAAGTAGATTGTTAGTTGCTCCAGAATTTAGCATCTGCAGTCTTCTGCATCTTGTTTCTTTAATATCCTGCTCTATGTAGCTTGTCAATGTCACCTGGTGTAATATTAAGAACAAGAAACAACTTGTGCACCTCTCAGTGAAAAATAAAATAATCATTCAATTTATCCCTTTGATCTTTGACTCCTTTCTGACAATGGTCATGTTGATAAATGATCTGTCAGCAGTAATCATTTAACCAGTCATACTCTATTACTGGTTAATATCAAGTCTCTATTGTATGAACAGAAACTGGGTGTAAAGTTGGCATGAGTCTCTTGAGGCTGATTTCTGGGATAAGAGGGTTGCTTTATCAAGAGGTTAAACGAATTGGGTCTGTTTTTTTTGGAGGTTGAAAAAATGTGTTGTGATCTTATTTAAAAGTAGGAGGTCCAAAGGTGAGGTATGATTGGGTAGAATTTTTGTACCAGTGGGAGAATCTTGAATGAGGATACATAGTTACAACGTGAGCAGGTAGTTAGTTAAAACAAAGTATAAGAAATTGCTAAGCAACACACACAAAATGCTGGTGAACGCAGCAGGCCAGGCAGCATCTATAGGAAGAAGTACAGTCTACGTTTCAGGTCAAGACCCTTTGTCAGGACTAATGGAAAAAAGAGATAGTAAAAGATTTGGAAGTGGGAGGGGGAGGGGAGACCCAAAATGATAGGAGAAGACAGGAGGGGGAGGGATGAAGCCAAGAGCTTGGGAAGTTGATTGGCAAAAGGGATACAAGGCTGGAGAAGAGGGAGTATCATGGAGTAGAACGGGGAAATTGCTCTTCAGAGGAGGGCATTTATCTGCAATTTTCTACCCTGGAGCACTGTAGATTATTGGATGTATTTTAAAAAGGACATAAACTATCAAAAAATGAGGAAATTGGGAGCTGTGGTAAACTGGCATGTGGAGAAAATGAGGCCTGAGATAGATCCATCATGATCATATTAAATGGCAAGGCAGACATGAGGGGAAGAGTGACCTACCCTTCATATTTGTATTGTCTTGTATCCCAATGTCTCTCATTTATTACATAAAACCTGAGCAAAACAGCCCATTAAGGAGGAAAAATAAGTAATTTAATGCTATTTTACTTAGTGCCGGGGTTTACAAACCTTATGAGACTGGGTGCAATTATAAAAAAAATCTTGCTTTTTAAATTAATTTTGTAACAGTAGAATAGGAGTAATGACAGAAGTTCATTACTCTCATTTGAATCACAAACCTTAATAAATCAGAGTATTGAATATAGGAGTTGGGATGTTGAAATTGTGGAAGATTTTGGTGAGGCCAAATTTGGAGTATTGTGTGCTGTTCTGACTACCTATCTACAGAAAAGTTATAATATCGAAAGAGTGGAGAGAAATTTATAAGGATGTTGCTGGGACTTGAGCACCTGAGCTATTGGGAAAGATTGGATAGGTGAGGACTTTATTCCCTAGAATGAAGAAGAATGAGGGGAGATTTGATAGAGGCATACAAAATTGAGGAGTATAGATAGGTTAGATGCAATCAGGTTTTTTCCCCGCAGAGACTGAATGCAACTAAAACTTAATCATAAATTAAGGGTGAAAAGTGAAATGTTCAAGGGGAACATGAGAGGGAACTTCAGTCAGAGGGTGGTGCAAGTGTGGAACAAGTTGCCAGTGGAAGTGGTGGATGTGGGTTCGATTTCATTTGGATAGTTACATGGATGGGAGGGGTATGGAGATCTGTGGTCCAGATGTGCAGAAAAGACTAGGCAGAATTAACAGTTCAGCAGGGTTTAGATGGGCTGAAGACCTGTTTCTGCGCTGTAGCATTCTGACTATAATTTTAAAAATGTGTATTTTTTTAACTCTAATTTTAGTTGAGCAGCTGAGAAGTTGATGAAACATACAACACAAACACTTGGGGTTTGGTAGTATCACGAGGTGTTTGTGTGATAAGGATAGCTTCATTGCCTTGTTGTTTTCAAGTATATTTTTCTACCACATGTAATGGTATATTAACTCAAATTGTCATGCAGATATAGTATAATCACTTAATGCAGATTAAGTTGCGCTGTAGCATTTCTCCTAATTTACTGAATGCAATTACACTATTGAGTATTGTGAACCATGCTAATTTAATGTAATGTGAAGCCGGAGGACGATGCAGTTCATAGTGGCTTCTCAGCAGTTTGGAGAAGAAAGAAATCCAATGCCCTGAATGTGTTTACTTGTCACGCTAAACTCTGAACATTCTGTTTTCAAGTTTAATTGTATGGTGTAATTATTACATGCTGATATATTCTTTTTCAAGGGTTAACTTTGGATTCTGAGGCAGTGATTCATGTAGTGTTTGTATGTGGTGTATTCAGCAGCTGATTTGAAGTATTTGGGGATGGGGAGAATTTTCAGGAAGAAGCAATTTGGAACAAACTCTTGTGATATATTGATTTTATTTTTAATCATTTTTCTGTGACTTTTAGGTCATGGTTATCTGGAATGGCTTCTCAGGTTTCCAGACTGACTGCAGTGCAGCAGGCGTCTGCCCATACCATCTGGTTAAGGAATTGGCAGAGATCCTGATTGTTTCAATATGTGAATGAAACATTTCCTTATATGGCAGAAACAGCTTTTGCAAAGCGGGATTTCAGTGAAGCAAAGTGTTAAATTTCTATATTGTCTATGTCCTGCAAACTCCCACTGATTTCCTTTAGTACAAGAATGCAGCCGTATCCATAGCTATGCTTAACTCACTCAATGGTGTATGGATCATCAAAAAGGGAAAACAGCATGGTTTATACTGATAAGTTTGTGATTGAGACTGTGCAGTTATTGCATATGGTGAAGAAACTGATTTTGAGCACCATCAAATTTCATTTAAGAATGGGATTACATTGGTAAATTATCAAGGACATTTATTTATCAGCAATGGGGAGGGACATTAGAGAAGACCAACATGAAGATATTTTGTGGGCTCTGAAAATCTCTTTATTCACTCTGTCGTGCCCTCTGATGTTCTACACTCCCCTGCAACTGACTTTCCTGATTTCTAATTATATCACTTTACAGTACCTGTGTGTAAATTTTCTGTTTGTTTACCGAAAATGAAGTGTGCACACTTCCTGTTTGAAAGATGGAGGAAGAAAGTGTAGGCTAACTTATGATTAGAATGTACTTTTTAAACAATTTGGTATGTTCCTGTCAGAATAAAAGGCAAGGATAACAGGTTTAGGCAACCTTGGTTTTCAGGAGATATTGAGGCCCTGGGTAAGCAGGAGATGCATGGCAGGCATAAACAGGTAAGAACATATGAGGTACTGGAGAAGTATAGGAAATACAAGAAAGAACAAGAAATTGCAGGGGCCCTAATTGAGGTATTTCAAAGTTCAAAGTAAATGTATTAACAAAATACATATATGCCACCATATACAGCCCTGAGTCTAATGGTTGAGGAGTAATAACTGTTCCTGAACCTGGTGATGAGGGTCCCTGATGATGGATGCTGCTTTCCTGTGACAGCACTCTGTGCAGATGTGCTCAATGGTGGGGAAGGCATTATCCATGATGGACTAGGCTGTATCCACTACTTTTTTTTAAGAGGTTTTCCATTCAAGGGCATTGGTGTTTCCATACCAGGCTATGATGCAACCAGTCACTATCGTCTCCACGGCACATCTGTAGAAATTTGTCAACGTTTTAGATGTCATGTTGAATTTGTGCAAACTTCTAAGGAAGTAGATACATTGCCATACTTAATTTTTAATTGCACTTGCACGCTGGACCGAAGATAGGTCCTCTAAAATGATAACAACGAGGAATTTAAAGTTACAGACCCTGTCCATCTCTGATTCCCTGATGAAGGCGGACTCACGGATCTCTGGTTTCTTCTGAAGATTGAGAGGTAGCATAGTGGTTAGTATAACTCTTTACAGGTGACCCAAGTTCAATTCCTGCAGCTGCCTGTAAGGAGTTTGTATGTTCTCCCAGGGTGCTCCAGTTTCCTCCCACAGTCCAAAGTCCTACAGCTTGGTAGGTTAATTTGACATTGTAAATTGTCCCTTGATTAGATCAGGATTAAATTGGGGGATTGCCAAGTGGTGTGGCGCAAAGGGCCAGAAGGACCAACTCCACACTGAATCTCAAAAAAAAAACTAGAATAAAAATTTATTTTAAAAAAATGGTCATTGAGCAGGGTAACCAAATAAACAAAATAATGGCAGATGTCGTGCATCTGTCAAATGACATACAGTTTTCAGGGTCCTATTTAAGAAAATGCATACGTGCTTTGGAGGCAGCATAGGTAAGTTTGACATGGCTTATTGCTGTTCATCCATTCTCTCTGTGCCTGTTGACCTGCTTTGATTCCTCATGAAGTGCCTGTTTTTTCCCCTCTTTTTTTGAGTTCTCTTCATGGCCTTTGAATTCTCTTTTCCTTTGGTCTTATTCTGGTATCTCAGTCATCTGAATTTAATAACTGTGCCTGCTGCTGCCAAGCCCTTCGCTTCTGCAACTCTTTCTCTAAACCACACATTCTACTTTTTTCCCCCATCCTCTGAGGCTTCTGAAACTATCTAACTAAGATCCTGTAATCTTGTTCTTGTAATATTTGTGGTTTGTTGAACTTGGATTCCCAGATAATTCATTATAGGATGCCTGTAATTGGTTGCTTCAGACTTTATGGAGAGGTTACATCTGCATTCTCTTAATTAGATCACGTCATGATCCTGCTTCAGTAGATTTTAAAAAAAGTGTCCACATTTTAATGCACTTCCCTTGCTGAATATAATTAAGAATAATTGATAGAAATTGTGTAAATACATTTAACATGGCTCTGTCATGTTTCATATGAAGCTCTGAAACTCATGGTTTATGCAAATACAGCTTGCTTTTGTCATTGTCATATTAATGTCATTGCCACCTTGTGCACTGCTCTCAAATACACTTGAACCTAAACCCTTGAAACTTGACTCTGAAGTGACCGCAGCCACTGTTTTTCATTGAGGTATGTTGGTTGGCATGTGCATCCCAAAAATGCTGGTGTCTATTGCAAAGCTATTATCATTATGCAAACAGTCATAGTAGCTGTGCTGTTTGTTCAGAGTAGTACTGTTCGTTTTCTGGGGAAATGTGTTCACACAAGAAGTAACCTAGATAGATTCAGCTTACTTTTTTTTCCCCCTCTCCCCTAATGATTTTAAAACTAGTCATGTTCCATGAGAGTCCATTCTATTACTTTAAAGTTGGTTGGGAGGAGTCAAGATTGAAAACTGAGATACAACATGACATCAGTACGATCTCTTCCTCTGTCAGCACTGTTCTGTTATGACACTCTAGACCATACTTCCATCCACACCAACATAGATCCAAAGAATCTTATAAGCGTTTTGAGGCCTTCACCAGGTTTCAGACTGTGTATTGAAGTTTGGGTTTTCATGAAATGAGTAGAACTGTTAACTTCTACTACTTCTCTGGGTATATTAAAGAATCATACAATTTTTTCCAGTGAGAGGCACAATTTCTAATTTGAGAAATGAAGTTTGCATCTGTTTATTGTTCTAGTGATAACTTGGAATATGGATAGTTAAATAATGTGAATTTGTGACAATAACTCTCTGAATGTCAGCAAAACAAAAGGGAGATGGTGCATTTGCTCTTGTCTACATCAATGGTGTTCTGGTTGAGGGCCTCAAGGTTCAAGATTGCCATTTCCTTTTTTTTTGCCGTGTGTGTGTCCACACATGCGTCCGTGATAATGTCTTTCTCATGGCTTTTGCAAGGCGCAGAGCGAGAGGGAGACTTGTGGCGCGCCACTTCCCACACAGGCATTTTTGCAGTCTTTTTCCCTTTTTATTTTTACGCGGTTGAGTTGCGATCTCGACACTCAACCTGGCACGGATGGAAAGTGTACTCGAGAGCAGACCCGACTGGTTTTGAACCTGGGAACCTCTGCTCCCGGGTCCGGCGCCAATGTCGTTGAGCCACCAGCTGGCCTGCAAGATTATCATTTCCAGTACACAAGTGTAAAGGATACTCCAGATCTGATGCAGGTTTTTAAAAAAAGAACACATTATAAGGAACACAATAATAATGCAATAAATATGAAGACATAGGTTATGTTCATTGATTGTATGTCCATAAGGTGACACTAGGCCGTACATAGGTGACTGACAGGACATTTGGCTTGTCCTTGTTGACCCTTACCAATTTTTAATTAATGCACCATAGAAAACATCTGATCTGAATGCATAATGGGTTCATGTGGCAACTGCTCTGCATATGACTGCAAGAACCAGCAGAGTTGTGTACACAGCTCAGCATATTGTGGAAACTAGCCTTCTCTTTACAGAGTCTGTCCATATTTCTCACTGTCACAGTAAAGCAGCTGTTACAAAGACCCCACCTCCTCCAAACATTCTGTTCTCTCCTCACCCATTGGATAGAAGATATAAAAGCCTGAAAGTATGTATGCATCAAGTTAAAGAACAACTTCTATCCAGCTTAATTGGGGCTGGAGACCGTTGCCAGACAGTTTCTAACTAGCATCAGTCACCTGCACTTGTGTGGCCCTTAGACACTATACCATGCTTAGAGTGATCAGTTTTTAAATAGTGTCAGTTGCATAGGATTGTGTTCAAAAAGTGATTTTTGTCACTAATAGTGATGAGAAATGATCAGTAAGGCAATTCAGAAGTCTTGCTCACTGTGGTTCGAAGCATTCAGGCTTGGAGATACCAGAAATGGCCAGGAATGAAAATGAAACGATTTCATTACTTCAAGTTAAGAATTACGAAGAATTTAAAGATATCGACAGCAGTACAATGAAAATGAAGATTTGGAGGATGAAATCGTTTAAAGCATTGTATGAAAGCAGTCTATTATCTACATTAGAAAATCCTGCATATGAAATTGCACATTAGCATGTAAATCCTTGGAGTCCAGAAGAATAAGGGATGATCTTAACAAAGCACAGAATTCTTCAGAAGCTAGATGGTAAATGTTGAAAAAAATCTTTCCTTTCGTGATCAAATTCAGAACCAAAGGATATGCTCTTAGATCAAAGAGACATGAGATTAAAATGGTAAATAATTTCTTGATAAGGACAACAATCTTTTGTTACTCCTTGCCAATGAACACTGTGTAGGCAGTCATTTGGTATATAGATGAATTAAGCTTATAATCAGCAAGAAAATGAAGCAGTGTGGGGAAAGACTAAGCAGATTTGAGGATTGTCAGATCACTCCATTGAATGACAGGATATAAGGGATTGCATTGCCTAGCCCTGAGCCTACTATTAATGGTACTTTAAATGCAAAAGTTACAAAAATGGATTCTAAGAGGTACATGGACATTGGAAATGTATTACACTTGAAGTGTTATTTCCAATTCTGATGGTGACTTATCTCTAGGAGGTTTAGATTTGCAGTTTTTTGTAAATTTTGTTATGAAGTGATTTCTGTTTTTCAAAAAAAAGCATGCAGTTTCTGTTTTAAATGGCTATTTCAAATGGCCTCTGTTCTCAAAAGTATCTCAAATTTGTTTGTGGTTTAAACTTTTGATCCAGTTGCCAGGACAATATAAATTTGTTCACAGAAAGGCCTTTGGAAGAGCAAATAAAATGAACAACCAAACTTATTGGTTTCTTGTGATGAAGACTGACATAATTATATTCATTGTTGATGAAGAATTCAATTTTCTTTCAAACGGCACCAAACAGTTCATATTTACTTGAAGTCTTGTTTCAATTCCCAGGTATTTAATAAGCACACCAAAATCTTGACAAATATCTAAGAAATGGAGAGGACAGAGAAACTACACCTCATTCTCATCTGGCTCCAACCTTAATCCATATTTGTGCATATTCAACATGGATTTATGTCATCTTTATTAGGAATCTTGCTTTATTTCATCTTCCAAGGTTAATGAGCACAAATGGTATAGTCCAATATTACTCAACTGAACTCATTAATCTCAATGCAGACCAGCTTTCCAACCTGAAATTGTTCGTCTGCCTGACTCATTACTAGGAGAGTAGACCAAACCTAAGAAGTTATCCGAGAACAATAGCAGTGCGTAACAGCAAAAGCTTTCACCCACACAAAATAGAGACCACAATCTAACGTGATGGTTTAGCAATGTATACTTGCCCACAACAGAGTAGATTAAACAATGTCTAACATAATTGAAATAACTGAGCATCTATTAATTTGACCAGAAGACATTTATTTATAAACACACTATACTGCGGCTGTTTGAAGTACAAATATTGTGCTCCTAACCTTCCATTGCTTTCAAAAAATGTTTCCTTTAAGTTTCTTTGATATCCTTGAAGTTCTTCTTGCAAGCTGAATCAGATTTAATATCACTAGCATATGTCGTGAAATTTGTGCTCATGCTCTTAATTGATCGATCAAATATACAATTCAATGTAAAATGTTGCTTTATCTTGAGCAAAAGTATTTTTACTTTTTCAAATGGAAAGAATTAGATGGTTACAGCTCAAAGCACAAACAAAAACTTGGAGTGGGAAAGAAAATTAAAGGAACAATAATAACTTGTAGACTACTTTTCATACAGAAAATGTAGTTCAAAGTGGTTTACAAATAGGATAGAGTGCAAGCATGAAAATAAAAGATTTTAAAAAATTAGTTAAAAAAGCAAGGTTAAGTAAATAGGTTTAGAGTTGGTGTTTAAAAGGTTCAACTGAGTGGGCATCCCTTTATGATTTTAGGTATTGAATTCCAGAGTTTAGGAGCATAGTTCAAAATAGCTGATCTGTCAGTTATCTTTTAAGTGTGATTGCTTAAATTTAAGAGAGCAGTGGAAGAAGATCTGAGACCTCAAGCAGGATTATAAAACAAAAGCAACTCTGAAGTACTCCGGTCCAGATGATTGAGAGCTTTAAAAACAAGTAAGAGAACTTTAAAATGAGAGAAGGCCAAAATAATTGAACTACCTTGTTTTAATATTCATATTCAGCATTTGGGCATCATGAACAAGGCTTACATTTATAACCCATCTCCATTGAGCCTTGAGGAGGTGTTGAGCTGTCTTTTGAATCTATTGCTGCTCTTCCACTAACATTACCCCCAACAGTGGTGTTCAGAAGCACCTTGATTTAGACACAGCGAATGACAACATATTTCTAAGAGTTCCTCAGCACTCCCCTGTGACCTATATTTCATCGTGTATATCCTAGTCTTGTGTGCGCTTCCAAAGTGCATCATTTATCAGGATTAAATTCCGTCTGCCGTTACTTTGCCCACCTCACCCTTGTATGGTTCCAAGAAAGTTCATTGAAAGTTTGAGCAACATCACCCTATCTTCAGAACTGGCACATCAGTTTTCCAGACCATTAAATTCCATATTTTCAGATAATTGAGTATTCCAGTATAGAATCTTGCATTTCCATTGTTCTGTTTTCTCCCCTTGCCTTGCAGCTTTATTTCACTATCCTTTTAAACCATACCCATATGTAACTTCTGCTAACTTGCTCATGTGTATCACCTATTTTCAGTTGGCATCATCTCCTATTAGCCTCATTCTTGCTCTGCATTCTTTCAGACTTTCCTTTTTTATTTGTGGCCCCCTTCCTTGTTTACGGAATATGAAATGTGTCTTAACCTCAAACTCTCAACTTGAAGTGTTATTTTTTTGTTGTCGCTGGCCTAGATGCTGCATGGTCTGAGTATTTCCACCATATTTCAATACAGTATGATGCATTTTTCCTGTTCTTCATAGCTTATAACCACATCTGCTGGATAAGCTGAAACAACTAAGCTCTCTTCATTAACTGAGATCGCCGTAAGGCTTTAGGAAATACATCTGGAGCCCATTTCATAAGGAAATAGTCTGGATCAAATTGTCCAAAATGTTGAGTGCATATTAATGCCTAACAGGGTAGAAAGCTTTAGAGTTCATTGTAGTCACAGGAGTCACATTTTTAACCATTTGCTGTAGAGGAGGCAAAATAAGTTAAGACCGCAATTGGGTGAACACTTAATGCACTCCAATTGGATTATCGGGTTGGTGTTGTAGAGATGAGGGAAATAAGTTGACTAATTACGCATTATAAATGAGGAAAAAGATTACATCTGTATATACTGTAGAATTATAAGCAGGAATAAGCCACTCACCCCTTGGTGCCTGCAAGTTAATGTAACTTTTATTATCAAAGTATGTATATGATACCACATGCTATTTTGAGATTCATTTTCTTGCAGGCATTTATTGAAGGCAAAATAAAGAAATGCAATAGAACTTATGAAATTGTTCTGTAAAACTACATATAAACAAAGACTGGGTCAGTAAGATCATAGCTAATCTTTGCCTCAAAGCTTTTCTTCTGTTAGTAAACTCGTGTCTCTTGATTCCTGTTATAAAGTTAACAATCTGTCTTAAAGATACTTAGATTGGGTGAAGAAGTTTCTTGTCCTCAATAGCTGACTTGGAGCTCAAAGTGTTTGTAAGGAGGGTTTAAACTGGATTGACAGGGGATGGGAGCCAGAGCACCGGGTGAGAAAGTGGATGGATGGAGAGGACGATAGATGTCAAGGTCAGTAAAAACAGGCTGGAGCAAAGTAATAGATACTATGAGACAGGTAGTTTGGCATATGTGCATTTTAATGCAAGGAATTTTATGGGTACAGTTGCAAACTTAGATCCATGTACTGATTCATGCTCTATGATGTTATGGCCATTATAGAAACCTGTTTGAGAGATGAATAGGAATGGGTACTTAATGTTCAAGGGTTTCAGTGTTTTAGAGAAGATGGAGAGGGAGGTAAATGAGATAGGAAAGTTGAACTAATAATCAGGGACAATATCACAGCTGCACTCAGCGAGGACATAATGGATGACTTGTCCACTAAGTCTGTAGGGGTAGAACTCAAAAATAGGAAGGGTGTATTCACTCTGAGACACTACCACAGTTTCCTCCCCCCCCCCCCCCCCACCCCCCAGCTCCTAAAAGCTACTGGGACATTGAGGAACAGATAGGCAAGCAGATGAAGGAAAGGTGTAACAACAGTAAGGTTGTTGAGATAAGGGCATCAACTTTCCTAATGTAAACTGGGAAGAGGTGTAGATGAGTCAGAATTTGTTAGGTGCATCTAGGAGTGTTTTAAAAATCAATGTGTAGATAGTTCAATAGGAGGACAGGGTCATCTGTACCTGTTGTTGGGTAATGACCCTTACCAGGTCATTGACCTTTCAGTGGGTGAGCAGTTAAGGAACAATGAAGTTTTAAAATAGCTAAGGGGAAAGGGTAAATATGGACCTTGCTGCTGCTTAAGCCCATCATCCGTTTACTGGGGCATTGGCTGTTGACAGCAGATCACTAGAGTCTTCAGTCCTGGGCCAGAAGTTGATTGGCCCAGTGGCTTCTACTTTCACCACATGATTCCATTTGTCTTCTAGGTGAAGACCTTTCTTCTCCTGGGGATTAGGTCTTTAGAGTGTTTGGTGTTTCTATGCTTTGGGTTTTTACGGGATAGGGTTGCTAGCCCCATGCTCAACCCTCTTCCTTTTGCAGCTGGGCTTGGGAGCATCCATAATTGAATTAGGATCTTGCGGGAGAATATTAATTGGAGCAGAGCAAATTACAAGAGCATTAGGCAGGAACTAAGAAGGGTTAATTGGGAACAGCTGTTTTTGGGCAACTCCACATGTAGAGGTTGTATAAGGACTAGAGAACAAGGCAGTTATATTCTGGTCAGAAGAAAGGAAGAGAACCTTGGATATCGAGAGAGGTGATGAATTTAGTCAAGAAGGAAAAGGAAAAGTATGTAAAGCTTAGGAAGCTGGAATCAAACAAAGCCCTTGAGGATTATAAAGAAGTCAGAAAAGAACTCAAGAAGGAAATTAGGAAAGCCGCCATGAAAAGTCCTTGGCAAGTAGGATTAAAGAGAATCCCAAAACATTCTATGCATACATCAAGAGCAAGAGGATAACTAGGTTGAGAGGATAGGTCCATTCAAGGGTAAAATGAGGAGCATTTGCTTGGATGTGGAAGATTTGGGTGAGTTTTTTTAATGAGTACTTTACATCGGTATTTACTAAGGAAAAGGATGTGGAGAATAGGGAGATCAGTGCTGAGGGTATCAGTATGCTTGGGCACTCCAAGGTAAAGGATGAGTTAACGTTGGGTCTCTTAAAGAGCATTAAGGTGAGTAAGTAAGTAGGGCCTGATGGGATATATCCCAGATTATTGAGAGAGGCAAGAGAAGACTCTTGATTGCTGATGCCATGACCAATATCTTCCTGTCCACTCTAGTCACAGGTGAGGTCTCAGAGGACTGGTGAGTAGTTAATGTGGTTCAGTTATTCAAGAAAGGAAACAGGATAACCCTGGAATCTCAAGACAGCCAAGTCTCACATCAGTAGTAGGGAAGTTAATGGAGAAAATTCTTATGGATCAGATTTGTGAACATTTGGGAAAACAATGACCTAATTAAGGAGAGTCAGCATGGCTTTATGTGGGGCAAGTCATGACCTGCTACTAATTTTTTTTTTTTGTCAAGGATGGTTGCTGAAGGCAGAGCTGTGGATGTTGTCTACATGGATTTTAGTAAGGCATTTAACAAGGACCCTTGTGGAAGGTTCATAGAGAAGATTTTATACATGGGATCCATACTGAATTGGCTGTTTGGATTCAGCACTAGCTTGTCTATGGGAAACAGAGGGTAATGGTCGAAGGGACTTATTCTCACTGGAGGGTTGTGATTACTGGTGTTCCGCAGGGATCTGCACTGGGACCTCTGCTGCTTGTGATGTGTATAAATGACCTATGAATGGTTAGTAAGTTTGCAGATGACACAGAGGTTGGTGGTGTTGTGGATCACATAGAAGACTGGCAAATATTACAGTGGGATATAGATCAGTTGCAGGTATGGGCAGAAAAATGGCAGATGGATAAACGTGGAGTGTTATACCTTGGCGGTTCAAGTATAAAGGGACAATACACCGTTAAGGGCAAGGTCCTGAACAGTGTTGATGAGGATGTTGCCTGGATTCGAGGGCATGTGCTATAACAAGAGGTTGGACAAACTTGTGTTGTTTTCTCTCGAGTGACAGAGGCTGAGGGGAGATTTATGAGATTCTGAGAGGCATAGATCTTTTTCCCAGGGTTGAAATGTCAAATGCAAGTGGACACACATTTAAGGTGAAGGAGGTAATATCAAAGGAGATGAGAGGGGTAGGTCTCTGGAATGCGCTGCCTGGGGTGATGGTAAAGGCAGCAACATTGGGGATGATAGGCACTTGAATGTGAGGAAAACTGGAGGATATGGACATTGTGTAGGCAGAAGAAATATAGTTAGCCATTTAATTACTGATTTAATTGGTTAGGTACAGCATTGTGGGCTGAAGAGTCTGTTCCTGTTCTATGCTCTTTGGTTGTTACCACCCCTGACAGAAGAGTCCTGCTGAATACTGTAATAATTTTAGATTTTTCGATCGGGTCATTCGTTCTTCTAAATGCAAGTGAGCATAAACCTAGACTTAATCACAGAGCAAAGGGATGATTGTTACAAGTGATTTTAATTTCATGTTTTCAGGCTGGCAGCATGCATGAAACTCATCCTTATTTTGAAATGATAGAAAGGTATAAATGAAAAAGAACTGAAGTGTGCTGATCCACATTCTGCCTTTACAAATAATCTTTTCTTCTGAAAGGGCCCATCTGTTTTTGATTTCACCCTTGACTCCAAAATTAACCTTATCCTCAATATAGTCAACTCTGTGGATCAAAGATTTTAGTGAATGGGCACAGAAGATGATCACTTAATATCTCACTAATAGAAGATTCAGCAGATGTTGGAAATCTTGAGCAACACACAGTGCTGAAGGAACTCAGCAAGTCGGGCAGCATCTATGGATTGAAATAAGCAGTCACCAATGTTTTGGGCTGAGATTCTTTAGGACTGAAAAAGAAAGGACAGAAGTCAGAACAAGAAGGTGGGTGGGAGGAGTAGTGAGGAAGGAATACAAGATGGCAGGTGACAGGTGAGACCAGGTGAGGGGGACAATGTGTGGGTAGTGGAGGAAGGGATGAAATAAGAAAGTAGCAGAGGTTAAATAGAAGCATTAAATGGCTGAAGAAGGAATCTTAATAGGAAAGTGCAGTGGACTATGGAAGAAAGAGGAGGAGGTAATGGGTAGGTGAGGAGCAGAAAAGTGGCAAGAGGGTAACCAGAATGGGGAGTAGAAAAAGAGGAGGGGGGAAGTGGAAGAACTTACCATAAGTCAGAGAAATTGATGTTCATGCCCTCAGGTCGGAGGCTATCCAGATGGAATGGTGTTGTTTCTGCAATCTGAGTTTGACTTCATGGCAGTAGAGCCATGATGAAAAGATGTTGAAAATACTCAGTAAGTCCAAGCACATTGGTGTGAAAAGAAACAGCTAAAATTTTAAGAGCTATTTTTTCTGGTTGAAGATCTCTTTTCAGTACTGAAAAGGATACTTCTGTGGTCTACTTGTGTGCTGATAATACAGATATCCAAAATGCTGTAAGCATTCTTTTTGTTCTTCGCATGGTGCACTGTAGTGTAATGTAAAGATCTGCACAGAAGAGGCTTATCTTTTTTGTTGTAAAATAGTTTGAATAGATTATAATTCTTTATAAATATTTCCACAAGTAGTGAACTTCCATTCCTCCTTTCAGCTTCTACCTTTATTCTTAAAAAAGAGAGTTAACAGGTGTTTTGCTTTAGAGAATTCTTTATTGTGATTAGTTGCTCAGCTAGGTTGCAATATCGTGGTTGCTGAATCCCATAAAGAGGTAAGTACCATAGAGATGTATAATTCGATCTTTAATCCACTAAAAGCTTTTAAGTTCAACTCATAAGCTGTAAGAACCATCGCTTAGTTGCTGAATGGAAAATCCAGGCAGATCTGCCTAATAGAGCCCTCCAAAATATTTTTTTCCAATTGCTTTCTTAATCTTCCCAAGGCACTAAGTTGTGGCGAGCCAAATTCTCCAGTGACACTTTTTGTTTGATATGCTGCACATACATTTTCTTTCCTCAGCACTTCCAAATTTTTCATGGTTGGCATATCAAAACTCACTTGCCAAGATTGCTCATTGAACTTTATTTCATTTGTCAGGTTTAAGTTATGATCTGATGTAGCTCCCCATTCCTGTAGTAACATGGCGGTCCTTGGCCTCCTCTACTGCTACAATGAGGCCTGCTCATCTGGGTAGCCTCCAACCTGATGGCATGAACATTGATTTCTCCAACTTCCAGTAACTTTTCTCCCTGACTCTTCCCTCTTCAATTACCCACTCTATCACCCCCCCCCCACCCCTACACTTGTCGTCACCTGCCCATCTCCCCCGGTGTCCCTCCTGCTCCCCTTCTTCCCACGGTACACTCTCTTCTCCCATCGGATTCCTTCTTCTCTAGCTCTTTATCCTTTCTACCCATCACCTCCCAGTTTCTTGCTTCATTCGTCCTCCCCCATCCACCTGGCTTCATCTATTACTTTCTAGCATGTACTCCTTTCCCTCCTCCTACCTCTTATTCTGGCTTTTTCCTCCTTCCTTTCTAGTCCTGATGAAAGGTTGACTGTTCATTCATTTCCATAAATGCTGCCTGACTGCTTAGTTCCTCTAGCATTTTGTGTGCATAACTTTGCTTTGCCCTTGTTACCTGAGTAGTTCAGGAATTGATTCTGTCTTTTGCGTTTCCTTCATCTGTGTGCTGCTGCTTGGCATGCGGTAAGCATTCACAATTCCATGTCTGGCAAGAACCTTCTAAGCCTTCAGCAGTTCAGCTCTATTTTAGATGAGGTCGATTTCTCTAATCAGACACTGGGGAGACCAGATCAAGCACACTGCAATGTTATACTTCTGATTTTCAGTCTCCAAGCATTCATAACCAAGTGTCCACATCCAATCCTGTCATCAGGTTTATTCATCCTTGACCTTGGCATTCTTGATAGTGGCATTCAAAAAGTCAACATCCTTTCTGCAGGGAAACATGGGATAGTCTTCGATAAATGTGCCATGACACTGGTTTAATTTGTTCTGTTAAATTTTGAAATGTATAGAACATTGATGTGTTCTGTTCATGTCACACACACAATTCTCTTTCACCATGAAAGGCAGTTTTGAGGAAGTAAAGAGACCACAGAAGGACTTAGATTAGGAGAATGGACAAAGCAATGGCAGATGGAATACAGTGTTGCGAAGTGTATGGTCATGTACTTTGATAGAAGAAATGAAAGGATTGACTATTTTCCAAATGAAGAGAAAAAGCTGAGGTGTAAAGGGTCTTGGGAGTCCTTGTGCAGGATTCCTAAAGGTTAATTTTCAGGTTCAGTCTCTGGTGAGGAAGGCAAGTGCAAAGTTAACACGCATTTCAAGAGGACTAGAGTATAAAAGAAGATGTAATGTTGAGACTTTAAAAAGCATTGGTGAGGCCTCACTTGGAGTCTTGGGAGCAGGTTTGGGCCCCGTATCTTAAAAAGGATATGCTGAAACTGGAGAGGATTCAAAGGAGTTTCACTAAAATGATTCCAGGATTGAATGGTTTGTCACATGAAGAGCGTTTGATGGCTCTGGGCCTGTATTTGCTGGAATTCAGAAGAACGAGGGGGTGACCTAATTGAAGCTATTGAATGG
This sequence comes from Mobula birostris, assembly GCF_030028105.1. Lineage (NCBI taxonomy): Eukaryota > Metazoa > Chordata > Chondrichthyes > Myliobatiformes > Myliobatidae > Mobula > Mobula birostris. Next base: position 132,555,725 of record NC_092371.1, read on the forward strand.
TAAAAGGCCTTGATAGAGTGGATGTGGAGAGGATGTTTCCTATGGTGGGAGATGCTAAGACCAGAGCACACATCTTCAGAATAGAGGGATGTCCTTTTAGAATGGAGGTGAGGAGAAATTTATTTAGCCAGAGAGTGGCGAATCTGTGGAATTCTTTGCCACAGGCAGCTGTGGAAGCAGTCTTTAAGTATATTTAAGGCAGAGGTTGATAGATTCTTGATTAGTCAAGGCATGAAGGGATACTGGGAAAAAGCAGGAGATTGCGCCTGAGAGGAATTGGATCAGCCATGATGAAATGGCAGAGCAGACTTGAACCAAATGGCCTAATTCTGCTCCTACAGTGGCACTAGAAAGTTTGAGGACCCTGTAGAATTTTCTTTCTGTATAAATATGACCTAAACTATGATCAGATCTTTATGGAAGACCTAAAACTAGATAAAGAGAATTGATAAATAAATAACACAAAAAATACTTCAGTTATTTATTGAGAAACTGGGATCTAATATGTTGGAACAAGTATGAGAACCTCTGGGGTAATGCCTTCTACAAAAGCTATTTGGATTCTAGTGTTCCAATAAGATGAGATTGGAGGTGTGGATTGTAGAGGTGCCCTGCTCTATAAAAAAGACAAAGTTAGGTTATTGACAGAGCCTGCTAATTTCAAGGAAGATCTATTTCAGCACCATGCCTCGATCAAAACAACTTTTGGAGGATCTTGAAATTGGAAGAAGAATTGTACAAATGCATGGAAATTGGGAAAGGCTAGAAAAGCATTTCTAAAGACCTGAGTGTTCGTCAGTTCATCAGTAATAGAAAATGTCTGCAAACAGAGGAAACTCTCCCTAGGAGTGGGCATCCTGCAAAGATCTCACCAAGAACATAACATGCAATGCTGAAGGAGGTGAAAAAGAATCCAAGGTAATAGGAAAAGACCTGCAGAAATCTCTAGAACTTGCTCAAGTCTCTGTTCATGGATGGACACCACAGACGAAACCACTGTTCTCCAAAAAAATACATTGCTGCACATCTCAAGTCTGCAAACTTGTTCCCAATGCTTCTGGGAAAATGTTCTGTGGAAAAGTGAGACAAAAAATTGAACTTTTTGGCAGAAATGCACATCTCTATGTTTGGAGGAAAAAGAACACTGGACACCAACACCAAAACCTCAACCCAACTGTGAAGGAGCATCATGGTTTGTGGCTGCTTTGCTGCCTCAGGGCCTGAACAGCTTGCAATTATTGAGGGAACAATGAATTCCAAATTGTGTCAAGACATTTTACAAGAGAATGTCTGGGTGGCAGTCCGTCACCTGAAGCTTAATAAAGTTGGGTAATGCAACAAGACAATGAGCCAAAAGACAATAGTAAATCAACAACAGAATGGTTTTAAAACAAGAAAATTCGTGTTTTGGAATGGCTGGGTCAAAGTCCTGACTGTAATCCTATAGAAATGTTGTGGATGGACCTGACACAAGCAGTTCATGCAAGAAAGCCTACCATCATCCCAGAGTTGAAGCAACTTTGTAAGGGGGAATGGCCTAAAATTCCTCCAAGCCGATGTTGATCCAGGTCGGCTGGTGGCGCAGTGAGATCAGCGCTGGGCTGAAGAACGGAGGTTTCCGAGTTCGATCCAGTGACAGACCGCCCCGTGCGCACGCTCCATCCGCGCCGGGTTGATGTTGAGCTTGCAACTCGGCCTCGTAAAATAATACTGCGAAATGTCTGTGCGAGAAGTGGCGCCCCACACAGCCTTTCGAACTGCACCTTGTAAGGCATGAAAATGCCGGACACTGGCCTCTCAGGTCTGAGTCAACATCATCATTATCATCATCAGATGTTGATCAGTCCTACACAGTTACCGGAAATGTTTGGTTGAAGTTACTGCTGCACAAGGTTCACAACAGTTATGGAAAGCAAACGTTCACATATTTTTCCCAACAAATACATGTAATATTGGATAATTTTTCTCAATGAATAAATGAAAAAGTATAATTTTTTTGTGTTATTTATGTAATTGGGTTCTCTTTATCCAGTTTTAGGACCGGTGTGAACGTCTGATCACATTTTAGGTCATATTTATGCAGAAATAGAGAAAATTTTACTGGATTTAGGAACTTTCTAGCGCCACTGTATACCTTATGATCATACAGTGGACCTGTATGCTGTGTGCACTGATTCCTTTGACTTCAAGTATTGGGACAAAATACTGAAGGGGTTAGTTGCCATATAACCTGACTTTCTTCTGCTGCATTTTACTTTGGCCCAATGCCAGTTCAGTTTGGTCCTTATTGTCAACTCACAGCTTATTGCATGATGGATATGAGCAGAAAATGTCAATTTACATGATGATGTGTCTTGAGTACTTCCACTACCTCTTGGAATCGGTAAAAGACAAAATAGCACATGGCACAACAAAAGTGTGAGCAGTCTAGCCAAAATCCTGAAGAAGTTTGCCATTTCCTATTCATTAACTTGAATAGTGCTACTTGTGTCTGTTTAAAGTATTTGTATCCCAATGGGGATTTCAACCTCAAATTCCATTTTGTTTAGCCCTTCCAGTCCCTATGTGACTAGGATTCTCTCGAGACATTCTCTTGTTTCAATCTGACTTATGAAATGTACATCTTCCAATCCTATGCAAAATCACTATTCCCTTACCTATAGTTTTCCAGTAGAACTTGCACAACACAATTTAGGGTCAATGGCACAAAACCTCAATGAAACCTTAATGGATTTTGGTGATGGTCTGCAGTGGAAGCCCCCTCTCCACCAAAGTAAGCTGCATATTTCTTCCTTATTGTATGTATTGTGGGTCAAGATTATTAAGCTTGTGGATTTCAAATGTCCCCTTGAAATCTAACCAAATCTTGTATGCTTGCTTCCTCTGTATCTTTTGTTTGCTTGCCTGGTACAATATTGACCCTTTGTCACACTGATAATATGATCATTAATTTAAAATGGAGCAATTTAAAACAAGAAAAATAGATTTCCATCTGGCAAGAGGGCAAGAGAGAACATCAACAATTCTCTAAGGATTAAAATATCTGGTGATTTTTAAAGTATTTTCTGTTTGAACATAATTGATACCTTAGACAATTTAAGATTGATTACATCCAAAGCACATTATGCCTTTGGTTATTTAAAATTTCAAACTCGGGAAGGGCATTCCTGCAGGAGAATAAACTTGGAACATGGAACAAACTTGTTGTTTTTTCAGACCTGGTTCTGCTGTTATCCGTAAGACTATAAGATATTGGAGTAGAATTAGGTCATTCGGCTCTTTGAGTCTGCTCTGTTATTTCATCTTGGCTGATTCATTTTTCCTCAGCCCTAATCTTCTGCCTTCTTCCCGTATCTCTTCATGCTCTGACCAATCATGAATCTATCAATCTCTGCCTTAAATATACATAGAGACTTGGCCTCCACAGCCGCCTGTGGCAACGAATTCCACAGATTCATCACTCTGGCTAAGGAAATGCCTCCTCATCTCCATTCTAAAAGGACGCACTTCTATTCTGAGGCTGTGTCCTCTGGTCTTGCACTCCCACCATAGGAGACATATCTCTCCATATCCACCCTATCAAGGCCTTTCACCATCCAATAGGTTTCAATGAGGTCACCCCTCATTCTTCTGAATTCCAGTGAGTGCTGGCCCAGAGCCATTAAACACTCTTCAAATGACAAGCAATTCAATCCTGGAATAATTTTCATGAACTTTCTTTGAACACTCTCTAGTATCAGCACATTCTTTCTAAGATATGGGGCCCAAATCTGCTCACAATACTCCAAATGAGTCCTCGCCAGTGCTTCATAAAGCCTCAACATTACATCCCTGTTTTTGTATTCTAGTTCTCTTGAAATGAATGCTAACATCGCATTTGCCTTTTTCACTATGGGGAATCCTGCAAGTCCCTTTGTGCCTCAGATTTTTGAATTTTTTCTCTATTTAAAAAAAAAGTTTGCCCTTTTATTTCGTCTACTAAAATTCATGACCATACACTTCCCAATACTGTATTCCAACTGCCACTTCTTTAACCATTCTCCTAATCTGTCCAAGTCCTTCTGTAACCTCCCCACTTCCTCGAAACTACCTGCCCCCCTGCCTATCTTCATATTATCCGTAAACTTTGCCACAGAACCATCAATTCTGTCATCCAAATCATTGACATGTAATATCAAAATTAGCAGTCTCAACACACCCCTGTGGAGCACCAGTAGCCACCAGCGGCCAAACAGAAAAAGGCTCCCTTTTATTCCCGCTCTTTGCCTCCTGCCAATCAGCCACTTTTCTTTAATGTGATAGGCTCTTAGCTTGTTAAACAGCCTCGTGTGGCACCTTGTCAAAGGCCTTCTGAAAATCCAAGTACACAACATCAACTAATTCTCCTTTGTCTATCTTGCTTGTTACTACTTCAAAGGATTCCAGCAGATTTGTCAGGCAGTACTTTTCCTTGAGGACACCATGCTGTCTATGGCTTGTTTGGTCATGTGCCCCAAGTACCTTGAAACCATACCCTTGACAAATGACTCCAACATATTGCCAACCACTGAGGGCAGACTAACTGGCCTATAGTTCCCTTTCTTCTGCCCCTCTCCCTTACAGAGTGGAGTGACATTTTGCTGTTTTCCAATCTTCTGGAACCTTTTCAGAATCAAGTAATTCTTGAAAGATCATTACTAATGCCTCCACAATCTCTTCAGTCATCTCTTTCAGAACCCTGTGGTGTAGTCCACTGGCCCAGGTAACTTATCTACCTTCACCTTAGTAATATTTGGTCCAGGTGAATTAGGACCTTTCAATTTCCCAAGAACATTTTCCCTGGTAATGGCAACTTCACACACTTCATTCCCTTTGACATTTTGGAACTTCCACCATACCGCAAGTGTCTTCCACAATGAAGACTGGTGCAAAATACTTATTCAGTTTGTCCATTACTACTGCTCTAGCATCATTTTTCCTGAAGTCCGGTAACCACTCTTGCCTTTCTTTTACACTTTATGTATCTCTTGGTATCCTCTTTAATATTATTGGCTAGCTTACTTTAGTATTCCATTTTTTTTCCTTAATTACTTTTTTAGTTGCCTTTGTGTTAATTTTTAAAAGCTTCCCAGTTCTCTAACTTCTCACTATTTTTTATTGGATTATATGCCCTCTCTTTGGCTTTTATGTTGGCTTTGACTTCTCTTATTTGCGACAGTTATATAATCTTTCCTTTATAATACTTAGAATACTTCTTCTTCTTCTTTGGGATGTATATATCCTGTCTTCCGAATTGCTTCCAGAAATTCTAGCCATTACCTCTCTGTCATCATCTCTGCCATTGTTCTTTTCCAATCTATTTTGGCTAACACTCTCTCATGCCTCTAATTCCCTTTACTCCACTGTGATACACCTTGATTTCAGCTCCTTAAACCTTTGGAGTGAATTCGATCATGTTATGATCGCTTACCCCTAAGGGTTCTTTACCTTAAGGCAAGGTGGCTAACCTTTTACATTCCATGCGTCAATTTTTTCACACACGAATTCAGATGCGATTTTTTTTTCACACAAGTTCTATATTAACATATTTTTACAAGAATTGAATGGGGGTACAAGAGTTGTATGGCGCGTCTGAACTTGTGAGTGGAAAAAATTGACGCATGGAATGTAAAAGGTTGGCCACCTCTAATCAATCCAGGTTCATTGTACCACACAGATCCCCTAGTGGGCTCAGCCATAAACTGCTCTTAAAAAGCCATTTCGTAGGTATTCTAGAAATTCCCCCTTTTGGAATCCAGCACCAACTTGATTTTCCTAATTTACCTGCATATTGAAATCCCCTGTGACTATTGTAACATTACCCTTTTGCCATGCAGGATTTCAATAAGCAGGTAGATTTGGAAAATCTGGTTTGTCATGCACAGTACCATTTTATAGAAGGCACAGCAGCGCCTCAACTTTGTGCACAGATTCATTATGCTATCTAAAACTTCGATACACTTTTGTAGATGCACGGTGGACACACATCCTGACTGTTTGCATCACGGCCTGGTTTAGAAACACCAATACCCAAGAATGGGAAAAGCCTACAAAAAGTGGTGGGTACAGCCCAATCCACCATAGGCAAAGCCCTCCTTATCATTAAGTACATTTACATGCTGCAGTGCTACAAGAAGGCAGAATACATCCTCTAGGAACCCCACCTTCCAGCCTGTTCCACTGGGAAGGAGGTACAGGAGGCTTAGCTGTCAGTGTCTGTATATGCACATTGGTTGCTTGCCTGTCTTTGTGTTTTTCCTTGATTTGGTGCTCTACTGTGAATGCAAGAAAGTGAATCCCAAGGTAGTATATGGTAGAATGTATGTACTTTTATAATAAATTTCCTTTGAACTTTGAAGTTCCTTGTTATCGGAGGAGTTGGGTGGTCAGTCAGTGACTGTATTAAGGCATTTGGGTTTTGAGAAACACTGAACTGCTACCCTGTTTTTGAGTTTATCTGTCTCACAGGAGACTGAGGCATTTCCCTTATGGCAGTCATTTCCATTGTACCTTTAATTGGCACAGGATGTTAAGTTGTGGTGTGAATGTAGCTTGTTTAAAGCCAATCTCTCGCCGGTGTATATTTTGTTATTGTCTTGGATGAGAAGTTTCTTAATGAGCAAAGAGCAATTAGGAACAAGTGCTGGTTCATGGTGGTTAATTAACTAAACACAAAGATATCATGAAACCGAGTACATTATTGTATTCCCTGTTAGGAGTATGTTTTGCACTGTGAAATAAATTCTCCCCTGTAGTGCTATTGTTTTTGATAAATTCTTCAATTTTGAGACCTTTAGAGGCATTGATAGATTCCATAACATAATTTGAAAATGTTTGAAGGCTTTCTTTGTCATTATTTTTGCATATCTGAAAGCTGATTTGTTTCTTTTAGCTTTACTACACCTACAACGAGCAGAGCAATTGACCTCGAGTAATGAAGTTTCTCACATCTGGTGCTATCTGTCCAAAGATTTGATTTTTGCACTCTGCCTAGAATGGGACAAAATATTCCATCTGAAATCTAAACACTTGTATGCAAAGGTTCATAGTAATTTCCCTGCAATTGTGCTTTCTGCCTGTCACCCAAGCAAAGGAACCTGTTTATTTCGGTGGCGCTTTCAACTTTTTCTGCTGCTTCCGTATCTGCGCCAACTTTAAAAAGACATTGGTTATTTTAAATAGGTTTGTTCTTGTGAATAAAATGCTTTGTCCATGTCATGGATTAATCTTGCGCTTAAAAAGTATTATGTTTTTCATTGCTTTCTCTATTTCTGAGTCTTATTTTGTATTCCTCCCTGAAGTTATATTCTTGAAATTCAGTTTTGTTGTCATAAGTAAAAAGTGGCACCATTACCGATTCTAGGAAGCGAAACTCTGTACTCATCTATTCTGAGGGTAAACAACTATTCACCATTGCTCTTTTTATCCAGTAGCAATTATAATGTCCCCACTGCCACTGTCTTTTTATTTGGTGGAGTTTGAAGCTTGCCAATGATGGTGCGGAAATTTCTTGGAGGCCAGAACTCAAAGAGAGCTGTTATTTTGAGAATGACAGTATATTCTGAGAATTTTGGAAATAAAAGAGATCAAAGGATACAGGCAGGAGAATTTTGGGTGATCTCCATTTTATGGAGGTTACAGCAAGCCTAAAGGAAATCAATGGTTTCAGCAGCAAATGTTGAAGCAGGAGCTGAGTTGGTTGATAAGTGAAAGGTGTGGTTTGAAGTTGATCTACATGTCAAAGATGACAATTTATTTTGACCTCAGACTGTACTTGGAGGGAGACTAGGCTAGGCAAAAGAAATCAAGTTTTGCTGGATAGTCCAGGTTTTTTTGTTGTGTAAATGGCTTTGTGACCCATTTTATTCTGTGCTAGCTCTCAGACTAGTCTCTTTGGCCTTATTCCTTATTGCCTTGTAACCTGTTTGCCCTTGCATGCCCATCAACTCTATTTGATTCATCTTCCATCTATCTGTACTCAGCACTGGTCTATAGTAGCCAAGCACTGCAAGTCAGAAATCTGACAATGTAGTAGGTATTGAAGGAGAACTCCGAACTATATCATGTTTCTTTGCCTCATAAATGCAAATGAATATCTGCTGAATGCAGACTAATTTTATGTAGGGTGGTTGATGCTTTGTAACTGGGGGGGGGGTGGTTCTGATGCAAGGTCTGTCTGATTTGTTGGTGGGTCATAGTATAGTATACCAGGTTAAAGTAAAAATGCACCTTGTGCAGCAGACATGGTAAGCTTGTATCACCTGGCTGGCTTCTGTACACTATTTTAAATGAAAGATGTATAACCAAAGGGGTCTTTCTGATTGCATTTTCAGCCAACTGCAGCTGATATGCCAGATGGAGAAAAGGATTTGTCAGTGCTCATCAAAACAGAGCTCTTTCCTATGCATTATGCATTAAAATTAAAGCTGTTTTTTCTTTTGGTATTTGGCTTAGTTGGATCTTATTGTGAAACAGTGAAAGTGCATCGTGGTTGTATTGAATCTGTATGCCTGTTGAGGTTCACATAAATGGATATCACTGCATTCCCTCATTTTATGGAAATAAGACTGTAGGTTAAAAGTACAAAATGCTGGAAATTTTCAACAGTTTAGGCAGCATGAGTTAATGATCTAGAAGATTAACTCTGTTTCTCCTCCTTGTACATTATCTGACCGGAGTAACTTCTGTTTGTATTTTCAGAATTAAATTTTATTTTTTTCTTTTTCAACAAGAAGTTAGATGGATTAGATGCATTCTTTTGATGTTTCCAAACCCAGAGACTAACATTAAATATGAATTTATTTCCCTTTATTTCAGATGAAGTTTGATATCAATTCTCTTTATCCAGTTGCCTTCAGCTGGCCGAGCTGTTGAACATGAATGTGTAATAAGATGCTGAATAGGATCATGAACTTTGTACTTCAAGACTGTAGATCATAATGTGTTGCTTTCATACATCTCCCAACACTTTGTATTAAAGTGGCCTTGGTAGAATGCAGGGAATAGTTGTTTCCCTTAAACTTTTTCAGGTGGAGCAGATGAAAGAGCAGAACAAGGGTTATATTTTAAAAAATGCAATTTTTGCGAAGAATAATAGTTGTACATTGACTGGCTTTGCACAGACTCATGCAATTACTCCATATGTCATTGCTAAAGCGGGATGGAAACCAGATGTATGCTTTTATTGAGTTTTTTTTCCTCCCCCATTAGCAGTTGTTGATTGGGAGACATAGACAGTTGAATAAGTATGCTATGAAAAGGGGCTTGAGAAGAGAAACGTAGATTCACAGATGATGACAATTCAAAATGGCATAGAAGCCAACAAAAAGTTATGTCAAACCTCTGCAATAGACTTGGTTGTCCAATACCCAAGACAAGCAGATGCTGTCAAGAGCAATGTGGTTCATATGAAATGTAAAATGCAGTTCTTTTAAACTTAAGGGGTTTTTGAAAGGAAGTTTCCTAATAGTTAAAGCATCACTAGCTTGGCAAAAAGTGGGAAGTTTATTGTTTGAAGATTCGTGTACTTCACATTGGTTTAACTCTATCATTTGCACTCTTATTTGCTTGTGGTTGTCTGTAAAGGTGCTTCTGCTAATGCTTTGGTGTTGCTACAAAAGTGAATCTGTCTCACCTTCCATCACAGGATGTTCCTCTTGCTATTCCAGCACATGCTTGTCCTTCAGTAATCATTGTGTGATTAATGCAGCTAAAACAGCCTCTGTTTTAATACACACAGAGGTGGTGCTAGATACAGATTATGTTTCTCAAATTCCAAGGCATGTTTTGACTATACATAGAGCAGATGACTAACAACATGATGTGAAACCGAACAATGGTGTGTCAAATGTTAGCACTTCAAGTTCTGCTGCAGGAACAAATCTGTATCCGTATGCGCAAGAGCAAGAGAAACATTGTCTTATCGAAGGTGATACACACATTTACTTGTTGCAGCAACATGACCTTTAATATGTTTGGGTCAACCACTGTTTCACATCCTCTGTGAATGCACTGCTATAGCTATCAATGTTTGAAAAACATTCTGTTTTTCTTTGTCCTTGGGAAATAATCTGATTAGCATGTGATGTTGCTTAGCAGTAGCTTCAGAGATTAGTCAAGTCCTTGATGTGATTTGCACATGTTAGATGTTTTCCTTTTTTCCATAAGGTCCTTAATTGAAGATATTAAAACTTTGATTTTTGTCAATATTTGTTTTATATGTTTGAAGGCTTTCGATCCTACCACTAAAGCTTGAGCAGCATATAATTTCTCTTCTTGCCAGCCCCAACTTCAGGGTCACTGACATCCATTCCCTGCTTTGATTCACTTGTGCTACTTTTTCTTTACTGCTCAACTCACATTTAATTTTATTTGCCTGCAGCACATTTGTAAAATGCAGTGGCGATATTCTGTTCAATAAACGTAGGCAACTAACAAAACTGTGCATCCACAGCACATAAACCAGACCAAATAAACAGTGTTCAATTCAAACATCGGTGTCCGGAAGACTATTTCACCACTTCAATAAAACAAAGTGACGAACCCTCAGGCAAACACCATGCAACCAAGCAACAGTCTCCAGTGGATGGGCAGAGCTGACCATTTTAAAAACTGTGTTCAAACCACAAATACGCAGCATGAATCAGTAAAAGGTTGCGGTTAATCCTTCCACAAGCTGCTCCAGTTTCACCAATGAGTCCGAAGCAATCCTTTGCCATAGAATGGTGTTTATTTGGTATAACTTTTAATTTTTGTTAACTAAACTTAGTGACTTGAAAACAAATCAAAACCGCTGAGAGACTGAGTATGGGAATTGACACTATGATGCACTTCCAAAATATGGATTTCAAAGTTGAAAAAAGTACATTTGACCCTTTATTACGAAACAAATGATCTTATAGTGATGTTGGAAATTAACAAAACTAAATTAGCAATATGGTGGAGTAAAATTAACATAATGAAGCAATTAACAAAAACTATCATCTATGTCCCCAGCTGCCTCTAACTAAGCTAACAGAGCATGAATACTTAACTATACTCATTTGCTTCTACCACACCTGCCCCATATGATAAATTATCATGAGCCATAATAAATGCGCATCACAAAATATACAGATAGGCAAAAAGATTCGAAGCAAGAAGGCTGCAAGAGGAATAGCTAAGGATTTTCGGAGCGAAGGCATTTTACTACTTGGGGTAAAGAGAGGCAAGACTGTGCAGGAATGTGATGTCAGCCAGTAGAGCAGGAAAAGTTTTAAAATGCAAGGATTCTTCAGTGGTTTTAGATTCGAAGCAAGAAGGCTGCGAGAGGAACGGCTAAGGATTTTCAGAGCGAAGGCATCTTACTCGGGGTAAAGAGAGGCAAGACAGCACAGGCGCGTGATGTTAGCCAGTAGAGCAGAAAAGGTTTAAAAAGAAGACTGCCATATCCAGCGGGCTGCGGAGTGAGAAGGTAAAGTGATAGGGCTTTGGCTCAACGGGCTTAGGCAGTAACAGGAAAGGAAGAACGTGTGTGAAGCTGGTGTTCTGTGCTCGGTGTCAGATGTGGGAAGATCTGGAGTCTCCTAGCCTCCCGGACAGCCACATCTGCACCCGGTGTGTCGAGTTGTAGCTCCTAAGGGACGGTGTTGGGGAACTGGAGTTGCAGCTCGATGACCTTCGTCTGGTCAGGGAGAGCGAGGAGGTGATAGAAAGGAGTTATAGGCAGGTGGTCACACCGGGGCCACAGGAGACAGATAAGTGGGTCACAGTCAGGAGGGGGAAGGGGAAGAGTCGGGTACCGGAGAGTACCCCTGTGGCTGTCCCCTTGAACAATAAGTACTCCTCTTTGAGTACTGTTGGGGGGGGGACCGCCTACCTGGGGGAAGCAACAGTGGCCCTGATCTGGCACAGAGTCCGGCCCTGTGGCTCAGAAGGGTAGGGAAAGGAAGAGAAAGGCAGTAGTGATAGGGGACTCTGTTGTTAGGGAGTCAGACAGGTGATTCTGTGGACGCAGGAAAGAAACTTGGATGGTAGTTTGCCTCCCAGGTGCTAGGATCCGGGATGTTTCAGATCACGTCCACGATACCCTGCAGTGAGAGGGAGAACAGCCGGAGGTCGTGGTACATATTGGTACCAACGACATAGGTAGGAAAAGGGAAGAGGCCCTGAAAACAGACTACAGGGAGTTAGGAAGGAAGTTGAGAAGCAGGACCGCAAAGGTAGTAATCTTGGGATTACTGCCTGTGCCACGTGACAGTGAGTATAGGAATAGAATGAGGTGGAGGATAAATGCGTGGCTGAGGGATTGGAGCAGGGGGAAGGGTTTCAGATTTCTGATCATTGGGACTTATTTTGGGGCAGGTGTGACCTGTACTAAAAGGACGGGTTGCACTTGAATCCCAGGGGGACCAATATCCTGGCGGGGAGGTCTTCTAAGGCTACTGAGGGGAGTTTAGACCAGAATTGTTGGATGTGAACCAAACTGAAGAGACTGGGGAAGAGGCTATTGGCTCACAAATATATAAAGCTTGGAGACAGTGTGTGAGGGAGAATAGGCAGGTGATAGAGAAGGGAGGAGCTCAGACCGACGGTTTGAGATGTGTCTATTTTAACGCAGGGAGTGTTGTGAACAAAGTGGATGAGCTTAGAGCGTAGATCAGTACTTGGAGCTGTGATGTGGTGGCCATTACAGAGACATGGATGGCTCAAGGACAGGAATAGTTACTTCAAGTGCTGGGTTTTAGATGTTTCAGAAAGGACAGGGAGGGAGGCAAAAGAGGTGGGGGCGTAGCATTGTTGATCAGAGATGGTGTCACGACTGCAGAAAAGGTGGACGTCATGGAGGGATTGTCTATGGAGTCTCTGTGGATGGAGGTTAGGAACAGGATGAGGGTCAGTAACTCTACTGGGTGTTTTTTATAGGCTGCCAAATAAGTAACAGAGATATCAAGGAGCAGATAGGGAAACAGATGCTGGGAAAGTATAATAATAACAGTTATCGTGGTGGGAGATTTTAATTTCCCAAATACCAATTGGCATCTCCTGAGAGCGAGTGGTTTCGATGGGGTAGAATTTGTTAGGTGTGTTCGGGAAGGTTTCTTGAGACAATATATAGATAAGCCTACAAGAGGAGAGACTGTACTTGATTTGGATTTGGGAAATGGACCTGGTCAGGTGTCAGATCTGTCAGTGGGAGAGTATTTTGGAGATGGTGATCATAATTCTATCTCCTTTACAATAGCATTGGAGTGAGATTGGAACAGACAAGTTAGAAGAGTATTTAATTGGAGTAAGGGGAAATATGAGGCTATCAGGCAGGAACTTGGAAGCATAAATTGGGAACAGATGTTCTAAGGGAAAGGTACAGAAGAAATGTGGCTAATGTTCAGGGGATATTTGTGTGGAGTTCTGCATAGGTACCTTCCAGTGAGACAGGTAAGTTATGGTAGGGTACAGGAACCGTGGTGTACAAAGGCTGTTGTAAATCTAGTCAAGAGGGAAATAAAAGCTTACAAAAGGTTCAGAGAGCTAGGTAATGTTAGAGATCTAGAAGATTATGAGGCTAACAGGAAGGAGCATAAGAAGGAAATTAGGAGAGCCAGAAGGGGTCATGAGAAGGCCTTGGCGGGCAGGATTAAGGAAAACCCAAGGCAATCTACAAGTATGTGAAGAGTAAGAGGATAAGACATGAAAGGATAGGACCTATCAAGTGTGACAGTGGGAAAGTGTGTATGAAACTGGAGGAAATAGCAGAGGTACTTAATGAGTACTTCAGTATTCACTATGGAAAAGGATCTTGGTGATTGTCGTGATGACTTGCAGCTGACTGAAAAGCTTGAGCATGTAGATATTAAGAAAGAGGGTGTGCTGGAACCTTTGGAAAGCATCAAGTTGGATAAGTCGCTGGGACTGGATGAGATGTACCCTAAGCTACTGTGGGAGGCGAGGGAGGAAATTGCTGAGCCTCTGGCGATGATCTTTGCATCGTCAATGGGGATGGGAGAGTTTCCAGAGGATTGGAGGGTTGTGGATGTTGTTCCCTTATTCAAAAAAGGGAGCAGAGATAGCCCAGGAAATTATAGACCAGTGAGTCTTACTTCAGTGGTTGGTAAGTTGATGGAGAAGGTCCTGAGAGACAGGATTTATGAACATTTGGAGAGGTATAATATGATTAGGAATAGTCAGCATGGTTTTGTCAAGGGCGGGTTGTGCCTTATGAGCCTGATAGAATTTTTTGAGGATGTGACTAAACACATTGATGAAGGAAGATCAGTAGAGGTAGTGTATATGGATTTCAGAAAGGCATTTGATAAGGTACCCTATGCAAGGCTTATTGAGAAAGTAAGGAGGCATGGGATCCAAGGGGACATTGCTTTGTTGATCCACATTGTTTTGCTTGCCCACAGAAGGCAAAGAGTAGTTGTAGATGGGTCATGTTCTAAATGGAGATCGGTGACCAGTGGTGGGCCTCAGGGACCTGTTCTGGGAACCTTGCTCTTTGTGATTTTTATAAATGACCTCGGTGAGGAAATGGAGGGATGGGTTAGTACGTTTGCTGATGACACAAAGGTTGGGGGTGTTGTGGATAGTGTGGAGGGCTGTCAGAGGTTACAGTGGGACATTGATAGGATGCAAAACTGGGCTGAGAAGTGGCAGATAGAGTTCAACCCAGATGAGTGTGAAGTGGTTCATTTCGGTAGGTCAAATATGATAGCAGAGTGTGGAATTAATGGTAGGACACTTGGCAGTGGGGAGGATCAGAGGGATCTTGGGGTCCGAGTCCATAGGACGCTTAAAGCTGCTGCGCAGGTTGACTGTGTGGTTAAGAAGGCATACGGTGTATTGGCCTTTATCAATCGTGAAATTGAATTTAGGAGCCGAGAAGTAATGTTGCAGCTATATAGGACCCTGGTCAGACCCCACATGGAGGACTATGCTCAGTTCTGGTCACCTCACTACAGGAAGGATGTGGAAACTATAGAAAGGGTGCAGAGGAGATTTACAAGGATGTCGCCTGGATTGGGGAGCATGCCTTATGAAGACAGGTTGAGTGAACTCGGCCTTTTCTCCTTGGAGCGACGGAGGATGAGAGGTGACCTGATAGAGATGTATAAGATGATGAGAGGCATTGATCGTGTGGATAGTCAGAGGCTTCTTCCCAGGGCTGAAATGACTGCCACAAGAGGGCACAGGTTTAAGGTGCTTGGGAGTAGGAACAGAGGAGATGTCAGGGGTAAGATTTTTATGCAGAGAGTGGTGAGTGCGTGGAATGGGCTGCCGGCAACAGTGGTGGAGGCGGATGCGATAGGGTCTTTTAAGAGACTTTTGGATAGATACATGGAGCTTAGATAAGTAGAGGGCTATGGGTAACCCTAATAATTTCTGAGGTAAGGACATGTTCGGCACAACTTTGTGGGCTGAAGGGCCTGTATTGTGCTGTAGGTTTTCTATGTTTCTAAACATATGTTCCTATACCTGGTTTAATTTTTAACCTCAAATTGGGCCCTACTTTCCTAAGTGGAAAAACATCCAAGTCTCATTGGGTAAGCAGGTTTCCAGCTGGTTTTGTTGTTGAGTTTACAGATCATTGGCATTTTAATAGGTTATCTTGCATATCAGAGAGCATTGTCCAAAATGTGCATAGCAAGTTCAGGGGTGTGGTACAATATAACTTGATATGTTGGATGCATTTGGAAAAACTCAAGTTCCAGAACAACGCACAAAATGCTGGAGGAACAGAACAGGTCAGATCGTATTTAAATCAAAATGCTTCATCTGTCCTGAAGTGTCTTGACCCAAAATGTTGACTGCTCGCACTTCCATAGATGTGACTTCCTCCAGCACTTTGTGTGTTTCTAACTTCTACAGTCTCTCTTTGTCTCCATTGAAAGTACTAGAACTGATTTGCATCGAGGAAAGAGATTGGTGTCACATTCTGCAGTAAAACTTCAATGTTGATTTGCATCTGAAGAGATTTAGAATTAGAAGAGGTTTGAATATTCCAGTGCAAGGAATGAGCAATTACCTGATGTCCTCATCTGCATCAGTTACACAAACTAGATGGCGGAGAACAGGGAAGTCTCAAAAGGCAATGCCCTAGAAACACTCGGATTAGGAATTTGTAGAAAGAGAAGAATTTTTAATATTTGAGATGTGTTGTTGACTAGTTCCAGTATTTGGACTTGTTCCAGAATTCCTGTAATTGCCATGCTTTAGGAAAGGTCCTCCTTAAAAATAGGCAATGTTCAATTTAGGAATTATCAGCTAAACTATTTAACTAATAAGATGATTTCAAAGGAATTTTTTTAATGCATGAAATTTTTATTAAGCAATATTTGTATAAAACTAAAATCAAAATCAGCATAGTTTATTGGCTAACCTTGTAGTTTTTTTCCCCTCTGTATAGATTGTGCATTATATGATGCATCTATGGTCTTACAGAACTTTTGCTTCCTCACAACTCGTTTATCCTCTGCTTCTCTCCCCAAAATGAACTATTTGTGATATCACTGTTGGTCTCATTAAATGGGCTAAATGATATTGTGTTGTATAAGTCAGAAACCCATAGTAAGTATCCAAATAGTGGAACCTTTCTAATGTTTAGATTAGATTATGAGGACACTCAGTCCTCATTTATTGTCATTTAGAAATGTGTGCATTAAAAAAAATGATACAATGTTCTTCCAGAATGATATCACCAGAAACACAGGACAAACCAAGACTAAAACTGACAAAACCACGTAATTATAACATATAGTTACAACAGTGCAAAGCAATACTGTAATTTGATAAAGAGCAGACCATGGGCACAGTAAAAAAGAAGTCTCAAAGTCCCGATAGCCTCATCATCTCATGCAGACGATAGGAGGGAGAAACTCTCCCTGCCATGAACCTTCAAGCGCCGCAAACTTGCCGATGCAGCACCATTGGAAGCACCCGACTGCAGCAGACTCTTGAGTCCGTCCAAAAACTTTGAGCCTCCGACCAGCCCTCTGACACAGCCTCTCCGAGCACCATCTTCTGCCGAGCGCTTCGACCCCCCACCCCAGCCGCCGAGCAACAAGCAAAGCCGAGGACTTGGGGCCTTCCCCTCCGGAGTTTCTGGACCACACAGTAGCAGCAGCAGCAAAGCTGGCATTTCAAAAGTTTCACCAGATGTTCCTCTGTGCTGTCACGTCAGTCTTCATCAAATCAGGATTGTGCATGGCACCCTACTTAACAAATAACAGACATCACCACAGGAGTGGCCGCTGCGAGCTGCGTTGCGCCGCCATCTTCTCCTCCCTCATTTAACCCCAAATGTCAGAAGTTTACTCTGAAAATCTTCAATAGAGTTGGCATATCCAACTAGTCTGGCTATATTTTGGTTGAAAAGTGTAATAAATTATTAGCTGCTTTTGGAGCTGCTTACTTTAGTTTAATATTTGGTGTTGCTCCAATAACTTCGAATTGCTATTCATAAATGCATAGCTGATAGGTTACTTCCTGCAATTATGTTGATTATATACACACAATTACTGAGGCAGCAAATTAATTCCATAGCAAGTCTTTTGAACCAGTGGTTTGTATTAATTTTAATGAGGAACAGTCATTTTCAAGATTCTCATGAATTAAGTTTTTAATTGCTGTCTAATGTTCACACTCAGGACCTTTGTTATTACAGCCATCTTAGTTTCAACATTCAAATTTGTTTGTCTGAGTATACCAGACACCTACTGGTCATAAATGGTAAGACCAGTATTGTCCTATAAAGTTTTTTGTTGGGCTCTGTTCTCCAGTCAAGATTGTAGCTCAAAATACATCTTGGAGGGAAAGCGACACCTTGTATTCCATCTGGGTAGCCTCCAACCTGATGGCATGAGCATGCATTTCTCGAACTTCACGTAATTGCACTCCTACTCCCCTTCACCATTCCCATTTTTCCCCTCTTGTCTTATCTCCTTGCCTGATCAATACCTCTGGTGCTCCTCTCCCTTCCCTCCTTTTCTTCCATGGTCTTCTGCCATCTCCTATCAGATTCCTCCTTCTCCAGCCCTTTATCTTTCAGCACTCAACTTCACAACTCTTTACTTCACCCCTACCCCCTCCCAGTTTCACCTATCACCTACCACCTTGTACTGCTTCTTCCCCTCCCCCTACCTTCTTACTCTGACTTTTCATCTTTTTTCCCCCAGTGCTGATGAAGGGTCTCGGCCCAAAATGTCAACTGTTGACTCTTTTCCATAGATCCTGCCTGCTCATTTCCTCCAGCATTTTGTATGTGTTGTTTGGAGGGAAAGGATCATCTTACATTCCCCTTGTAAAAGTGCTCACACATCCCACTCTAATGCAGACTCAGTGCAAAGGAATTTGAGAAGTTAATCTTTACTGCTGCTTCTCTTCCCACCTGTAAGTTTCTCACATTCATTAGTGTTATTAGAATTGGTTATTATTATCAAATGCACCAAGATACAGTGAAAACCTTGTTGCGTGCCATGCAGACAGATCATGCCACACGCAATTACATTAAATAGTAAAAAGAAAATCAGATGCAGGATATAGTGTTGCAGCTACAGAAAGTATGGTACAGCTGGGCAAAGTTTGAGGGCCACAACGAAGTAGATTGATAGATCAAGAGTTCATCTTTCAGTGTATGTGAGTTGTGTTCAAGAGCCTGATAATAATGGGTTGAAACTGTCCTTGAGTTTGGTGGTATTGTAGCATTGTGCTACACACAGCGCTAGAATAACCACACGGAGTCGGTGAGTTGGAGTTGCGATAAAGAGATTTATTCAAACTTCGCGGCCTGCTTTAAAGCCTTTCCGTTAGGGCGGGACTACTATGGGGAAGCCTATTCCCAGACCCTTTCCGCGCGTGGGATTTTCCCCCTGCTGGTGAAGATGACCTGGCGCCTTTTTTGGGGCCGGCCTTCTGCCTGCGCGCCCTGTTTTGTGAGCCGGTTCGTGTGTGCTAGAAAGTGGGTTGCCACATAACCCTCCCCCAGAACCGGCGATACCTACCCCAATGTCCACAGTCTGGATCGGCTTCTGTTTGGGAGGTCTGCGCCTGCGCCGTGGTGCCTGAGCCTGGACCGGCTGCGCCAAGTCCACATTGGCCGGTTTGAGTCGGTCCACCGTGAAAACCTCCTCTCTCCCCCCAATGTCCAGCACGAACGTGGACCTGTTGTCCCTGATCACCTTAAATGGCCCCTCGTAGGGCCGCTGTAGCGGTGCCCGGTGTCCGCCCCGTCGTACAAAAAGAAACTTACAGTTCTGCAGGTCTTTGGGTACGCAGGTCGGGCTCTGTCCGTGCTGTGAAGTGGGTGTGGGGGCCAGGTTACCGAGCCTCTCACGTAGTCTGTCCAGGACTGCTGCGGGTTCTTCCTCTTGCCCCCTTGGGGCTGGTATGAACTCTCCTGGGACGACCAGGGGTGCGCTGTACACCAACTCGGCCGACGAGGTGTGCAGATCCTCTTTGGGCGCCGTGCAGATTCCGAGCAGGACCCAGGGAAGTTCGTCCACCCAGTTAGGCCCCTCCAGGCGGACCATGAGAGCCGACTTCAGGTGACGGTGGAAACGCTCCACTAGTCCGTTCGACTGTGGGTGGTAGGCAGTTGTGTGGTGTAGCTGCAATCCTAAAAGGTTGGCCATAGCCGACCACAGGCTGGAGGTGAACCGGGCGCCCCTGTTGGAGGTAATGTGGGCCGGTACCCCGAAGCGGGCTACCCAGGTTGCAATCAGTGCTCGGGCGCAGGATTCGGAGGTGGTGTCGGTGAGTGGGACTGCCTCTGGCCATCTGGTGAAGCGGTCTGTCATAGTTAGGAGGTACCGCGCTCCTCGTGACACTGGCAGGGGCCCCACGATATCCACATGAATGTGGTCAAACCTCTGGCGGGTGGGTTTGAACTGCTGCATCGGAGCCTTGGTGTGCTGCTGAACCTTGGCTGTTTGGCACTGCATGCACGTTTTGACCCATTCACTGACCTGTTTACAAAGCCCATGCCACATGAATCTGTTGGAGACCAGCCGGACGGTTGTCCTGATGGAGGGGTGCGCTAAGTTGTGAATGGATTCGAAAACCCGCCGGCGCCAGGCTGCTGGGACGACGGGGCGGGATTGGCTGGTAGCTATGTCACATAGTAGGGTCCTCTCACCTGGGCCTACGGGGAGGTCTTGCAGCTGCAAACAGGAGACTACAGTCCTGTAACTGGGGATCTCAGCGTCTGTCTGCTGTGCCTCTGCCAGCTGCATAGTCCACCCCCTGGGACAGGGCCTGTATGGTAGGTCTGGATAGTGCGTCCGCCACGATGTTGTTCTTTCCAGAGACATGCCGGATGTCCGTCGTGTACTCGGAGATGTAGCACAGATGTCGCTGCTGGCGGGACGACCAGGGGTCGGACACCTTCATGAACGCAACGGTAAGCGGTTTGTGGTCTGTGAATGCGGTGAAGGGCCTACCTTCTAAGAAGTACCTGAAATGCCCGATTGCCAGGTATAGTGCCAATAGCTCCCGGTCGAAAGCACTGTATTTGAGTTCAGGTGGTTGTAGGTGTTTGCTGAAGAACGCCAGGGGTTGCCAGCAACCCTCGATGAGTTGTTCCAGCACTCCACCGACTGCTGTGTTGGATGCGTCCACCGTGAGGGCAGTAGGAACATCAGTTCTGGGGTGCACTAGCATCGCGGCGTTTGCCAAGGCTTCTTTGGTTTTAACGAAAGCGGCTGCGGTCTCTTCGTCCCAAGTAATGTCCTTGCCCTTACCCGGCATTAGAGTGAACAGGGGGCGCATGGTTCGGGCTGCTGAGGGGAGGAAACGGTGGTAGAAGTTCACCATACCCACGAATTCCTGCAGGCCTTTGATTGTGTTGGGTCGGGGAAAGTTGCGGACCGCGTCTATCTTGGCGGGCAGCGGGGTTGCCCTGTCTTTAGTAATCCTGTGGCCCAGGAAGTCGATGGTATCGAGTCCGAACTGGCATTTGGCTGGGTTGATTGTAAGGCCAAATTCGCTCAGGTGGGAGTAGAGCTGGCGGAGGTGGGACAGATGCTCCTGCTGACTACTGCTGGCTATGAGGATGTCGTCCAAATAGATGAATGCAAAGTCCAGGTAGCGTCCCACCGCGTCCATTAGCCGCTGGAATGTCTGTGCGGCATTCTTTAGACCAAACGGCATTCGGAGGAATTCGAAAAGTCCAAACGGGGTGATGAGTGCTGTTTTGGGGATGTCGTCCGGATGTACCGGGATTTGATGGTATCCCCGGACGAGGTCTACCTTGGAAAAGATCCTTGCGCCGTGTAGGTTTGCTGCAAAGTCTTGAATGTGTGGCACAGGGTAGTGGTCTGGCGTTGTAGCCTCGTTCAGTCTGCGGTAGTCACCGCATGGTCTCCAGCCCCCTGTTGCCTTGGGCACCATGTGCAGGGGGGAGGCCCATGGGCTGTCGGACCGTCGTATGATCCCCAATTCCTCCATCTTCTTGAACTCCGCCTTCACCAGTCGGAGCTTGTCTGGGGGAAGCCTTCGAGCATGGGTGTGGAGGGGTGGTCCCTGGGTCGGGATGTGGTGCTGTACTTCGTGTCTGGGCATGGCTGCCGTGAACTGCGGTGTCAGTACTGATGGAAAATCCGCCAGGACCCTGGTGAATTCGTCGTCGGACAGCGTGATGGAGTCCAGGTGTGGGGCTGGCAACTTTGCTTCACCCAGGGAGAACATTTGAAAAGTCTTGGCGTGGACTAATGGCTTCCCTTGCAGGCCGACCAGCAGGCTGTGGGCTCGCAGAAAATCCGCCCCCAGGAGTGGTTGGGCTACGGCGGCCAGTGTGAAGTTCCACGTGAACCGAATGGAGCTGAACTGTAGCCGCACCATGCGAGTGCCGTAGGTTCGTATTGTGCTGCCATTTGCGGCCCTCAGGGTGGGTCTGGGTTCTCTGTTGCAGGTGTCGTAACTCGTTGGAGGTAAAACGCTGATCTCCGCTCCGGTGTCGACCAAAAATCGACATCCTGACTGCTTGTCCCAGACATACAGGAGGCTGTCCTAATGGCCAGCCACCGTAGCGATCGGCGGCGGCTGAGCCTTGGCGTTCCCCGGGAATTTGCAGGGTGATCTACAGCGGCAGGCCTCTGTGCCCCACCGCTGGTGGTAGAAGCACCATTGCTCGTTGGGCTCTGCTGTCGGGCCTGGTCTGGTCTGTTGTTGGGCTCGCAGCTTGGTGATCTGTGCGACGGATGCCCCTCTGTCCTTCTTAGCATTCCACAGCACATCTGCCCGGGCTGCCACGTCCCGGGGGTCGCTGAAATCTGCATCGGACAGCAGCAGGCATATGTCCTCGGGCAGTTGCTCTAGGAACGCCTGCTCAAACATGAGACAGGGTTTGTGTCCTTCAGCCAGGGCCAGCATTTCGTTCATTAAGCCGACGGCGGCCTGTCTCCCAAACCATCCAGGTGCATTAAGCGGCGTGCTCATTCGCGCCGTGAGAGTCCGAAAGTTCTTATGAGCAGGGCTTTGAATGCTTGTATTTGCCGTCCTCCGGGGGCGACTGTATAAACTCCTCAACTTGTGCAGCAGTCTCTTGGTCGAGGGAGCTCAGCACGCAGTAGTAACGAGTGGACTCTGAGGTTATCTGCCGAATGTGGAATTGTGCTTCTGACTGTTCAAACCACAGACGGGGTCTCAGCGGCCAAAAGCTTGGCAGTTGTAAGGAAACTGCGTGAACAGATGCGGCGTCGGTCATCTTTGGCCCAAATATCGCTTGGGCCGTCGGGGTCACCAAATGTAGTGGTGCGCTAGAATAACCACACGGAGTCGGTGAGTTGGAGTTGTGATGAAGAGATTTATTCAAACTTCGCGGCCTGCTTTAAAACCTTCCCGTCCCCGCCCTCCCTGGGCGGGACTACTGTGGGGAAGCCTATTCCCAGACCCTTTCCGCGCGTGGGATTTTCCCCCTGCTGGTGAAGATGGCCTGGCACCCTTTTTGGGGCCGGCCCTCTGCCTGCGCGTGCTGTTTTGTGAGCAGGTGCTAGAAAGTGGGTCGCCACAGTATGTTTGTTTAAAGTGGCATAAACTTCTTTCATAATAATCTACCTTGCTGCTACTTCATAGATGTAGCCCCCTGGTAAGGCTCAGGCTCGCTCAGCTCTCTTCTGTCTAGGGGGAGCAGCCTTCGGCCCCGCCAAACTGGGTAATCAAGTTTGTGTGGATGCTGTGTGATGTATCCCACCCCCGCCCAAATAACAGAAAATACACCATATGCGATTAAATGATTACACTTTATAGATCTTACTGGAACTATGTAATTAATAGAGATAAAATATAAAAGGAAAGTAAAAGGCGCCAAACTTATCAAAGTTCAACCACTTCGTGCACACAGTTGTAGGTCAATTAACGGAGTCGTCTTTCCACCATTCGATCCCCTCCGACCTCCTCGACCCGCCACCTGGGACCAACCACAGTGGTTGACCAGATGTCTCCTCTCCTCGCCGAAGACCCTGGGCCTCGGACTCCCGCTCAGGGTCCATCTTGGCGCCCAGCTTACAGCATCGTGTCTTCTCTCCCTGACCCCATCGTGCCTTCTGTCCCAAAGCCCGCAAAAACAATAGCTTACAGACACACAAGAAAGAATAACGTCTATCCCAATTGGTTTGTTCCCTCTCTTATCAGTAATATAACCCAAGCAAGCAGAGAGAGAGAGAACTCCTTACATCGCAGTTATTATTACAGAAAAACCATTTTTATTATAACATAACAAACAAATGCACCTCCTTGAAAATATCCTCCTCTCTGACTATCAACACTGGTGCACCTTAGGGTGTGTGCTTAGCCCACTGCTCTACTCTCTGTATACACATGACTGTGTGGATAGGCATAGCTCAAATACCATCTACAAATTTGCTGACGATACAACCATTGTTGGTAGAATCTCAGGTGGTGACGAGGGGGTGTACAGGAGTGAGATACGCCAACTAGTGGAATGGTGCCGCAGCAACAAACTGGCACTCAACGTCAGTAAGACGGAAGAGCTGATTGTGGACTTCAGGAAGGGTAAGACGAAGGAACACATACCAATCCTCATAGAGGGATTAGAAGTGGAGGGAGAGAGCAGCTTTGAGTTCCTGGATGTGAAGATCTCTGAGGATCTAACCTGGTCCCAACACAGTCATAAAGAAGGCAAAGCAGCGGCTATACTTTATTAGGAGCTTGAAGAGATCTGGCATGTCAACAAGTATATACTCAAAAATATCTATAGTTGTACAGTGGAGAGCATTCTGACAGGCTGTATTACTGTCTGGTATGGAGGGGTTACTGCACAGGACTGAAAGAAGCTGCAGAAGGTTGTAAATCTAGTCCGCTCCATCTTGGGCACTAGCCTACAAAGTACCCAGGACACCTTTAGGGAGCGGTGTCTCAGCAAGGCAGCGTCCATTATTAAAGACCTCCAGCATCCAGGGCATGCCCTTTTCTCACTGTTACCATGAGGTAGGAGGTACAGAAGCCTGAAGGCATGCACTCAGTGATTCAGGAACAGCTTCTTCCCCTCTGCCATCCAATTCCTGCATGGACATTGAAGCTTTTGACTCTACCTCACCTTTTTAATATACAGTACTTCTGTTTTTGTACATTTAAAAAAATCTATTCAATATACATAATTGATTTACTTGTTTATTTATTATGTTTTATATTTTTTTCTCTCTGTTAGATTACGTATAGTATTGAACTGCTGCTGCTAAGTTAACAAATTTCATGTCACATGCCAGTGATAATAGATCTGATTCTGACATTCTTAGCTTTCAGAGTGATGATTGCTCTCCATCTTGAAATTAAAAATGTGGTTGAGTTTTCAGAGGCCTGGATGTGGGTACAAGAAATCAAAACTTACCAATGAAAAGAATTAAGAAATTTAAGTAGTTCTGATTTTTTTTTTTAAAAAAAAGTCATTCTCATCATAACTGTGTTCGGCACAGTGGGCCGAAGGGCCTGTATTGTGCTGTAGGCTTTTTATGTTTTTATAACTAATAAAATGCAGCACGTCATAAAACTTCATAAAGGTTCTCTGCCTTCCATCAGGGAGGGAGATCTGTCATCTTTAATCGGCTTAGTCTAAATACGGGCCCAGGCTTATCAATGTGTTTGACTGTAAATTGTTTACAGAAATGTCCAAGCAAGGTACACTTTGGGGTGCAGTTTGGGGGAGGTGAAATGCTGATGATATCCACATCCCATAAATAGATATAAATATAATGCATCCAACTTTTAATATCTTTTACTTCATACAAGCAAGCTGCTTAGCAGTATAGGTGTAAACTACATATTTGCATCAACCCAATTATTGTTCATTTCTACCTCCATAACTTCACCTGACTCAGCTTCTGCTTTGATGTGTATGCTGCAGAAACAGTTGGACATGATCCTGTTACTCAAAATGTCACTGTTCCACTGCCTTAAATGGGGTAAAAATGTTGGAAATACTCAACAGATTAGGCAGCATCTGTGGAAGTAAATGTCAGAATAGAGGTTTTAGTTGGCTAAAGGTTTTGAATTTTATTGAACAAAGATGGAGTTCAGTGGCTGATCAGCCTTAATCTAAATAGAATGGCAGAGTAGCTCATAAGACTGTGCAACAATCAACCAAATTACAGAGGAAATTTAAAGTCTGAATACTCCTTAAAAGAACTGATGTAACCCAGCCAAAGTTTTAGCCGATTTTAATGTTATTGTTTAGCTTGAACCATTTCACAGAAATTTAAAGTGTTGTTTCACTTTGAGGTGAGACCCGGATCACCCATTCATTGCAGCACTGTGACGGGGGTCCTAAATTACCCCTATGAACTATGCTTTTGAACAGAGAGAGTTGTTTAACACCAACATCTTGTTTTTTAAGAGAGAAAGAGAAAGAAAGAGAGAGATGAAGACTTCTTTGAGGTGGTGTTATGAACCCCTAAGGTTCATATTTCCTGTGGACTGTCACTTTAAGGCACGAGGAAGAACTGAGACTAACTTTTGGATTTCTGCTGAGTTCGGAGAGAGAGGGCACTGAGCAGCTCGTAAGTCGCTATGGTGACCAAGGGTGGCGTTATTTGATGGACATTCGATGTTATGGTTTCTCTGGAGCATGTTTATACTTTCTCCAAGGACATTGCCTGCTTGTACATTCATAGTCATAGTCATACTTTATTAATCCCGGGGGAAATTGGTTTTTGTTACAGTTGCACCATAAATAATAAATAGTAATAAAACCATAAATAGTTAAATAGTAATATGTAAATTATGCCAGTAAATAAGTCCAGGATCAGCCTATCGGCTCAGGGTGTCTGACCCTCCAAGGGAGGAGTTGTAAAGTTTGATGGCCACAGGCAGGAATGACTTCCTATGACGCTGTGTGTTGCATCTCGGTGGAATGAGTCTCTGACTGAATGTACTCTTGTGCCACCCAGTACATTATGTAGTGGATGGGGGACATTGTCCAAGATGGCATGCAACTTAGACAGCATCCTCTTTTCGGACACCACCGTGAGAGAGTCAGACAACGAAGGGAGGAGTTATTTGAATGACAGTTGGTACTCAGTGTGGTGAGATAAATAGGAGGTCAGGTGATAGACCTGCAACACATGTTTTTGGACACTGAATGAGCTTCGTTGTGCCCACAGAAAAAATGGGTTTTTGGAGGATCGATCAGTAGCTCTTGCAGTGAGAAAAGGGAGTGACCAGTGGGGAGTTGTCCATGTGTCCAACCCTTGCCTGGGTTGATGATTCCACCACAGAAGAACGGTTCCCTTTGTTGTGGTCACAGTCGGTGACTTATAAAGGATTTCAGAGGACAACGGGAAGATCGGCGTCAGCTCACCTAAAGACTCAAATCTGTCCCTCTCTCTCTCCATTACTACTTAACTCAATACCACGAACTGAACTGAACTTTACTCATCATCGTAAGATTCTATCCATTTACCCCTAGACTTGAAGAAGCTTGGTTTTCATATGTATATATTCCACACTTAATTATATATAATTATTGCTAACCTGTTTGATTTATCTGCATTTATATTACTGTATTGTGTAGTTACTAATAAATGCCATTAGTTAGTAGCAATACTGGACTCCAGAGTGTTTTCCATTTCTGCTGGTTCTTTAACCCGTCACAGGGTACGTGATAAGCACCAAGATCACCAAGTTCCACTGTTTTAATATCACATGTCTCTGTCCTACCTATTACTGGTTATATAATCCTTAATTTGTCCCTTTTGTGTAACCTGGCTGTTCTCCCATCTGTAATCCAACAGAAGTTTGTGTTCATACAAGATCATGCACTTGGTTCAAATTTCATCCATACCCAGTTTGTCTTTCCCTCTTTCCCATGTACCCCCAACTTGCACCACATTCACCACGCATCATTGGAAGCTGACTCTCATTCTGATGGCATATGGGTTTTGAAACCTTTTCTTGTCGTTTCTCCTTATTACCCTGTCCCATTCTAGCAATAACATACTTAGTTCTCTCTGCTTCTCCATTTCAGGCCTCTGTGCATCTTGATTTTTTTTCTTTCTCTTAGCACTATCGCAGTGACAGGCTTCAATTATCAAGGCCCAAAGTTCATGAATTTTCTCGTATTAAAAACTGTCTCTCTCCTGATTGAAAATGTTTCCAAAATTCTACTTTCTGACTGAATGTTCAGTCTTTTGCTCCTTTGTTTCTCTTTCTGGCTTAGAGTCAAATGTAACTGAAATTTTAAACTTAAATAAAAACAGAAAAAAAAAGCTAGTAATGGTGAGTAGGGAGTCGGTATCCGTGGAAGAGAGGAGTAGAACTTCAAGGTCAGCATTCCTGGAAGGGATGTGGCAGTAAATTTGACAATAAATTGGTGGTGGGGAGGGTTCTTTTATTACTTTGTAATGCTGCTGCTATAAATGCTAAGTGCTGTATAAATGCAAGAGGTCATT